>NC_092289.1:15845777-16505777 GCF_036320965.1 Panulirus ornatus | reverse complement strand
ACGAAACAGCAACCAACGCTGACCTACATGCAACCGCCCTCCTACATCGTAATTAGGATAATACACACGATCGTAATGTCCAGAGTAACCCTAGCCACACACACACACACACACACACACGCCATCAGAAGAACACGAAGGTCGGACCACCACCACACCACCAGCAGTAGTAGCTCCGCCACACACAGCACGCGCAAGCCACGAGGGACGGTGAGTATGAACACCCCCCTACGTGTGGGAGGTGGCAGTGTGGCATACGGCAGGGTGGTAGGACATGGGCGCTGCTGCAGGCAGCCGACGGACCCATGGTCAAAGCCAGCCAAGCAAGCTTCGTGTGCTCGACCAACGGCCAATCTCTGGTACTTACGGACTCCACCCGCAGTGGAACGTTTTGTGTTGGGGGCCATTTAACCAGGACTCAGCCAATTCAGTGTTTATGTCACTTACTGTCAGCTCGCTCTCTCTCTCTCTCTCTCTCTCTCTCTCTCTCTCTCTCTCTCTCTCTCTCTCTCTCTATATATATATATATATATATATATATATATATATATATATATATATATATATATGTGTGTGTGTGTGTGTGTGTGTGTGTGTGTGTGTGTGTGTGTGCTACGCGTGTTGTGCTTTCATAACTTCACACCCCCTCGTCCCCCCTTCCCACACAGCTGGTCAAGAGTGCGTGAGAGACAGGCAGCAAACAAGACAGAGAGAGCAAAGCAGAAAGCAAGTCAAAATGTGACCCAAGCCTGAACCTCTGACCTCCCCCCTACGAACCTTTGACCTCCCCCCACTCACTCAGGCCGCGGGGGTCTGTGGAGGCTGGTGTGCCGTTGTACAGCTGGTGGTGGTGTAACATACTAACTGTACACGAACGACCACTTAACAAACACACTCGTCAGTCCATTAAAGAAAAAAAAAAACACAGACACTATCCATTACAGGCCGTGCGAGGGTCACCATGTCCTTGAAGCCTCTTCCAAGTCCTCGAAACACACGTCTTGTGTTGCTGTCCCAGACGGATGAGAGAGAGAGAGAGAGAGAGAGAGAGAGAGAGAGAGAGAGAGAGAGAGAGAGAGAGAGAGAGAGAGAGAGAGGCAGGCTTGGAGATGTCTTGACCTCCACCCTCGTCTTTTTTTTTCCCCCCAAACCCTCATCTGGATGACACTGTCTCCATAGATTTGCACTTTCTTTTTCCCTCAAACCACATACGTCACAGAGAAAAAGAAAAAAAAGACGTGAATCCACGTGGATACGAAGGAAAACCCACTCGCACTGACGCGCGTCCAGGTGGAGCGCGTCAGTGGTACAAAGTTTGAGAGCAACGTAATTTCCACCCCCACTCGCGACGTAACTAGTCTCCCCCTTGTGGCATCATCGAACCTAATTATACGACACAGAGTAACTAATTACTCACAGTCTTTGTCATGCTGGCATTGCTGGATTAGGGCTATTAGAAGCTATATATAGGCGCCACAGACAGGCTCTGGCCCTGTCTGAAAGCGTTAATCACGCGAAGGGGAAAAGGTCTGTGGCCAGAGACACAGACACAGGGGAAAGGTCTGTGGCCAGAGACACAGACACAGGGGAAAGGTCTGTGGCCAGAGACACAGACACAGGGGAAAGGTCTGTGGCCGGAGACACACAGACACAGGGGAAAGGTCTGTGGCCAGAGACACAGACACAGGGGAAAGGTTTGTGGCCGGAGACACACAGACACAGGGGAAAGGTCTGTGGCCAGAGGCACAGACACAGGGGAAAGGTTTGTGGCCGGAGACACACAGACACAGGAGAAAGGTCTGTGGCCAGAGACACAGACACAGGGGAAAGGTCTGTGGCCAGAGGCACAGACACAGGGGAAAGGTCTGTGGCCAGAGACACAGACACAGGGGAAAGGTCTGTGGCCAGAGGCAGACACAGGAGAAAGGTCTGTGGCCAGAGACACAGACACAGGGGAAAGGTCTGTGGCCAGAGGCAGACACAGGAGAAAGGTCTGTGGCCAGAGACACAGACACAGGGGAAGAGGTCTGTGGCTAGACACACGGACACAGGGGAAAGGTCTGTGGCCAGAGACACAGACACAGAAGAAAGGTCTGTGGCCAGAGACACAGACACAGGGGAAAGGTCTGTGGCCAGACACACGGACACAGGGGAAAGGTCTGTGGCCAGACACACGGACACAGGGAAAAGGCCTGTGGCCAGACACACAGACACAGGGGAAAGGTCTGTGGCCAGACACACGGACACAGGGGAAAGGTCTGTGGCCAGAGACACAGACACAGGGGAAAGGTCTGTGGCCAGAGGCAGACACAGGAGAAAGGTCTGTGGCCAGAGGCAGACACAGGAGAAAGGTCTGTGGCCAGAGACACAGACACAGGGGAAAGGTCTGTGGCCAGAGGCAGACACAGGAGAAAGGTCTGTGGCCAGAGACACAGACACAGGGGAAGAGGTCTGTGGCCAGACACACGGACACAGGGAAAAGGCCTGTGGCCAGAGACACAGACACAGGGGAAAGGTCTGTGGCCTGAGACACAGACACAGGGGAAAGGCCTGTGGCCAGAGACACAGACACAAGCTTTAACACTATGTCTCAGATCAAGTAAATGTACGATGATTATGCATCTCATACTTGGAATTCTGAGATCTTATACAATTTCTTTTTTACATCTTGTTGAAGTGTTTATACCAAGTGGCGAGACAGCGTATGAACTTCGCAACAAATTACAATTATTTGACCACTAGGGCCTGGCGAAGACCTCTCTCTCTGACCTCTGTAGCAATTATCTGGCCACTGGGGTTATGACGAAGACCCCTCTCTGACCTCTTGTAACAATTATCTGACCACTAGGGCCTGACGAAGACCCCTCTCTGACCTCTGTAATAATTATCTGACCACTGGGGTTCTGACGAAGACCCCTCTCTGACCTCTGTAGCAATCATCTGACCACTGGGGCCTGACGAAGACCCCTCTCTGACCTCTGTAGCAATTATCTGACCACTGGGGCCTGACGAAGACCCCCTCTCTGACCTCTGTAACAATTATCTGACCACTGGGGCCTGACGAAGACCTCCCTCTCTGACCCTGTAAACCCTTTTGGCGCTATCGCTCACCGGATGATGATCGAGGCTGCCACTGTAAAACTCTACTCGCTCAACCGAGGGGAAAAATAGTCTAAAAAAACCCTCTGATAAACATACACGCTATCAAGGAGACGCGTCGCCAGGGGAGCCAGCCCGCCTTTAAAGCACGAGGAAGATGGGACGGACACAACCAGGAAACTGATCGCCCAGGTTTGCAAGCAGACAAAAAGCAATCAGAGGAGTTGTGTGTGTGTGTGTGTGTGTGTGTGTGTGTGTGTGTGTGTGTGTGTGTGTGTGTGTGTGACAGATAGATAGATAGATAGATAGATAGATAGATAGATAGAGAGAGAGAGAGAGAGAGAGAGAGAGAGAGAGAGAGAGAGAGAGAGAGAGAGTTGAAAAAGCCAGGTTTCCATCGTAAAGGCATAAATAAGCCAGCACTCTCAGACAGACGGGAGGCGGGGGGGAGAAGAAGAAGAAGAAGAAGAAGAAGAAGAAGAAGAAGAAGAAGAAGAAGAAGAAGAAGAAGAAGTAGGAGAAGAAGAACAAGAAGAAGAAGAACAAGAAGGAGAAAGAGTCATGTCAAATACATAAATGAACAGCTAAATGGCTGACGACGTACAGACAGCACATAAAAAGCGAGCCTGAGGGGCGTAATCCGAGATGAAAGGATGGGGCGGGGGCACCAAGGTAAGAAGCCAGCAAGCACGCACGTGTTACAAGACGGGCTGGCTGGCAGCGAAGCAGCCAAGGGAAAAACGGAAGCGATTGTGAATGACCAGCGAGCAAGCAGGCAGGCAGGAGGTGACTCCAGAGAGAGAGAGAGAGAGAGAGAGAGAGAGAGAGAGAGAGAGAGAGAGAGAGAGAGAGAGAGAGAGAGAGAGACGGGAAGCAACGTCGCTCACAGGTAAGCAGAAGACCTCCCCCTTCCCCCTCACCTGTCCCGCTGCCCTACTAAGCAGGGAAGCTATCGGACAAGCTCTTGGCGAAGCAGTCAATCAGGCAAGCGCCTGAGGGGAAGGTGGAGAGCTGGAGGCTGCACGGCGATGATGAAACCAACTGACAAGATAAGACGACCCAAGGGGGAGATACGTCAGCATCACACAACGCTGACCTTCTAACTGTGTGGGGGGGTCTCTCCGACGCGCACTGTTACAAACGCCCCACAATCAGGTGTGTGAGGAGGGAGGCAAAAGAAATGGATCATGAGGGAGGGAGGATTAAGGTCGACTGTCGCTCTACCGGAGTCCAACGGGAGCACGAACATAGCAGGAATGCGGCCAGGCATGTGTGGTGGAAATATCTTATATCCTGATCCACGACACAGGTGCTCTCCATGAGTGTGTGTGTATACTTCCTGACTGACCCCACACACCCGACCAAGGGCCACACTGAGGCAGACGGACCCCCCCTTACCTAACTACTGCCTCACCTACACACACCCAACCAAGGGCCACACTGAGGCAGACGGACCCCCCTTACCTAACTACTGCCTCACCTACACACACCCGACCAAGGGCCACAGTGAGGCAGATGGACCCCCCCCCCCCTTACCTAACTACTGCCTCACCTGCACACACCCGACCTAGGGCCACACTGAGGCAGACGACCCCCCTACCTAACTACTGCCTCACCTCCACACACCCCACCAAGGGCCACACTGAGGCAGACAACCCCCTAACTAACTACTGCCTCACCTCCACACACCCGACCAAGGGCCACACTGAGGCAGACGGACCCCCCCTTACCTAACTACTGCCTCACCTCCACACACCCCACCAAGGGCCACACTAGGGCAGAAGACCCCCTTATCGAACCTACTGCCTCACTTATGGTCAAAGAAGTCGACATACAACAGATCTCCTCCCCCATCAGTCCCAGGGCCTCTTGCTGTTCGCTCTCGTACCCTCTCTTGCAACCACCGCCGCACTAAAGACGTGCAGGAAATGCACGACTAATGACCCGACCTTCTGGGGGGTCAAAAGTCACTGGAAATCAATTCGCCATCAAAGACTCCACAGAGCCAGTGACCTGGCCTGTTGAAAGGCTGTTCTGTCAGCATCACTTCCCCCCCCCGGGAGGATCTCCCCTCCAGTGCTCCTGTAGACACCCCCACACCCTCTGGCGAACCCCCTGGCAGAGGAGGACGAGGAGGAGGAGGAGGAGTCGACCACTTGTTAGAGAAGGTGAAAGCTCCTCATGCTGGCCGTCTATACGAGGCTGGCATACCTAGCCATTCGTTAATTGGGGTTGGGTAACCCCGAGGAAAATTAAACGACCCCATTGCACACAACCCGACGGGAGAGCAATGGCCACCTCCTAACCCCCCCCCCCCCCCCCCGGCGTCAACGAGTGACGCGCAGACACGACTGCGCTACTGATTGGTAAAGGGGAGAGGCACGGCCGGTGCTGCAGCGTGGCCCCCCCCCCCGTACCGTCTACGCTGACCACAAACACCGATGCCGTCCGGGGATACACAAGCAACGACCGCATTAAGAGATCCACCACAGTTAATCCAACACCTGAGAATCGTATAGCTTTGCCACAACACGAACGGAGGGCGACAATGACAGATAATCCATTTTCACTCCAACTGATTATAACTGACACAATACAACAAACAAAAAACACCAATGAATCCCATCTTGAAGTGTGTATATATATATATATATATATATATATATATATATATATATATATATATATATATATATATATATATATATAATGGGATGTGTCGTTTACAATCAATTTGACTTTAAACGGGCCGCGGTCGTGTGCCCAAAATCTCTCGTGTATTTCAGGAATAAGTGAAAATAAATGCGAGACGTTTATTCCACACTTTATCTGAAGCATAATTATCTGTGGTGATAAACGAGAGAAAAAACAACAACAGAAAACTAAATAGCGAGTGTTAAATATCCATTGGTCTTTATATATATACGCACAGTGTTACCGGACTTCGCCTACGTTAAGGTCACACAGCGAACGAAAACCCAACTTCGGCTCAGGCTGTGGCACTGGGGAATACATCAAAGAACGTCTCACTCCAAAGGAGTCCACACATCTCCCTGCTACTGGACGTAGCGCAGCCATCATGCTCCTTGCAGGAGCCAGTCTCTGGAAAGAGGCCCCCCCGAGGTAATATACGAAAATTCTCTATCACTATGGATGGAAAAAATATTCAAACAGTTAAAAGAGATGGATGAAGTAAACGCCAAGGGAAAATCATCGTACACTCTCGAGAGACGCAAACGTAACCGAGGTTTAACCCCCGAGATGGAGGTACGACTATTGAGCACGAGGGTGCGAACTCTCAAGTGCGACAGTGTCATCATCCACTGGTCATGACGGCTTGACCTCGGGCATTTTCGCACCTTGGTCGTAAGCCAAGTCGTCGTCCAAACCCCCCCAAAGAAGGCTGTACCGTCGTGGTCCCGGGTCGTGCCGTCGTGCTCAAGGGTCGTCCCGTCGCGCTCAAGGGTCGCACCGTCGTGCTCAAGGGTCGTACCGTCCAGCTCAAGGGTCGTGTCGTCGCGCTCAAGGGTCGTACCGTCCAGCTCAAGGGTCGTGCCGTCGTATTCTAAGGTCGTGCCGTCGTGCTCAAGGGTCGTACCATCGTGGTCCAGGGTCGTGCAGTCGTGGTCCAGGTTCGTACCGTCGCGCTCTGGGGTCGTACCGCCGTACTCAAGGGTATAAAACGAGGGATTGAGAACGGGTGATCAAAATATGTAGGGGTTGGTCAGTCCTTCCCCACCACACGTTCACACGTTGACCTCACTGTGGCGCGGTGGTCTTGCCCAGCTGGATTGTGACGCTACCATAACACTCCCCCCCAACCTCATCCCCTTAGATCCCGAAACCACAACATACCCTCACTGTTCACTTCTCGTCTGCTGGTGTCCTACAGGCACACACTCTCACAGTGTTGACCCCATAGAGGCCATGTTTCGTCCACGAGTTATCACAAATCATTATAAATATAAATCAAAACGAGTGTGTGTATACACAGACACTGCAGTTCTCATGTCACTGCTACACAGTGTATACACAGACACTGCAGTCCTCGTGTCACTGCCACACAGACACGACAGTTCTTCGTGTCACTGTTACACAAACACTACAATTCTTCGTGTCACTGCTGAGCGTAGCGGCACTGGTGCATGTGCTGTGAGGTGGGCGTGGTGAAGGGGGGTGGCGGGGACCATGAGCCGCGGGTGCCGGGTTGAGCCGGGTGCCCAGCCACACTCGTGGGTGCCAGAGCCATAGCATCTTGGCTCTCCACACACACACACGCGCACCGCCACTACCCAACCTAGGGAGGCCCCTCCCTCTTGTAAGCCCCACGCTCGTCCACTCCCACAGCACGAGCTTCCGCCACTGCAAATCACTGCAGCAGGAGCAGGAGCAGCAGCAGCAGCCGCGTCGTCATTTCAAAATCCGATGTTCCTAAGGCACTAGACAAGGGAAGTCACGGCGGCGCGTTTATAGGCAAAGTTTGGGAGAGGGGCGATGATGGGAGGGGTATATACTGGCGCGTGGCGCTGCGGGGTTGGGGTGGGAGGGTTGTTGATATTGGTTCCCTCCGCGCCAGCAGCGCCACAACTCCCGCACCGGCCGTACTACTACCTTCCCGCGCCGGGGCCAGCAGCCGACTGATGAGTGGTGTGTGTGTGTGTGTGTGGCGGGGTGAGGGAGGGGGCCGGGCCTGCCAGCCACCCAGACCTCCCTCTCTGGGTCACGCCAGCTCCGGCCTTGGCAGGACCCGGCTACCTTCGCCAGCTCGACGCCCGGGGAATAATCAGTTCACAATACACGCGTCCTATACAATGCCGGAGGAGGAGGAGGAGGAGGAGAAAAATAATAGAAATCCACTGTCGTCGCTTGTGAGGGACTGAGCCGACAAACGTGACACGTCTGCTCCACCACACCTGTGGCCCTATGGTGCCAGGCAACACCTGTTAACCCCTGCCATCTTCCTGGTTGTAACATACAACCCCCTCTCCTTCCTGGTTGTAACATATAACCCCCTCTCCTTCCTGGCTATAAAATACAACCTCCTCTCCTCCCCGGTCATACACGACGCCGATCCAGACATCACACATTGCCACGGAACACACACACACACACACACGTCTGAGCAATATCCTCCAGCCGTCGCAGGAGAAGATGCAACGGGGTGCCTTGCGTCAAGACATAATTCATTCTAATCAATGACTTGAAGTTGCTCACAAGGGTTATTATACTCCCCATTCCTCACATGCCACGATCTTTTTAAGAGACACCAAGCTTCGTCTTTCAAGGTAAAACCCTCTTATAAATCTCGAGTAACAGACGTAAAACACTGAGAGAACAACACACACACACACACACACACACCCTATTTTGAGGCGAGCTGGCGTGCCAGCAGATGAGTATAGCTGGGCCCTCGTGGACTGGTCGACATAACACGCCAGACTCCTCATCACCCCAGGAACACCAACACCATCATCTCGACCTGTACACGAAGCACAGACTGACCTGAACACTACGGCGTATGTGATCATCGCTCGACACAAAAAAAGGGCATTCGAAGTCCCGCTGGTAAAGACGTTCAACAAGTCCACATAAAGTTGGTGGAACCTTTTCTTTTCTCTTTTCATCATCAGTAGAACATTGGAAATCTTAATGTTCCAGAAATATAGGTAAAAAAAAAAAATGTGTTTAAATTGTGATTTTGTGAAGAACGTGTGTAATTACGAATTTGTACTGTGCGGGGAAGGTTGTACACTCGTGCGTGTGTGTGTGTGTGTGTGTGTGTGTGTGTGTGTGTGTGTGTGTGTGTGTAATCAATACTACTGCGACTGTCATCTGTGGCTTTTAACTGTAACTCAAATCTTAATTCTGGGACCATCTTTGCTGCTCTCCTCTAAACCTTCTGTATCACTCCTTTGCGCTTCTTTACGCGTGTGGTGACCAAATCTGAGAAGCGTCACATGATTACTGTGTGGCCGTCGGCAGCTCAAGTGTGGGCCGTTTTGATAACTGTTTCTCTCCCTACACCTCCAAGCTTTGGAACTCTCAACCCTATCATGTCTCTCCATGTAGACTATCATCTGCCAGGTGATGTATATAAAAGGCAGGGTTTTTCTCACTTCCTCAAATATTCGTAAGTACTTTCCACTGTCTCTTATCCCTTTTACCTAACCGCTATATATTTCAAATCAGGCCCGGCCTTGATGCGTGGACTTCCGTCCGTGACTGCAGCCTCCAACGAAAAAAGAAGAAAGAATAGATGATATCAACATCACAGACGTACTCGAACGCGCTTCCACCCTCTGCCTCCAGACGATAGGACTCCTTGATCCTCCAGGGGAAGAGCAACGCCGACTCCCCCGTGCCACACACACACACACACACACACACACACACACACACACACACACACATTCGTGCGTGTGTCGTTCGGTCGTGAGCGAGCACTACACCCGTGCGTGACTGGTTCAGGAAGTGTGTCGTAATGTGTAACCGATTGTTACTTTTTTTTCCTTTTCCTCGTTCGACTCAATGACGTGTTCGAGTCCCCCTTGATGACGTCCTGATGGTGTGTGTGCGTGTGTATGAGGGAGGGAGGGAGGGGAAGGCAATCACGTCTATCTTCATCTTGAGATGATCTGGAGACGTGTGTGTTGATCTGGAGACGTGTGTGCTGGTCTGGAGACGTGTGTGTTGATCTGGAGACGTGTGTGTGGATCTGGAGACGTGTGTGTTGGTCTGGAGACGTGTGTGTTGATCTGGAGACGTGTGTGTTGGTATGGAGACGTGTGTGTTGATCTGGAGACGTGTGTGCTGATCTGGAGACGTGTGTGTTGGTCTGGAGACGTGTGTGTTGGTCTGGAGACGTGTGTGTTGGTCTGGAGACGTGTGTGTGGATCTGGAGACGTGTGTGTTGATCTGGAGACGTGTGTGTTGGTCTGGAGACGTGTGTGTTGCTCTGGAGACGTGTGTGTTGATCTGGAGGCGTGTGTGTGTGGATCTGGAGACGTGTGTGTTGGTCTGGAGACGTCTGCGTTGGTCTGGAGACGTGTGTGTTGATCTGGAGAGGTGTGTGTGTGTTCTCTCTCTCTCTCTCTCTCTCTCTCTCTCTCTCTCTCTCTCTCTCTCTCTCTCTCTCTCCCATCCTCATCCTCTCATCGATCTGTGTCGGTAAGCATCCCTCCCCTCTCCTCCCCGCCAAACGTCTCATGCACCCCATGCTCATCCTGCGGGCGGTAGCGCAAAAGGACCACAGAGGTGACGTCACGGTGGGTCTTGGACTTGGCCCGTTTCTGGGACCGCCGGGCGCATGAGGTGACACTTGGCCCGTGTCCAGGACAACCCGGTGCATGAGGTGACACTTGGCCCGTGTCCAGGACAACCCGGTTCATGAGGTGACACTTGGCCCGTGTCCAGGACAGCCCAACCACTTGTCACTCCCTCCTGCATCCAGCTACTCCCTCCTGCATCCAGCCACTCCCTCCTGCATCCAGTCACTCACTCTTGCATCCAGCCACTCCCTCCTGCATCCACTCCCTCCCCTCCTGCATCCAGCCACTCCCCCCTGCATCCAGCCACTCCCTCCTGCATCCAGCCACTCCCTCCCGCTCAGCACTGGTGAGAGTCAACCATACACAAACATATCTCATCTTACAAACCCTTCGCTCTTAACCGCCCATCCATTCGACGTCGTCCGAGTTTTATTTTCTCTGTTTGTTTGTTTTGCTGGTGTACACAAGAGGTCAACAACAACAACAACAATAATAATAATAATAATAATAATAATAATAATAATAATAATAATAATAAGAGTGAAGGCTGTGAGAGGTCAACAGGGGGGGTGCCGGGGGGGAGGGGGGAAATGGGGGAGGAGGAGGACCAGACGCCTGGCAAATATTCACAGTTGGTCGGAGGAGCCTCCCCTCCTCCTCCTCCTCCTCCTCCTTCCCCTCCTCTCCCTCCTTCCTCCTCCTCCTCCTCCTCACCCCTCTCCCCACCACAACCCTCGTCCATTAAGCCCCACAGTTTTTTAAAACTCAATAAAATAGGAAAAGTTGAGACTGATGGAAGGGTGCGTCTGTTTCCTATTGACACACGCACACACACACACACACACACACACACATACACACACACACACACACACACACACACACACACACACACACACACACACAACACAAACAGCCCTTGGCAGTGTCGTCAAAGGGTAAAGAGAGATTAGATAAACCGGGAAGTAAAAGCGTTCGTAACAGATGGTACGGCGAGAGAGAGAGAGAGAGAGAGAGAGAGAGAGAGAGAGAGAGAGAGAGAGAGAGAGGGGGGGGGGGGAAGGAAGCTTCGAAAGGAAAGTCTGGTGTCATACCCTGTCGGATGCGTTGGCCATGTCTAAGAGTGACGATCGGGGTGACCAAAATTCCGAGAGAGAGAGAGAGAGAGAGAGAGAGAGAGAGAGAGAGAGAGAGAGAGAGAGAGAGAGAGAGAGAGAGAGAGAGAGATTGTGTATTTGTGGTTCATTACTTGCGTATTATGTATGGCCACAGTGGGTGACCATCACCACCAGGAATTAATGTATTTACTACTTTGTCACAACCCATACGACGCTTTGTGTCACAACCCCGAGTTGCAATGTGCGCCACAGTGTTGTATTTTTTCTTTTTTTTTAGGTTATACTTGTGCCGTGTTGTGAGTCACAAGACGGGAGGTTATAAGGTGCAACAGTGACGTAGATCCGACCGACTCTTTGCTCGACGTATCTTTGTCGATGCGTCGTAAGACGAATGGTAGGCGCGCGCCTGGCCTCTCTCTCTCTCTCTCTCTCTCTCTCTCTCTCTCTCTCTCTCTCTCCTTCCTCGCGCTGTACCATCTGTTACCAACGTTTTTACGTCCCGGTTTATCTAATCTCTCTTTACCCTTTGACGACACTGCCAAGGGCTGTGTGTGTGTGTGTGTGTGTGTGTGTGTGTGTGTGTGTGTGTGTGTGTGTCAGCACTTTAGACCCGCAATATCACTAAATGTGACTTACGACTTTACGGTTTGTGACCATGAGAGAGAGTTGTGACCCCCCCCCCCCTCGCGGACACCATCAGATGCGACTTGGGGGGGGGGAAACATCTCGTCCTTTGCGATCCGGAATACCACTTAAGATGGAAGGCAGGACAGTGTCCGGGGCAGCGGGCGTTAAGGGACATGGGAAGCCACTCTGGCTAGGGCTCCCGTCACACCAGCCAATACCCTCTCACTGCGCCACCTCCCTCACTCCCTCACTCACTCTCTCGTCTCTCCCTTCATCCGAAATTAACTCCCTTTGAACTTCTTTTACTCCTTAATCACACTACTTAATACGTGTAATCTCTCTCTCTCTCTCTCTCTCTCTCTCTCTCTCTCTCTCTCTCTCTCTCTCTCTCTCTCTCTCACTACCTTTTCCGCTATGGGCCATACCTACCTTCTTTCCTCAAGCACTCTGACGATCTACATCACTTTCGCCGTCAAAAAACCATATCCGACATTCGTCGCATCATCAACATACACATACCGGCCACACTCGGGGGCTGATGATGCCTTTCTCCCTCCCCCGCCCGCAGCCGCCCCGCCCGCCCGCCCGCGCCCACCAAGGCGATCCCACAATCACCATAGAAAGGCACAAGACGTTCAGCTGGTCACACGACCGAGTGCCGCGAGCTTGGTATGCAAGGGGGCCGGAGATGACCAGTTCAACTGAGGATACCAGCTGAGCCTGCCACACATGAATGCACCACACACCCCCTCAACCAACCCCTCACAACCCCCGGGGCTCTCAACACCCTTCAGTGCTCACGACAGAATGCGGAGACGCTCACGACGAAGGGCGACCTAAAATCTTTATAGCAACCATCATCCCATTTTCTACTCTTTTTTTTTCCTAATGTACCATCATCCTATTTTCTATTTTCTAAAACGCATTCTTTCACTACTACATTTCCCATGCTCGCCCGCTACCCTTGTACTCAAACTCATTACTCATTCATTTCTCATATTATGCAGGATTACCTAAAATCTTTGTAGCAACCATCATCGTATTTTCTAAAGTAATTCATTTTTCCTTTTTTTCTTACGGTCACATTTCCCGTGGTCGGCCGCTACCTCTACGCTCGGACGAGCCCTGCGCAATGCGTAGGTGGGCTACGACGTCCCCTCGTAGGCTGTCTGGTCTGTCTTCCTGCGTCTGAGTCACCCGGCGTCCATCTCCCAGGGTTCGTACCTCCCTCACCCCGATACGAAAACATTACTCCCTCTCCATCGCCACGTCTTTCCCTTCTTTCCCTTCTCAAACCACCACCACGACCATGACACCCTCCCTCCCCTTTCCCTCCACCTGTACCGTGAGGTACCCAAAACCCTCTTCCCTTCTCCCCATCTGTACCGTGAGGTACCCAGAAACCTCTTCCCTTCCCCCATCTGTACCGTGAGGTACCCAGAAAACTCTTCCCTTCACCCATCTGTACCGTGAGGTACCCAGAAACCTCTTCCCTTCACCCATCTGTACCGTGAGGTACCCAGAAACCTCTTCCCTTCACCCATCTGTACCGTGAGGTACCCAGTACCCTCTTCCCTTCACCCATCTGTACCGTGAGGTACCATGAACCCTCTTCCCTTCACCCATCTGTACCGTGAGGTACCATGAACCCTCTTCCCTTCCCCCATCTGTACCGTAAGGTACCACCACCACTCCTAAATCTGTACCGTCTCTGTGCCATCTCTCCTCCTCCTCCTCCGCCTGCACCGTAAGGCACTCAACGCCCTCTTGCCTCCCCACCATCTGCCTTGCCTCCGTCGCCGTTATGATCGTCCCACCTGCAGGAGGGGTGACCCCCTCTGACCCGTGGCTCTCACCAGCACACACCCTCTGTAATCACAACTTCCAACAACCCTCACCACCTCTCTCAAGTGTGTCACGCTTCCATTACCGTACAACCAATTATCTTCTAACACAACACAACATCAATCCTCCAACACGTCCTTTATCCAGAGCCAATGTCGCTATTACACCAGCGGGCCGCGCCATCTCGTGTTTTGTACACCCACGTTCTTTTCTTCTCTCTTAATTGGGTGGTTAGGAGAGCATGTAGGAAATGGTTGAACAAGGTGAGGGTACTACAATCAAGACACCTACGGAGTAAGTATTAACCACCTGTATAGATGGTTTGTGGGATACGTACTTTGGGGAGGGGGGGGACTTGCTTAATCATACACCTCCGACAGACTCTGTGCGTGTGTGTGTGTGTGTGTGTGTGTGTGTGTGTGTGTGTGATGAGCCAAACTCGTATAAAGAACTGTTTACTCTGTGTATCGATGGACGGGTGGCGTCTCTCTCAGTACTCTGAGGGCTCCTCCGTGGGAACCGAGGGCGCGTTTCACATCCCTCCTGTCGTCCAGGTCTTGGTACGTCTGCATCTAGTGCCTCCGCTCTGTGTCTTCCAGGAGTCTGTCGCATATCTGAGTGTGTGTGTGTGTGTGTGTGTGTGTGTGTGTGTGTGTGTGTGTGTGTGTGTGTGTGTGTGTCTCCCTCTCCTCAAGCAAGTACCGTACCAGACTGGTGCTGTCTTAACTCTCCTCCACTTACTTCCCTTCCCTTCCCTCTCCTCTCCTCTCCACTGTCCCTCGCCACCCCATGCTCTGGTAACGTTGCCAGCCCCGCCTTTGGTACAGGACCCGTGGGAGGGTGAGGGAGCACACAGGGCGGCGGCTGACGGGGGCTGCACAAACAAACTCGCTTCAGGGGGGTGAGAAGGTTCCCATCGCTGGCGTGTTTATCCTTAGCGTCGTGGTACGGTGGAGGAGGAGGGGCAGCTGCTGCTGTGGCAGGGTATCACCTAGTCCCTCAACTCCTAGACTGACCCCTCCTTTAACAGGGCACGAACGGTAGATCCTTGGGGTACGAACCTTGGGGTACGAACGGTACGATCCTTGACGCACGACAGTGCGTAAAAGTAATTTCTAAGTAGACTGAATGTGAGACAGACCCGCAATTCCCTCCGCTAGATTATACCGTTTCAGGTCCACAACTCCGTGCCACCCGCGGTCTGCCGTGCGCCTCCTGGTGTTGCGCACAGGTCCAGGGCGCGTTCGAAGAATGAGCGAGTCTGTATGTAGGATATTCAATAAAGCATTCAAGTGTATAACTATGTATATGATATTCCTAATACGACGACATGGTCGTTACCTAAATGTGAAATCTGGTGATTATGCGAAAATTCATTGGTACTGTAAAGCTAGACATAAAGATGGGAAGACATGGAACATATATACATATACGAGGTTACGAGACGGGGCGTAGGAATTCTCTCTCTCTCTCTCTCTCTCTCTCTCTCTCTCTCTCTCTCTCTCTCTCTCTCTCTCTCTCTCTCTCTCTATCCCCCCAGTAGCCGCAGCAAATCTAACAAATGCAGGTCAAGTCATGAGGCATAACCTCCGTGTGGGATATGGATAACCCAGGACAACAGTGGGAGGGTACAGCATCTTCGGAACCACAGGGGGAGTGGGGGGGTCATGATGACAGAGAGGGGGGGGGGGTCATGAAGAGGGAGAGTGGGAGGGTGATGAAGACGGAGGGAGAGTGGGGGGCGGGTCATGAAGAGGGAGAATGGGAGGGTCATGAAGACGGAGGGAGAGTGGGAGGGTCATGAAGACGGAGGGAGAGTGGGAGGGGGTTATGAAGAGGGAGAGTGGGAGGGTCATGAAGACGGAGGGAGAGTGGGAGGGGGTTATGAAGAGGGAGAGTGGGAGGGTCATGAAGACGGAGGGAGAGTGGGAGGGGGTTATGAAGAGGAAGAGTGGGAGGGGGTTATGAAGAGGGAGAGTGGGAGGGTCATGAAGACGGAGGGAGAGTGGGAGGGGGTTATGAAGAGGGAGAGTGGGAGGGTCATGAAGACGGAGGGAGAGTGGGAGGGGGTTATGAAGAGGGAGAGTGGGAGGGTCATGAAGACGGAGGGAGAGTGGGAGGGGGTTATGAAGAGGAAGAGTGGGAGGGGGTTATGAAGAGGGAGAGTGGGAGGGTCATGAAGACGGAGGGAGAGTGGGAGGGGGTTATGAAGAGGAAGAGTGGGAGGGGGTTATGAAGAGGGAGAGTGGGAGGGTCATGAAGACGGAGGGAGAGTGGGAGGGGGTTATGAAGAGGGAGAGTGGGAGGGTCATGAAGACGGAGGGAGAGTGGGAGGGGGTCATGAAGAGGGAGAGTGGGAGGGTCATGAAGACGGACGGAGAGTGGGAGGGTCATGAAGAGGGAGAGTGGGAGGGTCATGAAGACGGAGGGAGAGTGGGAGGGTCATGAAGACGTGTAGTGAAAGATATGAACAAGAAAAAAAACATGTCATCTACACAAGAGCAGAAGTAAAACACTTTCATGTGAGGCTACATTACCCTACCTCCCCCCTCATACACTCATGCCCACATACACTCACACGCCCTCATACACTCACGCCGACATACACGCACGTCCTCATTCACTCACACCCACATACACTCACGCCTACATACACTCACGCCCACATACACTCACACCTACATACACTCACACCCACATACACTTACGCCCTCATACACTCACGCCCTCATACACTCACGCCCACATACACTCACACCTACATACACTCACACCCACATACACTTACGCCCTCATACACTCACGCCCTCATACACTCACGCCCACATACACTCACACCTACATACTCACACCCACATACACTTACGCCCTCATACACTCACGCCCTCATACACTCACGCCCTCATACACTCATGCCCACATACACCCATACCCACATACACTCATACCCACATACACTCACGCCCTCATACACTCACGCCCTCATTCACTCACACACCCCACACGCCCTCATACACTCACGCCCTCATTCACTCACACCCACATTCACTCACTCCCCCATACACCCACGCCCTCATACACTCACGCCCACACACACACCTACCCACCAATCATCCACATCAACCCTCCCCTCCACATTCCCTCCCTCCCTTCCTTCAAAACCGCCCCGTTACAAAGTGTTTGTAAGCCTGACGGAGGAAAACATCATCCAAATGATCATCATTAAACCGAAAACATCAAGAGTGTTGATCCATTTTATTTTCTTACAGGCCAAAACATCACACTGGTTTCCCCGAAGTGTGAGTATTCCGAGGTGGGTAGTGTGCTGTGGGGGTAAAGTGTAGGGCGGCGGGGCCGCCGGCGGACCCCGTGTTTATCTTCTGGTGCCGCAAGTGGTGGTTGCCCCGCGCCCGTCCCTACAACCCCACCTGCCCCGTCGGTACCCACCCACACGACCTTTTTCCCTACCAACCCACCTACACGGCCTCTTTCCCTACCAACCCACCTACACGACCTTTTCCACTACCAACCCACCTACACGACCTTTTCTCTACCAACCCACCTACACGGCCTTTTTCCCTACCAACCCACCTACACGACCTTTTCCACTACCAACCCACCTACATGACCTTTTTCCCTACCAACCCACCTACACGGCCTTTTTCCCAACCAACCCACCTGCGCCAGCTTCCTCGCTACCCACCTATTTCCTCAACCACCTACACAAAACAGGATATTCCATCTGTAACACTGTGATATACAGTACGTATCCCACCTACATCATGCAATACATCATAATTCATCATATGCTGAACCCGAATTATGACATTAATCATTTTTTTAACCCTACTTATATATCCACAACTTACATCACCACCCACCTACATCATGAACTAGAACACCACCCACTGCAACCACAGCCCACTGCCACCTCCCCCCTATACAACAATAACCGCTGCCAACATCCCTTTCTACAACAATAACCGCTGCCAACATCCACTCCTACAACATAACCGCTGCCAACATCCCTTTCTACAACAATAACCGCTGCCAACATCCACTTATGCAACAATAACCGCTGCCAACATCCACTTATGCAACAATAACCGCTGCCAACATCCACTTCCACAACAATAACCGCTGCCAACATCCACTCCTACAACAATCACCGCTGCCAACATCCACTTCCACAACAATAACCGCTGCCATCATCCACTTCCACGACAATAACCGCTGCCAACATCCACTCCTACAACAATCACCGCTGCCAACATCCACTTCTACAACAATAACCGCTGCCAACATCCACTTCCACAACAATAACCGCTGCCAACATCCACTTCTACAACAATAACCGCTGCCAACATCCACTTTTACAACAAAAATAACAACTCACTACAACAACTACAGCCACAGCCCCCCCCCCTTCCACCCACTACAAAAAAAACTACGACCAGTGCCAACAAGGTGACCCCCTGCCAACAATGTGACACCACCGACCATCCTTGTGGTGGCTCGCTCTAGTGTCCTCCACTCACACTGACCCTTCCTTTCCACTTGGACTTGACAGCGAAGGATACGACCCTTAGGTACGTGCGGCACCACGACCCCTTGGGGGGGGTCATCGCCCTTGCTGAGAGACGACGATACGACCCTGGAGCACGACGGTACGACCCACGACGGTACGACCCTGGAGCACGATGGTACGACGCTCGCCACCCTCCCCTACTCTCCGCTCGCCAGCCCACATCCTACGCTCCGCTCGCCAGCCCACACCCTACGCTCCGCTCGCCAGCCCACATCCTACGCTCCGCTCGCCAGCCCACATCCTACGCTCCGCTCGCCAGCCCACATCCTACGCTCCGCTCGCCAGCCCACACCCTACGCTCCGCTCGCCACCCTCACCTACGCTCCGCTCGCCAGCCCACATCCTACGCTCCGCTCACCAGCCCACATCCTACACTCCGCTCGCCAGCCCACATCCTACGCTCTGCTCGCCAGCCCACACCCCTACGCTCCGCTCGCCAGCCCACATCCTCAGCCTCCCTCAGGCAACACCTCATGCCCTCCTCCCTTCCTCTTCCTCTACTGCTCATTCCTATATATAAAAAAAAGATACAAAAATAAGAAGCCAAACGTGTTAAGAAGTCGAGGTCTTATGCTACCCTCTCTCCTTCTACTGCTCAATCCTATATATAAAAAAGATAAAAAAAAATTAAGAAGCCAAATGTGTTAAGAGGTCAAGTCTTACGTGTCAAAGTCCAGAATAGAATCGTCTGGTTTGACTGATGAAGGGGACAGGGAGAAAGGGGGTATACTCACCAGCAGGGGTCTGGCTGTGGGTGGGTCGGTCGGTCGGTCCAATCTGGTGCCACTCGCGAACACCGCCACGAAGAGAAGCTCTCCAGAGAGATAGAGAGAGAGAGAGAGAGAGAGAGAGAGAGAGAGAGAGAGAGAGAGAGAGAGAGAGAGAGAGAGAGAGAGAGAGACTCCTCGCTCGAAGCATCTCAAGAGACAGACGTGTCAAGAGGGGGAAAAAAATTGCACAGTTACGAACGAATTCATCTTTTTTTTCTTTTTTTTTTGGGGGGGGAGGGTTTCGTTTTTTATTATCTCAATTACACAGCTTACTACACACACACACACACACACACACACATACACACACACACACTTACGACTACATGGTGAAAACCCGTGTGTGTGTGTGTGTGTGTTGTACCTCGGCCTTCCGTTCTCTACACCTCTGTGACTTACAAAGAACACACACACACACACACACACACACACACACACACACACACACACACACACACAGCCTCACGAACACGAACCTATGATTATAAAGAACACATTCGTAAAACCATCTCTCCCCGTCACGTCTTCTCACCAAAACAAAGAAAAAAAAAAACAGGTTATCAGAATGTAACCCTAGTGGCAAATGCCCCACTGCAAGATAGTGCTATTCTGAGACCACCAACCAGCAGGAGAATTTCTTCTACCACCACTGTGGAACCAAGCAGTGGACGTGGTGGTCCACACCCACCACTGTGGAACCAAGCAGTGGACGTGGTGGTCCACACCCACCACTGTGGAACCAAGCAGTGGACGTGGTGGTCCCCACCCACCACTGTGGAACCAAGCAGTGGACGAGGTGGTCCCACCCACCACTGTGGAACCAAGCAGTGGACGTGGTGGTCCCACCCACCACTGTGGAACCAAGCAGTGGACGTGGTGGTCCCACCCACCACTGTGGAACCAAGCAGTGGACGAGGTGGTCCCACCCACCACTGTGGAACCAAGCAGTGGACGAGGTGGTCCCACCCACCACTGTGGAACCAAGCAGTGGACGTGGTGGTCCCACCCACCACTGTGGAACCAAGCAGTGGACGTGGTAGTCCCCACCCACCACTGTGGAACCAAGCAGTGGACGAGGTGGTCCCCACCCACCACTGTGGAACCAAACAGTGGACGTGGTAGTCCCCACCCACCACTGTGGAAGAAAACACTGGTTATCAAATGAAGGCTTCCGTTAAGACGGATTATGAACGAAATTACAAAAAAAAAAGGGAATGACAAAAAAAAATCAAGTGTTCGGTACTGAAACGTAAAAAAGAGAGAAAAAAAAATAGGGGGGGGCGACCAATCTCAAATTCTGTCACGTCTATATTTACGCGCCGCGGGTACGAATTCTTCGCTTGTGACTACCTGGCATATTCGGAAGCCATTAAGCGAGTGTAGGACACATCATCGACTCTTGAAGCGCGCTTGCCCAAATAGAGCCAAGTAAGAATCTAAACCTCTTTACCCAAAGAGCCAAATAAGAATCTAAACCTCTTTACCCAAAGAGACAAATAAGAATCTAAACCTCTTGACCCAAAGAGCCAAATAAGAATCTAAACCTCTTTACTCAAAGAGCCAAATAAGAATCTAAACCTCTTTACCCAAAGAGACAAATAAGAATCTAAACCTCTTGACCCAAAGAGCCAAATAAGAATCTAAACCTCTTTACCCAAAGAGCCAAATAAGAATCTAAACCTCTTTACCCATTCCCCAGTGACGGGAAGAACTAGCAATCAATCGTTTCGTTAATACGGTACATCTGACAGCAGACGATGCTCTTTTTTTTCTTCTTCCTCCATACCTATTCATCTTTCCCGACTGAGCGGGGGGGAAGCCAGGAACAAAACATCCAGAGAATCGAGGGGAAAAGCATTTCTTTCTCTACGCACCTTAATATGTCCTCGTATTAGGAAGTGATAAAACAGGAGGGGGATGATCTAGCCCCCATCCCTCCCATCCTTCCCTAAGGATAGATATAGGAGATAGATACATAATAAATGGAAAAAGTACACACAAGTTTATGATCACAACCTTCCTCACCAAATTGCAGGGGCTTGACATTATACCGACGAGACGAAACACCAGATTCAACAGAATATTCTGCTAACTTTATGAAGAAGACAAACTGGATTTTGTTCTGTGTTTCCAAAACGTTCTCAATTCGTCCCTACAGAAATCCTGAAGTGATAAAAACAACCAGTAGTTCACGAGTGAATGTGATTTAACAGCTCATTTGACTCGCTCGTACATACGTCGTACGTAACATAAACTGCCGGTGTTTACGTTTTCATTGGGCTGTGGCTGCCCACTGGCTATGTTAAACCTTCTCGGCCTGGGATCTGCAGGGATATGTATGCCCTCATAACATATGCCTTGGGTCGAGTAACACAAAACCCTACATAACACAGAACACACACACACACACACACACGGCCTCACGAACACGAACTTGTGATTATAAAGAACAATGATTAATTGGCTTTAAGAAGTATGTTACCTACCCTACTGCCAGCTGATTTCGTGACATCGACGCCTACCTGGAAAAGAAAACGGAAGGATTGAATCATAAACAGCTCCTTGGAATGGGAAGGGTAGACACTATGAACGGGTCTATAGGGGTATAAAGGGTATATGTTATATCGTTATATTGATTAAAAACATGTTCTCTTTACCTTAGTATTTAGCTTTACGAGAGACAGTTGTAGTGAAATGTATACAGGCAACAGACAGCCTTCTACAACAATGATACAGTGAATTTCAGAAGACCCACAGTGGGTTGGTGACTTTATACCAACCATTAATCCGATATTCCGCTATATTCTAGACTTAAATGGAATTATAATCAAGACCAAGACAGACTTACAGACTTATTCATAACACGGTTGTCAAAGACTTACACAGCAGACGTGTTCTTGGCCAGTGTAACAGTAACTTAAGTGAATCACACCGGAATCCAATTGACTGAAACATAGTAACTTCTGAGTTTAATCTACCTTGTGCTAGCGTCTATTTCTTTTGTATCACAGATGAAAAAAAAAAGTATTGAAAAATAATTTACGATTATAAACTGCTGGCCACACGAAACCTTAACCATAACTTGTTATCAGAAGGCTGGCGGCCACGTCCAAAAACATAACCTAATCCTTGTTAACTAAGATATAAACAATTTCAACGTTAGTTTTAATCCAAAAAAGGGGGAAAAACTCTCTCATTCACCAGTAACAGAAAACCAGAAGGCGGAGCGTAAACAGAAGATGAGCACGCTCGTAGGGGAGACTCGGCTAAATGTATCGTGCCACAACGGAGGATTTTACACCCTATATATATACTCTCGAAGAAACAGGATACACATTAGAATTTACATATAATTAACCATTGGAAGAAAATGTATGACTCTGGTGTTGATCTGTTTAAATGGTTATATATAAATGGTTATATATATGTCGTTAATGTTGTATTCATGGGGTTAATATTCTTGAGGTGTGTGTGTGTGTGTGTGTGTGTGTGTGTGTGGTGATGAGGTTAGTGTCATCACAAGGTCTTGCGTAACGTATTGACCAACGACGTCACGTTAACGAACGAAGCTACGATCAACATTACGACCCCAGCTGACGCAAAAGAAAAAAACCTACCTACTGCATTCCATTCCGTTGACTTTACGTGTGTGTGTGTGTGTGTGTGTGTGTGTGTGTGTGTGTGTGTGTGAACTCAAATGTCATACAGTTTCATTCACTTGGATCAAAGTTTGGCATTTACATACAATGAAAAGGGTAGGCGAGTCTGTCCGGCAAGAGAGAGAGAGAGAGAGAGAGAGAGAGAGAGAGAGAGAGAGAGAGAGAGAGAGAGAGAGAGAGAGAGAGAGAGCTGCTGCAGGCCGGGTCTGATGTATGGGGTGAGAGTGTAGGTGATGCTCCGGCTGAGCCAGGGGAGCTCTCTCTCTCTCTCTCTCTCTCTCTCTCTCTCTCTCTCTCTCTCTCTCTCTCTCTCTCTCTCTCTCTCTCTCTCACTGTTTACATCGCTACTCTCCGACACCGCCAAAACCACGCTCCCCCCACTCTGGCATATCGCTCAACCTGACGGAGGAGGACCTTCCCTCGCCTGTACTTAACATTAGAACATCCAAGACCACTTCTCTTTTTTCCTCTCCAACGCCCCGAAATATTGCTGAGAGGTACCTTAAAGTCTCGCGAAGAAAACGGGAAAAAAAAAGACACTTCACGAGATGTTACACCAGGGCTTTTTGAGAAGGATATTGAAAGCAGATTGAAGTCATGACACAAGAATGATCACAGTAAAGGATAAACCTTACTTGATTTGCGCCGGTGTCCCCCGGCCCAGTGTATTGTGCGCCACATGCTCTCACCCTATGAGCGGTGCTCTCACCCTGTGAGCGCTGCTCTCACCCTGTGAGCGGTGCTCTCACCCTGTGAGCTGTTCTCTCACCCTGTGAGCGGTGGCGCAAAAGGATTATACAGGGGAAAGGGTCTTTCTTACTCAGACCCCTCAATTGTGAGTGGATATTACATGTTACAGTTCGTATTTCATTACATACATTACATAGTTTCGTACGTTACGTTTAACACACACTAGATGCAAGAAGTGGATACAAACTTCAACATTACAGGCATCTTGTTATCAACAATCAGGTGTGGTGACATTTCTTGCAGGGTTTGTTTAAATCTATCCCTAAAAAGGATCTAATTTTTTTTTTCCAAATTTTTGTAAGACACAGTGTTCTAGTTTTGTCTTCACAAAACCAAGACACGAACTCTAAACCTCTCCATATGAATGACATTTTCTTCTCTTGGTACGTTTCGTCTTGGTCCATCGGCTTGGCTTCTGCCGAGGGCGGGGGGCCGTGCTACCGTACGCCCGCCTGTAGCATGGAGGCTCCGACCGTGGCCACCCCGCCGCCGCACGCGCCTCGCGTTCCAACCGCCACGTCCGTTCTCCACGTCCGTCACTGCCGACACACGGGCCGTCGACCCGCGCAGGGTATACTACGATGCGTCAAGCGTAGCGGTGGCTTATACGCCCTGCGTTTGTGTACGTGGTGTGGGCCCGTCCGACACGCCTGACATCATCATTCCCTCCCTTCCGTCATCCTGCTGTCGGCGGTGTGAGAGGGGAAGCTGCGCCGACCCCCTTCCGTCATCCTGCTGTCGGCGGTGCGAGAGGGGAAGCTGCGCCGACCCCTCACCGCTCGGTACGATGGGTGGGAGGCAGTTTAGTGAAGCGTGTGGCACAAGGAGGCGGAGTGGCGGACGAGCCCCCCTCCTGTACTTAGCAGGTCCCCCAGGTGTGACGTGTAACACCATTGTTGTTGACACAACCCTACTGAGACAGCGAGGTTATCTGCTGTGTCAACACGGCAACACGCTCACCTCCACCACACGTTACGGCAGTGGCGGGATAACGTGGACAAAATGCAAACGTCCACCAAGTGTGTTCATACAATGTCTCCTTCTATTAACTAAGATAACTTCTCTTTCATTCCTGTACAAACATCCGGATTTCCACAAACTTTGTTTCCTAAAGACGAGGACATCTGTAGCTACATTTTCCTCAGGGAAACAGCAACTGGCCTAGGTTCTTTACCAACAACATGTTCACTGAACACGTCGTAGTTCACGATGGTACTTTCTCAAGCACAACCGTCACACTCATGACCTGCCACCGTTCCCAGCTCTGAGAACCTACAGTGTGTAAACATACTCTAAGTATGACCTTTATTTCTCCCAACATCCCGCCGTCCACACCTCTATTCTGAACACTACCTACTACTGTTTCCAGCAGCTGCGTGTATCTTTCATCATACAGTGTCTCCCGGCCCGAACGATGCCTTAAGACATTCGTCTGTCAAAATCTACAACCTTTCTAAAACCTTAGCTGTTCTCGGCATCCCTTCAGTCTATGACTTCCTCAAGCCTTACGAAAGAAAGTTGAAGAATATATCTCATCTGCAATGCTCTGAAGCACATATGGATGTTGATCGTCTGCATGCTTGCTTCCCCGCCTGAGCCCTGCAGCGGCCGGGAGGCCACCACGTCCCCACAGTTCCTACGCTAGCCACTCGAGGAGTGGCTGTCAACACATCCTCCTCACACAAGCCAGAAGAACGTGGGAGACCACTCGAGCCGATGTTTCTCTCGACTACTTCCACCCACCTTCTTCAGGAGGCACGACGTCCCATCAGGCCGGACTGACACAGACGCCCACGCCAGTGCCCATGTTCGGAGCCTTCCCACTGGCCTCTGCCTCCTCCTCCTCCTCCTCCGCCACCGCCGTTGCTGTGGTGGCGCTGCAGGAGAGCCACATGAGCAACTTGCCCCTCCCCTTCCCCACACACACATCATTATGCAGCACATCAATTACCAGCGACGTGGGTATTCGTCATCCATGCCAGACTGCAGCTTGGGCCACACCTCTCCTATCTCCCGTGGTCGGTCGGGACCACCTTAATAAGCAGGTCACCATGACCACCCTGATAAGGAGGTCACCATGACCACCCTGATAAGCAGGTCACCACCACTTTGACTCTTCCGAGGTTCTCCTCCTTATATACACACACAACCACCAACGAGGAAGTACGTGTGTATCCCCGTCACCAGACGTCCACTCTCTCCTCCTGGTCTACGATGTTTACACCGTCAGGCGGGCGACCACTCCCCACGACTTTGCGGAAGCGAAGAGAACACGTCAAGAAGCGACGTCGCTGATCTCACGCGCTGTACCATCCTAACAGAACTCGAGACGACTCGAAGCACGAGTGCCATATTGGTCAGCCACTTCAAGTGCCTCAGATACAACGGTATTCAGGGCAGATAGGGTCGGCCAGGCGGAGGGCTATCACCAACGCGCTGAGCATGAGGTCAAGACGAATGACTAAGAGAAGCATCTATATACATAAGAGCGAGATAGATATAGATGAGTGTGGAGAAGTGTGACTGTTCTATTCTAATGCCAATGAGTCCCTGAAACCTTTCTTCATCAACTATTTCCAAATATCTACCATGGGAAGTTGTGGGCGTGTGTTGTACTGTGTCACAAATAATTATTTTTTGGGGGTGTGTGTGTGTGGGTGTGTGTGTGTGTAATGTTGGGCTGGTCTGAATCAGCTCCTAAGTCCGCGTGAGTCACATTGTTATGAAGAATCAACTCCCCTGGTGTGTGTGTGTGTGTGTGTGTGTGTGTGTGTGTGTGTGTGTGTGTGTGTGTGTGTGTGTGTGAGCAATGGTGGCACATATTGCTGGTCAAAAATATTTGTCGTCGCTGTGTGTGGAGACTGAAGTGTCTTGATCGAATTCTACTCATCAAATAGTGACAGTCGTGTGTGTGTGAACGGGGTCAGAACCTGTCTGTAGTTCAGTCACGTCAGAATCACTTTTACTCGTAAAGTGCACGTGAAGTGCGCTGACCAGAATGACAAGGAGTGAGTTGGGTTATTATTAATTGCTCTCGGTGTGTGTGTGTGTGTGTGTGTGTGTGTGTGTGTGTGTGTGTGTGTGTGTGGCAAGTCGGCAAGAATGACGTGTTGAGATGTGCACTTTAGATCATGTTCTTTGTGCGGGCTGAATGCTGCTCCTCCAATAGTGCCTGGCTCGCACACACTAGTTCTAAACGCACGTACGTTTGCGTAACCCGTTGTGAAGCACAAACAGATACTTAGCGAGGGGACGCGAAGCGTGTCACTCGGTCGTAAACAAAACAGATGGGCGTAATTCTTTAAACTGGAAGTATTACGGATGAAACGAAGCCCATTTTCATCCTCAATCATCTAGGGTAACAGTAGTACTTCAGTTTATACGAATGACGAGGTTGTGACTGTGCGAAGTACTGAGGTGTGTTGGCGATGGGGAGGGAGACGTGCCGTCTGGTGCTGGGGCGGGCAAGGGAAGAAGTGGGAGGTGGGTGGCAGGCAAGGCAGGCAGCGATGGTAGTGGTGGTGGTGGTGGTGGGGAAGTGCCCTTGGCTATATATAGTGCACTCACCCCTCCAGTCACACGCCTGATAATACCACACCATCGTCACCATACTTACCTACTCACCGGGGACCAGCCAAAACTGCAGTCACTTGTCCCCCCCCCCCCCCTCGCAGCTACAGTGTCTTACAGCGACGCTATCATGTATCCTCACCCTCTACCTGTGGAGGTGAGTCTGGCATCTTACCGTACCATTCTCACGGCAACTATCGCCTCAGCTGTCACGAGAACTGGCCTAACCTAACCACACGACGCCTGCCACACTCCCAGCCAGCCTCCTCCTTCCAACACGGGTGACATCACAGTAACCCCCTCACTCCCAACCACCATCCTACACCAGTACACTGTGGTGCATATTGACCTCACCGTCCTCACCGCCCCAAAGTCAGGCCGTAGGGCGATCTGGTTTTGTGCCTACCCCGTAGGACGGTGTGGCAGTAGCCAGCCCCTCACCGCCTGTGTACCCCCACACACTCCGCGACTTTCAGTACATACACACTGTTTACCGAACTCACAGCCTGTGGTTAACGAGTAACACAAACCATCATTATGAGATACAGATATATACACCACCACTTATGATAAGTGCTGGACAGGCTTGTTAAGGATAAGGAAAACTTATTTATCAATAATTACACATTTTCGGTAAAAAGAAATAAAACTTTCAATAGCCTCTGGCAAGCGAAGACAGTAGACTACGATCCTGACCCCTGCTATCTGAGAGTGTTGAATCCTTCCTCTCGACTGACAGCAGCATCATCTGCTTCACCAGAAGAGCTGCGGACGCCACCTCCTCCCCCTTAGTCTTGAGCCGACGCCAGCAGAAGGAAGTTAACTCCCTCCCTCCCTCGCTCGCTCGCATGCCAGGCTCTGGTGATCAACGGACCGGCCACAGTGACTACCTCCACAACAGATTATCACATGTGGCCGTGTTCATCACTACCATGTGAGGACGGAGTGTTTACGCTGACGACGACACGTCTCCCTACACGACAACACCGAAGGATAACACGACAACGCCAAAATATAACACGACATCACCGAAACATAACACGACAACGCCAAAACATAACACGACAACACCAAAGGATAACATGACAACGCCAAAACATAAGACGACAACGCCAAAGGATAACACGACAACGCCAAAACATAACACGACAACGCTAAAGGATAACACGACAACGCCAAAACAACACGAAAACACCAAAACATAACACGACAACACCGAAGCATAACACGAAAACGTCAAAACATAACACAACACCACAACATAAGACGACAACACCGAAGCATAACACGAAAACGTCAAAACATAACACAACACCAAAACATAACAACGACAACGCCAAAGCATAACTCTGTCGCTTCCTTTTGCTGTGTGGTACGTAACGGGTCCTACACACGTGTCATGTACCTGCTATGATACACACACACACACTCACACACACACACACACACAAACACTCGTCCCATATCCATAGACAAATGTGCCTCCGTAACACGCCGATCTACACAACTGCTGCCAGTGAATTACATACCGTGCAACCATCACGTCCAAGACACACACACACGGACGCAGGACGAAGCGCGGGCACGGCGCGGCAGGAGGGAGGGGGTCGGTCAATACGGCAACAGAGTTTCTGAAGAAGGAAACGCGACACTGTGGCTGATGATGGGCCGGTCAAGGTGTTTGGACGCTCGTTAGGCTCCCGGGTGAGGTGTAAGGAGAGAGAGAGAGAGAGAGAGAGAGAGAGAGAGAGAGAGAGAGAGAGAGAGAGAGAGTGGCTGATCGGCCGGTCAAGGTGTTCGGCGCTCGTTAGGCTCCCGGGAGAGAGAGAGAGAGAGAGAGAGAGAGAGAGAGAGAGAGAGAGAGAGAGAGAGAGAGAGAGAGAGAGAGAGAGAGAGAGACTGGCTGGCAGAAGGCATGCCTAAGCGCCCTGATATACAGGACATGACGGACAAATGAGATCAGTCGAGTTAAGAGGTTTACGTCTGTTTTGAGTATACGTGGTACGGGGGGAGGTTGAGTGGATGGGTGGCGAGAGGGGTCCTGGTATGCCTACGACATTGCAACGGGGTTTCACAAAGAGGTGGAGTAGATGCGTGTGTGTGTGTGTGTGTGAGAGAGAGAGAGAGAGAGAGAGAGAGAGAGAGAGAGAGAGAGAGAGAGAGAGAGAGAGAGAGAGAGAGAGAGAGAATACTGGTGAATATAAGAGGTAAAGAGGAAAGTTATGAAATGCAATTAGTTTTTTTTTTTTTACCGTGAGAATGCTAGAAGGAAGGGAGGAAGGTGAGTGGCTCCCTGGCTAGGAGGGGGGGGTAGAGATTTCGCATCGATGACGTCATGTCACCGTGGCTGATCGGTCTGCTTATGGACGGCGGCGGGGGAGGTACATACGGGTGCAAGACGGGGGAGCGGGGGAAGTCTTCCGAGGGCTATGGAGGAGGGGGAAGTGGGGAAAACAAGGGGGGTGGAGGGAGTAAATCAGTGGCTGGTTGTGGATGACACGAACCTGGTGGCAGACCTCAGAGAGTGGGGGGAAACTCCACAAGAGGAGGAGGTGGAGGAAGGTAGAGTCCAGGAGAGGGCGTGAGGGGAAAGAGTTCAGCTGTGTGCAACTGGGGCCATTGTTTGCTTGTCCCTGGCGCTGCCTCGTTGGAATGGTGGAGGTAATTAGGAAATATATATATATATATATATATATATATATATATATATATATATATATATATATATATATATATATATTCATTCGCCATTTCCCGCGTTAGCGCGGTAGCGTTAAGAACAGAGGACTGGGCCTTTGAGGGAATATCCTCACTTGGCCCCCTTCTCTGTTCCTTCTTTTGGAAAATTAAGAAAAAAAAATGAGAGGGGAGGATTTCCAGCCCCCCGCTCCCTTCCCTTTTAGTCGCCTTCTACGACACGCAGGGAATACGTGGGAAGTATTCTTTCTCCCCTATCCCCAGGGATAACATATATATATATATATATATATATATATATATATATATATATATATATATATATATATATATATATATACACGTAGGAACATCTTGCAAATATACTTGCCATTACTTCAGCACAGACGCTGTCCTCCTCCCTCCTCCCCTACCCCTCCCTGCAGCTGCGACACCACCTCGTTACACATTACGACCTATTCGTTCCAATATACGTGTCGCAAATGCAGGGGCCACACTGCAAGGGGCCTTTCTCCTCTCAACCGACGTGGATCCCAAAGAACCTCTTGCGTAAGCCGTGAGATCCTTATGGCCCTGGGACGTTCTCCTCAGCTGTACCCAGAGTCAAAGGCCCTGGCCGACACACACATATACCCACAGACGTGTGCTGTATGACCTGCGGTATTAGGAAGGGAAGGGTCTGACGACCTTGGCTTCGGCTACAGGCGTGATGGTGATCGGCGGGACGCCCTTCCGGCGCTGGTGGATGACTGGTGAGGGAAGTCTTTTAAGAACTGTGGGATGGGTGGGTGTGACCCGTCCCACATGGTGCAGTTGGGTGGGGTCTTCCAGTAGCTACCCACACCACCCGACTGGTCGTCTCTCCTCCTCCTCCTCCTCACCACGACGCGGACACACTTACCCCACACGTGCACTTAGTACCACCACCACATTCTCGTCCACCACGGTAGCTGTATCGAAGCTTCCTCGCATCCGTGAGGCAAATACGCTCCTTTTTGGATTTGGGTGCCATCACCACACTCGTCGCCAGGGAGCTCCCCCGTACCTCACGCCAATATAGTCCACACTACAATTTCCTCTTTCCACCTCGCGTGGAATACACCGGTGCACCCAGTGCTTTCGACCGGGACGTTCCTTTACGCAAAGTTTCAAACGCAGCAACGGTCTCATGGGCCGCTACATCGCGCGGAAGCTTAGGGCGAGTTAAACCAACCATTAGGAGCATCGAGCAACGCGACGTGGGGCCCTTTCGACCATCCGTCACTCAACACCGACCTGGAGGTTGTCCTCAGTAACCAGCACACTCACACACACACACACACATCCTTCCCAAGGACAACCTTCACAATATCAACCAAGAACCCAAATTGAGCAAATTCCTCCATGACGCATCCCCAAACCCGACCCACCTTCATCCAGGATCTCATAAGGAAACAAACATACGAAGACGAACAGAACCTAAATCACATTAACCCAATGTAATGTCACATCGAACCAAATCCACGTTAAATCGGTGGTTCATCCACTTAACCAAATCAACATTCATTCAGAGGCGGAGCCTTTGTCAGGTCACCGCTTAAACTGGTTACAACGAATGACGAGACTTGCTTCCACGTACATAATAGTCAGATTAAGCCGAAGGTCAACACACCTGTGGATGATGATTATACCACATGACACTAAGTCTTGGACCGCGTTCTTCCTCTGTTTTTTTCTGGGCTTGTGATGAAGCACTGGCCTCCTCCTCCAGGTGTTCTCCCTCAAGCAGGAGAGCGCCTCTCTGCCCGCCAAATGCATCCGCGTGTCAACTAATAATGTCTTGATCCACGTCAGCATCAATATAGGGTGGGTGCTGGTGGCGTTTATAAAAAGCGCGTCCCTATTTGGATGCAACACGTGTGTGGCACAACCGGACTGCACACAGGAGGAAAGATAATGTGTGTGTGTGTGTGTGTAACCACCTACTTACACTATTCGGGGAGGTAGAGGTCAATTACACTTATCGTCCGGACGAGTACAGGACGAAGACACGTCTGTAACCTCAGAACCACGATGGAGGGTGGAGAGGGAATACACGAACTGTAACGGTGACTGTAATCCTGGAGACGGCGTGTAGGTGATGTGGACACACGTGCCATCCACCCAGCCTCACCTTCCCATATGGTCACCGCCACGGAGCCCAGGCCAAAAGCTCTTGGCCAAGTCCGTCAGAAATTCCTCGAAAGAGAGAGAGAGAGAGAGAGAGAGAGAGAGAGAGAGAGAGAGAGAGAGAGAGAGAGAGAGAGAGAGGAGGACCAAGCTGCACCAGGCAGGCCAGAGGGAAGGCAGACGTGCAGGATACGGTGAGGGGGGGAGAGAGGGAGACATTCGTGGATGGTGATGACTCAAACACCTTCTAATGCAACTTTAACCCACAGGAAACCGCGGGGACTCTGTGGAATTTACAAATGCGGCGCGTAGATCACTTACACACGCACGTGGTGTTTGCGAGCCGCGTGTGTTAAAACTCAAGCACGTGACGGGTGTAAACCACAGACCTGACGTAACGCACAGCGCACGTAGCGTGTGTAAAATCATCCCTTAACTATCCGCTGGGAGTAAAGCCACGCTTAGTTTACACACGAATAACTCTGACCCATACACCGGTATACCACACTACGCTTGTAAACCACAGGGGAGGGATCCGCCTACCCGAAGGGTGTGCAGTAAACAGTGTGCAACAGGCTGAGTCTGAACGCGTCCTATCCATGAGTATCCTCCATACCCGAAGCTACCCAGAGGTCACTCATCATTCCTCCGTGCGCCTACGGACGACCGCTATATCTAGCGTAGTACGCACACCTAACCGTAGCATAGTTAGCATTCAAGACAATACATTAGGAACAATTAAGCGCCCCCTACGGTAATGGGGCTCTGTAAAAGGGGTGGCGAACACAAATTAAACATGATTGTCCTGTCGGACCCTCGCTCAAGGAAAGGGGGGGCCTTCAGCAATGTGTTTATATCACCCCATTCGTAAGAAAATGGACCAAAGACGTATACAAAAAGGCAGGCATCAATAATGATAAAAAAAAAACAAGAGGAGACACGAACTGAAACCGAAATAAACCAACCCTACTGTGTGGCTTCATGTGGGTCATGAAGATAGACCCCAGCACCATGAGAACTTTACCTCCCTGACATGGGTGTTATCAGTGGCTCGAAAGTGGGCAGCCCTGATACACTTGCCAAGCAGACTACCCGCATGGGACCTCCTCCAACCACCCACACACACACACACACACACACACACCCCAAGATTACGCCTCGTCAATTGAACCTTCTCAACGAAGTAGAATTCGAATAGTAAGGCGCTGAAGCTGAAGGTGCTGAAGCTGAAGGCGCTGAAGCTGAAGGCGCAGAAGCTGAAGGTGCTGAAGCTGAAGGTGCTGAAGCTGAAGGCGCTGAAGCTGAAGGTGCTGAAGCTGAAGGCGCTGCCAGCATATCAAGACTCTTTTCTCTCACAGCTTCGTCATAACTCTTGTGTGGAATTAAGTTATTTCAGTAAGTATCGAATGCTTTACTATATTACTTTTTCCTATTCCAAAAATAGTATGATTCATGCCTGATTTATGTGCCTATCTTTGTACACTTGAATTCTTTCATTATAAGTAGATTTAATGTAATGCTGGTCTTTAATTCAATCCCATAACTTTCAGACAGTGTTATCCTGAGTTGTGCAACTTAACAAATCGAACGTCCTTGCAAAGACGAGGATCAGTATAGTATTTGTAACATATATATATGTTACTGGCGACCTTGCCCCAACAAGTATTGAGTTCGTAACATCATATATCGGCATTACCTGATATGAATCACCACAATCAAGAGAATGAGACAGAATACTCTTACAGTCAACTCCTTATACCGTACCTGCAGGAGGTTAGGACCTTCCTGAAGGAGGCCACAGAGAACCCGGACACTGGCTGACCGACCTCCTCCTCCTCTTCCTCCTCCTCACGCCCTTAACTAAGCCCGCTCGACGAGTGGGGAGGAGGGAGGTCAAGTGTTACGACCTCCAGTACTCCTTCCCTTAACCCAAAGTCCTCATTGTTAGTGTGCCGAGCGTCGGATCTCTATCGTCTGGGAGACAGACAACCCCCTTGCCCTCTCTCTCCCCTGGGCCGCGTCTTACTCGAACATAATCACGTTATAAAGTCGTGCCCCATGACTCGTGGGACCAGATCTCACTTGCATGTTTCCTCTCTCCCAAGGTCTCTGGTCCTCTACAGATATACAGGTGCAGCCTTGCCCTCTCCAACCCATAAAGGACAATGTCGGATGTTACGGTACGTAAGGAAGCGTCTGTCAACAGCGAACAAAACACCGGTACACGGAAGAAGAGAAGATGACAGGAGACGTGACGGTCCATACCGAGAATATCTGCGGTCGTAATGTAATGTGTGCCACAGGCACGCGAGATAGCAAAATCAAAGTGGGGTAACTCCCTGCCGGCCATCATCTCTCCCTCCGGCTCAACGGGCCCGAATGGAAATGAAGCCGAGGTGAAAAACATCATGTGGATGGGAGGAAAATACACCGCCATGGGAATTCTATAGGAAAGTATGGCTCTGGAAGAGTCCCCTAATATTTTTTCTTTTTTTTTTTGCTGTTTGTATTTCCGGGGTTGATTCAGATCTGAAGCAGAAAAATTTGATGGTAGATTTTTTTATTAAGTAACTTTACATCATTTCTCTCTTCAAACTTGACAATTTACTAATAATAAGATATGATAAAGTACCTATCTAGCCCTAAATTCAAAGCAGTGGGTCTTCGCAATCATGTGAAGGAAGTTAATTCTAATATTCTACAACTGTACATCCACAAGCTCTCTTACCCGTATATTACATCATCTTCCATTTATACCCATACCATTATTTCTGGTCACTGATTCTTTATCTAATGTGAGACAATTATCATGAAATTATACGATAATCTGAAAAATTTGTATTGAAATTCCTCAGAGTCTGTGCTTGTTCATGGAGAGGATAATTTTGTGTTCTCCAAATCCTCTTCGTAAGACTTATCATGAGTGTCGGAATTGGTTTTATTGATCTCATTCCTCATCTGACCCGTTCCACATCCCATACTATTAGTCGGACCCAACCCCCAGCTGGGTACGTCTGTCCTCATCCACTATTTCTACTGTATGTGTTTGGGTGTGGTTCCTCGAGAGACGTAGGTTTGGTACCTGTGGTGTGTGTGTGTGTGTGTGTGTGTGTGTGTGTGTGTGTGTGTGTGTGTGTGTGTGTGTGTGTACCTGTAGTGTGTGGGTGTCGAATCTATAGTGTGTGGGTGTGTTAACTTTGGCGTGTGAGTGTAGTATCTGAGGTGTGTGGGTGTGGTTCCTGTGGTATGTCGTGTGGTACCTGCAATGTGTGACTGTGGTACCTGCAGTGTGTATGACTGTGGTACCTGTGGAGTGTGTGTGTGTGTGTGTGTGTGTGTGGTACCTGTGGTGAGTGGGTGTGGTACCTGCGGCGTGTGGGTGTGGTACCTACGGCGTGTGGGTGTGGTACCTGCGGCGTGTGGGTGGGGTACCTGTCATTACACCAACCACTATCTCTGCCCCATCACTAACACACCACCCCAGCAATACAGACAGAAGCACGAAAGACGAGTTACGTCTCCCTGCTGACCACACGTCTGAGGCTGCCTGGTGACTGACCACTCAGTAGTGAGAAACGATCATCCAGATGACGCTCTTCATCGGTGACCCTCGGCGTTACACACTACGCACACTTCACCTCCTCCTCATCCATGTGTCGCAAGTTACTACTTGAGTCTCCCCGAGTTCCTCCAGCAACCTTGAACGAACAGGTCACCCTCCACTAGTGTCTCCTCCCCCTCCTGCCATGTCCCCGTTCCTCCCTCAAGTCTCCTCCACTCTTCTCCCATGTCCCCGTTCCTCCACCCATGTCTCTCCACTCTCCTGCCATGTCTTCCCGCCCTCCTCTTGTCTCTCCTCCCCGTCATACCGTGATCTCTCCACCCTCCTCTCGTATCTCCTAACCCTCCCCCTGTGTCTCTCCACCACCTTCCTCCTCCTCCTCCTCCCTCCAACGTTCTTATCAATCTATTGCAGGTAAGTCATCTCCCAAACTCTACGTGAACCAGCCTGGAACTGCCAGAGTCGCTGTGATATAGTCAGCTAGTGGCAGGCGAGCTGCCTGTGTGTGTGTGTGTGTGTGTGTGTGTGTGTGTGTGTGTGTGTGTGTGTGTGTGTGTGTGGACGCGCAAGGCAGGCTGCCCCTCGCCAGGGACACACACACACACAAACACACACACACACCATAACTTGTCACTCTACCACTACGTAACTTGCAATCATTTATCCCACTGGTTACCGAGCACGACCGTTCAGCCCCAGAGCACGACGGCACAACCCTAGAGCACCACGACCCATGAACAAGACGTCATGATCCTGGGAGCAACGACGATGCCATCCCCGGGCACGACGGCACGACCCCCTGAGCACGACGGTACGACCCCTGAGCACGACAGGTACGACCCCCATGAGCACGGCAGATACGACCCCATGAGCACGACGGTACGACCCCCTGAGCACGACAGGTACGGCCCCCTGAGCACGACAGGTACGACCCCCTGAGCACGTCAGGCACGACCCCCTGAGCACGACAGGCACGACCCCCTGAGCACGACAGGTACTACCCCCTGAGCACGACAGGTACTACCCCCTGAGCACGACGGTACGATTCTTGGTCTCGACGACCTGGCATTTAAGGTCAGGTCAAAAGTCACGCCATTAAATCCAAGGGTCGCACTATTGCCGTGTGCTCAAATGGTTAACATTTCCAAGTCCTAGAGGACGAAACGGGCAGTTCGCAAGGTGACGAGTAATGACATCAATTCAGGGTAATTCAGGGAGCCATTAACTGCTCTACTTAACCAATACAAGATGTGGGCGGGGTCAAGCCAATGACCCTTTTTCTCCCGCCTACCATCTGACCACATCTTACGCTACCGGCGCTACAAGGAAGGCAAATTCCCCTCAAATCCCCCTTACTTGCCTGGCGTGTTTATTACGGACATGGTGATGAACGCGACAGAAGGGACGGGAGAGCTCAACCTGGAGGAGGAGTTGTTGCTGGTGAGCGATGTACATAAAAACTAAACAAATTACGACACCTACGTCGATGAAAATGTTGGTACAGGGTACGGAGTGCCCCTCCTTCACCACCTTCCCGTGGTACACAATTCGACCACTCCACCACCGGGCGGTACACACCCGGGCCACTCCACCACCGGGCGGTACACACCCGGGCCACTCCACCACCGGGCGGTACACACCCAGGCCACTCCACCACCGGGCGGTACACACCCCGACCACTCCACCACCGGGCGGTACACACCCAGGCCACTCCACCACCGGGCGGTACACACCCAGGCCACTCCACCACCGGGCGGTACACACCCGGGCCACTCCACCACCGGGCGGTACACACCCCGACCACTCCACCATGAGACGGTACACACCCAGGCCACTCCACCACCAAATGGTACTCACCCCAGCCACTCCACTATCAACACCAGCAGACGGTAAGCACCCTAGCCTCTCCTCCACCACCACCGACAGATGGTACACACCCCGACTACTCCACCACCGGATGGGACACACCCTGGCCTCTCCTCCACCATCATCACCAACAGACTGTGCTCACCCCAGCCACTTCCCCAACACCACCACCACCAGACGGTACACATCCCGGCCTCTCCTCCACCATCACCACCGTCAGACGGTACACATCCCAGCCACTCCACCATCAGACGATTCTCAACCCAGCCACTCCTCCACCAACAGACGGTACGCATCCCGGCCACTCCTCCTCCACCTTCCTCACAAGTCTCCCTCCTCCTCCCTCCTCCCCGACTATTCTCGTCCTGGCCAGGTCTGCTGAGGTACCCCCACCACGTCCCCCCCCCCCACCTCATCCTTGTCACTCACTATTCTTAGTAACAGCACCGCCGAACTACTCAGCGACCAGACCCCTCGCGCGGAAACTATCCCCTAAAAAACGAAATAACTAGTGAGGAGTGAGGAGAGTGAGGAGGGTGTGAGGAGAGGCAGGGGTTTTGGCCAGACAACCACCGACCCCCACCTGAGGAGTGAGGAGAGTGAGGGTGTGAGGAGAGGCAGGGGTTTTGGCCAGACAACCAACCGACCCCCACCCAGCTTCGGTCTACTACATCAGGCAGGAGGGCCTGCTGCTGCTGCCGCTGCCGCTGCTGCCCAGCAGAGCAACGCCTGCTTCGTGATGAACCCCACCATTACCTTCCCTCGCTCGGGGTGTTATCAAAGCGCACTACGTATCCTTATGGTCGTGAGGGTCGCATGAAGCTTTTCAACATCTTGAAGTACGACGGGACGAACCATTAAGAACGACGGTTCGACCCTTGAGCACGAAGTTTGAGCACGAAGGTACGACCCTTGAGCACGAAGGTTCGACCCTTGAGCACGACGGTGCGACCCTTGAGCACGACGGATCGACCCCTGAGCACGACGGTGCGATCCTTAAGCACGACGGTTCGATCCTTGAGCACGACGGTTCGACCCTTGAGCACGAAGGTACGACCCTTGAGCACGACGGTTCGACCCTTGAGCACGACGGTTCGACCCTTGAGCACGAAAGTGCGACTCTAAAGATCTCACCGTAGTAAAATCCAGGGTAGCAACGTTGTACCCAAGGGTCATACCGTTGTCCTCAAGGGTCGTGCAGCCGTCCTCAAGGGCCGTGCAGCCGTCGTGCTCAAAGGTCGTGCAGCCATCCTCAAGGGCTGTGCAGCAGCCGTTGTACCCTCAAGAGCCGTGCAGCAGCCGTTGTACTCAAGAGCCGTGCAGCCGTTACCCTGAAGGGCCGTGCAGCAGCCGGTGTAATCGAGGGTCATACCTTCGTGCCTGAGAGATTCCTACACACTCGAATATCAACAAGATGAACTACACTAAGGGTGTAGTTCACACACACTCACATTCTATGTACACTAAGAGTGTAGTTCTCACACACACACACACACGCCAACCCATGTACACTAAGAGTGTAGTTCTCACACACACACACACACACACACGCCACTCCATGTACACTAAGGTGTACCTCTGTGTGCGTAATCACCTACGGTGACATATGAACAATTCAACTACACCTTGTGGGCACTGCTCGGGCGTCAACCACTGACACACGCCAACACATTCAAGGGTTTACAAGTTTCTCACATTCTCAGGACACACATGTAAACATTTCTTACCCTTACATTGTCAGTGACACTATAAGTAAACAGTTCCTATATCACTTACACTATCAGTGACACTTTATAAGTAAACAGTTCTTACATCTCAGGACACATAAGTAAACAGTTCGTATAGCCTTAACAGTGACAGGACCCATAAGTAAACAGTTCCTATATCCCTAACAGTGACAGGACCCATAAGTAAACAGCTCCTATATCCCTAACAGTGACAGGACCCATAAGTAAACAGCTCCTATATCCCTAACAGTGACAGGACCCATAAGTAAACAGCTCCTATATCCCTAACAGAGACAGGACCCATAAGTAAACAGCTCCTATATCCCTAACTGTGACAGGACACTATGGGGGAGCGAAGTGGTCGACAGGACAACGTGTGCTCTTAATCTACACATGCCTCTAAGACTTCTACACAGGGAGGGTGTTGTTACTCCCCCACTACAGACTCACATCAAAGTAACACACGTATCTCAGGTGATGTACTACAGACTCACATCAAAGTAACACACGTATCTCAGGTGATGTACTACAGACTCACATCAAAGTAACACACGTATCACAGGTGATGTACTACAGACTCACATCAAAGTAACACACGTATCTCAGGTGATGTACTACAGACTCACATCAAAGTAACACACGTATCTCAGGTGATGTACTACAGACTCACATCAAAGTAACACACGTATCTCAGGTGATGCATAACACAGCACATTGGTTTTCTATAGTGATGAGCTTAAAACAAAGGACGTACATCTCAAAGAATGACCATAATTTCCGTATTATCTTCAGTAAAGTCCGACAGCTTTTATGAAACATAAACACAAAGATTATTCTTGATTTCAGGTCAGGGAATTCCATCGACGTAGTAGCCACATCCGTCAAGCACGCGCCCCTCTCCTCCCTCGACGTGTACGCGCCCCCCTCCTCCCTCGACGTGCACACGCCCCCTTCCCCCTCGACGTGCACGCGCCCCCTTCCCCCTCGACTTTCACGCGCCCCCTTCCCCCTCGACGTGCACGCACCCCCTTCCCCCTCGAAGTGCACGCGCCCCTTCCCCCTCGACGTGCACGCGCCCCCTTCCCCCTCGACGTACACACGCCCCCCTCCCCCTCGACGTGCACGCGCCCCCTTCCCCCCAACATACAGCTTCATTTCCGCTTGAAGGTCGCGTCCTTCGTTATCAGCTGACGATACTACCGCCCGCACAATAGATATATCCTGCCCAGGGACGACCACGCACTGTGAAATAGACACACACACACACACAAAAAACTACAAAATCTATTTTCATGCTCGTTATCAAGTGCTGTGGCGCATGCCCCTCACAAGAAGAAGAAGAAGGTTCGACGACCATTACGCAGCTTTTACTCAAGCATGCCAAAGCGGATGAGCTCATTTGAATATGCTAAAGAAACGTCATTTAACTGGATCATATTGTGCGACTGTGGGACACCAGAGGCGGACAGACTGACAGGTTCTGGCCCAATCAAAAGCTCTCGGCACCTTCCCCAACCCCTCACCGCCGCTCGTCACCAATATACGATAAGCCTTATGCATCAAACCTCTGACAACCCGCCTTAAACTCCTCCAGCGGGAGGCGAGACATCCCACTCTCTCTCTCTCTCTCTCTCTCTCTCTCTCTCTCTCTCTCTCTCTCTCTCTCTCTCTCTCTCTCTCTCTCTCTCTCACCAGAAGCCCGGATGACCCCAGGGAGTCGCTAGACTCTTGATCAATCTTCTCCTGTCCTGTCTTCCTCTCCTGTCTCGTCCTCCTCTCCTGTCTTCGTTCTCTTCTCCTGTCCCGTCTTCCTCTCCTGTCTCGTCCTCCTGTCCTGTCCTCGTTCTCTTCTCCTGTCCTGTCCCGTCTTCCTCTTCTGTCTCATCCTCCTGTCCTGTCTTCGTACTCCTCTCCTGTCCTGTCTTCCTCTCCTGTCTCGTCCTCCTCTCCTGTCTTCGTCCTCCTCTCCTGTCCCGTCTTCCTCTCCTGTCTCGTCTTCTCTCCTGTCTTCGTTCTCTTCTCCTGTCCTGTCCTCCTCTCCTGTCCCGTCTTCCTCTTCTGTCCTCGTCCTCTCTGTTTTCTACACCATCTTCCAGTGTCTCCCGGTCTTCTTTCCGGCCAGCTCTCGATGCCCCTAACTCCCTCTCATTCTAAGCCGTCCTGCTGCTCGTCTGCCCTCTGGGGATCCAGTTCAAAACGCTCCATGGCATATCCTCGTCCCCCCTCACTCTTCATACGTGGCCATACATACCACCTGAAGCTCCCTTTCAGTCATATACTCTTCATACGTGGCCATACATACCACCTGAAGCTTCCTTTCAGTCATTCACTCTTCATACGTGGCCATACATACCACCTGAAGCTTCCTTTCAGTCATTCACTCTTCATACGTGGCCATACATACCACCTGAAGCTTCCCTTTCAGTCATTTACTCTGCATACGTGGCCATACATACCACCTGAAGCTTCCTTTCAGTCATTTCTGAATACGTGGCCATACATACCACCTGAAGCTTCCCTTTCAGTCATTCACTTCTCATACGTGGCCATACATACCACCTGAAGCTTCTTCTCAGTCATTTCTGAATACAGCTGCAACATTTACCACCTCGTCTCTTACCCTGGCGTTTCCTCATCTTACCCATGCCTGTAAACTCCTCTGATGAGCCTCAGCGTTCTGACTCTACCAGTCCACTTGTTGAGCACCGTCGCAGCTCTGCTCTCTCTCCAAGGGCAGCGGGCGCCCCCGAAGGTACCGAGAAACCCCCTCTCTAATTAAATGCCTTGATATCCTCACCAACCAGAAGCCTCAAAGATCCAATCTTAACCTCCTTAAGACGGGCTGAATTGGTTGTGGTGAGCCGGGACCCCGCCGGCCAGCACGGCGGGTGTCGAGGTTGGGCGTGAGGGGTCCTCTGACGAAGGCCAGGGAGCCATCCACCCGTTGGCTCTGACGAAGGCCAGGGAGCCATCCATCCGCTTGGCTCTGACGAAGGCCAGGGAGCCACCCTGCTGGCTCTGACGAAGGCCAGGGAGCCATCCTGCTGGCTCTGACGAAGGCCAGGGAGCCACCCAACTGACGAAGGCCAGGGAGCCACCCTGCTGGCTCTGACGAAGGCCAGGGAGCCAGTCACCTACCCACTGTATCTGACGAAGGCCAGGGAGCCATCCCACTGTTAATACCAGAATATCGACCCACACATCCCCTCACCCCCTCCTCTTCCTCCGTACACACACACACACACACACACACACACACACACACACACACATCTCACACGCAGCTAATGAACAACAAACATCGAACGTTCCTCCGCGTAATGTTGAGGAATCGAAAAACTAGTCCTTTTACGACACATGGTCCACCTCCGACAAATGCACGCCATCGATCGACCACAGCTTCGCCAAATTGGACTCACTCTTAACCTCAGCTAACCTAACCTCACGTTAGGGCTGTGCTTAAGCTAAGGGGTTAAGCTGGGATCTCCCTTTAGCACAACAACAATCGATCAGCTGTCGGCGGAGTAATCTCAACCTCGTACAAATCCTCCCCAAGCCATCCCGCACCGTACGTGAGGAGTGGAGGAGGAGGAGGCCACAGCGCCGCCACCAGACCCGACCCATAAACCTCCACACACACCCCCGCTGGCAACAGACCGTGCTCAGCGAGAGCCGCGGGAGTAATTACGATATTCTAACTATGTTAACACCACTTTGCCCTGACAGCGCTAACGGCGCTGTGTACAAATGCCAGACATGATCACCGGACACGTCACCAGGAGTCGGTGTGACGAGCAAACACCGCGCTGACATCATCTATGAGGGGCCTGTTCACCTGGACGTCCTTCCTCACGACTTCATCTACAAGGGACCTGTTCACCTGGACGTCCTTCCTGCTGACATCACCTATGAGGGACCTGTTCACCTGGACGTCCTCCCTCTCGACATCATCTATGAGGGACCTGTTCACCTAGACGTCCTTCCTCTCGACATCATCTATGAGAGGCCTGTTCACCTGGACGTCCTTCCTGTTGACATCGTCTACAAGGGCCCTGTTCACCTAGACGTCCTTCCTCTCGACATCATCTATGAGGGCCCTGTTCACCTGGACGTCCTCCCTCTCGACATCATCTACGAGGGACCTGTTCACCTGGACGTCCTTCCTCTAGACATCATCTATGAGGGACCTGTTCACCTGGACGTCCTTCCTTGCTGTGCCATAGGTCGTCTTCCTGACCTTGACAGAGGATGGAGAGAAGCCTCCACGAAACAGCTGCTCTCCACCAGTCTTTCCTCAAACCACACACACCCACACACACACACACACACACTACGAGGCGGATCTAAATCCTCCCGAACAAGACGGGACGACCCTTGAGCACGACGAGCAAGATAACACAGTTCACTACAGCACGACCCTTGGCTACCACAGACAGGCCTTTGACTTGGGCTTTAATGACGGGGCTGGACGACCTTTGGCTATCACACATAGGCCCTTTGACCTGGCTTTAATGGGAGGGGAAGAGGGAGCGGTGGGGCTGGGTCACAGGCCAAGCAACCTGTACAGCAAAAAGCTGAATCGTACTGAGGAAGCCTCGTCCTCGTAACCCTGGAGTTCACGTCAGCGAGGAAGTATACTATCTCCCTGGGGGTTATACAACTGTGACAGGAGACCTCACGGACACAGCCTACACCTGAGCACTTCCTGAATTCTTTTTTTTTTTTCTTATACTCAAGCAACGACGAAACGGAGCATAAACCCACACTAATACACGATCCAGAAGAACTATCATGACACGCAATGCTACAAGACTTACATCTAGGGCGAGTTAAGGCGTGTGTGTGTGTGTGTGTTGGGCGCCGCTGGGGTCTGCAGAGGCGCCAGCCTCACTAATAAGGACTTCTCTCCACCAGCGTGTCGAGCCTCACTTACTCCCCTCTCTCTCTTTCTACCTCCGTCCGTGACTCACGGGGGGTACTTGGCGATACCCTAGCCAGGCCATACCAGGCTGTAAAAGCACTTTGGAGTGTCATTATTACTCTTTTTCTTTCTTCTCTCCTCCTCCGCGCTCAGGCTCCGCTAACCCAGCACTTCTTCAATAGACTGGTCGCCTGTTTCCAGTGAGGAGATGTTTCCAGTACACGTAATACTGATATATTACGGTTGCAAAACCTCTCTCCAACCACTTCACTACATGCACAGCAATTTTGATATAAATAAAGCAAGAAACGTAATAAATAATAATATCAATAATAATAATAATAATACTAATACTACTACTACTACTACTAATAATAATAATAATAATATGTATGTACATGTGTATGGGGGGGGGGGTTGGGCCATTTCTTTCGTCTGTTTCCTTGCGCTACCTCGCAAACGCGGGAGACAGCGACAAAGTATAAAAAAAAAAAAAAAAAAAAAAAAAAAAAAAAAAAATATTATTATTATTACTATCATCATTATCATTATCATTTTTATTATCATCAGTATCATTATTATTTTCATTATCATACTTATTATTATTGTTATTATTATCATTATCATTATTATCATCATTATCACAGTAAAAGTAGTATCAATAATATATTTATATCAATTTTTTTCTTTTCATATGACGGGACGAATGTATTAAGAGGCTGTCCTGCTTTTCACAGCCAATGACGTACTCAACACTCAGGACCAACTGGGTGATGATGAGTAAGACCAGAAGACTCATACCTCACTCAGGACCTACTGTATGATGATGAGTATGACCAGAAGACTCATACCTCACTCAGGACCAACTGTATGATGATGAGTAAGACCAGAATACTCATACCTCACTCAGGACCTACTGGGTGATGATGAGTAAGACCAGAAGACTCATACCTCACTCAGGACCTACTGGGTGATGATGAGTAAGACCAGAATACTCATACCTCACTCAGGACCAACTGTATGATGATGAGTAAGACCAGAATACTCATACCTCACTCAGGACCAACTGTATGATGATGAGTAAGACCAGAATACTCATACCTCACTCAGGACCAACTGGGTGATGATGAGTAAGACCAGAAGACTCATACCTCACTCAGGACCAACTGTATGATGATGAGTAAGACCAGAAGACTCATACCTCACTCAGGACCAACTGGGTGATGATGAGTAAGACCAGAATACTCATACCTCACTCAGGACCAACTGGATGATGATGAGTGAGACCAGAAGACTCATACCTCACTCAGGACCTGCTGGGTGATGATGAGTAAGACCAGAAGACTCACACCTCACTCAGGACCAACTGGGTGATGATGAGTAAGACCAGAAGACTCATACCTCACTCAGGACCAACTGGGTGATGATGAGTAAGACCAGAATACTCATACCTCACTCAGGACCTACTGGGTGATGATGAGTAAGACCAGAAGACTCACACCACACTTCAAGACCCCGCTCGCTCCTGATGAGTAAGACCAGAATACTCACACCACACGAAAGCCTCACTACGAATCCGTGCCCCGGAGGCAGTACACATAGTACACGCCGCCGGGTACAGCCTAGCCAGGTACAGCCTACACGAACAGTACTCATGAGTGAATATCGACTCGCGCCAGGGTGAATATCTGTGTACACACACACATACACGAGGCACTGAATCAACAGTGTGGCCTTAAACACGGCCATGAATCAGCAATGGCCCGGCACACACACACACACACACACACACACACACATGCCTCCTCCAACCCCCCCGAGCCAGGTCATTAATTACCAGTGTGGTGACGTTAATTGAGGTGGGGCGGGGGCGACCAGGCCAGGCCACACACACACACACACACAACACACACACACACATACACACACATAGGCTGTGCTTTTACACACACACACACACACACACACACACACACGGCACAGGAAGCACCAAGAGCGTCTTTCCCCCTCAAAAGAAAGACTCTAAAAATGCGTCAGTCAAAAGGAAAGTCGTGGGAGGGTCGCGCGCGCGCGTGCGCATGCGCGCTGCTTTTGGCGCGCGAATCATAGCTACAGCTGACACGTGCCCAAAATCTCCCCCTGGTCCACGTGAAAATAAAAACAGAAGAAGAAAAAATAAATGAACGACACTCACGTCGTCATGTTTTGGCAAAGTGACTGCGCTTCGAATTGCCCACCAGACAACACTGGTGTTAATATAGGACATCTTTCAACGGTCAAAACACATTTATATTTGCATATTTCTTTCTGCTATTCATCCTCTTTCCGTCAGGTTTTTGGTAGACATATGCGCTGACATCCTCCTCCCCCTCCGGAGTGAAGCAGGTCAGAACCTGGTCTGGACACTGTGTCATCAATGACCAGCACACGGGGTCACCCATGTCCATATGGGTACGTGGTTGGACATGGCATGGAGGACGGAATGGAACAGAGGTCGCGTGAACGAGGCATGCAGGTACGAAACAAGTGAACAAGACATGGAGGAGGGAATGGAACAGAGGTCGCGTGAACGAGGCATGCAGGTACGAAACAAGTGAACAAGACATGGAGGAGGGAATGGAACAGAGGTCGCGTGAACGAAGCATGCACGTACGAAACAAGCCCAAGTGAACAAGACACGGAGGGAATGGAACGAGCCAGGTGCCTGGGACATGGCCAGGACAGAGAGACACACAAAAAGCTCAGGGAATGAAACACCTCGCATGTGGTCAACGAACAGCTGGAATGAAATCAAGCCCAGCGAGCAAGGCACGGAGGAAACGAGACGAGCCGGGTGAACAAAAAAAGGCGCGGTGGAGGAAATAAACCCAGCAAGCACAAGGGTCAAAGTCACGCGAATGTGGGTCAAGAAGTCGGCCAAGAAGACATCAGGGCCAAGAAAATGGAGGTGAAGCAGACAGATTGAAAGCTAAGGAGACGTCAAAACCAAAATATACGTAAGATATTGTATACCCAGCCATACTCTACCTTGTCCTGACCCTAACAGTGTGATTAACCCATACTCTACCTTGTCCTGACCCAAACAAGTGTGATTAACCCATACTCTACCTTCTCCTGACCCTAACAGTGTGATTAACCCATACTCTACCTTGTCCTGACCCAAACAAGTGTGATTAACCCATACTCTACCTTGTCCTGACCCTAACAGTGTGATTAACCCATACTCTACCTTGTCCTGACCCTAACAGTGTGATTAACCCATACTCTACCTTGTCCTAACCCTAACAGTGTGATTAACCTACGCATTTCACCAACTTTTTTTTTTCTTCTACGTTGGAGGCTTCAGTCACGGACAAAAATTCACATCCAGAGCCAGGGCTTTAGACTGATATAGAGAGAGGATTATGAGAGAGGAGAGGAAAACCAGAGAGACAAGGGAAAGTATCTACGAATGTTGAAGGATGTGAACGCCCTGTCATTTTACAATGCGACGGGTCACAGCCACTGAGGAAAGACACGAGAAGGCAGAGAGTTCATCTTTGACTTAATTTTCCTCTCGCGAATCATGAGATGTGGGTCAGTAGTATGCATTTGGCACTACCCTACTCTGATGCTGCACACACACACACACACACACACACACACCTCCTCTAGCCACCGACTGAGCCCTGTGGCGGATACACCACCATCTCTCCCCCCGGGAGATCTCCTGCCGAGGAAGTAAAAAGAACTATAAACATCAGGTCTGTGTCCAAAGGCTCATCCCTCACCAGAGCGACCCCGCCCCATCCTCAGCGCGCCCCAGCTACACACGTCCTATGGTGTTGTTTACCCCCTGGCGGGTAGACGGAGCGAGACAGGTGCCTGTGTGGTGAGACAGACTAGACCCTCTTATAGAATTTCTCATCAATTCCCGAGCGACTGAAACCCCTCCGGCTATTTCGGTGGAGGAAGTCTGCTACACCCCCAGCACCAACGCGAGATCCGATCTGGGACGACAAAGGCCGCTGCCGGTCAAGCTATCTCGAGTTTTTCACTTCCCTCTCTTGAAGAAGAAGAGGAAAAAATATACCAGTACACCCTTACCCTCTTTGAGCATGACCCTTGGGTACGATGGCAAGACCTCTTGACCTGAATGAAGCCTTACATTCAGGTTACAGGTCAGACGCCACCATACCCCCCCACCAAGGGGTCATACGTCGTGTCGTCCTGCTCATGGAATCTAAGCCCATTACGGAGTTACGGCAGCGCACACACCTGGGGGAGCTGTTGGTCCTCAAGTTGACCCGAAAGGAAGAAGAAAAAGACGAGAAGAAATCGTGATCACACAGGTGCAGAAGACTTCATGTCTTCCGTATAATACACGTCTTCGACCGAGCGAACTTTTTGATGAGGGAGGCCAGGCTTGGTGGCGGCGCGTGCGATGTGTTCCATCTGGTGCAGCGAAGGCGAAGTGCTCCATCTGCGGCGGCGCGGCGAAGGTCGCGTCGTACCATCTGGGGGCGCGCTCACCCAAGCAGGAGAGTGGTAGAGGCACTACCACTCCTCCATCCTCACCCACCTCCTCCCGCGGCCAGACGACCCTGGCTGTACCACACACCATCACACGACCAGCCTCACACCCCCTCGACCCTCACACCTGCTGGAGACAGATCGCGCGCCCCTCACACCGTCCGCCTCTTACCACCCGCGTTCGCGTTTCTACACGGCTCGCTCATCGCACACACACAAAAAATAAAGTGGATCAGAGACATAAGGATGAGGACCCCGCGCTAAACACGATCCACAAAATACCTCAAAAAAAAAGAACGCTAAATAAACACACACACACACACACACACACACAAAGACAGCAGACTCCCGCCACCTCGTAGAGGTCCCCCTCATTAGGGCAAATACCAACCCAAAAATATCAGTGAGGAGCGAGAGAGGGAGCAATTTCTTTTTTTTTTGCACATATCGGATCACACAGACAGACATCCCTCACGCCAGCAGGCGAGGGACGCTCCCCCCCCTATACCCACTCCGGTACTGACTCAACACAAAACAAATAAACGAAAATAAGAAGGAAAAAAAAAGGGGGGGAAATAAAATGTAACCCGACAGTCTCCATCCCCAGTGAGAACCCTCACACACACACACACACACACACACACACACACACACACACAGGGTAATACAACAGGTCACACAGGCAACAGTGGGAGTGTGGGTCAGTGCAGGGCCAATATGGCAGGTCGCTGGCCCCGCCAGATGGTGGCCATCTGCCTTATGTTACGCCCAAACCAAGGGCGGCCTCTCGATACTTGGCTACGTGCAACGTAATCTATTTTATATTTTTGTCTTATGTTAGCTGTGACGGCACGGGCAGCTGAGGCCCTGATCAAGGCCATCCCATTAACGCGCACTCTCTCTCTCTCTCTCTCTCTCTCTCTCTCTCTCTCTCTCTCTCACGCAGCATGACCTGCTCTTCTCCTCCTCCTCCTCCACACACTGAGCCCCGCTGTACCCCTGCCAGTGTGAGAGCATGGCGTACATGACGTATTTTTAAACTTACAGTTAGAAAAAAACGACTGGTGTGCAGTGTTCAGTGTCAACACCTACACCTCAAACACCTTTTTAAACTAATCTTCTTAATATATGCCAACACACGGCACCCCCTCCTCCTCTTAACAAGTAACACCCCGATGTGCGTCACCAAGTGCGTCACTAAATGCGCAAGAAAAAAAAATATATAAGACGAGTGAGACATGGCACATCAACGTGTTCGATTCCTTTCCTATCTTCTATTGAGGTTCAACGTGTTCAACGAGCCAGGTTTCAGTATATTAACCACGATTAATGTTCCATTATTCAAAAATAAAAAAATGAACTTCAGACATTACTATCACGGCAATGTTCACGCCTCTGTCACAATGCATGTCATACATGTCTCAATACTGACTTGACTCGATGCAATGAAAATGTTCTTCGCTGTTATATGGAAGGGTGGAAAAAAAAGTTGGTTCTGTTGTCTGGAAAATGTTCTTCGCTGTCATATGGAAGGGGAGGAAAAAAAGCTGGTTCTCTTGTCTGGAAAGAACCCGCTGGTTTATTTATGTTCGGCAAGATCCGGGCAATCTTCATGATAACATGAGGGGGACCTGTGACTGAGAGAGGAGCAGTGTTATCACTAGACTTATCTGTATGTTATCACTGCGAGTCGTGGTGTACATAGACACTTGGTCTCGAGTCGCTGCCGCCTGGTCGAGCGTCACCCGACACTTTGGTCGAGAGTCACCAACACTCTGGTCAAGAGTCACCCACACTTTGGACGAGGGTCACCCACACTTTGGTCGAGAGTCACTCACACCTTTGGTCGAGAGTCACCCACACATTGGTCGAGAGTCACTCACACTCTGGTCAAGAGTCACCCACACTTTGGTCAGTGTCACTCACACTTTGGTCGAGAGTCACTCACACTTTGGTCGAGAGTCACCAACACTTTGGTCGAGAGTCACTCACAGTCTGGTCGAGCCACCGACACTTGGTGTAGTCACTACCATTTGCCCCTAGAGTCACTGCCAAACGAGTAAAACCTTACTTCTACGGAGCGCTTCACTTTATGAATAAACACAAAAACTCTTACAGTGACTCAGAGCGAAAATGAACACACAGAGGGAGGACCTAGGAACGAGGCGTTGTGAAGGTGGGCAGGCAATGATAGCGCCGTTGCACATCATGGCCCCAACACACAGGGAGGACCTAGGAACGAGGCGTTGCAATGGTGGGCAGGCAATGATAGCGCGTTGCACATCATGGCCCCAACACAGAGGGAGGACCTAGGAACGAAGCGTTGTGAAGGTGGGCAGGCAATGATAGCGCGTTGCACATCATGGCCCCAACACAGAGGGAGGACCTAGGAACGAGGCGTTGTGAAGGTGGCAGGCAATGATAGCGCGTTGCACATCATGGCCCCAACACAGAGGGAGGACCTAGGAACGAGGCGTTGCGAAGGTGGCAGGCAATGATAGCGCGTTGCACATCATGGCCCCATACGTGCTCCAGCTCTGATGCTACGGTCTTGGAACCTACTGTTGTTGGTGTTGGCCAGACCCAGAGACAAACCACCGCACTTAGCGGCGGTGCATGTGGGTCGGTCAGAGGAGTTGTAGTATACAACTTGGGTGGTGTTGACGGGTGGAGGGAGAGAGAGAGGAGAGAGGATAGACAGAGAAGGACGTAGGACTTTATCCCGACACACGGCCAGCCTAATCCTTCGCTGGAGGGCAACAACAGATTCATGCTGAATAATACCTCTTCACGATATATATATGTGTGTGTGTGTGTGTGTGTGTACGTGTGTGGACGCGTATGTATATACATTGTGTATGTGGGTGGGTTGGGCCATTCTTTCGTCTGTTTCCTTGCGCTACCTCGCTAATGGGGGAGACTAGCGACCAAGTAAAAGTATATATATATATATATATATAATATATATATATATACACTTTCATGTGGGGGAATGCTGTGATCTGGGCATTTAACTTGATGGCCTTGACCTCCACCTAACCACTAAGGGCCAAGCCAAAGTCGAGGCCATCACACTTAAGGGTTGTTATAAGCCTTGCTTTAAGGCATGTGCCACTGTGTCCGAGGTGGTTAACAGTACGTACAATAGTATGGGTAGCTGACTGCCCTGTGACCTCCCTACTGATGATATCAATACCCACTGACGACTCATTCGCGGCCACAATAACTGGTGTCTTATAATAACCTTCATATTAACACGGAGAGAAAAACTGATTTCCTAAACGGAGTGAACCACTGGGATCTTGAGGCGTTTCGTTCCGCTGAAGTCTATTGTGTTGACAGTATTCCAACGGCGCACGGGACAACTATGTATGTGATCGGAACCCTCTCTCATGCCCAGGATCCCATCCTTCTTCACAATGCACCGACACGCGAACACCAGCAGTAGACTACTGGATCCTATCGACGGTGTCCGTGATGGCAGGACATCGTCAGGATCGCAAGAGCTCAAGTGCACGAAGACCACAGAAGCAAAATGTATAAGTAAAGTGACAAATGACGGTAAACATCCTTAACTACAGAGGATCAGATAACGTCGGTCGTGGCCTGAAGGCGAGGTAGTCAGTCGCCAACTCTGTTCCTGAGAGCATTTACATGATTTTGTTTCTGTACAAGCTCGCGTTGGTCTGTCATTCCCTTTGTTGGGAGGGAAACAGCGACTTGCTTTGCCTCATTCTCACTTCCTTCAGTTCGAGTGTCTTTATGTCATAGCCTTGGATCACTTAAAGTTTCCTGTCAAAACTTAAGTTTATCCAATGCTTCTCTGCCAGACTGTCACTTAAACTTTCCTGTCAAAACTTAAGTTTATCCAATGCTTCTCTGCCAGACTGTCACTTAAACTTTCCTGTCAAAACTTAAGTTTATCCAATGCTTCTCTGCCAGACTGTATAGATGTCTGGTATAAGGCGAATGGTTCGTTAAGATAAATGGAAATCAGATTAACTCTGTATATCATTAAGGTTTTGGAGGATAATGAGACAAGTTGGCCTCATTACCTCCAGCACAGTAAACCCTTCATCTAATGTAGTTAAATAACTGAAATCAGCTGCAGACATGAGGAGTATCTTTATCAACAAACACGCGAGTAGGCATCGAGACTACAATTTCGAAAGGGCGAAGACGCTAATGCATTTTTTGAAGACTCGTACTACGGTCGGCGAGGTTTATTCAGGTAATGTTCCTCGACTCCCCCATCCGTTGTTGTTTCCCTTCGGTGCAGTAGGGTGAGCTGGCCAACTCGTCATCCCAGCACGCCCATCCTCCTCTCCAGTACTGAAGTGTTTTCCTCCAGCGGGCTCTCGTGTTTGGCTCGTTTGTTTATATGTGGGTGTGTGTGTGTGTGTGTGTGTGTGGAGGTCTGGCTGGAGAACCATTACGCCTGAAGGAGGGTGTGTGGTGTTGTTGGGTGCTCCAGCCAACCAGCCCGCCCGACAGCCAGCCAGCCAACCAGCTAGCAAGCTGCTCCACCTCCCCCACGCACTGCCCTCCCGAGACCGACGCCCGTCACTTGTCGCGGGGTGTGGTGACGACGGACGGGTCAGGCAGGGTAACACGACCCCACGACCTCGACCAAACGTACAAACATACATCGCGACCCAGGCAAACCTGAAGGGGGGAAAACTCGGGTGCTTGCAGCTGCAGCGACAGCTACTGTCTGTTGGCGACGGCTTGGCGGCCAATCCGACGGGCGCTTAAAACCCCATGACGTAATTCGATTTTAATCGGGACTCTGGTCGTTCTTGTGTCTCGACTCTGGTCGCTCTTGGGTCTCAAGGTCTTCGTTAAACATATTACCCGTTTAATTTTCACATTAGAATATCTGGTCTAATAAATGATTCATCTTTTTTTTTTTTTTTAAATATTCGAAGACGTAGATCACCAGAGTGTGGCTCGGGGGCTGGCCTCCCCGCACCAGCCCTTGCATTAACTAGCCCCAGACAGTTGGAGGACGTGCACCCGCCGTCCACTTTTGTCCGCGCCGCCGCCGCCTCCCGCCGCCGCGCTATTTAAGCCATGACAAGTTAGGCTCCGGGGAAGCCCTCGAGATGAGCGCCAGGGAGTGTATACAGCCGAGGGTAGGCGACCCGCCACTGTATACACTGAAAGAGGGGCGTGGCGTCAGGCAGGGGATGGCTGAGTGGCGTCGCGTCAGGCAGGGGATGGCTGAGGGGCGTGGCGTCAGGCAGGGGTTAGGCTAAGGAGCGTCGCGTCAGGCAGCGGTTTGGCTGAGGAGCGTGGCGTCAGGCAGGGGATGGCTAAGGGGCGTCGTGTCAGGCAGGGGCTTGGCTGAAGGGCGTGCCGTCAGGCAGGGGCTTGGCTGAAGGGCGTGCCGTCAGGCAGGGGCTTAGCTGAAGGGCGTGCCGTCAGGCAGGAGTTAGGCTAAGGAGATGGTGTCAGGCAGGGGTTTGGTTGAAAAGGCCTCAGCAGCGCTGACAGGGTTAGGTCATGCTCCTAGGCATCAGCTCGACCATCTCCCTGCCGGCTGCTGTACTCCCCGCCCTCCGTACATGCTCTGCTGTACCCCAAGACTCAATACATAAGATAATAATACCTTTATGCCCGGCTGGGGGAGGGAGAGAGACTCTGACAACACACGAGTACTTCTCTGTCGAGCTTATGCAAAAACTATGGTCACTTTGCCGGCATGGGAATATGACTCCCTCGCCAGCGTCTACAACATACATGATCACTTTCCTTTCTTACCCCTCTCTCTCTCTCTCTCTCTCTCTCTCTCTCTCTCTCTCTCTCTCTCTCTATCTATCTATCTATCTATCTATCTATACATACGCAAATACTGATAAAAAAAAATTCACATGATCAGAAAGAGGCTTTGCTCTCCAGCTGGCTTACCACGGTCTTCTCCAACTGCACCTCCCGCCGCCAAGTGAGGGGGTGGGTCATCCATCTCCGTGCCTCCCTAGGGCAGGCCGTGCCCCGTGGGGCGCCGAGCGGCCGCTACAGAGCTCACCCACTGGAACTTTCAAGGTTCACACTGAACCACAAATATTATGACGTGTGTACGTAAACCTATTTTGCGCTCGCGCGCGGACACACACACACACACACACACACACACACACACACACACTCAGGAAGTCTAACAACCAGTTGGCTGAGACACTCAAGCGTAGGAGAGAGAGAGAGAGAGAGAGAGAGAGAGAGAGAGAGAGAGAGAGAGAGAGAGAGAGAGAGAGAGAGAGAGAGGCTTCCATCTAAAGTAAACCAGACGTTTTTGAATCTACTTGGAGCGATGTTCAGAAAATAGGCGAACAAATGAAGCGCAAGAAAAACAAATTCTTCTTCTACTGCCGGATCGAATTCACTGGTTTAATGTATAAGGTGAATAATGAGGGATTAATCCCCAGCCCTGTGCGAGGGCAGGAGAGCGAACGTTCTGGAGGAGGAGGAGGAGGAAGAGGAGGGGAGGGGAAGATAAAGAACATGGGAATGGGGAGTGTGGAAAAGGAGAGGAGAGGACAAATGGCAAGACAGGAGGAGAGTGGATGATCGACAGGACAAAAGAGGGGGATGGAAGGAGAGAGAGAGAGAGAGAGAGAGAGAGAGAGAGAGAGAGAGAGAGAGAGAGAGAGAGAGAGAGAGAGAGACCAAGTGTCGAAGCAGTGTAAAGAGAAGAAGGAAATACGAGGGGAAAACTTCTGTCAAATGAAAGCAGAGGAAAAATGAAAGAAGAATGAAGGTTAAAAAAAATTGGAGGAAATGAATGGGAAGTGAAGGAGGGAGGGAGGGAAATAATATACGGTGGATCGCAGTGCCTGGCGTCTTGCCTTCCTTCCACAAATACACCTGGCTACTGTTGGCTGGTGCGGGCGCGCGCGGTACCCAAGCCACATATGACAGATATATACAAGCAGGCACTAACACACACACACACACACACACACACACACACACACACACACACACCCAGCAGGAGAGCAGGCAAGGAGACAGACAGACAGACAGACATATTCAAACACTTAACAGGAATAGAGAAGATAACGAGAAGATACACAAGGGACTCGGGCAAGGACGATGGAGGGTGGGAGGGGACGGGTCAGAGCAGACGGAGGGAGACGGAGGGGGCGAGTGTGTGAGGTGAAAGCAGCTACAGGGAGACAAAAGCAGCTGCGACCACTCACAATCCGGCAGCTGTCCAGGAGGAGGAGGAGGAGGAGGAGGAGGAGGAGGAGGAGGAGCAGCAGCAGCAGCAGCAGCAGCAGCGGCGGCGGGCGGCGGCGAGTTCCCTCCCTCCCTCCCTCGCTCCCGCACATACCTACAGCCTCCGCTGTTCCTTTATGACTCCTCCTCTCCTCACGGGGGCGCCGACACCTCCCCCGCAGCCTCCCTGGCCCTCCCACCCTGGGAGTCCTTACTCTATGCTAATGCTTCGATGGTCAAAGAGGCATGAAGAGAAAGAATTGAAAACCTGAGGGTTACCGGACACCAATTACAGTGACCCACACGTGTGACAAGAGGCGAGGAACACAGGATCGTCATAAAGTACCGACGGAGCATTACATAAAGACTGCAGGAGGCCATGAACGAGGAGCAGGGTCGGGGCATGGAGAGCAACGGCCCCTCTCGCAAGTGACATGACAGGTGACAGGAACCAGAGGGCGCCGTCTCACAGACCCCCCACACCGGACCACGAGAGACCATACAGGACCAGGAGGGATGGACGTCCTGCAGACCACAGGAGAACACCCCTCCACCACCGTAGGACCAGAGGAGATGGGTTGGCACAACAGGTCCCACCCGACCACAGCAGACAAGGGTGGAGGGGAGGGTACAAGCAGACCCCCGCCATACCAGAAGAGGCGGAGGAAGACATCGAGAGAGAGAGAGAGAGAGAGAGAGAGAGAGAGAGAGAGAGAGAGAGAGAGAGAGAGAGAGAGAGAGAGAGAGAGAGAGAGAGAGAGAAGATCTGGTGGGAACTAGTCGTGCACAACCCGACAGGCGAATCTCACCACCACTCGTTTAAACCATCGATCCCTGACATCATGGGGTACAGTCTGTCAACCCGGTGACGCGAAGTAGGGAGCTTAATCTTGCTTGCTCTACGTGTTTGCTGACAAACACTAATAGTGACGCCGTACAAAGGGATGCACTTCAGAACACAGTACGTCGCTGGCAGGATTGCTCGCTCACACCAGTGACACATGTGATATCCAACGTTCGTTCACGTGTTCGCTGGCGAGAGGCGTGTTTGTCGTCCCCCAACGACCATTAGTTGCTACACAGCCAGCCAGACACGCTGACCTTCAACTCTTCATCGCACTTCCACATAATGATTGTAATCATCACTACCATAATTCACTTAATCATTATAATCACCGCGCCGTCACTCCTCGTATTTCCAGTGATTAAATTTGCATACCACACCGTCTCAGATTACTCCTGGGAATGTATATGATTTCTAGGAAGTTTACAAACCCATTTATGACTACAAATCATTTTATTTATAGTCCGCATTAGCTAAATAATTACGGAATTGTGTAAGTTTTACTCACACACACACACACACACACACACACACACACACACACACACATACACACACACACACACACACACGAGTGTAAAACTCCCTTCCCATACAAAACAAATAATTCCACCAAGGGACTACACAGGTTCGAATCCCAGGCGTTAAAAGTTAGCCCACGCCCAACCCAGGTGCTTATGCTCCCTTCTGGCCTAGTCTAGAAATAGGTAGCTGGCTTAGGCTAGGGTGAGTGTTCATAGGGTTAAAGGTATGGTACATGGTTACGAGACGGTGAAACACAAGTGTAAAAATCTCTCTCTACCGCACGCACACACACACACACACACACACACACACACACACACACGAGTGGAGACATGACACACATGCACAAGGTTAAGAAACTGGGCAACACGAGTGTCACACACAAATCGGAATCATAAATAGCAAGCACAACAAAACAAAGAAAACAAACACATGCACACACTCGCACAGAACAAGACGCGAAGGAGACGAAGAGGAAAATCTAAGACAGGTGAACATATTCCTCTAAAAAAGTGGTAAATGAGCGAAATAAGCAGAGGAAGACTAAATGCAGAAAGCATTAAGGCCTTTTTTAAGATACTTTATGAATGGAAACTCGGTAGAATGTGCCTAGCGTTGTGTTATACGCATCATCTGCATACAGCTGCAGCTGGTTTTAGAAAACGTTAATCATCAGGGGATGAAGACAGTAGCCAGTGTGAGCGAGAGATGAAGGAGGGAGGGAAGGAAGACTGTTTAGAGGAGGACAGGAGAGGAAGACATGAGCGGGTAAGAGAGGGGAGGAAGATGGGAGGAAGATTACAAAGAGGAAAGAGGAGGAAAGAAGACTATAGAAGGGTATAATGCCCGGGAGGACTTGAAAAGGGGGAGGAGGAAGACCATTGTGAGGTGCAGACGAGGGAGGAGGAGGAGGCGGCGGAGGGGTGTTAGCGGCGAGGCAGATCGTCACGAGGAGGGAAGGGAAGGGGAGGAAGACCAGAAGGGCATGGGGGTGACATACAATCCCAGTCATTACGAGAGGTAAAGGGGTGGAAGGACTCTCTCTGCAGTGGCCACCCTGGGCGTCCACAAGACTCGAGTTCTTGTGCATCTAAATACTCTCCTTCTTCCATTTTGACAAAATGAAGTCTTATACTATCTCTTAATTCTTCGATTTCTTGCCGTGTATAGATCATCTATATATATCTTACCCTTCTCTCTTACACTGCATAGTTCACATTCTTTCCATCCTTCAAAACAACCCATCAGTTAAACTCCCTCAGTTTCGCTCGTAAGACATCTCTAAACTCTTGGTTAGTGTCATCTGGATCTGTCTTGCTTGTGGTACTCGATTCCATTGCTTAAACAAACACTAAACATTTTCATATGATCGCTGTTCTCTCGTTGTACGAGTTCTCATCATCACACCCCTCATAACCTGACTTCTCTCGTGTGCTGTGCAAGTTCTCATTGTTGCACCCCTGATCCTTTTGCTCTCTCTCTCTCTCTCTCTCTCTCTCTCTCTCTCTCTCTCTCTCTCTCTCTCTCTCTCTCTCTCTCTCTCGTCTCCTAATCCCGCCACAACACAAGCTTGGGAAGGTCCTCTGCAAAACACATTAATGTACTTCTTCACTTCTTTTTTTTTTTCATATCACGTCTCCGTGTTACACTCGGGCGTAACTGTCGCACAAGAGTACACGAAGGCAGATGCCGCGCCCTGTGGCGCTACTGATACGACGGTATCATCACATGCGCGGCGCTGACGACTTTATCAGATGTAGTTCCCTGGGCAACTACCGGGATACCTTTTTTTTATTTCTGGAGGAGGAGGAGGAGGCGAGTCCTTTTTTGCCCCCACCTCCTTAATACGACCCTTAAAGATGCGTCTCACTACTACCTGATAAAAGGCAGGAGTTCACTTTATATCAAACACCTTCGGAAAGCCAAGGAATACAGTTGACCTGAGAGAGAGAGAGAGAGAGAGAGAGAGAGAGAGAGAGAGAGAGAGAGAGAGAGAGAGAGAGAGAGAGAGAAGGGGGGGGGACGCCTGCGAGTGATTCATATCTGCTATGGTACTCAAGGAAGGAGGGAGGGAGGGAGGGTATCTTAGGGGATCACAACCGGGCATGCCAGCACCGTTGGCAAGCAGCGTGTGTGTGTGTGTGTATGTGTGGCACCTTTCCCTTGACCATGGGCACCCCAGCTCGCTGCTCCAACCGCGCCATGCCACCTCCCTCCCTCCTTCCCTCCCGCGCCATAGCTACCACCAACTACGGAGGAGAAGGAGGAGGGAAGGAACACACACACACACACACACACACACACACACACACACACACACGTTACTGCGACAGACCACAGTCAGCGGACATCTCCACCAGCCACGACTACGCATAGCGATCGTCACCCCGTGAACACGACGGTACGACCCTTGGGCACGACGGTAGAATCCTTAGGTCGCGGTATGATCGCACTCAAGGGCTCGCGAACCGTCGTGCTCCCGGGGTCGTACGGTCGTGCTCCCGGGGTCGCGCACCGTCGTGCTCCCGGGGTCGTGCCGTCGTGCTCCTGGGGTCGCGCACCGTCGTGCTCCCAGGGTCGTACGGTCGTGCTCCCGGGGTCGCGCACCGTCGTGCTCCCGGGGGCGCACCGTCGAGCTCCCGGGGTCGCGTACGGTCGTGCTCCCGCGGTCGCGCACCGTCGTGCTCCCGGGGTCGTGCACCGCCGCGCTCCCGGGGTCGTACCGTCGTGCTCCCGGGGTCGTACCGTCGTGCCCCAAGGACGAACCACAGTCACTCAGGAAAGCTTGAGGGGTCGAGAACACACCCCCTCCTCCTCCTCTTGACACAAGAGCTCTGGTAAACTTACATGTTGGCCTCTCCCGCCCACACCAGAAACATCCCCGAGGATAAATACAGTTCATAAAGGGGGCCAAAAACAACTGGCTGACGCCAAACTCTACGAACCAGATCTATCTAACATACGTCTATAAAGAAAAATAAATATAATAAAAAGTACAAACCCGTAGTTACCCCTGGTAAACATATGTTACCATCTGGTCTGCTCTATCTAACAACACTGTTTAGCATTACCAACGCTCTGCACTCACCACACACACACACACACACACACACACACACACACACACACACACACACACACACCACGAATCAGAGGATCAACAACAAGAAAGTGAAGAAGAAGAAGATGATGATGATGATGATGATGATGATGATGATGATGATGAAGATGTGGAGGAGGAAGAGGAGGAGTAGAAATAAGAGGAAGAGGAGTAGAAGTAAGAGGAGGAGGAGTAGAAGTGAGAGAAGGAGGAGTAGAAGTAAGAGGAGGAGGAGTAGAAGTAAGAGGAGGAGGAGTAGAAGTAAGAGGAGGAGGAGTAGAAGTAAGAGGAGGAGGAGTAGAAGTGAGAGAAGGAGGAGTAGAAGTGAGAGAAGGAGGAGGAGGAACAGCTGATCTCTACCCCATCATCAGCGAGATGTTCTTCACGTGTTAAGTCTTGCTCGTCATGACTGCACCCTGCCTGCAGCAGTCTCCATCCCCGCCACATACACACACACACACACACGCCCCGGGCGACACGACACAAACAAGCAACGCCACCTGGGGATCCCACCACACCACACACACTCCCACATGCTTCACCCCGCCGTCACCACGACAGCGAGAAGGCACTCCACCACCACACCTCCACCAGCATTACCTACCACATTTCCCAGCTTGGTAATCCGCCAGAGCCCGAATCTGACCCCACGATAATACCACAGTCCCCTACAGCAGCGTGCGGGTGTAGGGGGAATAGAAGGGGAGGAACAGCATCCCCTGCAGGAGGAATGTCGGGTATCTGGAGGTGGTAGGCAAGGGGGAAGGGGGGACGACGCCGCCTTATCAGCCAGGTCCTTATGTCATCTAGGCCTTAGGCCCACAGCAACCAGTACTCACACCCACACCAACACACACCCACCCACACACACTCATGTCTGTCTCCTCTTACCCACACACACATACAAACCTTCATCCACCCGACTCCTGCCCTGACTTGCCCTACATCAACCCTTAATTACTCCAGGCCTAACCTAACCCAACTTGATCCCTCGCGCAGCCCAGCCACCCCACACCTCCACTCCATCCGAAGCCCCCCCATACCATAGCCTTCCCTCCCTCTCCTCCCTCCCACGCCCGCTCGCTCCCCTCCCATCCTTCCACCACCTCTCACCACACGCGGAACTGTCCCTCTGTAAACACCCGACCCGCGCATGCATCACCCTAAGCTGTCACCCTCGCAGTCGACAACTGTTGGTTCAGGTCAGGAAGAGACAGAAAGGAAGGTAGTAAGATGAAGAGATAGGGGGGAAAAAAGGGGAAGGATAAAAATGTATATAATACGTGTTTTGTCGTATATAATAACCACTACTTTACAGAGGAACGTCAACATGGAGCTGTCGGAGCAGAAAGAACTGTGCTCAGTCACCAACGCAAATGGGCGACATCACCCGCGCAACATCACCAGCGGCCACTTAAAATTGTATACAAAACATCTTGCCCTCCTCCAGCACGACAGCAGGGCCCTGGGGGGTACGAAGGCGTGACCTTTGACTCGACCCTTTAAGACTTTAGTAGGTCAGGGGTCTCGCCCATCGGCTGTCCTGGAGGGTGATGTGGCCGAGGGAGCTGCTGACAACACACACACACACACACACACACACACACACACACACACACACACACACACACACACCAACGGTAGACTCGTCGAAGTAGATCCAGGTGTACACCCATCAGGACGTCACATTTAAGAAGGTCCTCCCCATGTAAGGAGGAGGTGTTGGAAGACGTCCTCATTATACTCGACTGCCCACGTTTCCAGGGAACTTGAAATGCCCTCGCCAGTCCAGCTCCACCCCAAGCCTTACCCAGCGCAAGCAAGGGATCGGGGAGAGGGTCACATGGTCGTAACTCAATGAGGCACTTGTCATCAGCGTGTTCACTTCCACGCTGCTCGACGCCTGATATCGTCCCATCAATGGGGCGCTAAGATCGCTGCCTGCACGGGAGCGCTGATGACGGAGTAGAGGCATTTGGCTGGCCACTTCGAAGAGAGGAGGAACTGTCGAGTTTCACGTTTATATGCCGAGGGGCTTACGTAATGGATCGCTTTCAAACCTTGAAGCTCTCTTACGTCCTGGTGCCTTCCCAAATTCACGCACTGACTCAAGGGGGTTTGTTGGGGGAGGGGGAGAGCCTGGGATGATGGGGGGGGGGTGACAGTGTTGAGATGGCGTGTCTCCAGCAGAGGATGATGATTGGTGGGGGGAGAGAGAGAGAGAGAGAGAGAGAGAGAGAGAGAGAGAGAGAGAGAGAGAGAGAGAGAGAGAGATGGAGTCAGTAAGCTGAGCTGTTTCTTTATTGGAGATGTTATTAACACAGGGAAAGGTGAGAGTCGCGTTATACATTCACACTGCTTGGCTCTTCCAGGTCCTCCGTCCTCACCGCACCGACATTAGGAGAGGCTGCGTGGTTAAGTCATTCCTCCCCCTACGTCTTTCGTAGGTTTCTCATGGTCACATTGGACGTTGTACGGACGGATGAGCGCTCTCATGAGACAAGACTAGGAGTGAGGTTGTCGCAGATCTTACTACGGTGTGGGTGTGGGTGTGGGTGAGTGTAGGTGTGTGTGTGACTCGGTGCACGTCAGCTGGGTGGAGGCAAACAAGATCTGTCGGGGAAGAGGCGATGGCAGGCTCCCGTGGTGGCGGCGGCACGGGCGTCGTCAGGTTCCTCCTCAAATCCCGACGCCACTCACGCTCACGACTTCAACCTCGAACAACCCACAGTCCAAAAAAATGTCATGTTTCTGAATGGGTAACCAGCCTGTGATGTCGTCTTCCGCGATGAGCACTTCAGTCCTGGGATACCAGACAATCCATTGCCCAATAGGTAACCCACCAGCTTGTTACGTCCTGCCGTACGAAAATCAGTGGATGGGTCAGGGAGGGCCAGAGAACAGATACATACGTGGGCTACGACCGATGTGTGGCATTGCCTGGGATGGTGTGAACTGCTCAACTACAATGCTTAGAATAAGGTCCGAGTGTTCTGGCAGAGCGTAGGGAACGCACACGAATAATCATCAACGAAGCTGTTCCTTTAGGTTAATGGTGTCTATAGTACCCAAAAATACCGCCCCCACAGACCACTAACTAGGCCCGTGCCTACCCTAACCTTAAGGACATGTAAGGTGCTAACAAGATGAGTCGCCGCTAGGGTACCTGTGTGAGGGGGGCGCGCGGAGGAGGACGAATGATTTAAGCAGTCTGGTGGGGCGGGGCGGAGGGAACGTGTGCCTCCACAGTACCAGACGAAGCCAAATGACCTCCACACCCTAAGGAATTTCGGCATTACACCGCAATAGCACTCACACCCTCGCCTCGCCTCGCGTTGCACAGATGATGAAACACCTCATGATCCTCTGAGAGAGAGAGAGAGAGAGAGAGAGAGAGAGAGAGAGAGAGAGAGAGAGAGAGAGAGAGAGAGAGAGTACATCAGGATGTCTGTGCTAGTAAATCATCGTGGACTTTATGCACGGTGGATACAAGAGAGAGGGAGAGGGAGCGGTGAGGAGAGGAGGCCACAGGTCCCATATGGAGTCAGCAGTGTAAGGGTAAAACCACCCTAAACTCCACCTCCCGGTGTGGCTGGCCTCCTCCGCTGCCGAGGTCGTCGTCGTCGTCGCCAGGGGTCTTCGAAGTCAAGACGGTGATTCCCCACAACACTGGGGGAGGAGCCCCCGGCTCTCTCTCCTCCTGCCCCTGATCGACCTCCGCCACTCAGGCCCCAGTGGGTGGGTTCATCTGAGAAGTCGCGCGGAGGAGCATCCGTGTTCTGTGGACCTTGTCCACGAAAATGACACCGATACGTCTTACCTCAACCCTGGAGGAGGATGTACGAGAGCATAGTGTGAGTCATATAACTCCATATATATACATTTATAGCTCGGTAACCAGAGATAATATACCTCACCACAGAACATCTGGACAATAAGCGTCCATTGCGATGGCCATCAGTTATCTTATTGTTGAGAGCGTGTTGCAGGGCTGCGAGCAGGCACGTGAGCAAACACATGTATGCACACATACGCTGGCGTCAGCGAGTGGATGCGAGATTACTATACTTGTACGTTAAGGGGAGAGAGAGAGAGAGACTCTTTTAAACACTCGTGTTGCCCCGTGTGTGAGTGTGTGTGTGTGTAATAATTACCACACCCCTTGTGTAGTCTCGTGTAATGGCCTCGTTCTTCGCAAATGCCTTCATACATCCCCTCCCCAGCGAAGACCAGCGGTACGAGGGAGGGGGGGTGTGGGGGGAGGGGGAGGGAGGGGGGGGGGTTACATCTTATGTCATCAGTTGAGAATGTGTGACGAGAGAGCGAGCACTAGCCGGAGGGTCGGCCTCTTAGGTTTGGCATGGATCCTTCAAGGATTGGCCTGGCGCCCCCCTCCTCCTCCTGCTGCCGCCACCACCCACGCCACACACCTCTATATTAGGCAGGATGTTATCTCGGACCTGGCTCTGGCTCTCTCTCTCTCTCTCTCTCTCTCTCTCTCTCTCTCTCTCTCTCTCTCTCTCTCTCTCTCTCTCTCTCCAAGGGCGCTTGGGCGCCACCAGGGACACTTTGTCCAGGACTGAGCGTCGCAGTCCTCTGAAATGACCTCTCGAGAGACCGTAGCCCCGAGGCTGGCCAGACGCCCCTCGCGCGCTCGCCTACCGACGCGTAGCCTGCCTCGCAGCTCTCGATTCATCCTGGGAAACGTAGGTGGGTAAGGTCACGTCAGCACTTCGAGTCCTTTATTTTAATTCCCTTCATGGACTACAGACGTCCACTCGGCGTCGACCTGCAGCGTCCCCTCATCGTTTCACCCTCTGGGAGGTCCTCGCGGGCACCGACCGACTTGGTGAAGCCAGTGGGAGAAAGGGTAAGGGGACTTGGTTCCCCCCGTGTGCTGGTGGTGCCCGCCAAGAGATGCCTCGCACAGCACAGCCAGCAGGGCGCCCCACGCCCATAGAACACGACCACAACAATGACACGGCCAATAAAGGGGAGAGGAAGAAATACTCCCCCCGTGTAGTGAGAGGGTCGCAGCACATCGCCTGGCCTGCTGCTGGCGGGAGGGAGACACATGGGGCACCCGCCGTCCGTCCCCAGCCGTTGCTGATCCCCTTACAGATTTACCTCCCCCCAAAGTCCTTCCCTAGCTTTGATAGCCAGTGCAGCTCCCCAGGGATTCATCCCTGTCTTCCCTAGCCACTGTAGCTCCCCGGAGATTCACCCCAGTTCTATCCCTACCTGGTAGCTAGTGCATCTCCCCAGAGATTCATCCCTGTCTTCCCTAGCCACTGTCGCTCCCCGGAGATTCATCCCTGTCTTCCCTAGCCACTGTCGCTCCCCGGAGATTCACCCCCAGGTCCTTCCCCTAGCCTGAAAGCCAGTGCAGGTCCCCCGGGAAAGCCCCCAGGAGACTGGTTGCCGCCCACGTCCTTCTGCCAGAATATAAATATTACGAGAGCGCGGACCTTTACTTCATCGAGTGATCGAAGTCGCCCGTGCCAAGAGCCACGGCCGGGCCAGCAGGCTACTCAACTCATTCCACCACCCACGTCAACACTTACAACACACCTCCCTACCCTCGGGTAAACACCTCTCGTACCACAAACTCCAAACCACAACCCCACACGCGCCCCCCACTGGAAAAATACAATGCCCTCCGGTCACAAAAAGGACACTTTGGGCTACACTGCACCACGGGAAACATTAAGAGGTCTTAAGCTCTTTCATTCGTGGGATCGACCGTCTCCTAAGCCATGTTTCCAAAACAAAAAAAGAAAGCTTTAAGGGGACTGTCTGGTTAAGGGAGACTATAGACACACACCACACGATAAACACACCTTTAAAATGGAAAACGAAAGTCAGTAACAAGGGAATGTTACAAGCAATCAAAAGCGATTCAATCTCGCGAGCGAAGTCCACATCACACAAACTATCTACCCTGATTACTGCTCTTATTTTAGGTCTCTCTCTCTCTCTCTCTCTCTCTCTCTCTCTCTCTCTCTCTCTCTCTCTCTCTCTCTCTCTCTCTCTCTGTGTTTCCAGCTCTATACTTATCGATCCCCCCGTCCCTTTTTTGAGTTACCAGCAGAGAGAGAGAGAGAGGAGAGAGAGAGAGAGAGAGAGAGAGAGAGAGAGAGAGAGAGAGAGAGAGAGAGAGAGAGAGAGAGAGAGAGGGTGAAAGGGAGAGAGGGAGAGACAGACAGACAGACATAGTAATTCGCCAACTGCAGGGGGGGAAACGAGGGTCCGGCAAGCTGCTGCATCCGTTACGGCAAATGGAACCTTAGAACACGCTGATGACCGCATCACAGAGGGAAGGAGGGAGGGAGGAAGGGACGGAGGGAGGGAAGGAGGGAGGGATTAACTCTATATGTGGCAACCATTTAGACCACTGTACCGCGCTGGGATGGCAAGACGCGAGGTCTGGCCTCTGCACCCAACCTGCCCCCAACTCCCGCCTTGCAGTTCTGTGTGTGTGTGTGTGTGTGTGTGTGTGTGTGTGTGTGTGTGTGTGTGTGTGTGTGTGTGTGTGTGTGTGTTACCTGCGAAAAGTAAAAAGATTACTGACCCACTACGTGCATGCCCCAAATGAGGCGATGGCTTGAATATCACGGAGTCCTTGATCCGCGGAGTTCATCAACTCGCCCAATGAACTAAGAGAATCTTGATAATCTTTTCCATAAATGATGAAATAAATTCAGATCTTAAAATCGTCGGATATGATCACATTATAATAAAATCACGTGGAATATGATCAACGTATTGAGCACGACGGTACGATCGCTGGTTCATTGAGCACGACGGTACGATCGCTGGTCACGACTGAGCCACTCATTGAGCACGACGGTACGATCGCTGGTCACGACTGAGCCACTCATCGAGCACAACGGTACGATCGCTGGTCACGACTGAGCCACTCATCGAGCACGGCGGTACGATCGCTGGTCACGACTGAGCCACTCATTGAGCACGACGGTACGATCGCTGGTCACGACTGAGCCACTCATCGAGCACGGCGGTACGATCGCTGGTCACGACTGTGCCACTCATTGAGCACGACGGTACGATCGCTGGTCACGACTGAGCCACTCATTGAGCACGACGGTACGATCGCTGATCACGACTGAGCCACTCATTGAGCACGACGGTACGATCGCTGGTCACGACTGAGCCACACACTCACTGAGTACACCATTACGCTCGCTGGTCACGACTGAGCCACTCATTGAAGAAGCCCTTACCATCGCTGAGCGCACCTGCAGGCACCAACCCTATGAGGCAATCCAGTGGTGTCGTCCACCACTTGGCTCCCGACGCACTACCCAGTGGTCCACTTGGCGTGCCCCCTTTAGCACAACCAGAGTGACTGACACGACCCACCACGAGTGACAAGCACGAGTGACAAGACTATACACCACCCTGGCAATGTAGAGTCAAAAGAACTCTCCTCCGACTTGCGAAGTCTCCAGGCATCAACCTCCCTCCCTCTCACCATTCCTACCCGTCCTCCCCAATGTAGCTGTCCTCTCCTTGCTCTACGGGTATCCATTTCGGGCTATGCCCTCGAGGTGGGGCGTGGTAGGGGGTACTGTCTGCGTATAACCACCCGCTACAAGCCACAAGTCAATACAAAACCCCCCTCACATTTACGAGGTATAATGTCATCATTAAAACAATAAAGGATTCGTGCCATTTCTTACGGGGGGTGTTTACGTAAACCCGTCATTTCAAAAGAGTCTTATTACTTCACGATCGAAGACAGGGTGTTCCCAGCGCGTTTCCCGCACCTCTAGAGGCCTTCACGATTCATGCGATTGGAATCGCTACAATAGGCTTAAGGGGGCGCCAGTAGTGTCCCTCTACACTGCCTCACAGCTGCTGGAACCGTTTAGCAAAGCATCTATTAATTGTCTCTTTGTGTCCCGGGTCCCTTCCCGCTGGACGAGTGAGTTGTTCTAATTTGCACATCTTTCCCGCTCTCTCCTGGTATCATTATAATGCTTTACTGCTCTGGCTTCAATTAAATGGATGAAAATCATCAACGTGGTATGCAGTGGCGGCGTGATTATTACAAGCACCGATGCTGCCGTAGTAAACAGTGTGAGGTGTAGGGGGGAAGAAAAGGAAGGGGGGTGTGGTGGGTCAAGGTGGTACAAAGCGTGGGGCAGGATACAGACCGGTGTGGGGCAAAGGGGGCAGAAAGTATAGGCCAGGATACAGACTGTGGGACACGGTGGTTGAAGGCTTTGGGGGACAGGATACAGACCGGTGTTGAGGGAGGGGAAGGTGTGTAGGTGAGGGCAGTAGGGAGGAGCTAGGCAAGGCAGCAATGGTGGCCACTGTTCAGCAGCAGTAAACACCGGTAGGGAGGGAACACAGGGCCGTCTGTGTGTGCATGAATAACCCACGAGAGTTCGTGACCATGCTGGGGGCCCGGAGGCGTCTACTGCGGCTCAGCGAAGACTGATGACCGGGTCGGGGCAAGCGCGCTATGACAGAGGGAGATGACCTCGGTGCACTGAAACGGTCTGGACATACGGAAAGGATGAGCGAGAGACACGAGTGACTTATGAGGATCAACTATGGGTCAGAAATGGAGAGGGGGAGAAGGCAATGAGCGAGGAGCTGGAAGGATGGAGTGAACGAGGCGGCTTTAGGGTAGCAGGGCCTGAACATTTATAGGTGGGGGTGACGAGGCGTGCGTGGGAGGGAAAGAATTGGATCGACAGGGGGAGTGATGATGTCTTGCCAATGGGCTGAACCCGGACGTACGAAGCGGTGTAGAAGAGGCCAAGGAATAGTAGTCTGTGGGGCTCGGCTGTGGTGGTCGGGCCCTGTTTTCAGTGCATTATACACGACACCAGGAGAGTGGATGGTGAGGGTAAACGAAGCCGTTGTTCATCTGTTCCTTACGCTACCTCGCTCGGGTGTGTGTGTGTGTGTGTGTGTGTGTGTGTGTGTGTGTGTGTGTGTGTGTGTGTGTGTGTGTGATTTCTCGTCCCTTATGTTTACTCCCATCTGTGCATGTACATAACCACACACACACACACACCCACCCACACACACACACACACACTATCGACAATGACTCCACCCTCTTCCGATGTGATGATGTAAACCCTGTGGTTCCTAGGGCACACACGGTCCGCCTGTCACCTACAAACACGTATATTAATGCACAAGCCCAAAGGACGTCCTGGGCTTGCTCCCACCTAACCCCTCCAGCCAAGTGCCCTGCACCCATGCAATCGTCAATGCGATGTGTCTGTCCATGTACATCCGAGTGCCAACACCAGCGTCACTTCGTCACATGTAATGGCCGTGGTACCACATTGCATCATGTCAAGTATGCACCTTGTGTACAATGTATCCTACACTTTCCCCCCATGCAACTCCTCCCACACCACCCCCAACCCCCAATGCAACTCTCCTGTATTACAAAACAATTCAAACTTCACGTTGATCGACGTTATGCCTAATATACGATGTGTTTTCGCTCTCCGGCGCAACGTTTGGGCTGACGCTCAGGTTAATCTCCCTGCACTTGCGACAAACGTTTCTAAACTCTTTTGTTATGTGTGTGTGTCGCCTTACGTTGCCTTGCTGTGTTATATAATACAGGTGACGTTAATGATGTTCCTCCTCTTCTAGTAGAAATGAGACCCTTTGGGTCCCTGGGCCCGCCTACTCGAGGCCCCCCACATGCCACCCATCTATGTCAACCTATCATACCCAGTGTACGCTCTTATACTTACTTTTAACCCCACATACCCCTAGCCAGGTACCCTTGACCTAAGCTACCAAGGACATTGTCTCTATATATTTTATACCAAAATAGATATTGTAAAAAACTGATACAAATACTTCTATGTGTGTGTGTGTGTGTGTGTGTGTGTGTGTGTGTGTGTGTGTGTGTGTGTGTGTGTAACAACCCCGTCAAAATCCTCCCACCTGTCAATTACGGATGATTCGACGGTGCCTCATACCACCACTTCATCATTCATAAACCCAACAGTCTCAAAAAATATATATATATTACAAACACCGAGAATAAATCGACACACCCAAGCCTCCTCTATCCTCAGAGCCACCTCCTCACACAGGACATGTAACGACTGTATACGTCAAAGAATCCATCCACGACTCTCGCATATATACACATCCCATCTCGCCACACGAAGCAGCAGCAGCAGCAGTAGTTGCCACACCTGTCGTTACTATATCAGTACACAAGAGCCAAGCGTCGAGCCAGTGGATCACACCGCCCCGCCACCACTGTGCTGAATCGCTCATCCATGGGTAAACACTGGCTACGATGAGGAAGCAATGGAGGGGCGGACGGAAAGGGGGGAGGGAGGGACGGGGAAAAAGTGAGTTAAATATTCCTGCAGCTGCGTCGGTGTGACAAGATCCCTCCTCAGTGAGTCAGTAGACTTAGGGAAGGGGAGGCGGGCTAGACTGGTACAGGGTACCACCAGGTTAGGCTCATGTGCTTCTTGTGAGATGGCGAGCCCCACGGAGGGGGGGATATGAGAGTGTGTGTGTGTGTGTGTGTGTGTGTGTGTGTGTGTGTGTGTGTGTGTGTGTGTGTGTGTGTGTGTGGAGACCAGCCACGGTAAGGGGAGAGAGGAAGGGTGGAGACGGGTGAGGAGGAAGGTGGGCCCGCTGCGAGGGGCTCTAAGAGGCGAGGCGACCTGATGCAGGGGAGAGGATGAATAACACGAGTGCTAGAAAACCATACTGGAGGAGTTGGAAACATGAACTCCAAGAAAGTAGGAGTGTGTGTGTGTGTGTGTGTGTGTGTGTGTGTGTGTGTGTGTGTGTGTGTGTGTGTGTGTGTGTGTGTGTGTGTGACTAAGTCCCTTAACTAAATGACTGTGTTGATGACTAATGAGCAATTACGAAGATATAATCAATATCCAACACAAGGAAGCATAGGAAGTGAGACTGGTGTTGGGGGGACATATCTACACACGCAGGTACGTAGGCACGATCGACTGGCTCCATGTCTTAGTTAGACCTGAGGGTAAGTACGGATGGCACCAGCCATCGCACCAACCCAGGCACAAACCTAACACTGAGCGTAACTCAAGACAGATTCACGTGTGCACCCTGATGCTGCCTCTCGCTCTCCTGAGTGAGGAAATCACCTCACAAAGCCCAGTTCCTGGACCTTCCGAGCACTCATCTTCTCTCTCCGCCACCCACACAAGCAGGAATAAACAAACAATAAACTCTCCGCGTTTTTTTTTTTCTAAGCAGCAAAATTAAACGAGCACAAAATACGAGGGTAGAACCCTCTTCTAGAAGTGTGTAAAGAGGTAATGACATACGCATGGAGGGGTCTCAACGCTATGTAATTCGCAATATAACTGATTACTTTGAGCAACTTTACCTGATCGATATAGCTATGCTGATGACGGAACACAGACGTCTTGGAAATGAGTGAATACCAAAGTACCATCTTCAAGCCTGAGCTAAACATGCAATCAACAACACTAATCAATTTGAATAATGTACTTGGAATCGATGACTGGCATATGAATATATATATATACAGATTCATTGAGGCATGATTCGCACAGCGAAACTTGAACTAAGAATGAACGAAATGGTCGGCCTCAAAATCCCGACCAAACTACAGCACTGTTTACCACAGTTGGTGGCTCGAAGCTCAAGTTCGGCACAGTGCGAGAGGGAGTTCGGATATGTGATTTGGTGCCGTCTCGACCCGTGCATGTTTCGATACACAGAGACCCACACGTCACCAGCAGTCTGGGGCGAGACGCGGACGAAAGAGCAACAAAAAGGGCGTGGTGACTGGACCTCTTGACTTCTTCTGCCGGAAGCAGTGAAAAAAAAAAAGAAAACGAAACCTCACATCTGGGATGTCCCAAGACATCAGCGTGGGCGAGCGAGTAATGAAATACGAATACCCTCTGCACAAGACACGTGTGTGACGACTGATCGCATTACTTACCCGTGGTAATTAAGGGCCTCGGTGAGCTACAGAGAGAGGCGCGCGTCTACTTCCGAACGAGCCACGAAGGCCAAGGTCTGGCTGGGGGGTTGCGATGTGAAGCTGGGCTTCGTTCGGCAGGGCCCTAATGCTCCCCGGTGCCAAGGGGGTTTGCTGCTTCGGTTGGTTACCGCGGACGAGCGACACGGAACGGCATGACAGGAGGCGAGAGCTCCCATGCCCGACAAGCTCCGGTAATCTTCGCCAAGCAACGAGGGGGCAAGACCACACACACACACACACACACACACACACACACACACACACAGGTGTCGCCGCCCGCGCCCTTGATGAGGGGGAAACACTCTGGAAGAGGAAGGGCGAGTGAGAGGAGAGTGAGGAGAGGAGGAGGAGGAGGAGGGACGGCCCATCCATCAGCAGATCGACAGGTGTCAGGTGAGGGCCTGCACCACCACTTTAATAGTTTCGACCCACCACTGCTGCTACTACACCAGCCGCCGGCACTGCTGCTGGAGTCTGGAGGGGAGATGGGAGAGAGAGAGAGGGAGGGAAGAGGGTCACATGTCTCTTCCTCCTCCTCCTCCCTCCTCCTGCTTCTTCCGTGTCCGACCCAGCACCCAAAAACAGCTTAAATATCTGGGGAGGGTAAATATTTTTCCCCCCCTCAACCCTCGCACACGCGCGCACACCACGCCTCCTCCGCTCCAAGCGACGCGCCGTCTCTCCATCTCATTACGACAAATATCCCGGAATCATTTCCCTCAGGCGGTAACTTCATCACCCCGAAGCTGCTTCGAACAAAAGAAAAAAGAAAAGAGACTCGAAAACTGACCAAGTCTACCAACACTTACCTTTTCAGTTTAGTGCCCTTCTCGGCGTACTTCGAGCGGTCGCAACACCACAGCTCCTTCGGCCACGACACTTCTCATAATCCCACACCCACCACACTCGACCGACCAACACCACCACAACGCGTCACAACTCAGGCCACCCAACTTTTCTTTTTTTTCTTCTCCCCCTCGGGTTCGACGGAGCCCCCGGCCACTATCCACTACACAAGAACCACCCCCCGAGTTTGGCGGGGAGACGGAAAGGTGCGCCGCGCCGACGACAGAGTCTGTGAGGGGGAACCCCAGCGGTGTGCGCACCCGCCACTGGCTCACAGTGAAGACTGGGTGTTGGCCCCGGGCACACCCGCGCCGCCCCGAGGGGAAGGCACAAGCCACCAACCCGCGACCCTCGCCCCGGGGAACCGTCTTTAACGGTATATTCCACCACCCGCCAAGCTCCCCTCCTCCTCCCCCACAAACCCAAGACAAGGAGCACGTGCCTGCACAAACATGCCTGCACTTCCGTACACTGCATGGCAGTAGAATAACACACACACACACACACACACACACACACACACACACACACACTAATCAACAATGCTCTGTTGAGTTTCATGTGCATCTGCCACTCTGACGAAGCAGATGTGTCCCTCACTCATGCGTTTATCTAAGATACATGAGTATCCAGGCACACCTTGACCTTAAACTTAAGCTCACACCTTGACCTGAAGCTTAAGCTCACACCTTGACCTTAAGCTTAAGCTCACACCTTGACCTTAAGCTTAAGCTCACACCTTGACCTGAAGCTTAAGCTCACACCTTGACCTGAAGCTTAAGCTCACACTTTGACCTTAAGCTTAAGCGCACTCCTTGACCTTAAGCTTAAGCTCACACTCTGACCTTAACCTTAAGCTCTCTTATGCTTAGCTTACTACATAATATCATGACTTCCCACTCTTATAATAACTGTGTTTTCAGTTCAATGGCTGTCTAACTTCAATAACCCGAATTATTTTCATCATCACAATTACCAGTACTATAATTACTGTTATCATTATCATTATTATCATCACTAGGTATATCAATACATGAATAACCACATACACGTATTTACACACATTCCTTCACCGAGGCTGGTCCTTGTACGAGTACCTGGCGTGAGCAAGGGTGCGAGCATACGTTTATGTGTATATAAAATGAGTGAGCATCCCTGGGGATAGGGGATTAAGAATACTTCCCACGTATTCCCTGCGTGTCGTAGAAGGCGACTAAAAGGGGAGGGAGCGGGGGGCTGGAAATCCTCCCCTCTCGGTTTTTTTTTTTTTTTTCAATTTTCCAAAAGAAGGAACAGAAAATTGGGCCAGGTGAGGGTATTCCCTCAAAGGCCCAGTCCTCTGTTCTTAATGCTACCTCGCTAATGCGGGAAAGGGCGAATAGTTTGAAAGAAAGAAGAAAATGAGTGAGGCATACAATGGTCCCTAACTCAAGGAGAAGACCTCAAGTGTGGAAAGACACTTACATAAGACGGAAATGCAAGTTGCTGCCTCGCCTGCGATGAAGTGGTGTACTGAAAACATGGATTGGAAAACTTTATCAACAAGGGTAAAGTGTGGTATCCGGTATCCCATGCAGCGGATGTCTGGCCATGTACAGTGGGGTAACAGGGCGATATACTGCCAAATGGACATCAGACAGCATAAAGTAATTTATGTCATTATGGGGTATCGAATGCATTTTTCGTCCACATAAGACAGATATGGGCGCCTATCAAGGCGACGGGAGGCTAAAATAATGCATACATGACTTGAGCCAGCACGTGTGGAAAGCTTTTTGGGAAGCTGCCTTCGTCGTATGCGCGGAGGAGTTGATCAACAATCGCGAGGGCTTTCTACGTTGGGCCGGAACAGAGAGACTAAAAGACGCGGTCACACTGAGAGTAGGGGGAAGGCAGCAAGGGGTGGACAGTGGAAGACGTCAGGTCGGGGGTAAGGGACCCAGTGCGGGTGTCCAGCGAGGTAAGATTTACCTGCGGGGATATAGAGACTTGGACCTTCGTACCTTTGTATCAGCTTCTGCAACCAAGGCTTCTGCACAACCCGAAGCGTTAGGAAGAAATAAATTCAAAAGCTCTCGCCTGTGTTCACTCACCTTCCCATTCCACTCACTTGGCATAATGAACAGTTCGCGCACACACACACACACACACACACACACACACGGAGGCCACTAACGACTATGACTTGTCAGGTATCGTATTTTATCAGCTGTCACCAATCATCTGCTTCTACGTCAGCACAAATGTCCAGCACCAGACGACCAGCAGCAGGCAGACCAGACGACCAGCAGCAGGCAGGCCAGACGACCAGCTGCAGGCAGACCAGACGACCAGCAGCAGGCAGACCAGACGACCAGCTGCAGGCAGACCAGACGACCAGCTGCAGGCAGACCAAGAAGACCAGCAGCAGGCAGACCAGACGACCAGCTGTAGGCAGACCAGACGACCAGCTGCAGGCAGACCAGACGACCAGCAGCAGGCAGACCAGACGACCAGCAGCAGGCAGACCAGACGACCAGCAGCAGGCAGACCAGACGACCAGCAGCAGGCAGACCAGACGACCAGCAGCAGGCAGACCAAGACGACCAGCAGCAGGCAGACCAGACGACCAGCTGCAGGCAGACCAGACGACCAGCAGCAGGCAGACCAAGAAGACCAGCAGCAAGGCAGACCAGACGACCAGTTGTATGCAGACCAGACGACCAGCAGCAAGCAAACAGAACGACCTATAGCAACCAGCACAGCAGACTGCCAGGCAGACCAGATGACCAGCAGGCAACTGCCCTCAGCGGTACGCGTCACAAAGCCTCACCTCGGCTTTGGGTCGCCTCTGGGGGGGGGGGGGGTGCCTGACCCACCCTCAACAAAACTTCCATCAAAATCTGTTAAAATGATGAAGACCTAGGCATTGCGTGCACGTCATGGTACACGTCCTGCTGCCCTTGTATCATATATAATGTATGGTACACGTGTTGTATCCCTTGTACCGTACACAGCGTATGGTACACGTGTTGTTTCCCTTGTACCGTACATAGCGTATGGTACACGTGTTGTATCCCTTGTACCGTACGTAGCGTATGGTACACGTGTTGTATCCCTTGCACCGTACATAGCGTATGGTTCACGTGTTGTATCCCTTGTACCGTACATAGCATATGGTACACGTGTTGTATTCCCTGTACCGTACATAGCGTATGGTACACGTGTTGTATCCCTTGTACCGTACGTGGCGTATGGTACACGTATTGTAACCCTTGTACCGTACGTAGCGTATGGTACACGTGTTGTATCCCTTGTACCGTACATAGCATATGGTACACGTGTTGTATTCCCTGTACCGTACATAGCGTATGGTACACGTATTGCATTCCTTGTACCGTACACAGCGTATGGTACACGTATTGTAACCCTTGTACCGTACGTAGCGTATGGTACACGTATTGTAACCCTTGTACCGTACGTAGCGTATGGTACACGTGTTGTATCCCTTGTACCGTACATAGCGTATGGTACACGTGTTGTATCCCTGTACCGTACATAGCGTATGGTACACGTGTTGTATCCCTTGTACCGTACATAGCGTATGGTACACGTGTTGTTTCCCTTGTACCGTACATAGCGTATGGTACACGTGTTGTATCCCTTGTACCGTACGTAGCGTATGGTACACGTGTTGTATCCCTTGTACCGTACATAGCGTTATGGTACACGTGTTGTATCCCTTGTACCGTACGTGGCGTATGGTACACGTGTTGTATCCCTGTACCGTACATAGCGTATGGTACACGTAATGTAACCCTTGTACCGTACGTAGCGTATGGTACACGTATTGTAACCCTTGTACCGTACATAGCGTATGGTACACGTAATGTAACCCTTGTACCGTACGTGGCGTATGGTACACGTGTTGTATCCCTTGTACCGTACATAGCGTTATGGTACACGTGTTGTATCCCTTGTACCGTACATAGCGTATGGTACACGTGTTGTTTCCCTTGTACCGTACATAGCGTTATGGTACACGTGTTGTATCCCTTGTACCGTACATAGCGTTATGGTACACGTGTTGTTTCCCTTGTACCGTACATAGCGTATGGTACACGTAATGTAACCCTTGTACCGTACATAGCGTATGGTACACGTAATGTAACCCTTGTACCGTACGTGGCGTATGGTACACGTGTTGTTTCCCTTGTACCGTACATAGCGTATGGTACACGTATTGTAACCCTTGTACCGTACGTAGCGTATGGTACACGTGTTGTATCCCTTGTACCGTACGTGGCGTATGGTACACGTGTTGTATCCCTTGTACCGTACGTAGCGTATGGTACACGTGTTGTATCCCTTGTACCGTACGTGGCGTATGGTACACGTGTTGTTTCCCTTGTACCGTACGTAGCGTATGGTACACGTAATGTAACCCTTGTACCGTACATAGCGTATGGTACACGTAATGTAACCCTTGTACCGTACGTGGCGTATGGTACACGTATTGTAACCCTTGTACCGTACATAGCGTATGGTACAGTGTTGTATCCCTTGTACCGTACATAGCGTATGGTACACGTATTGTAACTTGTACCGTACGTAGCGTATGGTACACGTATTGTAACCCTTGTACCGTATGTAGCGTATGGTACACGTAATGTAACCCTTGTACCGTACGTGGCGTATGGTACACGTATTGTAACCCTTGTACCGTACATAGCGTTATGGTACACGTGTTGTTTCCCTTGTACCGTACGTGGCGTATGGTACACGTATTGTAACCCTTGTACCGTACGTGGCGTATGGTACACGTGTTGTTTCCCTTGTACCGTACGTGGCGTATGGTACACGTAATGTAACCCTTGTACCGTACGTAGCGTATGGTACACGTAATGTAACCCTTGTACCGTACGTGGCGTATGGTACACGTAATGTAACCCTTGTACCGTACGTAGCGTATGGTACACGTAATGTAACCCTTGTACCGTACATAGCGTATGGTACACGTGTTGTTTCCCTTGTACCGTACATAGCGTATGGTACACGTATTGTAACCCTTGTACCGTACGTGGCGTATGGTACACGTGTTGTATCCCTTGTACCGTACGTAGCGTATGGTACACGTGTTGTATCCCTTGTACCGTACGTGGCGTATGGTACACGTGTTGTATCCCTTGTACCGTACGTAGCGTATGGTACACGTGTTGTATCCCTTGTACCGTACGTAGCGTATGGTACACGTAATGTAACCCTTGTACCGTACGTGGCGTATGGTACACGTATTGTAACCCTTGTACCGTACATAGCGTTATGGTACACGTGTTGTTTCCCTTGTACCGTACGTGGCGTATGGTACACGTAATGTAACCCTTGTACCGTACGTGGCGTATGGTACACGTATTGTATCCCTTGTACCGTACGTGGCGTATGGTACACGTGTTGTTTCCCTTGTACCGTACGTAGCGTATGGTACACGTGTTGTATCCCTTGTACCGTACGTAGCGTATGGTACACGTATTGTAACCCTTGTACCGTACATAGCGTTATGGTACACGTGTTGTATCCCTTGTACCGTACGTGGCGTATGGTACACGTAATGTAACCCTTGTACCGTACATAGCGTTATGGTACACGTGTTGTTTCCCTTGTACCGTACATAGCGTATGGTACACGTATTGTAACCCTTGTACCGTACATAGCGTTATGGTACACGTGTTGTTTCCCTTGTACCGTACGTAGCGTATGGTACACGTAATGTAACCCTTGTACCGTACATAGCGTATGGTACACGTAATGTAACCCTTGTACCGTACGTGGCGTATGGTACACGTGTTGTATCCCTTGTACCGTACATAGCATATGGTACACGTGTTGTTTCCCTTGTACCGTACGTGGCGTATGGTACACGTGTTGTATCCCTTGTACCGTACGTGGCGTATGGTACACGTATTGTAACCCTTGTACCGTACGTGGCGTATGGTACACGTGTTGTATCCCTTGTACCGTACGTGGCGTATGGTACACGTGTTGTTTCCCTTGTACCGTACGTAGCGTATGGTACAGTGTTGTATCCCTTGTACCGTACGTAGCGTATGGTACACGTGTTGTATCCCTTGTACCGTACGTAGCGTATGGTACACGTAATGTAACCCTTGTACCGTACATAGCGTATGGTACACGTATTGTAACCCTTGTACCGTACGTGGCGTATGGTACACGTGTTGTATCCCTTGTACCGTACGTGGCGTATGGTACACGTGTTGTATCCCTTGTACCGTACGTGGCGTATGGTACACGTGTTGTATCCCTTGTACCGTACGTGGCGTATGGTACACGTGTTGTATCCCTTGTACCGTACGTGGCGTATGGTACACGTGTTGTTTCCCTTGTACCGTACGTGGCGTATGGTACACGTAATGTAACCCTTGTACCGTACGTAGCGTATGGTACACGTGTTGTTTCCCTTGTACCGTACATAGCGTATGGTACACGTGTTGTTTCCCTTGTACCGTACATAGCGTATGGTACACGTAATGTAACCCTTGTACCGTACGTGGCGTATGGTACACGTAATGTAACCCTTGTACCGTACGTGGCGTATGGTACACGTGTTGTTTCCCTTGTACCGTACGTGGCGTATGGTACACGTGTTGTTTCCCTTGTACCGTACGTGGCGTATGGTACACGTGTTGTATCCCTTGTACCGTACGTAGCGTATGGTACACGTGTTGTATCCCTTGTACCGTACATAGCGTTATGGTACACGTGTTGTATCCCTTGTACCGTACGTAGCGTATGGTACACGTAATGTAACCCTTGTACCGTACGTAGCGTATGGTACACGTGTTGTATCCCTTGTACCGTACGTGGCGTATGGTACACGTGTTGTATCCCTTGTACCGTACATAGCGTTATGGTACACGTGTTGTTTCCCTTGTACCGTACATAGCGTTATGGTACACGTGTTGTATCCCTTGTACCGTACATAGCGTTATGGTACACGTGTTGTATCCCTTGTACCGTACATAGCGTATGGTACACGTATTGTAACCCTTGTACCGTACATAGCGTATGGTACACGTGTTGTATCCCTTGTACCGTACATAGCGTATGGTACAGTGTTGTATCCCTTGTACCGTACGTGGCGTATGGTACACGTGTTGTATCCCTTGTACCGTACGTGGCGTATGGTACACGTGTTGTTTCCCTTGTACCGTACATAGCGTTATGGTACACGTGTTGTATCCCTTGTACCGTACATAGCGTATGGTACACGTGTTGTTTCCCTTGTACCGTACGTAGCGTATGGTACACGTATTGTAACCCTTGTACCGTACATAGCGTATGGTACACGTATTGTAACCCTTGTACCGTACGTAGCGTATGGTACACGTGTTGTATCCCTTGTACCGTACGTGGCGTATGGTACACGTATTGTAACCCTTGTACCGTACATAGCGTATGGTACAGTGTTGTATCCCTTGTACCGTACATAGCGTTATGGTACACGTGTTGTATCCCTTGTACCGTACGTAGCGTATGGTACAGTGTTGTATCCCTTGTACCGTACATAGCGTATGGTACACGTATTGTATCCCTTGTACCGTACATAGCGTTATGGTACACGTGTTGTATCCCTTGTACCGTACATAGCGTATGGTACACGTATTGTAACCCTTGTACCGTACATAGCGTATGGTACACGTGTTGTTTCCCTTGTACCGTACGTGGCGTATGGTACACGTATTGCATTCCTTGTACCGTACATAGCGTATGGTACACGTGTTGTATCCCTTGTACCGTACATAGCGTTATGGTACACGTGTTGTTTCCCTTGTACCGTACGTGGCGTATGGTACACGTATTGTAACCCTTGTACCGTACATAGCGTTATGGTACACGTGTTGTATCCCTTGTACCGTACATAGCGTATGGTACACGTATTGTAACCCTTGTACCGTACGTAGCGTATGGTACACGTATTGTAACCCTTGTACCGTACGTGGCGTATGGTACACGTAATGTAACCCTTGTACCGTACGTGGCGTATGGTACACGTGTTGTTTCCCTTGTACCGTACATAGCGTATGGTACACGTGTTGTTTCCCTTGTACCGTACATAGCGTATGGTACACGTGTTGTATCCCTTGTACCGTACATAGCGTTATGGTACACGTGTTGTTTCCCTTGTACCGTACGTGGCGTATGGTACACGTATTGTAACCCTTGTACCGTACGTGGCGTATGGTACACGTGTTGTATCCCTTGTACCGTACATAGCGTATGGTACACGTATTGTAACCCTTGTACCGTACGTGGCGTATGGTACACGTGTTGTATCCCTTGTACCGTACGTAGCGTATGGTACACGTGTTGTATCCCTTGTACCGTACGTAGCGTATGGTACACGTGTTGTTTCCCTTGTACCGTACGTAGCGTATGGTACACGTGTTGTTTCCCTTGTACCGTACGTGGCGTATGGTACACGTATTGTAACCCTTGTACCGTACATAGCGTATGGTACACGTAATGTAACCCTTGTACCGTACATAGCGTATGGTACACGTGTTGTATCCCTTGTACCGTACATAGCGTATGGTACACGTAATGTAACCCTTGTACCGTACATAGCGTTATGGTACACGTGTTGTATCCCTTGTACCGTACATAGCGTATGGTACACGTATTGTAACCCTTGTACCGTACATAGCGTATGGTACACGTAATGTAACCCTTGTACCGTACATAGCGTATGGTACACGTATTGCATTCCTTGTACCGTACATAGCGTTATGGTACACGTGTTGTTTCCCTTGTACCGTACATAGCGTTATGGTACACGTGTTGTATCCCTTGTACCGTACATAGCGTTATGGTACACGTGTTGTATCCCTTGTACCGTACATAGCGTATGGTACACGTAATGTAACCCTTGTACCGTACATAGCGTATGGTACACGTATTGTAACCCTTGTACCGTACGTAGCGTATGGTACACGTAATGTAACCCTTGTACCGTACATAGCGTTATGGTACACGTGTTGTTTCCCTTGTACCGTACATAGCGTATGGTACACGTGTTGTTTCCCTTGTACCGTACATAGCGTATGGTACACGTAATGTAACCCTTGTACCGTACATAGCGTATGGTACACGTAATGTAACCCTTGTACCGTACATAGCGTATGGTACACGTGTTGTATCCCTTGTACCGTACATAGCGTATGGTACACGTAATGTAACCCTTGTACCGTACATAGCGTTATGGTACACGTGTTGTTTCCCTTGTACCGTACATAGCGTATGGTACACGTATTGTAACCCTTGTACCGTACATAGCGTATGGTACACGTAATGTAACCCTTGTACCGTACGTAGCGTATGGTACACGTATTGTATCCCTTGTACCGTACGTGGCGTATGGTACACGTATTGTAACCCTTGTACCGTACATAGCGTATGGTACACGTGTTGTTTCCCTTGTACCGTACGTAGCGTATGGTACACGTGTTGTTTCCCTTGTACCGTACATAGCGTATGGTACACGTGTTGTTTCCCTTGTACCGTACATAGCGTATGGTACACGTATTGTAACCCTTGTACCGTACATAGCGTATGGTACACGTAATGTAACCCTTGTACCGTACGTGGCGTATGGTACACGTGTTGTATCCCTTGTACCGTACATAGCGTATGGTACACGTTTTGCATCCCTTGTACTGTACATAGCGTACGGTACACGTATTGTATCCCTTGTACCGTACATAGCGTATGGTACACGTATTGTAACCCTTGTACCGTACGTGGCGTTATGGTACACGTGTTGTTTCCCTTGTACCGTACGTAGCGTATGGTACACGTATTGTAACCCTTGTACCGTACATAGCGTTATGGTACACGTGTTGTATCCCTTGTACCGTACATAGCGTATGGTACACGTATTGTAACCCTTGTACCGTACATAGCGTTATGGTACACGTGTTGTTTCCCTTGTACCGTACATAGCGTATGGTACACGTAATGTAACCCTTGTACCGTACATAGCGTATGGTACACGTGTTGTTTCCCTTGTACCGTACATAGCGTTATGGTACACGTGTTGTATCCCTTGTACCGTACATAGCGTATGGTACACGTGTTGTATCCCTTGTACCGTACGTGGCGTATGGTACACGTATTGTAACCCTTGTACCGTACATAGCGTATGGTACACGTGTTGTTTCCCTTGTACCGTACATAGCGTATGGTACAGTGTTGTATCCCTTGTACCGTACATAGCGTTATGGTACACGTGTTGTTTCCCTTGTACCGTACATAGCGTATGGTACACGTATTGTATCCCTTGTACCGTACATAGCGTATGGTACACGTATTGTAACCCTTGTACCGTACATAGCGTTATGGTACACGTGTTGTTTCCCTTGTACCGTACATAGCGTATGGTACACGTATTGTAACCCTTGTACCGTACATAGCGTATGGTACACGTATTGTAACCCTTGTACCGTACATAGCGTATGGTACACGTATTGTAACCCTTGTACCGTACATAGCGTATGGTACACGTATTGTAACCCTTGTACCGTACATAGCGTTATGGTACACGTGTTGTATCCCTTGTACCGTACGTAGCGTATGGTACACGTAATGTAACCCTTGTACCGTACGTAGCGTATGGTACACGTAATGTAACCCTTGTACCGTACATAGCGTATGGTACACGTGTTGTTTCCCTTGTACCGTACATAGCGTTATGGTACACGTGTTGTTTCCCTTGTACCGTACGTGGCGTATGGTACACGTAATGTAACCCTTGTACCGTACATAGCGTTATGGTACACGTGTTGTTTCCCTTGTACCGTACATAGCGTATGGTACACGTATTGTAACCCTTGTACCGTACATAGCGTATGGTACACGTATTGTAACCCTTGTACCGTACATAGCGTATGGTACACGTATTGTAACCCTTGTACCGTACATAGCGTATGGTACACGTAATGTAACCCTTGTACCGTACGTAGCGTATGGTACACGTATTGTAACCCTTGTACCGTACATAGCGTATGGTACACGTGTTGTATCCCTTGTACCGTACATAGCGTTATGGTACACGTGTTGTTTCCCTTGTACCGTACATAGCGTATGGTACACGTATTGTAACCCTTGTACCGTACATAGCGTATGGTACACGTATTGTAACCCTTGTACCGTACGTAGCGTATGGTACACGTATTGTAACCCTTGTACCGTACGTAGCGTATGGTACACGTATTGTAACCCTTGTACCGTACATAGCGTATGGTACAGTGTTGTATCCCTTGTACCGTACGTGGCGTATGGTACACGTAATGTAACCCTTGTACCGTACATAGCGTTATGGTACACGTGTTGTATCCCTTGTACCGTACATAGCGTATGGTACACGTATTGTAACCCTTGTACCGTACATAGCGTATGGTACACGTGTTGTATCCCTTGTACCGTACATAGCGTATGGTACACGTGTTGTATCCCTTGTACCGTACATAGCGTATGGTACACGTGTTGTATCCCTTGTACCGTACATAGCGTATGGTACACGTGTTGTATCCCTTGTACCGTACATAGCGTATGGTACACGTATTGTAACTTGTACCGTACGTAGCGTATGGTACACGTATTGTAACCCTTGTACCGTATGTAGCGTATGGTACACGTATTGTAACCCTTGTACCGTACATAGCGTATGGTACACGTATTGTATCCCTTGTACCGTACATAGCGTATGGTACACGTATTGTAACCCTTGTACCGTACGTAGCGTATGGTACACGTATTGTAACCCTTGTACCGTACATAGCGTATGGTACACGTAATGTAACCCTTGTACCGTACGTGGCGTATGGTACACGTATTGCATTCCTTGTACCGTACATAGCGTATGGTACACGTGTTGTATCCCTTGTACCGTACATAGCGTATGGTACACGTAATGTAACCCTTGTACCGTACGTGGCGTATGGTACACGTGTTGTATCCCTTGTACCGTACATAGCGTATGGTACACGTATTGTAACCCTTGTACCGTACATAGCGTATGGTACACGTATTGTAACCCTTGTACCGTACATAGCGTATGGTACACGTATTGTATCCCTTGTACCGTACATAGCGTATGGTACACGTGTTGTATCCCTTGTACCGTACATAGCGTTATGGTACACGTGTTGTTTCCCTTGTACCGTACGTAGCGTATGGTACACGTAATGTAACCCTTGTACCGTACATAGCGTATGGTACACGTAATGTAACCCTTGTACCGTACATAGCGTATGGTACACGTGTTGTTTCCCTTGTACCGTACGTGGCGTATGGTACACGTGTTGTATCCCTTGTACCGTACATAGCGTATGGTACACGTAATGTAACCCTTGTACCGTACATAGCGTATGGTACACGTATTGTAACCCTTGTACCGTACATAGCGTATGGTACACGTAATGTAACCCTTGTACCGTACATAGCGTATGGTACACGTATTGTAACCCTTGTACCGTACATAGCGTATGGTACACGTATTGTAACCCTTGTACCGTACATAGCGTATGGTACACGTAATGTAACCCTTGTACCGTACATAGCGTATGGTACACGTGTTGTATCCCTTGTACCGTACATAGCGTTATGGTACACGTGTTGTATCCCTTGTACCGTACATAGCGTATGGTACACGTAATGTAACCCTTGTACCGTACATAGCGTATGGTACACGTATTGTAACCCTTGTACCGTACGTAGCGTATGGTACACGTGTTGTTTCCCTTGTACCGTACATAGCGTATGGTACACGTATTGTAACCCTTGTACCGTACATAGCGTATGGTACACGTAATGTAACCCTTGTACCGTACATAGCGTATGGTACACGTATTGTAACCCTTGTACCGTACATAGCGTATGGTACACGTGTTGTTTCCCTTGTACCGTACGTAGCGTATGGTACACGTATTGTAACCCTTGTACCGTACATAGCGTATGGTACACGTATTGTAACCCTTGTACCGTACGTGGCGTATGGTACACGTATTGTAACCCTTGTACCGTACATAGCGTATGGTACACGTATTGTAACCCTTGTACCGTACATAGCGTATGGTACACGTATTGTAACCCTTGTACCGTACGTGGCGTATGGTACACGTATTGTAACCCTTGTACCGTACGTAGCGTATGGTACACGTATTGTAACCCTTGTACCGTACATAGCGTATGGTACACGTATTGTAACCCTTGTACCGTACGTGGCGTATGGTACACGTAATGTAACCCTTGTACCGTACATAGCGTATGGTACACGTATTGTAACCCTTGTACCGTACATAGCGTATGGTACACGTATTGTAACCCTTGTACCGTACGTAGCGTATGGTACACGTGTTGTTTCCCTTGTACCGTACATAGCGTATGGTACACGTATTGCATTCCTTGTACCGTACATAGCGTATGGTACACGTATTGTAACCCTTGTACCGTACGTGGCGTATGGTACACGTAATGTAACCCTTGTACCGTACATAGCGTATGGTACACGTAATGTAACCCTTGTACCGTACGTGGCGTATGGTACACGTAATGTAACCCTTGTACCGTACGTAGCGTATGGTACACGTGTTGTATCCCTTGTACCGTACATAGCGTATGGTACACGTATTGTAACCCTTGTACCGTACATAGCGTATGGTACACGTGTTGTTTCCCTTGTACCGTACATAGCGTATGGTACACGTGTTGTTTCCCTTGTACCGTACATAGCGTATGGTACACGTGTTGTATCCCTTGTACCGTACGTGGCGTATGGTACACGTGTTGTATCCCTTGTACCGTACATAGCGTATGGTACACGTGTTGTTTCCCTTGTACCGTACATAGCGTATGGTACACGTAATGTAACCCTTGTACCGTACATAGCGTTATGGTACACGTGTTGTATCCCTTGTACCGTACGTGGCGTATGGTACACGTATTGTAACCCTTGTACCGTACGTGGCGTATGGTACACGTAATGTAACCCTTGTACCGTACATAGCGTATGGTACACGTGTTGTATCCCTTGTACCGTACATAGCGTTATGGTACACGTGTTGTATCCCTTGTACCGTACATAGCGTATGGTACACGTAATGTAACCCTTGTACCGTACATAGCGTATGGTACACGTGTTGTATCCCTTGTACCGTACGTAGCGTATGCAATGCCGGTGGACGACACATTATACCACACAGGCAGGCTTGTTGTAACACAAGACCACCAGAAAACTGGACCACGCACCACACACTCCTACGCCACACACTCCAGCACCACAAACTCCATTCAACACACAACACCATACAACACCGCAGATCCACCCGTCAAAATCACTGGCCTGGTGGACTCGTTTTATATCTCTTATGTACAACCGGTTAACTACCACTCGATGACCTAATACACCCACTGCGCCTACGAATAAAACTGTCCTACCTAACGGGCAATTCCCTCGTTAAGAGGACGAACTAGAGGGTCTTTTACTGCCCCCCCTGAGAGAGAGGCGTGAGGAAGACCCTAAAACCGTCCCTGCGGGAACACGAGCTACCAGAAAAACAATAACAGGGACAAAAAAACAAATGAACAGAGTTAACACACACACACACACACACACACACACACACACTGACGAAAAGCATCACCACAGTGGCAGTTCCATCCCCACTCAGCCACACTGAGCCACACTGTCAGTGGTACACAGGTGTGGGCCCATGCGTACACCTGCGCCTGAAGATGTGCCATGACTGTACAAGAACGTGAGAAGTGAGGACATTGCAAGAGGGAGGCCTATTGGCCCATGCTAGGCGGGTCCCGAGTCCGTCCACCCTGCTACCTGGCCACCTGAACCCATAGACACGTCCAACCTTCCCTTAAAGCTACTGAAAGCTACTTAAAGCTACTTAAAGCCACTTAAAGCTACTTAAAGCCACTTAAAGCTACTTAAGCCACTTAAAGCTACTTAAAGCTACTTAAAGCCACTTAAAGCTACTTAAAGCCACTTAAAGCTACTTAAAGCTACTTAAAGCCACTTAAAGCTACTTAAAGCCACTTAAAGCCACTGAAAGCTACTTAAAGCTACTTAAAGACCTACCTTCCTCTAACTGGACTTGGCAGCTGGTTCCATAACTCTACTACCCTATTCCTGAACCAATATCTACCCACATCCGACTGGAATCTATTTCATATTCCAATCCATTATTTCATGTCCTTTCCGATGGCGCGCCACTCAACCTAACTCAACGTAAACTGCACAGCGGTCACACACACACACACAGACGTAAATCGCAACAATATACGTGATGAACCTACGATAATATTGATTTCTTAATTAACCTCAACGAACATACGATGATTCTCCTCAGGGCTGGTGCGAGAGCATGACGGGGGGTAACTCGATCGCTGATATAAGTTCCGTTTGGGTTGAACTTGGAAGCAAATCTCACTCACCCCAGACGAACTGTTGGCGTCTGCTCCACCAGCACAATGGAGATGACGAGGTATGGGGACTCCATTGCCGTGGAGACAACCTCCTACACGCCCCCCCTCATAAGGGGAGTTCCAGGTGGGGACAAGCATCAAAGGTATAGATAGATAGACAAAGATAGATAGATAGATAGTTGGTCCACCGTGTAAAACCCGAGTCATTCACACGCCTCTCTCTCACATCACACGGCATTCGTTGGCCGACAGGGGAAACACGGAAGCCACGGGGGGTAAACACCAAAGCTTGTACAATCGGTGCACGTAAGCGACACACACGGGCCAATGGTTCACACGAGAACAGATAATCGAACCCGAAAGAAGGCTCTCCCCTCCGCCCCCCCAAGACCGACACGTGTAATTTATATCATCAAATACTACGCAGTCATCTCTCTCTCTCTCTCTCTCTCTCTCTCTCTCTCTCTCTCTCTCTCTCTCTCTCGCTCGCTCGCCGATCTACAGCCATCCCAGCCTTGGAGCGTACGTGACCCTGGACCCTGAACCTGCCTGCCTCCCTGCCCTTACCCTGGGACAGGAGCTGTGGGGATACGTCGCTTCTCACGTCAGGCACACAAATAAATAATTGAATAAATAAATAAATATGGGTGTTACCGGACTGCGAATACTTCCCACGTATTCCCTGCGTGTCGTAAGTGACTAAAAGGGGAAAAAAGCGGAGGGAGTGTGCTGGAAATCCTCCCCTTCCGTTTTTTACTTTTTCAAAAAAGAAAAAAAAAAAAAGGGAACAGATAGCGAGGCCAAGTGAGGATATTCCCTCTACGTCTCAGTCCTCTGTTCTTAACACTACCTCGCAAATGCTACGTCTCTTCGTTGTATATCAACTGACTGTTATATTTCTCTCTTGTGTCTCCCCTGATGATTTGATTATTACACGAAAGTGCACTCGGGAACTTATTGTATTTCATTTTCCCCGTGGACTCATGAGAAAAAGAAATTTATATATATATATATATATATATATATATATATATATATATATATATATATATATATATATATAAAAGTATATATATCTTAATTTAATATCTATAATTTTTTTTCCCCCTGGCCAAAGCGGCGTGTGCCTTTCTACGCCTCTAGTTGTGAGAGAGGAGGGGAGTGGAGGGGTGGGGGGGGGGTTGTAATTTAAACCCATGTTAATTAAAAATGAGAAGTGACGACGAAGATTTGGGCAAGCCATGGAAAGTCAACCAAGACAGCTGTATTGTGTCCATGAGATTATCAGTTGTCTCATGAATTTATTGGTTTTATGGGGAAAAGGGTGGGCTCAATATATATATATATATATATATATATATATATATATATATATATATATATATATATATATATATATATATATTTCCCTGGGGATAGGGGAGAAAGAATACTTCCCACGTATTCCCTGTGTGTCGTAGAAGGCGACTAAAAGGGAAGGGAGCGGGGGGGCTGGAAATCCTCCCCTCTCGTTTTTTTTTTTCTTTTTATTAAATTTTCCAAAAGAAGGAACAGAGAAGAGGGCCAGGTGAGGATATTCCCTCAAAGGCCCAGTCCTCTGTTCTTAACGCTACCTCGCTATCGCGGGAAATGGCGAATAGTAAAAAAAAAAAAAAAAAAAAAAAAAAAAAAAAATATATATATATATATATATATATATATATATATATATATATATATATATATATATATATACACCCACACACGAGTAATAACACGGAGTGTGCAGATTGGGGAAGATTACGAGCACTGTAATGAGACTTCCCCGCAAGGCCCCAAGGTTGAGGGCTTTTGTGCCCGCTTGCGTTTCAGGTGACGAAGCTGAAATCTCTGGTGAAGTCAGCAAGAGGTGAGGAGCCAATACAAGGGTCCTGCTTGGTCTCTAGGTTGCCAGAGAGAAATAGTAGGAAGGTGGGTGACTTAAAAGACAGTGGGTCGTGGAGGTCGTCACAGTCCCAAACTGACGAGACAGTGGGTCGTGGAGGTCGTCATAGTCCCAAACTGACGAGACAGTGGGTCGTGGAGGTCGTCACAGTCCCAAACTGACGAGACAGTGGGGTCGTGGAGGTCGTCGTCATAGTCCCAAACTGACGAGACAGTGGGTCGTGGAGGTCGTCGTCATTGCCCCAGACTGACGAGACAGTGGGTCGTGGAGGTCGTCATAGACCCAAACTGACGAGACAGTGGGTCGTGGAGGTCGTCGTCATAGTCCCAAACTGACCAGACAGTGGGTCGTGGAGGTCGTCGTCATAGTGCTGAGGTTCGATGGAACTTGCAGTACCTACAGTAACCCCATTCGTACACCGAACCCACAAGATCGGGAGAATCGGGGGTGATGGCAAGGGCGTCGTACGTCATTCGAGGAGAGCTTGCTTGCCGGCCATCGGAGAGAGAGAGAGAGAGAGAGAGAGAGAGAGAGAGAGAGAGAGAGAGAGAGAGAGAGAGAGAGTCTTCACACCACACTACCCCACACTGGAGACCCCTTTGCGAAGCGTCGTGGGTGAGGCAAATGGCGTGGTGGAAGTGTAGTCTTCTGAGGACTTTACCGACTCGAGAGGCGTTGGGGGTCGAGGTGGCGCGGGCTGAGGGGCAGGGTGGTGTCAAGGTTAGGGAGTCTCAGGCAATTGGGTGAGGAAGTCTGCTGCTTGTTCACCAGGGACGTCATGGACGCTGGGGTGGAGGGAGGGAGGGAGGCCCAACACCTGTAGCTTGGCGCTGTGGACGCAGGGAAGGTACTGGAGGTCTTAACCAGGTAACTGACTGATGTGTTTCTTGGTAATTTTATTCTCTCCTTCACCTGCCGCCTCCCTCCGATCTCCTTACAACGCGCTCCTCCACCTGTCGCCTCCCCACGTCAACTTACAACACTCCCCTCCACCTCTCGCCTCCCCAAGTCACCTTACAACACTCCCCTCCGCCTCCCGCCTCCCCAAGTCACCTTACAACACTCCCCTCCACCTCTCGCCTCCCTACGTCACCTTACAACACTCTCCTCCACCTCCCGCCTACCCACAACACTTCCCTCCACCTGTCGCCTCCCCACGTCACCTTACAACACTCCCCTCCACCTCCCGCCTCCCCACGTCACCTTACAACACTCCCCTCCACCTCCCGCCTCCCCACGTCACCTTACAACACTCCCCTCCACCTGTCGCCTCCTCCCGTCACCTTACAACACTCCCCTCCACCTCTCGCCTCCCCCCGTCACCTTACAACACTCCCCTCCACCTCTCGCCTCCCCACGTCACCTTACAACACTCCCCTCCACCTCCCGCCTACCCACAACACTTCCCTCCACCTGTCGCCTCCCCACGTCACCTTACAACACTCCCCTCCACCTCCCGCCTCCCCACGTCACCTTACAACACTCCCCTCCACCTGACCTTACAACACGTCCCCATAACACTCCCCTCCACCTCTCACCTCCCCACGTCACCTTACAACACTCCCCTCCCACCCCCACGCCCTTCCTCCCACCTGCCCCCACGCCCTTCCTCCCACCTCCCCCCAGCACCACCTTAGGCCTCACAGGTAGTGTGCCTCGGGCAAACAAAGGCCCCGCACCTTTCACCGTCCCCACACCTCCCTCCCTGCAGCCCCAGCCAGACCTTTACCCCCCGACAACGACTCCCCAGTACAGCCTCCAGCAATGCCCTCCTCCAGCCTCCAACCAAGCTCCCTCCTCCATCCCACGAGTGGTGACGCCCTCACAGTATACCACCAGGTGATTCAACCTCTCAACTGACAGTTACCGTAACTACCTGACAAACCAGAAATGACTAGAAGAACCACTACCACTGCCCTGAAAACTATCCATTCCCTCCTTAACCTGCAGATTTAAAGCAGCGTCACTCGTCGTCACAAATGCCTTCCTTTCAACAAACTCTTCTTCCACTCAACCAACCGGCAGCAATGAACCAAAATGTGTCTTTCATTCTTACTTTTCTCTCCAGCACTGAACCGAACGCAGGCAGAATACACTCTACGGCTACAACTTTGTATACCCAGCTAAACACGTACATTATCTACGAGCCAGGTTACGCAGCTACAAGCCAGGTTACAGAGCTACAGGCTAGTTTACGCAGCTACAAGCCAGTTTACGCAGCTACAAGCCAGTTTACGCAGCTACAAGCCAGTTTACGCATCTACAAGCCAGTTCACGCAGCTACAAGCCAGATTACGCAGCTACAAGACAGTTTACGTTGCTACAAGCCAGTTTACGCAGCTACAAGCCAGATTACGCAGCTACAAGCCAGATTACGCAGCTACAAGCCAGATTACGTAGCTACAAGCCAGAGTACGTAGCTACAAACCAGGTTACACAGCTACAGGCCAGTTTACGCGGCTACAAGCCAGTTTACGCAGCTACAAGCTAGATTACGGAGCTACAAGCCAGGTTACACAGCCACAGGCCAGTTTACGCAGCCACAGGCTGGTTTACGCAGCCACAGGCTAGTTTACGCAGCCACAGGCCAGCTGACAGCAGGTCCCCACGGGACTGTATGTTAGGCCTACTGTCCACCACAGGTGAGGTGGGTCTGCTTGTGACCTCCTGAACCACATAAGTCTTGATACAGTATCAGCCACGTACACTTAACACAGTCCCCACCCCCGCCCAACCCGATATTTTCAGGTTATCTCGTTTTCTATTTTCACCACCAACGAAAGATACATTTATAAAAAAAAATCACATTCGTAGAAAACGGCTGTGTGTAATATTATAAACAATAATATCAATATATATATATATATATATATATATATATATATATATATATATATATATATATATATATATATATATATATATATATCTTTTCTTTCAAACTATTTGCCATTTCCCGCGTTAGCGAGGTAGCGTTAAGAACAGAGGACTCCACGCATGCAGAGGTTAAAGCCAATGACAACCAATTTATCAGCAACGAAGTTTAAAACACTTAAGGTGTGTGTGTGTGTGTGTGTGTGTGTGTGTGTGTGTAGGAGTGAAGACATGATACATATATGCATTGTTAGGAGACGGGGCAACACAAGTGCAAAACGCTCACGCGAATGGTAATCACACACACACACACACACACACACACACACACACACACGTCACGTTAAAGAAGAAAAAAAAAGGCCAAATTATCGTTGATGAGACGAATTATCACCTAATTAAATTCCCCTGGGAGGGCGAGAGGGAGAGGTGTGAGTCCTTGCGTAAAGTCAAGGTCAACAACGCAAGAAACACAGGAGGAAGTGAGGATTGCACGACCACTGGGCTATGAATGAAACGGTCCGCCTCAGTGTGTGTGTGTGGGGCGGCACAGACCGGCCCAGTACACCACCCAACCACCCACCAACCCACCCTCCCGCTACCCGGCCCGCTCTCTCTCTCTCTCTCTCTCTCTCTCTCTCTCTCTCTCTCTCTCTCCCTCCCCGTCACGCGTGCGTCTGGCAACTGGGGGGGAGGGGGGCGCTACCGCACCAGACGCTGCGCTAAACACGAAACCCCCTCCTTCTCTACCCCAGTTATGATCACCGCATCTATCTACGATAGATAGATAGACAGATATTTACCAGCGTATAGTGAGTGCTTTAACCAAGGTGTGTGTGTGTGTGTGTGTGTGTGTGTGTGTGTGTGTGTGTGTGTGTGTGTGTGTGTCCCCAATGAAGACTTTAACTCCTAGACTGAAACACTTTCATAAGTGATATCTGCTCACCAGCTGCCTCTTGTCTTCAGCAACTCCATCCCTGGTCCAATGTTTCCTTTACCAACCTTCACTCCATCTCTCCACACGTCCGACCGCATCGTACCCGTGTTCCGTGGTACAATACGCGTCACCCCTCACTCACTCACTACCACTACCACAATCAAGAGAGAGAGAGAGAGAGAGAGAGAGAGAGAGAGAGAGAGAGAGAGAGAGAGAGAGAGAGAGAGAGAGAGAGAGAGAGGCATTAAGCTACCACCACCACAGCAGCGCTGCCTCAAATGAGCTCGCTCTGGTTGCCTCGCCCCTTGTGTGCTCTCTGGCGTCTTCCAAAACCCCCTAACCTTTCACGCAACGCGCCGCCCCCCGACGCTTCGCCAGGAATCGCACAACTTTCTATGGCAACTTCCTTCCTCTGTTCATTCATTCCTGAGGTACTCTGGCGCACGCACGCTCTCTCTCTCTCTCTCTCTCTCTCTCTCTCTCTCTCTCTCTCTCTCTCTCTCTCTCTCTCTCTCACACACACACCCCTGTATCTCTCTCTCTCTCTCTCTCTCTCTCTCTCTCTCTCTCTCTCTCTCTCTCTCTCTCTCTCTCTCTCTCCCCCACACACACACACACACCCCAGAATCACGGGGTGTTTACCTCCGTGGTCGCGTCGTGTTGGGAGGGGGCAACAGGTGTCTGTGGCTCTCCCCACCCACCACCGCCTCCTCCTCTCCCCCTGCGGTACGACACGTCCTTGTGATACACGATCCATCTTCGCGCCAACTGTCAAGTGACGGTGTGACCCAAGATCGTCCACAAAACTCGTAACACAAGAAACTATACGTGTTCGTGATAGACACACAATCTTCATTTGATAACGGAGATGAAGATTGGTGTAACCTGAATATTTTTTTTTATTAAGTATAAATCTAGAATAAGTATAATGAGTGGTGTACATCCAGCGAAAACGTAACGAAAATCAAACCCAGAATAATGTAAGTACATTAATGCTCGGGAGCTGGGCGGTCCACAAACAGAAAACGTACACAGAAAACGCAACGCGTAAGTTAACTTGTGTGTGTGTGTGTGTGTGTGTGTGTGTGTGTGTGTGTGTGTGTGTGTGTGTGGAGGACGATGGTCTGTTCATTTAGTCCTCATCAGAAACTGGGATACCCGATATAGTTCGATTCAATGACTTATTTTGTGTTACCGGACTCTCATCCGTCCGCGAGTGAAAAGTCACCTTTGAGCTACAGGCTGTACCATCGCTGGGAGTGTACAGTCCCCTCGGAGGAGGAAAGAAGTCTACACTTCCCTTCTACTGAATGTAGCGCAGCCTTGACTGTAGGAGCCTTCAGAAAGCTCCTGGGTAACACCACGACTCTGGAGGTAATTATAAATAAATGAATAAAAAATAACCATCTTTATCAATAAAATCTTACATACACTGCATCTTTCTCTTCCATACTATTTACTATGTAGATTTGATATTCTGGGGCTAAACTACAAACTAAAGACAATCTTTTGTTAACAAACTGACTAGCAATTACCTCAGCCCACAAGATGCATATGGTAGCCTATCGTAATCTAAGTTAGTGAGGGATGAAGACAAGATTGGGTTAAAGGATTGTACAGGAGAGTCTCTCTTACACTAAATTGCACTCGGGATCCAACGAGTTAAATCCATATACATTTGGCTTAGCCCCTGAGTCACGACCGAAGGGAGAGAGGGACGACCTAACTTACCCCTTGAGCAAGACGGCACGCCACCCTCAGGTAGGTACAGTGTGTGTGTGACACAGTGTCTTATATGAGTTCGCGTCCTTCTTAGCCAACACACACCACCACCTCTCCTTCTCTCCGTGCCTCCCTCTCTCTCCCGCCACACCACGTTCACTTTCCAGTCACGATGACAATCCATCTATGAAGCAACGCCGCCAGCCAGCCACCCAGGCACCACGCTTACACACCACACACACATCCCTCCTCCTCCTCTCCTCCTGCTCCTTCTCCTACTCCATTTCCTTAACCAACATCAACCACTCTTGGAACACAACTCATTACCACAATCATCTCCACTAGCTCGCCCAAAAATTCCTTGCATGGTAAGCCAACTAATGACCCTAATTTTGGAAAAAGAAACCTCTGCCTCATTATATCGTCTATGATACAAATTATGGATCCTGTAATGATAACAGAATGGGTATACCCCCCCCGGCACGAAAACACTGTCATCATAAAACTTGATCAGTCCAGGAAAAATAAAAGGACTATTTCACCACCATCCTGGGATATCAGTGACCATCTAATACGCCCACATCGACCATCATACAAAAAAAAATATTACCTAGTACATTTTCTTTACACCAAAAGGGCGTGATTAATGCTCTATGACAAGAGCCGACACCACTCCCTATATATATGGTAGTCACCCTCTAAATAAAAGGTCGTCTTCTATCATACTGTACACCGGGAAGTATACATTGTTACGGTGTACGGCCGTAACAACCACCAGGGTCGTATGAGGCAAACAGCAGTTGTCCCTATACACAGCCGTGAATGACCTACCAACACCTCACACACACACACACACACACACACACTGCCATACGTCAGACACCACCATACATACATTACCATGATGGAAATACCATCACACACACCACCATGAGTGACAGACCATCACGTACGTACACACACAGTTATGAATGAAAGGCCATCATGAACGAACACATGGCCACGAGCGAACCTCCCCATCACATACACAAGATCCCCAAAGCAATACATGTACCACCTTCTCCATTACCCATCATCCCTACACACACACACACACACACACACACACACTACATCATGACACAACCGATGCCAAAGGAACCGAAGGCAACATGAATAACACTTAGAAACCCGCGCCACCCAACTACCACCTCAGACCGAGGCTGAACCGTTATGAGGAACATTTCTGAACGGTATGAACAACAAGAACATAGTTTCTGAACGGTATGAACAAGAACAAAGTTTCAGAACGGTATGAACAACAAGAACAAAGTTTCTGAACGGTATGAACAACAAGAACAAAGTTTCAGAACGGTATGAACAACAAGAACATAGTTTCTGAACGGTATGAACAACAAGAACATAGTTTCTGAACGGTATGAACAACAAGAACATAGTTTCTGAACGGTATGAACAACAAGAACAAAGGCTGTAACCAGGTCCCGGTGGTACTGCTGGTCAAGGGCCTACATGACCTGTAGCTACAGGTCACTGCGCTACTGGGTCGTCCTGGTGCCACAGGTTTTCTCCCCCCGGGTCTAAACCTTCAGGTCGTGGCGCTGAACAAAGGCGACGACGACGGGGTAAGCGGCGACGACGGGACGGGGTAGGCGAGGCAGAAGGGGGGACCACGTGAAACACACCTGGCTTCCGGTTCATCATCATCCATCGGCGGAGATGAACGCCAGTTTTTCAAGGTCAACGCTACAATTGCCGCCCAGCCAACCCCACACCACCACCACCCTGTTTCATCAGACACGGCCACTTGACGGCTGTAACGAGACGCGCGCGCATGGAGGCGGCGGCGTCGTCGTCACAGCCCCCATAGGGAGGCGATCTGCAGGAGAACTCCTCCGCCAGGAGAGAGAGAGAGAGAGAGAGAGAGAGAGAGAGAGAGAGAGAGAGAGGGGGGGGGGTGGAGTTAGCACAGGGGCGCCGCTCCATCCTCCCCCAGGAGAGAGAGAGAGAGAGAGAGAGAGAGAGAGAGAGAGAGAGAGAGAGAGAGAGGGGGGGGGGTTAGAGAGAGAGATGGTGCAGTTAGCACAGGGGCGCCGCTCCATCCTCCCCCAGAGGAGAGAGAGAGAGAGGGGGGGGGGGGTTAGGTTAGTACAGGGGCGCCGCTCCATTCCCCCGCGGGAAATGGCGTCGAATGTAGACTGACACGTACGTAGCTTTCTATACAGTCAAGTGTCCTACCTAGTGTTGTGTGCGGCTGTGTTGAATCTGTGTTTAAGCGACCGACACTGCACGGGCAGAACATGCCCCCCTTCCACCCACCCCTAATCGAGGCCATCTCGCGTGAAGAGACCAAATTGAGAGTGGAAAATGAAAGAGATTCAATCCAAGGCTCAGCGTGTATTCGCAGTAGACGTAACTCCTAAAAGTAGAATGGTTATTGGAGGAAGATAAAGATGGGTGGGGGAAGGGAAGTCCACAGCCTCGCAGTTCGATACGGGAGGTACCACAACGGTCTATCCTCGTGTGGTCAGTCTTCACATAAAAACTATGAGAAGCAAAGGAGAGAGGGAGGGTCGATCTATATGTACCAATGGTGAAGGTACGGGGGTACGGAGAGGGTCACATGACAGAGGCATGGGTCAAGAGATGGTAAAAAAAAGGTAAGGAAACTAACTATGTGTCCTGGAAAAGAAAAAAAAAAAAAAAAAAAAAAAAAATATATATATATATATATATATATATATATATATATATATATATATATATATATATATACCACAGCAACAATAGAGTGTTTGGAAAATACAGGAAGACAAGAAAGAAAAAAAAAGAGACTGACTGTGATCATAATGATTATAAAATCACCAATCGGTCTTCATGTCCTATTGAGTGGTCATCTAATGTGATATCCTTCACCATGTTTTCCCCTTCGCCTGACTTAAAACATTATATCTTGCAGTCCAAGATATTCCACACACACACACACACACAACGTCATGCACATCATGCAATCCAAAATAACCGAGGCGGAACACTTGGGGAATCCAGGATAACCCAGGCAGAACATTATACAATCCAAAGATAACTGAGGCAGAACATTATGCCATCCAAGATAACCCAGGCAGAACATTATATCACCCAAGATAACTGAGGCAGAACATTATATCACCCAAGATAACCCAGGTAGAACATTATACAATCCAAAGATAACTGAAGCAGGACATTACACAACCCAAGATAACTGAAGCAGGACATTACACAACCCAAGATAACTGAAGCAGGACATTACACAACCCAAGATAACTGAGGCACGACATTACACAACCCAAGATAACTGAGGCAGGACATTACACAACCCAAGATAACTGAAGCAGGACATTACACAACCCAAGATAACTGAAGCAGGACATTACACAACCCAAGATAACTGAAGCAGGACATTACACAACCCAAGATAACTGAAGCAGGACATTACACAACCCAAGATAACTGAAGCAGGACATTACACAACCCAAGATAACTGAGGCAGGACAATACACGACCCAAGACAACTGAGGCAGGACATTACACAACCCAAGATAACTGAGGCAGGACATTACACAACCCAAGATAACTCCGGCAACAGTGAGGGGGGTTCAGGCCAAGATAAAAAAAATATATATATGACTCCGCCACACGCAAGGGCCCTGCCCACAGGAAGCTGAGGAAACTATTGATTATACTGATGGCACGGTGAGCCTGGCGTATGACAGACTGTGCCCGAGGTGTGTGTACGTAGGAGTCCTGTGTGTGTGTGTGTGTGTGTGTGTGTGTGTGTGTCAGAAGTGAGCGTGTCGGAGGGGGGAGGTGACAGCCTTGACCCTGCCCCAGCCGGCAGCATGGCCCGAGGGGCGGGAGTGTGAGTGAGGGAAGAGGAGGAGGAGGAGCCGCCCGGCCATATCCTGCCACCTCACCAGCCTATAATTGTCTTCCCAGTAACAACATCCTCCTCCTCCTCCTCCTCCTCCCACCACACACACACACACACACACCACCGTGGGAGGAACACACAGACCCAGACCCATGTTCCTCCAACTCACATCCTCATAAAGAAGTTCTCATAACAAGAAAATAATCATAATGGTTCATAGTACTCTGACGTGACCATCCTACTGAGCATAACAGTGCTAAGTCAACTCCCACAAAGCCATCACCGTCGCTCCATAAGACTCAAAAGCCATGAGCAACCACACACACACACACACACACACCCTGGACGCTCGCGGTCTGCCCACCTCCTCGCCGATAAACCACCCTGCGGCAGTATAGAGCGACGGCACCGACGTGTTCTGGGGTCGCACCGTTCGCGCTGAAGAGCACGCGTGCGTGTGAGGCTGCCCAGACTGGCCACACCTAACAATCCCCTTCCATCACCCGCACGCAGCCCGTGTCGTCAACATCACCCACGACCTCTGCCACAACCCCCACGACGCTACGAGCAAAGGTCCCCTAGTGAGCTACGTAAAACGTATCGTAATTCTACGACGCTCTTGATCTATGGCAGGGGGGACCGTCCCTACACTAAACACCGGAGTTCTTCCTCCTCACAGCAAGTTACGTGGCGTTATCGTGTTGGGGCAGCACATTCTCCACCTATGGCTGTTATCAGCTTTGGTTTTCCTCACTTATCTTTCTGTTCGCGCAAGCAGGTACGTGTGTGTGTGTGTGTGTGTGTGTGTGTGTGTGTGTGTGTGTGTGTGTGTGTGTGTGTGTTTCTGTCCCTGTCTGCCGCCGCGATCCCCAGCGGAAGCAGCACTGCGAGACGGGCGTCAGTAGAGACAGGAAAGACGCAGGTGCCCGGAACCAGCTGGGCGGGGGGCGTTACACCAAGGTACGTACCACACCCTCAGCTGGGGGATCGGAGGGCGGTAGCCCAGCCTTCGTGGCAAAGAGTGATCGCAGGGGCTCACAACTGGGTCGGTCGGTCGGCGGGCGAAGAAGGATCCGCTGAGCGATACATGTCTTCACGGAGGAGCATGGTAACTGGTATGGTGTGGAAGGCTGTAGGGCGGAGCGGGCACCACCAGCAGTATCTCTGGAAGAGACACAGAGAGAGAGAGATGCGAGACAAAAGCGTGATCATCGGCGACACACGAGGACACAGGATGGCGTAATTGCGTACACGACACAGGGGCCCCCCCTCAGAGTGTGTGGAGAGGTGTGGTGGTGTGTATGGCTAAGGTACCGTGGGGTTGGGACCCGTGGTTACAGATGGGAGAGGTCTCCTGGCTGTCGGCTGTGGTCGAGTGGTGGCTGGGTGTTCCTGTGTAAAACAGCGCTTCCTAAAATGGCTGGGATTCTTGACCCGCTGGGCCGAGATTTTGAGTTCAAATGAGGAGAGGTCTGTGTTCATATGTGAGCCATGGTCTGAGCTCAGGTTAAGCCGTCGTCCATGAAGACGGGTATGCAAACAGTAACATAGAACCAGGTCAATTCCAAGCTACATGCGACGGAAGAGGAGTTCATCACTCACAGGTGGAGAGACTGGAAAAGCAGAAATCATGAGGATGGCGATGAGAAAATACCCGAAAATTCCAAAAAAAAACTACGGAGTTCTACCCAATGCGCAGTCATTCGTGGTTATTCCATACACACCTATGGCGCAGCTCTCGGCGACTCTCGCCATCACCTCCTTCAAGACCACCACCACCTTGGTGAAGGGGACAAAAACGTACCTTCGATACAAAACGTTTGCGCTCGCGAGTTCGCCACCATCACAAAGGGTAAAATAAGGATCAAGTTTCAACAGCTGCTCAGACCGTCTGACGAAATCTGTGGTTACTGCCAATACCTGCATCCCATCACCGACAACCCCTCCTCTGCTCTTGGCGAGAGTGAGGGAGTGAGTGAGTTGGCCTCGCATCCACCAGACGGCCGTTTTATGGACTGGGAATCATTGCTGCCACGCTTTCTCAGGTAGGGCGACCAAGGCTGAGCTACATTACCCCATTTGGCCATCCGGACGCACCAATTCACTGTAAGGAGAAAAGGTTGATTTCCTCGACTCTTAATTTGAATGCCTTATCTCTGAAGCCTATAAATACGTTTCCTTCTTTACTTTAGGCCTCCGAGCATCGTATAATACCTCTGTCCTTGTGTCCTCATCTTCACTGCTTTCTTCTCGTTTTCATCGCCTACGTGTGAAACTTTTGTGTTCATCGATGTTTGTGGTGCATTGGCCCCTCACGACCCCCGGTCTTTCAGCCTGCCTCCTCTACGGTGTTAGCTTGCAGACGCAGACGCTCAACGCGCAGTGGGAATGTTACGTCTCGTTCCAGCGCTGTATCGTCCGCGAATCGGTACGTCCATTCTACGCGAAGATCGTTCGGGGGTACGGGAGACGGGATGGCGTATGCCAACACTCGTGGGGCTGCGAGACCTAACTTGATTCAGGCCAGTCCCATGGTCGGGGGCAGCTAGTGGACGAGGGACTGTAGTGGCTGGGTTAGGAGCGTCAGGACGTGGGCCACACGGACGGAAGCAGGTGAGCCAGGAACTAGCAGCAGGTGAGCCAGAGGTGGGGCTTGGCCCAAGCAGGCGGACATGGGGTCTGTCAGTGTTGCGCTCCACACCGTAAGAATCCCAACCCCCAACTTCCCTATGGCGTGCTACGGGTCCCTCCCTCATCCTTAACCTTCAACTTGAAACCATCGGTCATGCACCAGCTCATCCCTTTATTGTTACATGGGAGGGACGGCACCGTGAGGGGTGTTGGGGGTGGAACTTCCGTTTACCTCCACCTCCCGACACATACCTCCACCTACCGACACATACCTCCACCTCCCGACACATACCTTAACCTACCGACACATACCTCCACCTCCCGACACATACCTCCACCTACCGACACATACCTCCACCTCCCGACACATACCTCCACCTTCCGACACATACCTCCACCTCCCAACACATACCTCCATCTCCCAACACACTAATTACTCATATATTCAAAATATACAGACGACATACACCCAAAGTCAATGCTACTATCATCACCAAACAATACTGCATTTGGCACGAAACAAACCTACACTTGCACAGTGTATAATGATACACACAAAAAAAAAAACTCAAAAGAAATTAAGATGTTGGTAAAACAGAGCACTATATAATCTCTAAATCCCAGGCCGTCTCTTGTTGTATCAACCTGGTCATCGTACACTTGCGATGAGGGCGAGGTGGGCCGACTCCAACACATCGACTACGTTCCTTCTTACGACGCAGACGGACGGGGCGTCAAAAATAAACTACGAGGAGCCACAGTGGAATGAGATGTAGCCGTGTATCCTGAGAGAAAGGACGAGCCGGGACTCTCGATAGCAAAGCGCGACAAGAAAAGATAGCCGGACTGCGCAGTGTGTGTGAGCTTGTGAGGATAAGGCAGCTCCAGCGTGAGGTGTGAAACATGAACGGAGACTATGCAAGCTGTGTGTGTGAGAGAGAGAGAGAGAGAGAGAGAGAGAGAGAGAGAGAGAGAGAGAGAGAGTCTTGAACATCCCTCTGTGAGTTGAGAGCTGTGAATCTTGAGACTCCCCCACGCGAATCTTTCAGGATATGAAATTCTTGGGAGTGAGGAGAAAAAAAAAAAAAGAGGGGGAGATAGAAAAAGAGAGATGAGAGGGGGGGACCTACGAGGACTTAAGACATCACCGCGAGAACCAAAGGTACAAGACTCGCAGTCACTACAAACCCTCGTAAGGTGTGAGATTAAATAAAGAAGACCCGACACTCCCCTTATGCTATGTGAGAGACGAATAAGAGACACAAGTGTCTCCCTCCCCTGCAAGATGCTAGACGCCAGGAGGCCAACACTGCCTCTCCGCGTCGCAGGAATAGAAGAAAACTGTGGCGTTACTCACTGGCCAAGAGGCAAGCGTGGCAGTACGCTTCACCGCCCCCTCTCTGCGATGACCGCCCTCCGCGCCCCTCTCTCTCAAAGACAACGATGGGTTCGGGGGAAAACCAGCAGGAGGAGGAGTGCTCACGGCAGCACCCGACGACCTTCGTGACCGACCTCAGACATGGACAAGTTCACCTCGTACACCTGAGTGCCGTGCGTAACCACGTACCTTAATTATCATACAGGATTAGGATACCTTCCTGAACCAGGCGAGGCTTCGAACTCAAGGGATTCAATGATTAGGTTACCTTCCTGAACCAGGCGAGGCTTCGAACTCAAGGGATTCAATGATTAGGTTACCTTCCTGAACCAGGCAAGGCTTCGAACTCAAGGGATTCAATGATTAGGATACCTTCCTGAACCAGGCGAGGCTTCGAACTCAAGGGATTCAATGATTAGGATACCTTCCTGAACCAGGGGAGGCTTCGAACTCAAGGGATTCAATGATTAGGATACCTTCCTGAACCAGACGAGGCTTCGAACTCAAGGGATTCAATTTAACATTCCTACACCGAGGTCAAGACAGGAGTACAACCTGCCAGCCATTATTCCGGGGTTGGAAATTGAATCTCTACCCAAACCAAACCTCAGGCTGCATCTTTGGACGCCAACCTCCACCTCATGCGAATGAACCTGACCTCTACATTCACTCTTGGGAATGGGACTGCAACTGAAGCTGATCATCTCGAGACAAGAGGTTAAAGTGATCTACGACCCTGCCTACAGACTCAGGTCCGCGAGCACCTCCTAGCCATACGTGTTGAAGGCGAACAAAACGAACATGACCTATCTCGTACTCTGCCGCTGGGTTAATACACAGAACACTATTGTCTATTCCATAAAACCTCTTTAGGCAGAAGTAATACACAGATTCAGAACCTGTAGGAGAATGAAAGTGATGCCGCGCGTAATACTACCGAAATATGTTCCTAAGAAGACAAACATCCCTGCTACCTGATGAAAGAGAATCTAATCTTTTTGATGCCGTACAATGCCGACCACATCAAGCCACAAAGCGTTTTTTAGTGTTATCAAGTGAAACATCACACCTACAACCAGAGGAGCCACTAACAACAAAATGCTGTACAGTCCCTCCAGGGTTAACAGGTGACAACTTACCTGCACAACAGTAGATAAAAACATGGCGTTCCCTCCTGTGGTACGACGGCAATATTTCCACCCTTCTTCACTGTGACCATCCGCTCTGGCCAGCAGACTACACACTCGACACGCGCATCACACCCCCATACATTTCACCGTGAGGGCGTGGGGAAACACCATGATGGTGGCTACAGAAGAATGGCAGAGGTTAAACAATCCCTTTTTATTTTCATCATTTCGTTGTCGGTCGGACAATCATGCACAAGTACGCTTTCATGCGTCTTTACATCACTCAAGGCTATAGGTACTGTATATGTGCATACACCAGATGTCAACGTGAATTATCACAGTGAATGAGTTCACAGTCATGAGAGATGAAGGGTTTTCATCATTCAACACGGGAGCTTGCCTGGAAGAGAGGGAGAGGGAAGGGTGCTCTAAGTTTTATATATATACATATATACAAATAAAGTGCATATGAACGCGCACCTTCATAGAACATACAAACCTCCAACAGCCAGGGTCCCGGGTTCGATCCTGGCCGTTGGAGGTATGTATGATATATATATATATATATATATATATATATATATATATATATATATATATATATATATATATATATATATATGGGCCTCCCACAAACGATGATGAAACCCACAGTAACGCGATAGAACGTTGATAATGACGACCCACGACAAAAACGTTAGCCACACTCCATCAAGCGTTCCCGCCAGCAGGGATAGCTACACACGTCCACGACACCTGCAGCGAAAGTACGTGGTCACACTTTAACATTTTCGCAAAATGAACACAATCGAGGAATACGTTCGAACTGTTGCCCAACTCCTAAGTACGTTCGCCAACTCATATTTACCCTTCTTTAACTCACAAAGGGACTGACCAAACAACTTCCATTACACATAGGTAAGAAGTCGTAGAAGATATATTTCAAAGTTGGTTCAATTACTCTTAACGATTCAGCAATGACATATTACGCGTATGATAAACTAGGATTCGCGCGTATAAAAATACTATCCACAAAAGCAAAATAGGGCGAGTTATGAATCAGAAAGCCATAAAAAAAATATAAGCGTGAGTAACAGTTTAGTATTACAAGCGTAGACCTACGTATATTCACCAGAACTCCTCCCACCACTCTTCCCGACCAGTCTGGCGGTGAGGTGGGTCAAGTATGTTGTTCATACGTCTCTCTCGCGACTATGTATCAAGCCTATCAACCTCAAACCTCCCATATGCCAAACTTCACACACACACACACACACACCAGCGTACCCACGCTCTCCTAAGCCCAACTCATTCTACCTATATCCCATTATAAACTCGTAACCCTTCTTACGTCGACGTAACTGCCTTGTTAGTGAGTGTGTCTTGTATGGTTGTCTTAGTCATGCATGTACTCTTTTTTTTTTTCCACCTGTTTCCCAACGGACGTGTTGCCTAAGGGCGTGTAGGGTGGGGAGATGGAGCCTTTGTTTCGCTATTCTTTTCCTCTCCAGCTTTCACGAGAAATTGCATCTTTTTCCTAGTGGTGGTAAGGTCAAACCACCTCGCCTGGACCTTGGGTAACTCTCGTGACGTAAAAGTCTTTCTTTAAAACGTATATTACGTGATGTGGCCTCTGGTTGACGCTGTATCGGAGAACTTCTCCTTACAGACGTCATCAAACTGGTACATAAACTTTACCGTTGTGATCAAACTTCCCCTTACTCTTCTCTTTTCCACGGCGGACACATTCACTCAAATCCTCCTTTGGACCCGTTCTCTAACAGCTCTATAAGAGCCGTGACCAAACTTGGGCAGCATGATTCCAGTTTTGACCCAAAGATGTGCACAACTTGTGTGGTTGCGAGTGTGGGAGTGGGCGGTTGTCTGCATCCTGCTGGTGAATGGTGAGTGTGAAAGACAAGAGTGCGGTTGGAAAGACAGGGTGAATGTTCGTGTATGGCGAGTATATAAAGTGCGTGCCGCAGATGACTGCAGGTTTAATACCGCACGCACCCTTCCCACCTCACATACACACACACACACACACCTTTCTCTTCGTACAGTAGAGGATATTTTCACTAATCTACTGACTTACATACCAAGAATCCTTCACATCACACTTGTATTGTTTTCTCCATACACACACTTACATCTCTCCCTCTCATCTGCTTCCCAAGCGTCTTTCACACACACAATGTTTCCACATGTCGATTTTCCCATTCATCGCCTCTCTGCATTATCCGCTTCTTATACAACGGGTCTCTGCACTATCCTAACTCCTAGAAATTGGGCTCTCTACACTACTGTCGACTTCCCATGCGTCGGATTTCTACTTTAACCACCTCCCCAGCCCACGTAGTGTGACAAAACCCTCATATACACTAGTGGGTACACTGCTGCCTCAACGATGTTGTGATAAAGTACACTGAGGCCTCAGCCCTGCTGCAGTCCAGTACACTGCAGTCCGAACACTGACGCCACACTGTATACTGCAGCCTTAACACTGCCTTCACACCGTACACTGGGGGGTCGAACACTGTCTCTAAGGTGTACTGTTAACTTGAGACCCCCGCTACACAGTATACTGTAGCCATAAAGCTTTATACTGTAGACTCAACACTGGTGTCACACTGTACGCAACTGCCACACCTGTCCACTGTAGCTTTCACATTGCCTTCACTGTATACTGTAGACTCACCACTGCCGCCACACAGTACACTGTACACAACGCACGGTAGCCTTCACAGTGTACAATGTAGCCTTAATTCTGCCTTCACAAAATTACACTGTAACCTCAACTCTACCATCGCCCACGACAATGTTAGCCTCAACACCGTACACTTGCAGCCTCTACACCTGGGTTATCTAGCAGGACTACACTAAAATGTCACACTCACGTGGCATAATACATCACAGGACGAGCACGGGCAGGACGTTCTCAGTACCAAACCGTCCTGTCTTTGAAAACAATCAAACTCTGATATAATCAGTCACCGTACTGTATAATCCTCGGGTAACGCCCACGAGCCATACATAACTCTTAGACCATAAATAAAAATACCCCTCACTCATCCAGCGCGACGATATGACCCTTGGCCTTGAACAGCCTCTAAAAGATCTTAAAAGTCACACCGAGGGGTCATCCTGTCGTGCTCAACGGATTCGAACGAGGGACAGCGTCCAATTGTCCTCTACCGTCGTCTGCATTAGTGGACCTAATTTCCCTTTTTACATAAACGACATATATTTGTAAGTCACTTTTTATGTACCGTCAATATCCATTTCTTAACCCCACTGCCACAGTAGTCATCGTCTAATTTCCTGCGCTGCTATATTCAATATATCTAATACTTCGGCGTGAGGCGAGGCGGGCGAAGCACTAGTCCAGTGATGGCGGCGGGCAAGACCAGCGACGTACCTACCCGCGCCACGTCCTCCACCTTACTGAGGGATCCCCCGCCTCTGGACCCGGCCTTAACCCCTTACCTGTCTCGTTAGCGAACGATCTCACGCTATCTTCCCCACCCGTTTGGCGGGACAAGACCCATGGTCAACGAGACACAAATCCACACAACTGTTAAACTGATGTAAACTTTGCTGTTGTGGGTCCTCCAGTCCTTCCCTCGCCACCCGCAAGGGCAGCGAGAAACTAGTTGTCCATTAAGAGACAACAATGTGTATAATAACCATACACGCACACTCTCAGGGAAAACCATCACATAGAAAAGTGTCATGAATTAAACTCTCACAACCTCCATAGTGGAGCGCTTCCTTCCTCTATCGTTAATCACCTAGTTCGCGAAAGAGAAGCAACATCCTCGACACAAAGGCTATCAACAATCTTGCACTGAAAAGCTCGCGAACCGAGAAGGGAATGATGGGGAGGTGACGGGAAGAAACAAAACACACCTCTATGAAATGAGGGTCTGGGGGAGGAGGGGCTAAGGAAATGAATAAGGTGGGTGGCGGTGGATCAGAGAGGATGGAGTGGCATCTCACCTGCCCGAGTGTGTGTGGGTGTGTGTGTGTGTGTGTGTGTGTGTGGGGGGGGGGTTGCGTGGTATTGCCACATGCTACCATTCCTCTCGCCGCCCCACAGGCCAGTACAAAGACAGCACACAGGTAAACGCCAACCACACTTGAAGACGTCCGGGTCAAGCTATATCATCTCTGTACAAATAAACCTTCATCCACTCTTTGACTTCTAATGACACAGGAGCACACTAAGCTAAACTCTTAGGACTTCTCCAAGCTTTCCGTTCACCAAGGCGACCAACGGACACCCATATTCTATAACCCACAAAACAAGCACATGGCAATTGAAAAAGATAGGGAAATGAACACAATCTATAGTTACATACACATCACATCCTGTCCTGCACACTCAGGTCGTACGGTTATAATCATGTATTCCATTCAGAATGTAATCAACGCGCTTCCCTTGAATTTTCCGAGATATTCAAATAAAGAAATCATGTCCATATATAAACAAAGATCAAAATTACGTATAATGCTAATATTCCGTTTTGAAAAACTTTACTCCCAATCACTCACTAAGTAATATCTAATGCAGTAATCTTTTACATAAACATCAATAACATATATATTGTCCGCAAAAGGTCATGTCAAATAAAATGAAAGAGAAAATCACAGGCAGCTCAAGTAAACAGATAATAAAAAGGTGGAAATATCTTATTGCCTACAAAAAAGTCAATATCCGCTTCTTTAAATTTTCCGCTCATTGACATTTCAGTAATATCAAAATGCTCATGACCAGCCGGTTCGAAAACACTCCTAGAGCATGATGCATCCTGCCTCAGACAATAATGCAAGTTTCAGATGATGTAACTGCGAAAGATTAGTGTAAAAACGTTACATTGAATGATATAGAACGCGTTGAAAGCCTTCCAATTGACGATCAACTCCTTTCCGTTCAAACAAGCATTTGCTTGTTATGCTGCCGGAGTTGAAATAAAAAAAAAAAAAAAAAAAAAGACTGACAATTCACCGAACTATTCAGGAGGTACAAACATATCAAAGTCAGGGATCTTTAGATTTTTCAAAATTAAATATCCACCTACAGTACCATTTTCCAAAATCCAATTATCTGATGACCAATTTTTTTCTTAAAACATTCGTTTTCCAATGTATATAGTTTCTTGCAATGACTTTAATCATATTGCCTGTCCTACATGTATCAAACGCGTACATCTAACTTTTGTCATATAAGTGATTAAACTGTTAAATATGTTTGTATATACGAAATCACAATGGTATAATATCAAGTTTGCATGAATTATCCGCTCATAAAATACTGACTACTACGACATCCAACAATCCAATATTTTTGTTCATGTAGCAGGCATTGAAAACCAATGCTACGGCCTAAGATTTCTTTTGTACCCATCAATATCATGCAATAATTCCCAGTGTTATTCCTTAAGCAATCAAACCCCAAGCAAGAGCAGGCGGGAAGGGCCTGCCATCCTCTGTCCTCAAGCACCGATATGACCTACTAAATGGATTCGCCTCTTCTCTCCAGCCCCTCCCCTCCTCTCTAAACCAGTTCCTACTTTCGTCAATTTTCTTTGTTTCTTGGCATCTTTTCTCATCTAAATTTTCGTTACGTTATACACCCTTAATTCATTAACCATATTCCTTTTTCTTTCTTCTGAGGGGTTCTGGTGATCACGTGGTCTTCAAGAGCCATCAGCACTTAAAACACAGTCCTCTATTAAGTGAATTCACTATAATGATGAGTCTGTATAGCGAGTGCTTACCCTGGGCAACAACTGGACTAGATAATCCATGTTCTACATTTGCTTGTGGCAGCATCTCGCCGGAAAAAACCAAGTGGATGCCTTCCACGCTCCTTGTATCAAACTTATTATCCTCTTACAAGCAAAACGGTATCACCCTTTCCTCATACAAGTAGTGTGACAGACAGTCCCAAAGGGATATTCTTTTATACCATACACTTTTTTAAGAACACAAGTGGTGGCGTACCAATTTTCTACCTAACTCTACTGTGTAGATGAAATGACTTCTCTAGCACCTCACCCCAGCCAGACACATACACAACTGGACCAGGGATCCCTCTCGGCAACCACCTTAGAAACTGGGACACTAGGAAGGGACGCCAAACACGTCCACAAAGCCACAGGGAACAAGAATAGTAAGGACCGGGGGACTGCCCACTAATTAAAAAAAACAACCTAAGTTTCAGAAAATACGACACTATTCATTCAAACTACACAATGGGAGGAGAAGCTGTAAGAGAGAAAGTGCACTGTGATGATAATTCATTATCCTTCAAAGAACCTTACCGAACCAAAACAAACATACAAGGATAAGAGAGACATGGTAAAGGCCTACAAATGATAGACTTCAATTGTAAAGAGACAGGCTGGGAGACTTTGGTTCTCATGGAGACACTACCTACGTCTTGATTTCCTGTATCATGTCGCTCAGCACATCTAGAATCAGAGGGGCTGATACATCATTGCTAGACCCTACTTTTCACACATACAGAATTGAGATTATCAAATACATACATCAAAAGGTAAAACTGATTATATAACCACTGAGTCTGATCTCTAACTCTCAAGAGATGATATAACAAAACCACAGCCAGTAACCGTCTACTGTAAAATTATTAGCAAATCTGTACTTTCCTTAAAGATCTATCAAGTCATCCAAAAACAGCAGATGCAATCTTAAAGATTCTTACACATTTATTCTATGGTTCAAAAAACGAAATTTTACTTCTCTGTACATACAAAACAAAATCATGTAAGGTAAGATTAGGAAAGGTTGCTCTGGTAAGAGAAAATGAAGATGGGTTATGTAGTGGACATAACAATAACACCTTGGGAGCATGACTAGAAGAATTATCATCTTACTGTATCTGAAGGTCAGAGAAAACGTGGCAATACAAGTACTGAAGTATGCAAAACATATATATATATATATATAAATCAAAAGATTCTAGAATATCTCACTCAGCTTTTCATAACTTATCTCGTTTTGCCTTATTTTCGATATTTGAAAAATATGTGACTTATGATCTCCATATACAAGCAGTTGCTGGACAATCTGTGATCCAAATGACATAAAAGGATTCCATCAGATTCATGGTACATACATGGCCATGTAACAAATTCCCATAGGATAAAAAAAAAATATATTTCAACTGCATCAATGAAACTGAAGGTAAATCTAGGCTGTTGTGAAAGGTAGTAAGGTTTTCATAGGTACTTTTGACTTTTACAAATGTTTTAGTTACTTTTAAATGAATTCAACCTATATCTAATGCATTATTAATGGGATCCATTTGTCTACAAGGATGCAAACAAGGCCAGCAACCACTTTAATATGGAGACCATTGGTCATCTATTTCACGAATAAAAATTGTTAAATATTGGCTACTGAGGAAAGTTACGTTAAGATTTCGAAGGTTTTGTTGATTTATACTACTTAAACATTACCTCCATAGCCCTCCCTACTATGAAATCTATTTAAGGATAAGAAAAAATCCCAATCAGCCTCCCCTGGTCAATCTACTATGCACACAAAATACAACTACACCACAAAATCTTGAAGGTTCTACAATCAATAATGTAGCAGGACTAATCTAGATAATTACCAGGTTTTCTTCTACAGGATGAGTCACAAAAGCTACATACAAAGTCACTGTAAGGCCAAAAAAATTGACTAAATCATTTAAGTTAGGCTGGTGATAGCTAAGGGTAACATAAGTAGTTTGTTAAATTGAAACTAACAAGAACCAACTGATCACAATCACGTTAACATAATACCACATAGGTTAGCATAATAAAACAGGTGTAATGCAGTTCCATGCTTTTTACTTGGCAACAGTCAGAACAATGGACAAAAAATATAAATCACCCTAACGTAAACTAACTTTTTGCAAAGTTAAGCTTGGCTAACCTATATCATAATCATACATTTAAGGAGGACAAGCCTGGTAGTGTTGTGTTGTAAAACGACCACTCATGAAACATAACAGGAAGTGCAGCACAAGAAATATTTGTTTCCTAAATTCAGATTACCAAAAAACAAGGTTAGAACAAGGACCAATTTCCCTGGATCCTCCTTCTAAAGACTCTTACAGTCCAAGGATGTGCTACTTCCCTGCTGTGGGAAGGTGATAATTTGGGCCAAATGATTAGGAATAGCTTCAATTGCATATGTCTAGTCTTATGTTAGGACCAATTTCCCTGGATCCTTCTAAAAACTCTTACAGTCTAAGGCTGTGCTACTTTCCTGCTGTAGGAAGGTGAAATTTGGGCCAAATGATGAGGAATAGCTTCAATGGCATATGTATAGTACTAACTTCTTATGTTAGTATCACGTAACAAAACCATTACCCATCAGAAGCATTATCCCAAAATAACGAGATCAACTACAATCAAAGGATTGCAATAGGTTCATGGAAACACCTGTAATACTGTACATGACCCAATAATCTAATGAAATACTTAAATTAGTTGGTTTAGGTTTGATTGGTTAGGTTTGGCCGTTTTATTAAGTTAGACTGAGAAACATTTCCTTCATAGGCATCATGACAGATATCGTAAAAATTAATTATAAAAAGACTTGGAAAAAATAAAATGTTGATATGAACTTGAATTTCATAAGTCCGACGAGTTTCCTACAGCACTAAAGGGGTATTTCACCTACCACTCTGCAAACCTCGGTGATTTTGGTGGATTTTGTTCGAGATCCCAATAAAGTCCCAACATTTTCTACAAACCTCATAGATTTTGTTCAAGATCCCAATAAAGTCCCAACATTTTCTGCAAACCTCATAGATTTTGTTCAAGATCCCAATAAAGTCCCAACACTTTCTACAAACCTCATAGATTTTGTTCGAGATCCCAATAAAGTCCCAACATTTTCTACAAACCTCATAGATTTTGTTCAAGATCCCAATAAAGTCCCAACACTTTCTACAAACCTCATAGATTTTGTTCGAGATCCCAATAAAATCCCAACATTTTCTGATACGTTTCTACCTACTCTCTGAACTTTCACCAAACTTTGGTTACAATGGTACATAAATACTGCAGTTACTACATACTAAACAGACACAACAATCTACCAATACAGTAGTCTGGTGGTTTTGTACTGGATTGTGCCTGGTTCCTGAACCTCCATTACAGGGAGTGGAACACCAATGCACACCACCTATTTCATCATTAAAAAAACTATCACAAGTATGACGAGTATTACAATCTTCATATTCGATTTACTGTCATGTTCATAGCTGTGACTGTGCCTCATATGTCAGCTGACAGTGTAATCTACGTGCCTATGACACCCCTCAGGGAAATTACTACAGACGGAGGTCTACGAGTAAGGCTAGAGGTAGACACACACCAAGTCCTATTCTCCAAGATTTTCACTAAACTACACACTGACTGTGGTTGATTACCTGCTTACGTACATCGTTCCCTTGTGGATAATCCTTTAACAAGCTTGTAGTTCACTATACGAGTGAAATGATGGCCAAATTAGCCATATTTTTTGCAAGAGACGTGAGTGGTCTGACACGTGCCCGGGTTCTGCCACAGACCCTTGGCGGGGGAGGCGGATTTAAAAACGTCCCAATCATTAACATCACTTCCCTATAAAGGAAAGCTATAAACTAACTCAATAATAGATAATTACCACTCAGTAAATTTACTAGTTTCCTTTTTTTTTATATCTTCTAAATCTCCTAATAAATGCAGGAAATGAGTGTTTGTTATTTTGGTGGAGACGTCTCCCTGGTAACCAACAGCAGCCTCACTTGTAAACAACATTCCCCCCACCACACCACCATGTTCAAAAACACCTTCCAAAGTGGATTCCTCTCAATCCTGTACAGTATAGGGAGTAAACCATTACAGATATGGGACAAAAAGGTATTGTACAGGTTCTCAGTTACCTCCCTTAATGGACAAACAAGCTGAATGTGAGAGACTTGGCGTGTGTGTGTGTGTGAGAGCAGCGCGTCACCAACAGAAACCTGCTCTAGGGTTGATGGCTGTCGACGGCTGAGTGGTTATTTAGCGGAAAATCGTCGTGTAAATATGAAATCTTGAGCTACTGTGAATCTCAGGGAAGATTAATTCACTTGGCAGATATTATATAGACAGGGATGGGGAAATGACCAATGTATGCACCGAAATTTGGGTAACTTCCCAGTTTAGGGGCACCACAGGAATAACCCGTTTATTTGGTTCAAATACACATCAGAGAACTCCTTACGGTTTGTATAATTCATTATAACAAGGAAATGAAGTATTAAGGATGTGTCACAATTCTGGGTACACTTAAAAGTGGCCAGGTCTTCGAAGATAAGGGAAAGTGATGAGTTAGAAAATATATATTAATGTACCTCAAACTAAAACAGTCTAACACAGCTTAACATGACATAGTATGTTATGCCATATCCTTACCTGAAATGATATTTTTGTGACCTTGGTAATTGTGTAAATTAGCTCCTCATTGCTTAGTTATGAATATTTAATAATTTTGTTCTACAGTTCTTATGTAATCTTGGAGAATACTAGAACAGTTGTGGAACATCATTTGGAGCATCCACTTTCTGTAATCCATTTTTCACTAACATAAGTATGGTACTCATCTCTGTACACTCTTCATATCTGCAACTCCCTCTTTTGCAGAAGTACCACTCCCTTCTTCACGTTAATCAAAGACTTTGTTCCTCGGATATACCTCACGTTAATCAAAGACTTTGTTCCTCGGATATACCTAAGACTTTGAACTTAGTTTCCTCTCACCATAAACACTACACATTTTACCCCTCTCCTCATCCTGGTTACATCCATGTACATTCAGACACCCCAGCCTAAGCCTTTGAGGGGGACAAATACACCTGACTTAGCTGCTTCTGTTCTCGCTTCTTTGAAACAAGAATGAGTTTGACCCTCTACTTCTGCCCCTTTTAGTCACCTTTTACAGCAAGCAAAAGATGATAGTATTTTTTTTCCAACTATCCTTAGTAGTTTATGTTTTTAGTTTTTCGTTTGTACAGATTGGGCAAACTCATCTTGAATTAAGATAGCGAAATGAAAGATGATTTTTATGCAGAATTAAATTTTCCCCCAAACTTGTTTGCCATTTCCTGCATCAGAGGTGTTACAAGGAACAAAAAAAATTAGGCCTCATTCACTCACATCCATTCTTATAGTTTTCATGTGTAATGCGTTGATACCACAGCCTCCTATCGATAACTAGACCCTACAAATCTTTCCATGGTTTCTCCTCGCTTCATATGCATGGTTCAGTCAAATGACAGCACATCACCCCCTTTATACCGCATTGCTCCAGTTCATTCTATCCTGTACATGCCTTTCACTCTCAAGTAAGTTCAGGCATTGAGCACTCAATATATTTTTCACATCACTGTTAGATAATATAATAGAATAACATTTTTTGCAGGTTCGTAATGGGCACATCAAGAGGATAACAGATAATGATATTCAGTCTCTGGTCTTGGAGATTGTTGGAGTTAATGTGAGGTATGTCTTATGTATTTTTGTTAATTGAGCTTGTATTGATAGGATATTCCATGATAACCTTTTTCATATGCATCATAGTAATTCACGATTCAGGAATTTTGGTAACTGCAGAACACATGAGTTTTAATATAAAAGCAAAGACCGTATTGCAGAAGAAAACCTCCTAATGTTCCTGCCGGAAGTTTGCTGAAAGAAAGGTCACACATCGCAGTCACCCATAAATTATTAAAAGAAGTGTAACTGCATCATCATGATGGGATCACATATTTACATGGTAGCAGCTGTAATTATTCTATATAATAAAAATAAACATTTCTCTTGTCTTACTTATCATATTTTGATAAAAATACAGTTATTTTTTCAGTCATGAAAATAATGTTGTGTAAATAATATGTAAATGATACATAAACTGTCAAAAATATGTAAATGATACATAAAATGTAGAAAAAATCTATATGTAAATATATGTGGTGTGAAATCTCATAAGAAAAAATTGTAATGTGTTTAGGTGGATGCAGAATGAATTCACATAGAAGAAACCATAATATACTTACATAATTAATGAGAATCTATCCTGCTAGCCAAGGCCTTCTCTCACCAAATCAGTACCCTTCCATGCCAGTGCAGAGAAAAGTTTGATACTTTTTTGGATGTTTTTAACAGTAATATATATATATTTTTTTTTCATAAGAATACAAACAGCTGAAAGTATATACATACAGTGAAAGGGTTAAAGAAACTTGAGGAATACGTTAATTATGAAACGGATTCTATGGTGATAATAATAAAAAAGTAAGAGGAAAGTACTTATTTCTGTTACATTGGTATACACAGTTTACAGAAATATCTTTCCTGAAGTAGAGTGAGCAAAACAGAATACAATATTCAAGATGGGGTGCATGAAAGACTTGTAAAGAGTAAGGATAATTTTCCTGAATTTTAATTCAATAGCCCTACCCACAAATCCAAGAATATTTTTTGCCTTTTTATTGCATCTGTGCACTGTTTGCTTGGCTTTAGATCACCAAAGATTATTACCTTCGTCTTTTCCTCATTTACCTTTTGCATTTCAGCAGAATCCATAGCATAGTTTGCCTTTTTATTTTAAATACTGACATGTAAACTTTGCACTTATAGATATCAAAATTCATTTGCCCATCAGTTCGCTACCTCGCAAACGCGGGAGACAGCGGCAAAAAAAAAAAAAAAAAAAAAAAAAAAAATCAGTTTGTGTATATTCATTTGAAGCTGCAGATGTTAAATTTCTTTTGTTTTGATTTATTTCCCAACTTGATATTGTCTACCGATTTTGGTACCGTACAATACAGCCCATTATCAATATCATTAATGTAAAAAGAAAGAGAATTGGTTGCAAGACTAATCCTTCTCGTACACCACTTGTTACATCTAACCATTCTGAGGCTTCACCATTTATCACAACTTTACTGCTGGTTAACTAATTTCCTAACCATCAAAGTACAACTCATTGTATTATACCATGAGAGTAAAGTTTAGTTATTAATCTTTGATGTTGAACTTTATCGAATGCTTTTTGAAAATACAGATAGATGACATCAGCTGCTTTACTTTTATCACACGTATTGATCATATTAAATAACTCGAGCAGAAGTTTCAGAAATGAAATATTTCATAAAAAACCATGCTGAAAGTCATCTACTAAGTGGTGATTCTCCAAGTGGTTTCCAATCCTATCCCGAAAGATGGTTTTCATGAGTTTACCAACTACTGATGTTAAAAGCTGATCATATGATAATTTCTGGGTTGTGATTGATTACCTTTTTTGAAAATGGGTGCTACATTAGCAAGCTTCCATTTCTCTGCAACTTTTTGTGCAACAAGTGACTTATTATAGAGTAATGAAGGATTTCACTTAATGGTTTAATTATCTTATTCTTCACGCCTCACATTGTCTTCAGATATAACTTATCTGGGCTGACTGTTTTGTTTTTGTTTCATTTAGTGCTGATACTATATCTTCAACTCTTACATCCATGTGTTGCAAAATGTTTTCCTGTCTTAGCATTGGAAATGGATTCAGGACATGAGCTATATTTTCAGTTGTAAATACAGATGAGAAAAAATAATTCAAAATCACTGTCATGTCTTTGTTGTCCTGAATCAGTCACCATTTTCAGTTATTAATAAACCAATTGACTGGGTGATGACTCCTGTCTCTAACATACCCATAAAATTCTTTCAGGTTCCTTTTGCTACTTTCAGCCATAAAAATATTTTATTGTTTACTTTGATGTAAAAGTCTTGTTAGTTTTCTGTGCAAATTTGTATAATATGCTTATCAGGCTGGTTATTGGTCTCTAAGCTTCTTACGTGCTGCTTTCTTAGACAATGTACACAAAATTCTTTATGTTATCATTCCACCGTTTTGGCTTCACATTGGAAAAAACTACCTATTACATGTTAACACAAATGTTACCACCTTTGCTTTGAACATTTTACTGAACCTCTCCCTATCTACATACATATCACTTTCATTTACATAATCATCCCAAGTTTGGCTGTTAAGAGCAATGCAAAGATTCTTAAAATTCACAAGATACATAATGTAGATTATGAAAAGCTTGCTAATTATTTCCTTATCCGTATATTTGAAAGCTATCCTCATATTTGCCAACAGACAGTTTGTCTCCTTAACTATATTCTAATGTGGGACTCAAGCAACAGTGTAGGTTGTTGTTGATTCCCAAATCTATCTCAAATGGAATCCCAAAGCTTATTTCCTACTAGAAGATAATCCTACTGAGGTCTTCTTTCACTCTTTGTCCCATCCTCATTACTTTAAATTTGCTTGGGTAGAATTTTATCAATGAAGTACGAGACCAACTTTAGAAAATGTTTAGGTACTTTTTTAGCTGATGCATTTCCTCTCATTTTTCACTTCCCTCATGTCCTTTCCATTATCTCCAAATGTATCTATGTACAAATCCATACCTTCAAGCAAGTCATTTAAATACATCAAAAAGATGAAAGGTCCCAGCACAGAACCTTGTGGCATTCTACTGGTCACATTCACCAATTTGGAGGTTTCTCTGACATGCATCTGTTGTTCCCTTGCACTGTTATAATCTATTCATTAAAGTTTCCTCCTTATTCCTGCCTCATATATGTGCATGTGACTGTGCTGTTATCAGTGTCAGTAATTACCTATTTGCACTTAAGGAATCACACAAGCTTGATACTTGTCATATATGAAAGTGAAAATGTGAATAAGGAGCAAGTGATAAATATAGAAAAGAAGGTACATATATTTTGAGAGAGCATGACACAACATGCATACTAGAGGTAGGCCTATATTACTGAATAATAGTGATTTTACTTCTCTGAAAGCTTGTAAAATATATTGTAAAAAAAACTATAGAGAGAATAAAGAATTTTACAATACACATTACATCATTTTAGGAAAGTTTAATTACTATTATATAGTAATATTAAAGAGATGGAAGGATTTTCTACCTCAAAAGCTTACATATTTTTGTTGTTTTCTGCTCTCCATAGTTATAAATATTTATGAGGTCTTATAATTCACTGAAAAAAAGCTAGCAAAATTATAACTTAACCAGAGGCTGAGAATCAGCTTTCTTATCCTCAGTTTTCTTTATTTGTGGACAGGTAAAAGTTTTAATAGCATACTAATAAAAAACTTTCAGCTACTTCAGTACCTTTTCTATTATTTTTCAGCACAACATACATCACATGTCCTGCTGACCCCAAGAAGACTCTTGGTATCAAGCTCCCATACCTAGTCATGATTGTGAAAAATCTCAACAAATACTTTACATTTGAAGTGCAGGTAGAGTGATTGTATTTGTATTTTCGTAGTATCACATTATGTAGTTTGACTTTGAAAATTGCAAGTTATCTGCATCATAGTTTACAGATTAATCTTGAAGTCAAGAAAATTTGGGTGGGTCCACGAGTCAGAGGATTATTTTGAAAAACTCAAAATAATATTTAGTCTTACCGTTTAACAAGCTGAGGTGTGTGTGTCCTTTGTCTGGGTTTTCAACTTGAGGTATATGCAGTGATAACCCAAAAATCTTGACACATAATTTACCGGTGGTATCCATGAGTAGCTGATTCTTAGGCCCTTCTAGTCATTCTGCCATGATTTTCAATTTCGTCAATATTCCTTTTTTTTTTTTCCTAGCTATCCTTTCTACATCCTGACTGTCTCTGCCAGCAGTTTCATCACACATTTCTTGAGTTGTTGTGGATGGTGTCAAAGGCAGACTCCATCCTTGTGCCATTCTTGAGAATGACACAAGACAGAACTTTTGTGGTGGTGTTGGGGTTTAAAAACTTTATGAATTGTTTGCACCTGATGAGGTGGGATGTCTCAGTGAAACATGTAGTGACACATGTATAGAAAAATTACACATTAAATAAAATCATATGTACTGCATTGCAATTTCACATTCATTCACACTCAGTCTCTAGCTGTCATGATGTGTAATGCACTGAAGCCAGAGCTCCCTATCCACATCCAGGCCCCACAAACCTTTCCATGGTTTACCACAGATGCTTCACATGCCCTGGTTCAGTCCATTGACAGCACGTCAACCCAGGTATACCACATTGTTCCAATTCACTCTATTCCTTGTACACCTCTCACCCTCCCATATGTTCAGCCCCGATCACTCAAAATCTTTTTCATTCCATCCTTCCACCTCCAATTTGGCCTCCCACTTCTTGTTCCCTCCACCTCTGACATTTATATCCTCTTTGTCAGTCTTTCCTCGCTCATTCTCTCCATATGTCCAAACCATTTCAACACACCCTCTTCTGCTCTCTCAGCCACACTCTTTTTATTACCACACATCTGTCTTACCCTTTCATTACTTATTCGATCAAACCACTTCAAACCACGTATTGTCCTCAAACATTTTATTTACTACACATCCACCCTCCTCCATGCAACCCCATCTACAGTCCATTCGCTGCTAAGTCCACTCTTAGATATCTAAAACACTTCACTTCTTCCAGTTTTTCTCCATTCAAACTTACATCCTAACTTTTCCCTCAACCCTGCTGAACCTTTTTTAACCTTGCTCTTATTCACTTTTACTCTCAACTTTCTCCTTTCACACACTTTTCCAAACTGAGTCACCAACTTCTGCAGTTTCTCACTCGAATCAGCCATCAGTGCTGTATCATCGGTGAACAACTGACTCACTTCCCAGGCCCTCTCATCCTCAACAGACTGCATACTCACCCCTCTCCATAACTCTCGCATTACCTCCCTAACCACCCCATCCATAAATAAACTTTACAACCAGTGTATGAGTGATATTTTAGATGTTACTCAAAAAGTATATGCACATATTGATCATAAAGCAGTAACCATTTTCATTAACAAAAAAAAAAATTGTAAAACACTTGGTGGCATATGTTATCTATAATACTGAAGGCTCAAAAATTTACCAGTAGACTTTACATGGCTGAATTTACTTTTACATTGTGCTTTTCTCATTCTGTAAGGATAAGAATGCTTTTAAGCAAATGAGAAAAAGGGTGAGGTTTTACAGGAGTGGAGAGAAAACTTTGTTGAGAAGTTAAAGTGTTAAGTAAAAGGATATGGAGGGAAGAGAAGAATGAAAATATGACATGAAATCAGAGAAATGATTGGAATAGCACATTTAAAAGTATGGAAAGCAAATCAGATCAGAGAATAGGCTAAGAGTAGAGTTGGAACTGTAAAGGAAAACAAATAGGACCATATTTGAGGAGAAATGTTGATTGAACAAGCAAGAAGCTTACCAAACCCACAAATAAAAGACAGTACTGTCCAGAGGACAATGAAAATGACAAAGAAACACACAAAAAAAGAAAATGTAGGTACTCAGGAATGAAGGCCTTGCCCAGGTCTTTCCAGGTAATAAGGAAAATACAGAGGGTGGAGTGAATGAATATTGGCAATAAAACTGTGGAGAAAATGTACAGGAGACAAATTAGTCAAAGTGAAACTGCATGTGAGAGCAACAAAAGTAAGAATGAGAATAGTCATTGAAGAATATCAATATAGACATTAGAAATGTGGACAAAATAAGTTAGTTATCTAATATAACTATTGATAAAAGTGATAGATGTCTTAAAAATGAAACTACTAGAGGATAGGAAAAAGAAAGCAAAGAAAATTTAGAGACACCAGCAAATGTAATGAAAGACAGTATATTACATGGAGACAATACTTAAGAAGCAAATGCATGCACTTTGTTGAATTTTAATATAATCATCCTAAACCTGTTTGCAATCACTCCTGTTTGGATATCTTGATACGAGAGTTAATAATATAAATATCCTCATCCTAGAATTTTGGTAAAGTAGTAGGTTGGAGCATTAGGTAGTAGTAGTCTGTAGGAACATTAGGTAGGAGCCTCTGCAAACACTGTGGTAGAGTTGCCCTTTGCCAGTGGCCTGTTAAGGGTAAGAAACTAAAGGCTAAGAAGTGGCACTGGCGTTACTAGTCACGGAGACTCTGTTAACGTGACCACCCCTTGAGGGTGTTCCAGTTGGAACAAGCATCTGAGATAGAACTTTGCTACAAATATGAAATCATCTATAAGTGGGGAAAAGCATGCAAATACATGCACCCTCAAATCTTAGCCCAAACAGACATCTGCTTCTTTTATATTAATTTCCAGCAATGTAAGAAAAGTGAGAAATGATGATTTAAGCACTGAATAAATGGAATAAGTAGAAAATACAAGAATGAAAAATGGTAACAATGGAAGTTCAGAAAGGAAAAATTACATTCAACAGAGACAAAATAGATGTACAGAAAGGTCATATTTTCACTTATTGATGTAAATAATGCTTTGTGTTTGAATTATGTATAAATACTGTTTACAGTATATAAAAGTATATACAACATATAAAAGTTAGAAATGATGATATAAGCATTGAATAACACTGGAATAAGTAGAAAATACAAGAATGAAAAATGGAAGTTCAGATAAGAAAAATTTCATTTAACAGACAAAATAGATGTACAGAAAGGTCATATTTTCATTTAATGATGTAAATAATGCTTTGTGTTTAAATTATGTATAAATAACGCGTACAATATATATAAGTACATGAAAAGAAATATGTAAATGATACATCTGGGGTTTGTATAATCACACATGGATAAAAACCATAAAGCGTGTAATGTGACTAGGCTTACATAGAATAAAATTACTCCTACAAAAATACCATAGTCATGGTATACAGAACTCAGCACACTACCACACCAATATAGCAGAAAGTATACTTCTTTTGGAGGGAATTTTCTTCAATAATACATTGTTTTTTGATATTCTGTAAGGGAAAAATAGTCAATATGAAGCAGTTCACATTAATCACAACACCATAAAGTGACTTTCAAAACCATTAACCGCTATCCCAAGTCTTTCCATCTTTCTTTTATCCGTCTCTTGTTTATCCAAAGTGCAAGAAACCTTGGTCACATTCTCAAGCTTGCTGACTGCACATCACAGAATTTGTACATTGTTCGCCTGGCCACATGTGACTGAAAAACTAAGGGTTACTATTGTTGATGTGAATGTTGCCTTCATTTGCATTTTTTGTGAATAAGAGCTGATGACAAAGGTTTTCATTGAATGTTGTCGAGAACTGTGTGATGAGACAAGGATTTTAAGACGATAAACTGCTTACTCTTTCTTACTGATCATAGAGTTGTAACTTCCACTGTTGTCATGTTTTTTCTTCTTTTGTGAGTTACATGACAAAGCTTGATTGGAATCATTCCACTAAGTTTAGTTTACAGGTACCTGTGGGCCCAAAGCTCCCTGTCATTACCTTGCTGCTGCAATCAACCTTGCCATAATGACCTGACCTCTGTGTTTCTATATCACCTTACAGTCATATTTCACCACCCCCCTCACACTAGTTCATAGTTTCCCAAATCCATCATCCCTTCTATACTCATGCCCCTTATTACCCTTCCACAACGCCATAACCTATCACATGCCCATAATCCTTTTTTTCTCCTTTTCTTTAAGTCGAGACCTTTTACCTTCTGCTCAGAGGCAGTTTAACCCAAGCGACATACGTATTTTGTGGAGACAGTATCATGTCGTATCTAGTGCTAGTTTGTCTGTAAGCTTCGACCCATATATAAGTGAGTTGAACTATAGATTTCCATGAGGACATTTGAACCAATCGGGTCTGCTTCTCTCTCTTCCCTAATCCATAGCTTCCTCTCTCGCTGTTCCACCACAGTTCTCATTGCGGAACAGCTCCCCCCAACCTTCCTCCCAACCTCCTTCCATGTAGTTACACTGCCATAGTGAATATGATTTGTATATATCTTTTTTGCATCTTTGACTGTATTGTCACATCAGTTATATGATCACTGTGGCTATATTGTTATAGTGAATAAATTGCCGTCACCCTTCCTCAGCCAACCTTCAGTTTTATTAACTGTCCATACAGTTCCATACATGTCATCCATTTACATCTTTCACCCCTTCATTCCCATCATCCTTCCACTTCAGTTATCCCCACATTTTTCTTGACCATTATATCCATCAGCTTTCCTCATATTTTCAGTTTCTGTATACCCTAGCACATTCTTCACTCTGTAACACCTTTTGTACCCATTATCATCCACACTTTCACACCCATTTACTTTTTCACCTTTCACCTTACCACCCCTTACTCATCACTCTTCCACTCATCTCACTGAGGCAAATCTAGGTTACACATAGTAATTGCAAGTCTTGAACATGCAAAAATATATGTTTTCATGAGCCATGTGCTCATACTTGAATACAAGTTGACTGTTACAAAGAGAATGGCATTTGATAAATGTCAAGGCTGGGTCAAACCATGCTCATGTGTTGTGATATTTCAGTTTTTCTTTACTCACTGAACTAGTCATGACTGTCAGTAACTCTTTCCAGTGTCTTCCAAATAATGTATATAAATGTCCTTTTTCTTAGGTTCTAGATGACAAGAATGTACGACGACGTTTCCGTGCAAGCAACTACCAGTCAACCACAAGGGTTAAGCCATTCATCTGCACCATGCCCATGCGTCTGGATGAGGGATGGAACCAGATTGTTTTCAACCTCGCAGACTTCGTAAGGAGAGCATATGGAACAAATTATGTTGAGACTCTGAGAGTTCAGATTCATGCTAACTGCCGCATCAGACGAGTCTACTTTGCAGATCGGCTTTACTCAGAGGAAGAATTACCTGCAGAGTTTAAACTTTATCTTCCAGTTCAGACAAAGGCAAAGTCAGCGATTTAAGATCATATTCGAATTCATGAATATCATAAACTTGTATGATGTTCAGTAACATTTAGCTGAAATACAATGCACTGTTTTCTGAAATAAATGACCAAGTTTCACTACAGACTTTTTGACAGAAAGTTTATCTTTCCATTCCTCAATTTGGGTTTATATCCTTTAAGCACTTTTCTGACAAAACAAAGGATTTCATACAGAAACTTTTTCATCCATAATGATACTGTAATAGTTCTTTTAATTTTGTAATTTAGTCTCACCTTACCAAACTCTCCCTCTCAATCCTTTCATTTCAATCACATTTTTCTTTAATATTTATTTTTAACAACCTTACTTATATTTACAGCACACTCTTTTACTCTTTCGCATCTCTAGTCAACACGTCGAGCCCATCTAAGTTTGTACGTACCACTATAAGAACAGCCTTATTCCAAATATTATGTTAATCATCAATAACTACTAGACTAACCCCCACCACCACCACCACCACCAAAAAAAAAAAAAAAAGTCAGACAAGGGGAAAGTATTTATGAGTTTTGGAGGAAGTGAAAAATGTCTTTTAAAATGTGCTAGGTCAAAGTTATTGGGAAAGACATGAGAAGTTACAGTTGCAAAGCTTTGAGGTGTAGGGGTAAGAAACAGTGTTCAAAACAGCCCACCCTTTAACTGCCACCAGCCACACAGTAATTATATGATGGAGCAGCTTGCTAAGTATTGCACAGTCTAGCTAGAGATGGGGGCACACAAACAGCCAGCTCTTGGGAGCAAAAAACCAAAGTAATACCTATATAGGAGGGAAAATTAACCAACATTGCAGCACAAGGCAAGAGGGTCAACTTTGGAAGTTAGCCCAGAACAGTTTATATGTCAGAATTCATCTGACTCAAAGCTAGAACCACCCCAGATGTGAGAGCAGTGTTCCATACAAGGAGGAATCAATCCTTTGTATAAATGGGGCAACTGTTCTGAAGAAAAGAAATCTCAACATGTAAACAGGATACCCAGTTTATAAGAGGCAGACTTAGCTATTTCTGTAATGTGTGGTTTCCAAGAAAGGGAGGATGATACATCAATACCAAGTATATTTACTGAGTCAACAGATGGAATTACAGAACCACCAAAGGAGAGATGGGTTGTGAGGAGTTTTCGATAGAGAGATGGGTAGAAAGTGGGTCTTGGATACATTAAAATGGATTTCATTTATCCCACTAAGATATACTCTCCAAGCTGTGTCAAGACAAGATGCAGATCGAGTGAGAAAAAAAGAGCAGAATTGAAGGATGTGGATGAATGATGAGTCATCAGCATAAGAGGACATTTGGTTACTTGTGCAAGAGAAAATCATTGAAGAAAAGGAGAAAAAGTGCAGGAGACAGGAAAAAAACCTTGAGGATGGAGAAAACAGGGATAGCTGATCCATCAACAACTACCAACACTCTACCCCTTTTTATAGCTCCAGTGTTTAAACTGAATTCTTTTTTACTCTGGTTGCAATTAATTCAATAAACCTTTAATAAGAATAATGGGGCTTGATTTAAGCACATTGTACTCGACAGCTAGGGAGTGGATGAGTGAATGAGTTCATGTCTTCGTCTGTTCCTGGTGCTACCTTGCTAACCCAGGCGTGGGGGTGGGAGGGAGTGTGGTTGAGAAGCAGAAGATGGTGTGCTGAGGTGGTCTGGATGTAAGGAGGGAATGAGTGAAGACAGGTTGACATGGAAGATGCATGTGAAGGGGGTGGAGGGAGCAGGGTAGGCAAAAAACCAGATTGGAGGTGGAAGGATGGAGTGAAAAAGATTTCGAGCAATTGGGATCTGAACATGCAGGAGGGTGAAAGGCATGCATGGACTAGAGTGAACTGGAACAATGTGGTACACTGGGATTGATGTGCTGTCAATGGACTGAACCAGGGCATGTGAAACATCTGGGGTAAACCATAGAAAGGTCTATGGGGCCTGGATGTGGATAGGGAGCTGTGGTTTCAGTGCATTGCACATGACAGCTAGAGACTGACACAGGGGGTGCCGATGCTGTTCCTGTGGGGTAGGGTGGCACCAGGAATAGATGAAGGCAAGTATAAATGTGTACATGTGCATATATTCCTATGAATCCACGGGGAAAATGAAACACGATAAGTTCCCAAGTCCACTTTCGTGTAATAATCACATCATCAGGGGAGACACAAGAGAGAAATATAAGTCAGTTAATATATATCGAAGAGACGAAGCTAGGACGCCATTTGGTAAACATGTGATTGTTACCAAATGGCGTCCTAGCTTCATCTCTTCAATATACATCAACTGACTTATATTTCTCTCTTGTGTCTTCCCTGATGATGTGATTATTACATGAAAGTGCACTTGGGAACTTATTGTGTTTCATTTTCCCCGTGGACTCATAGAAATATCTTGATCACGTGCAAAAGTGTGATCCTTTCCAAAATGTGCATATATGTATGTATATATGTATAGGTTTACATATATGTGTATGTATACGAGTAGATGGGTCTTTCTTCGTCTGTTTCCTGGCACTACTTCGCTGATGCAGGAAACTGCTATCAAGTAGAATAAATAAATAAGTAAATTATTATTGTCACTAGATATTATCATTACAGGACCTGTGTAGTGCCTGTGTATAAAGGCAAGAGGGGCAAAAGTGGATGTTTGAGTTATAGAGGTATAAGTTTGATGAGTATACCTAGGCAGCTGTATGGGAGAATGATGATTAAGATGGTGGTGACATGCACATATCATTAGATTGAGCAGGAACAATGTGGTTCTATGATAGGTAGAGGATATGTAGATCAGGTGTTTGCTTTGATGAATTTGTGTGAGAAATACTTAAGTGAAACAGGATTTGTATATTTACTTATCTGAAGAAAGCATATGATAGGGTTGATGGAGATGGCTTATGGAAGGTGATACATACATACTGTACAGCAGGAAAGCTAGAAGAAGCAATGAGGAGTCTCTCTCAAGAAAGTAGGGCATGTGTGCAAGTAGGATGAGAGAAAGGTGAGTCGTACTGCAGCAAAGGTGTGTGATGTCACCATGGCTTTTCTATGGATGGGTTGGTGAGGGTCCTACAGAAAGTTGGGAGGGGCCTGCAATCTGCTGGTGCCTAGGGGGAGTCCGTTGCTGTTTATTGATGATATCTCTGGTGGCAAACTTGTGTGAGAAATTGCTGAAGCTGGTGTACAGGTTTAGGAAAGTGTTTGAAAGGAGAAAGTGAGAGATGATGTTTATAAAACTATGGTTATGAAGTTTAGCAGGAGGGATAGACAAGTTGATTGGAGTGTGAGTTGGAACACAAAAAACCCATAGGGAGTGAAGTATTTAAATACATAGGTATTGATATAGCAGTAGGAAGAACCATGGAAGATTAAGTAAACCATAAGGTGGATGAGTGGGCTAACATCCTGGGTTCTTTGAGTGTATGGAAAGAGAGGTCACTGTCTAAAAGAGCAAAGTATGTTTGATGGTATAGTACTCCCAACAGTTTTCTATGGATGAGAGGCATAAGCCCGAGACAAAAAAGTATGGAAGTGCATGGATGTGTTGGAAATGAAGTGCTTGAAGACAATACAAGATGTGAGGAGGTTGATCGATTAAGAAATGATAGGGCAAGAGACAGGAGTGGTAGTAACAGCGAGTATGGTCGAAGAAGCCGAAGAGGGTGTGCTGAGATGGTTTAGACACATGGAAAGGAAAAATAAGGAGGCTGGTTAAGAGGGTATACATGTCAAAAGTGAATGGGAGTAGAGGAAGGGGGTGACCAAATTAAAGAGAAGGAAGGAGTGAAAGATGCTCTGAGTGATTAAGGTCTGAACATGCAGGGTGTGAGTTGTGTATCGGATAGAACAAATTTGAGATATTGTGTAAATAGGGCAACTTGCTGTCCCTGGGCTGAACCAGAGCTCATGAAGTTGTAGAGAAAGTACAGAAAGGTCTGTGAGGCTTGGTAGTAGATAAAGGGCTTTGGCTTTGTTGCATTATATATGACAGCTAGGGAGTAGATACGAGGAAATGATGCCATTCTTCACCTGTTACTTGCACAACCTCACTATGTGGGAAAATGCAAACAAATGTGGAAAAAACAAATTGATTGATTAGTCAGCATTTTCAGTGTAAGTATGCCATTATATAAAGGCAAGGGAGACAAAAGTGAAGCTCAAATTGAGTGTATCTGATAAGCTGTATGGGAGAAGGGTGACTGAGAGGGTGGTGGCATGCACAGAGTATCATAAGGAGGAGTTATCTCAGTAATAGTGGATGTGTGAAGCAGGTGTTAACTTTGAAGACTTTGAGCAAATATACTTACAGGTGAGGGATTTGTATGTGACATTTATAGATCTGGGAAAAAAGTGCAAAGCTACCAATCCTATTGTGAGTGTTATAAGAATTAAAGCAATTAAAAATAGGTATACATTAAAAAGGGGGTGACTGTATTGTTGACTGGTTGGTAAGGTTATTTAATGTATGTATGACTCATGGTGAGGTGCCTGAGGATTGGCGGAATGCGTGCATAGTGCCATTGTACAAAGGCAAAGGGGATAAGAGTGAGTGCTCAAATTACAGAGGTATAAGTTTGTTGAGTATTCCTGGTAAATTATATGGGAGGGTATTGATTGAGAGGGTGAAGGCATGTACAGAGCATCAGATTGGGGAAGAGCAGTGTGGTTTCAGAAGTGGTAGAGGATGTGTGGATCAGGTGTTTGCTTTGAAGAATGTATGTGAGAAATACTTAGAAAAGCAAATGGATTTGTATGTAGCATTTATGGATCTGGAGAAGGCATATGATAGAGTTGATAGAGATGCTCTGTGGAAGGTATTAAGAATATATGGTGTGGGAGGAAAGTTGTTAGAAGCAGTGAAAAGTTTTTATCGAGGATGTAAGGCATGTGTACGTGTAGGAAGAGAGGAAAGTGATTGGTTCTCAGTGAATGTAGGTTTGCGGCAGGGGTGTGTGATGTCTCCATGGTTGTTTAATTTGTTTATGGATGGGGTTGTTAGGGAGGTAAATGCAAGAGTTTTGGAAAGAGGGGCAAGTATGAAGTCTGTTGGGGATGAGAGAGCTTGGGAAGTGAGTCAGTTGTTGTTCGCTGATGATACAGCGCTGGTGGCTGATTCATGTGAGAAACTGCAGAAGCTGGTGACTGAGTTTGGTAAAGTGTGTGGAAGAAGAAAGTTAAGAGTAAATGTGAATAAGAGCAAGGTTATTAGGTACAGTAGGGTTGAGGGTCAAGTCAATTGGGAAGTGAGTTTGAATGGAGAAAAACTGGAGGAAGTGAAGTGTTTTAGATATCTGGGAGTGGATCTGGCAGCGGATGGAACCATGGAAGCGGAAGTGGATCATAGGGTGGGGGAGGGGGCGAAAATTCTGGGGGCCTTGAAGAATGTGTGGAAGTCGAGAACATTATCTCGGAAAGCAAAAATGGGTATGTTTGAAGGAATAGTGGTTCCAACAATGTTGTATGGTTGCGAGGCGTGGGCTATGGATAGAGTTGTGCGCAGGAGGATGGAGGTGCTGGAAATGAGATGTTTGAGGACAATGTGTGGTGTGAGGTGGTTTGATCGAGTGAGTAACGTAAGGGTAAGAGAGATGTGTGGAAATAAAAAGAGCGTGGTTGAGAGAGCAGAAGAGGGTGTTTTGAAGTGGTTTGGGCACATGGAGAGGATGAGTGAGGAAAGATTGACCAAGAGGATATATGTGTCGGAGGTGGAGGGAACAAGGAGAAGAGGGAGACCAAATTGGAGGTGGAAAGATGGAGTGAAAAAGATTTTGTGTGATCGGGGCCTGAACATGCAGGAGGGTGAAAGGAGGGCAAGGAATAGAGTGAATTGGAGCGATGTGGTATACCAGGGTTGACGTGCTGTCAGTGGATTGAATCAAGGCATGTGAAGCGTCTGGGGTAAGTTATGGAAAGCTGTGTAGGTATGTATATTTGCGTGTATGGACGTATGTATATACATGTGTATGGGGGGGGTTGGGCCATTTCTTTCGTCTGTTTCCTTGCGCTACCTCGCAAACGCGGGAGACAGCGACAAAGTATAATAATAATAATATAATAACATTAAAAACAAAAAGGAATGTTATTCCAATGATATGAATTCCTTCATTCTTACCTTTTAATTTTTCAGTGGAGTAAGTTACACTTACAGAGACTTTTGTTTTGAGTTTATTCATGGCAGACTGTCCTTTCTACTACATTCATTGAGACTTTTGGTATTATGACAGAGGGGATTATCCTTTCAGACAAATTTGGGCCAATATCTGTCTTATTCTTCCTCCCCTGGCCAAAGGTGCACTCACTGTCAGCACTGCTGTGTGGTTTTAGAAAAATTCCTTTGCACCTGCTTTTTGGTAGTGATATCAAATCCCATTCTTCAATTCTTTCTGACTGTAGTATTTCATTTGTGAGCTTGTCTGTATGATGATTAAAAAAATTCTACATCTAAGTCATTAATAACATTATCAAAATCTGGCACTTTGGTTCCAGGAGACTTGGGGAATCTATCTACAAAGTATTCCACTCATGAAAACTTTGCTGTTCTTCTCAAAGCTATTTCTGCAACGTCAGCATTTTCAAGCAATTCATGTTCTATGTGAAAATATTAAGAATGTAGCAGCTTGAATTGCAGTAAAAATTTCTCTTTTCTGTAGAACCATGTTACAGTTTCAGAACCAAGTCTTCCATCATCACTCCCCACTTGACATACTGCTTGGTTTTAGATCCTGTTACTGTATCAGGCTTACATTCTTGGTTTTGCCTTCTTCGAAATCAATTCTGATGATACCTTTTTCATTAGCCACAGCCTTGGGCAATAAAAATCTCGCACACAATTCTTTTTGTTTTCCAGGCAGAATTTCTTTCATTTTATGCATCTCAAGAGCTTCTTGTAGAGTCAGATTAACTTTGTTAAATATGAGCAAAACATTTACCCAAAATAAAAGGTACACTTTTTTTTCAGGGACACTGAAATTTGTCATGAGTTCTCTTTATCCTGGAATCACCATGTTAAGAGGAATCTTGAATTGAGGTTTCCTTGTAAAATGACCTATTTAACTCAGTGACCTTCATCATTTCCTTGGACTTGAGTGGCACTTCCTTTTTCTGCTGTGTGGTCTGATGATGGTGGTGTATTGTGCTTTGAAGAACTAAATATACCCTTTTTGCAGATCTCTTTTTGAGACATTTGATATTTGTTCATTGGAATCCACATTTCTATCATTCTGTTTATGTACTCCTTGAATGACAGCCACCGGGTAGCCACATATTTTATGACCTTGAATTTTTTTTTTTTTTTTTTTTTAGAAATTCAATCTAGGTAAAGGTTAGTCAAAAGTTCTATACTAATGCATTGCACAGCCTTTGTCCCTTTCTTAGGCAGCAAGATAAATTATATCGCATGGACATTTTTGATTGTGAATGCTAAAGTTCTTCTGTCTATCTATATGCCTGTCCCAAATGGTTGGGAGAGGCCACAGCAGTAGATTCTCCATAAATAAAGAACTCTAGTGCCACTTCTTAGCCTTTAGTGCCTCACCCCAAACAGACCACTGGCAGACGCAACTTTAGCACAGTGTTTGCAAAGGCTCCTACCTAATGTTGCTATTGACTACTACTACCTAATGTTTCTACCTAATGCTCCTGCCTAAATGTTTCTGCTTACTAATTATATCTATTACTCCTACAATTTTCCCAAAAGGCAGGGCTACTGCATAATGTTAACCGCTGGAAAATCTAATTATGAAGAATGACCCACGTGAGTTCAGAGTTGTTATGTATGACAAGGAGAGATCGTATCTCTGTGGACAGAATACCATTAGTCCGTGTGTGAGTGAGGCAGAAAGAAAAGATAGCTACCTGGGTCAGAGGAGTGCAACTTGACAACCATTGAAGTTCTGGCTCATTATGCAGCCATCACTGACCCTTCCGTCCTCAAAGTAAATCCAGCTATATATTTGTCTCCCTTTCATGACATGCATTATAACCAAAAGAAACAATTTTTTTATTTTATTTTTAGTTAGATCATCAATTGAAAATATTTTCTTTTGGGCTGACATTACTTTTCAGCATTGACAACAATAGTTATTAATCTTCCCAGCTCAATGTCAAAATATTGTGCCATCGCTGGATATAACTAAGAACTTCCACCATTGTTGCTCCCATCAGTACTTAAGAAAAATGGACATACCTTCAGTTTATCTGCTATACACATACTCTTTTCATCAGCTAACGTGTTGATAATTGCTGTGGGGTAGGTCCTGTCCCACCCAAACAGTGATGCCACCAGAGAATCTGGAAAAATTTTCTGAAACACTGGTTTAGTATGATTGCCTGATGGAAGTGGCAGGTAATGTTGTTAGAAAATTAGTGAATAAAATATGTGTATTTGCACATAAATCCTGCTTGTCATTTTTTTGCTGGAAAAGTTACAAAATATTTTTACTTGAAAATGATATTTTTGTGTTGTATGTGATTTTTGGTATAGTGCATTTATGTGTAACAATAACATCATCATCAGGGGAGATAAAAGGAAAATATGTCAGTTGATATACAAGGAAGAGACATAGCTAGGATGCTATTGGTAAACAAGCATTACCCGATGGTAGTTGGGTTAGTGTGTTCAAGCCTGGCAACGTGCATGTCATGATTTTTTTTCATGCGGACAAGAAAGGGAACTGTTTACAAATTCTATATAGAATAAAACTATCAAATTTGTATAGACTTTCACTAATATTGTTACAATTCTTTGAGTACTTAATAATTGAGGATTCAATGATATTTCTCATGGTAAAGGAACTAGAGTTAATAACTAACTGATTTGGCATTACTTCAGTCAGTACTATATTCATAGTTTTTAACATGATTAAACAAGGCATATGATTCTTGTCCTGTTCTTATAATATATTCATGTAGCTTAAGTCTAACATAAAGATCCTTACGAGTCTGTCCAATATAAAACACATCAATTTTTACATGGTACCATATAAATGCATTCTGGTGAGTTCCTGATTAAAATATTCTTTATAGCATTGTTGTTGCTGAAGGCAATATTTACATTAAGGGACTTAAGCAACCTGGAAAGTAATGCAATAATATTACTAAAAGGTTCTTGGTGTCAAGGGAAGGTTTGGGGTGAACTATGTAAAATGATTTCTTTGCCAACTTAAGGGATTTATCAATGAAAAATCTAGGATACTTTAACTTAGACCCAATAGAATATATCTTCTCAAACTCATCATCAATAAATTCTGGACCACATATATGTAATGCCCTAAGGAATTTAGACTGGAATGATGATAATCTCTCACATTGAGCTGAGTAATAATGGGTATACGAGCATACATTGGTAAGTTTTCTGTATATGCTAAACTTAAACATGTTTCCATCCCTAAGGATCATGCAATCTAAAAATGGTAACATACCATTATTTTCAATTTCTGCAGTAAAGTTGATAGAAGGTACCAAATTGTTAAGTAAAGGGAGAAATTTTCATTTGTTGGTCAAACACAAAGATCATCTACATACCTAAATACTTTTGTTTCAAAGTATTTCATATAAAGATTACTTAATACTGGTGAAAGAGAACCGGTTACCCATTGCCATACCAAGTTTTTGAGCATAATATTCCCCACTAAATTGAAATACACATTCTTTTATACACAATCTTATCAGTTCAATAAAACAGGCTTTGAAACAGGGAAATGAATATTATCCATGACATCAACCATATATTCTAAGAGTCCATCAACTGGAACTTTTGTGAAAAAACATGAAACATCAAACTAACCAGTTTGAAATAAAAATCAACATTTAAATCAATACGCTTATTAGAATTTGATATCTTACCCACTAATAGGCTTAATAAAGAAACTAACCACTTTGACAATTTATATGTGATGGAGTCCACTGAATTCACTATGGATCTTGCTGGAAAGTTTGTTTGTGTGTCAAGTCCATACATATATAGTAATGAAGGGGACAAAGATGAAAAACTTTTGATGAGAGAAATATTACCTTTTAACAACAAATTCAATTCCTTATTAAAGTGAGAATTAACTGCTTCTAGGGGATTCTGACTAAGTTTAAAGTGTTTATATCATCACTTAAAAGATCATTCATTTTAGATAAATAATTACTTTTGTTCACAGTCACAACTGTTTTGGCCATATCTGCTTTCAAATTGTTAATAGCACTTATAAATCTTTTTAGGGCAATTAGGAACCACTGGTTTTAACAAACTGGCATACACTAAACCTTTACAAATGCTAATTTCATTAGATATAATTTACTTTTCTAAATTACAGATTTTGTCATAACAGTTGACTTCCTTGTTAGATCACACATAATTCAATCCATAGCCTAGAGCACACAAAGAATCACTGTTCAGTTGTTTATTGGACATGCTTATCTCGAAGGAAGGGTTTGCATTCGTCCAATTACTGTTTTCAATGACATGGTCTAACTTACAGTTCAGTTTCCTTTGAAGCCTATTCTGTTCACTTCTTACTATAGCAGTGGTCCAACATACAGTTCTTCCATTGTGTAGGTATAGCCATTTGAAAGGCCTTTCGCATTTCAAGAGAAGAAACATGCAATCAAGTATAATAATATATTTTATTTTTATTATACTTTGTCGCTGTCTCCCGCGTTTGCGAGGTAGCGCAAGGAAACAGATGAAAGAAATGGCCCAACCCCACCCCATACACATGTATATACATACGTCCACACACACAAATATACATACCTACACAGCTTTCCATGGTTTACCCCAGACGCTTCACATGCCTTGATTCAATCCACTGACAGCACGTCAACCCCGGTATACCACATCGCTCCAATTCACTCTATTCCTTGCCCTCCTTTCACCCTCCTGCATGTTCAGGCCCCGATCACACAAAATCTTTTTCACTCCATCTTTCCACCTCCAATTTGGTCTCCCTCTTCTCCTCGTTCCCTCCACCTCCGACACATATATCCTCTTGGTCAATCTTTCCTCACTCATTCTCTCCATGTGCCCAAACCACTTCAAAACACCCTCCTCCGCTCTCTCAACCACGCTCCCCCTATTTCCACACATCCCTCTTACCCTCACGTCACTCACTCGATCAAACCACCTCACACCACACATTGTCCTCAAACATCTCACCTCCAGCACATCCACCCTCCTGCACACAACTCCATCCACATATATTTACTATGGAGACTCCAGTTGTGAACAAAAGTCCACATTAAGGCAGGGCCTTAATTGAAATATAGAGAGGTCAATGAGAGGGAAAAATCAGGGACAAGGGAATGCGTTAACAAAATTTAGAGGAAGTGAAAAACCTGTTTTTTAAAAATGTGCCTGGTTATAGTTACTGGGAAAGACATGAGAGGGTAGAGTTCCACAACTTCGAGGTGCAGGGAAGGAAATGATTACAAAATGACCCACCTTTGAGTTGCCAACAGTAATCATTTGAAGAAGAAGCTTGTCAAGAATTGCATGGTCTAGTTAGTGGTGGGGGTACACAAGTAGCTAGCTCTCAGTAGCGAAAACCAAATACCTACAGAAGGAAAGTGAACCAATATTGCAGTGCAGGGCAAGTGGGTCAAGTTTTAGAGTTACCTGGAAGAGTTGATACATTAGACCACATCATTCACTGAATGAAAGACGAATATTTTGAACACAAGTGAATGCAATTCCAGCAATTAGGTATGGTTTATTTCCCACATTTATTTCACAATATGTTGAAAATCAATAGTCATGTATAATATAAAAACATACTGGAGAACTAACTATGTAGATATACTTACAAAATAGGATTTACCATATCATTCAACAAGTGTAATGATAAGATTTTGAACACGAGATTTTAATTCCAAGATATATGTGACATTTTTTATTGTATTTTTCTGAATGTGTAGATAGCTATTAATTCATGTATGAGGCAAAAAGATACTAAAGAGAACTGCAAACATTCTAAATAGTACAGTTTTGCATTGTCCTTATCTCTGTTATTAAAGTATTGTTCTTAATACTTTAATCTATGCAATGTATTTTTTGTGCATGAATTAGTCAAGAACCTACACAAGAGAAATGCGTTGAGAAAAATACATAAAAAATACACTCTACTTCATCATAGGGGTTAGGGACCAAAGGCCAAAAATACACAAAATAATTATCAAAATTTATGTAAACAATAGATATACAGTCACTGTACAAGTAACACACTAGTCAGGCAAGTGAAGATAATAATTTATGACATGATACAGAAAGAAATTTATAGACAGCTACTGTATCTGCCCACTATTCTTGGACTAACTTATCACCTGACTCAAGCTATGGAAAACTTGGAAGCAGAAGATGCACTGTCGTCTTCAAGATAGTTGGCTGAGAAAAGGCATTCCTGTATGACTGAATTGATCAGCTTGATGGTGTGGTTGCTGCTCTCATTAACCTTATAAAGGCAAGCAACAGCTGAAGTGCTAGACCCACACTCAGGTTCATTCTGTACTCTAAACTTTTCCTGTGTTACAGGTCTTCCTTACCCTCTTGGCAGGTTTGCTTGTAATGCAGGTACTCGATGCTTCCTTAGGGATAGTGGTGAATGATATACACAGGCACAAGTGTAGAATTCTACAAGTGGCAAACAATACATCCTTAACCAGAGAATGCTAGCAGTGAACTTAATGTCATGGGCAGCTTGGCACTGCACAGCCAACTGAGCTCGTGTTTGTCACAAGATAGGAGTAAATCAGCCACTCCTGCTACTGTACATCATACATGTTGCATCTAATTGTGCTATATTTTGACATATAAGTGCATTACTTTAATTCATACCTAACCCTAGAACAATTCCCATGAAAAAGTCCTGGTTTTACGCAGGACCTTCTAAAGGCTTCTGCAACCCACAACCGCACCACTACCAGAGGCAGGGAAATGTAAACTCCTTTGGAGTAAGACATTCTAGATAAGACAGTACTCCTAGAAGTGAATTTTTACTTGCAGTGTCACCTTGAGCAGAGAGTCCATTAACACCACATCTTTGTATGTATACCTTGCCCTACCTTCTTGCTCCATCAGTCCCTTCTATCCTTATGAGGCTCTTGCAGCCCTTGGGAAGTTGGCCACATCCACCAGTTAGGACCATAGGTCATAATTGTTATGTTATTGTGTGTCTACATGCACTGAGGGCAAAAGCAGATGAGTAGTAAGTGCACGGTACTTCTTTACGTTGACTGTATCATAGGCATGAAGGGTTTTGGGATTTATTGAAATAGTGTTTGTATTGTTGTGGTGATGGGAGATGTCCAAAGAATAAGCAAGAGAGTGTGACCTGTGTTTTGTCTGAAGAGTATGGTTTCTGACGAGTGTATGTCTGGGAGGTTGGAGTTTAAGACTTAATTGGGAAGTTGATTGCGTATGTGTTTTGTCAGTGTTAAATGTGTTGTGAGGAGGAGGTTTGTAAACAGAGATTAACTGAAGTGAGAGAAAGGGATAAGCTGTTTATTTCTGCTTTGGGGTTTGTGTTAAGCATGGAATGGTTTGAGTTGGAGTGATCTAGATCTGTTGCATAAACTGAATACTGAGAATGTTGAGGTAGTTGTTAGTAGGCAGCCACTGACCAGGGAGGTATTTTTTTTTTATTATACTCTGTCGCTGTCTCCCGCGTTTGCGAGGTAGCGAGGTATATTACCAGTATTAACCACATGGATATTGGGAAAGTTAGTGATGGCTGCATAGTTAGCCAGAACTCTTCTCCCTTACCCACATTCTGTCCAAAAACATACAATCTCTCCACGTCATGCATAACATCTGACAACACTTAACTCACACAACTTATTCTTCATGACACCATTTTCCTGCAGTGAGCACTATGCACTAGCCTTACCTTTTGGCTGAATGGTTAGGAGCAATAGATTGAAGTAGCAGGATCATTAGGTAGGAACAAAGGAAACATATTAGGTAAAAGTAGTCATTAGGTAGAAGCCTCTGAAAACACTCCGCTAGAGATGCCTTCTGTCAGTGGCCTGTTTAGGGGGATGCACAAAAGGCAATGAAGCAGCACTTGAGCTCACCAGTTATGGAGACTTTTGCTACAGCTATCCCTTTGTGGGAGTTCCCTTAGGGAATGGGCATCAGAGAAATGGATAGCATTTTGAGGTGGGTCTTTGTTTCATTATCAAGATATTGTATTTGGGATTGCTAGGCTGCAAGTGATTGTTCTAAGTGTGGCTTACAGTAATATTATATTTGCTATCGAGAGGGTAGTAGACCTGGCAGGTAAGGCATATTTCAAAGTGGAGTGGATGAACTGTTTCTATTGGATGCTAAGGGATTCTTTTTCTTGTCCAAATTTGGTGCCAGTTAAGTGTTCTGAGGGCAATTAGTTTGTGTGCTGCTTTTGTATTGATGTTATTGTTGTGGGGAATGAATGAATTGTGTGGTGTATGTGATGCTTAGAATGGTCGGTTTTCGTCCAATTTGATACTCTGTCCATTCAAGGTGTCTGGAGGTACACTCTTGTTAAAGAACTTTTCAATGCAAAGGAGTCTGCATTTCCTTGCTACTGAAGGTAATGAAGCTTTGGGCTACTTGAGCCTTCAGAAAGGTCTTGGATAACAGGATCTTGCCTTTCTTAACTTTCACTCTCAAATATCTCATATTGTACATTTTCTAAACTCAGACACCAACTCTTGCAGTTTCTCACATAAATCTGCTATCAGCAATGTGTCATCAACAAACAACAACTGACTCTCCCACCATGCCCCCTTATCACCATCAGAATGCAAACCAGTACCCTTTCTCCAAGACCCTTGCAATTACCTCCCTAGCCACCCCATCCATTAAAGGATTAAAGTCATAATGACATTACACACCCCTGCTGCAGAACCACCTTTGCATGAAACCACTCACCCTTCTCTCATCCTACTTGCACGCATGCCTCACTTTTTCATTAAAAACTCCTCAATGCTTCTACTACCTTTCTTCCCATACCATACACTCATTACACCACTCACAGAGCGTCTCTGGCAATCCTATCATATGCTTCTTCCTGATCCATTAATGCCACATACAAATCCTTCTCTTTCTCTTATGTATTTCCTACACATTCTTCCAAGAAAAAACCACATCCACACATCCTCTACCACTCCTGAAACCACACTGTTCTTCCAAGTCTGATTCTCTCTGCATGCTGCCATCGTCTCAATCACAGCTCTTCCATACAACTTACCAGGTACACTCAACAAACTTTTACCTCTGTGGTTTGAACATAAACCTTTGTCTTCCTTGCTTTTACACAACAATGACACTATATATCTATATATGCCCACCTCTCTAGGGGCTTTCTCTTGTACATCATATAGTATCTTGCATTCCCTCCTTTAAGGTAGCACCCATTCATCTCTTCTCTCTCATTAGCAATATAACTTATTCATCCTACTGCTTACTACCCTTTCTGATATAGCCACATCCCACACACTTTACCTGCACATGTAAGTAATGTTTCCCTGAATCCTTCCAATTTCACCACTTCTCCTAGCTTCACTTACTCTTATTTGCCATTCTTCACCCTATCTCTCTCGATATTTCTTAGAAAAAATTCCAAGCTTACTCACTTTCACCATTCTCTTCAAGCATTTGTCATCTCCTCTTTCCTGAAGTCACTACAGACCTTCACAGTCACCACCATCAAGAAGTGATCAGTATCCCAACAGCCTCTTCTTACACACTTATCAATTATTACATGATCCAATGATGCCAATTTGTCCTTAATCTCACTCGCCCATACTTATGTATGCACATTTCTAAACCAGGTACCTCCCACCACCAGTCCATTTCCAGTACACAACCAAGCAAGCTCTTCACGGTTTTCATTTACACAAGGTACCTCGTGCCCCCAACTGCCATCACCCTCTCTTGTATTTTAAACCACCTACCACTGAAACAAGTTCCCTTACAGTAAAACTGCTGTCACTCACTCAGCTACCCAAAACACACTCTCCTCTCTCCCTTACTCCTGTAACTACCATGAGCATAAGCAGAGAATCACCCACTTCTCATAATCTTTCTTACTTACATCAGGCTGGAACTCACTTCCTTACAGTCTTTAACACATTCAAACAACTTCTTCAGCATAAGTAACACCCTCTCCTTTCCTTCATCCTTTTATATTCATGTTTTCCAGTGATGGTGAGGTAGCACCAGGAACAGATGAAGAATGCCCTCATTTGCTCACATCCACACTCAAGCTGTCATGTACAATGCACTGAAAACATAGCCCTCCTATCAACAACCAAGCCCTGCATACCTTTCTCTGGTTTTCTATGACCATTTTGAATTTAGAAACCCTCCCCTCTTGTATTTTAACATTGTAAAAGGGGGAACAGAGGAAGGAGTCATGCGGGGGGTGCTCATCTACCTCGAAGGCTCAGATTGTGGTGTCTAAACGTTGTGTGGATGTAACCAAGATGAGAAAAAAGGAGATATAGGTAGTATATTTGAGGAAAGGAACCTGGATGTTTTGGCTCTGAGTGAAACGAAGCTTAAAGGTAAAGGGGAAGATAGTGATTTGGGAATGTCTTAGGAGTAAAGTCAAGGGTTGGTTAGAGGACAAGAGCAAAGGATGGTGTAGCACTACTCCTGAAGCAGGAGTTGTGGGAGTATGTGATAGTGTAAAAAAGTACACTCTAGATTGATATGGGTAAAACTGAAAGTGGATGGAGAGAAATGGGTGATTATTGGTGCCTATGCACCTGGTCATGAAAGGAAACATCATGAGAGGCAAGTGGGAGCAGCTGAGTGAGTGTGTGAGCAGCTTTGATGCAAGAGACACGGTTATAGTGATGGGTGATTTGAATGCAAAGGTGATTAATATGGAAGTTGAGGGTATAATTGGTGTACATGGGGTGTTCAGTGTTGTAAATGGAAATTGTGAAGAGCTTGTAGAGTTATGTGCTGAAAAAGGACTGGTGAGTGGGAATACCTAGTTTAAAAAGAGATATACATAATTATACATATCTAAGTAGGAGAGATGGTCAGAGAGTGTTATTGGATTATGTGTTAATTGATATGCATACGAAAGAGAGACTTTTGGATGTTAATGTACACAGAGGGGCATTATAGTGTGGAGGCAAAGGTGAAGATTTGTAGAGGTTATCAGAAAAGAAGAGAGAATGTTGGGGTGAAGAGAGTGGTGAGAGTAAGTGAGCTTGGAAAGGAGACTTGTGTGAGGAAGTACCATGAGAGATTGAGTACAGAATGGAAGAAGGTGGGAGAGGAATGGGATGTTTTTAGGGAAGCAGTGATGGCTTGCACAAAAGATGTTTGTGGCATGAGAAAGGTGGGAGGTGAGCAGATTAGAAAGGGTAGTGAGTGGTGAGATGAAGTGAGATTGTTGGCGAAAGAGAAGAGAGAGGAATTTGGACGATTTTTGCAGGAAAGTACTGTGAATGAGTGAGAGATGTATAAAAGAAAGAGGCAGGAAGTCAAGAGAAAGGTGCAAGAGGTGAAAAAGAGGGCAAATGAGAGTTGGGGTGAGAGAGTATCATCAAAATTTAAGGAGAATAAAAAGATGTTTTGGAAGGAGGTAAATAAAGGGCGTAAGACAAGAGAACAAATGGGAACATCGCTGAAGGGTGCAAATGGGAGGTAATAACAAGTAGTGGTGAAGTAAGGAGGACGTGGAATGAATATTTTGAAGGTTTGCTGAATGTGTTTGATGAAAGAGTGGCAGATATGGGGTGTTTTGGTCAAGGTGGAGTGCGAAGTGAGAGAGTCAGGGAAAATGGTCTGGTAAACAGAGAAGAGGTAGTGAAAACTTTGCAGAAGATGAAAGCTGGCAGAGCGGCGGGTTTGGATGGTATTGCAGTGGAATATAATAAAAGGGGGTGACTGTGTTGTTGAGTGGTTGGTAAGGATATTCAATGTATGTATGGTTCATGGTGAAGTGCCTGAGGATTGGTGGAATGCATGCATAGTGCCACTGTACAAAGGCAAAGGGGACAAAGGTGAGTGTTCAAATTACAGATGTATAAGTTTGTGGAGTATTCCTGGGAAATTATATATGGGAGGGTATTGATTGAGAGAGTAAAGGCATGTGCGGAGCATCAGATTAGGGATGAGCAGCGTGATTTCAGAAGTGGTAGAGGATGTGTGGATCAGGTGTTTGCTTTGAAGAATGTATGTGAGATATACTTAGAAAAACAGATGGATTTGTATGTAGCATTTATGGATCTGGAGAAGGCATGTGATAAGAGTTGATAAAGATGCTTTGTGGAAGGTATCAAGAGTATATGGTGTGGGAAGTAAGTTGCTAGAAGTGAAAAGTTTTTATCAAGGATGTAAGGCATGTGTACGAGTAGGAAGAGAAGAAAGTGATTGGTTCCCAGTGAATGTCAGTTTCCGGCAGGGGTGCGTGATGTCTCCATGGTTGTTTAATTTGTTTATGGATGGGGTTGTTAGGGAGGTGAATGCAAGTTTTGGAAAGAGGGGCAAGTATGCAGTCTGTTGTGGATGAGAGGGCTTGGGAAGTGAGTCGGTTGTTGTTTGCTTATGATACAGCACTGGTGGCTGATTTGAGTAAGAAACTGCAGAAGCTGGTCACTGAGTTTGATAAAGTGTGTGAAAGAAGAAAGCTGAGAGTAAATGTGAATAACAGCAAGGTAATCAGGTTCAGTAGGGTTGAGGGACAAGTTAATTGGGAGGTAAGTTTGAATGGAGAAAAACTGGAGGAAGTGAAGTGTTTTAGATATCTGGGAGTGAATTTGGCAGTGGATGGAACCATAGAAGCGGAAGTGAGTCACAGGGTGAGGTAGGGGGCAAAAGTTCGGGGAGCACTGAAGAATGTGTGGAAGGCAAAAACATTATCTCGGAGAAAAAATAGGTATGTTTGAAGGAATAGTGGTTCCAATAATGTTATATGGTTGTGAGGCATGGAATATAGATGGGGTTGTGCGGAGGAGGGTGGACATTTTGGAAATGAGATGTTTGAGGACAATATGTGGTGTAAGGTGGTTTGATAGAGTAAGTAATGAAAGGGTAAGAGAGATGTGTGGTAATAAAAAGAGTGCAGTTGAGTGAGCAGAAGAGGGTGTATTGAAATGGTTTGGTCACATGGAAAGAATGAGAGAGGAAAGATTGACAAAGAGGATATATGTGTCAGAGGTGGAGGGAACAAGGAGAAGTGGGAGACCAAATTGGAGGTGGAAAGATGGAGTGAAAAAAGATTTTGAGTGATCGGGGCCTGAACATACAGGAAGGTGAAAGGCGTGCAAGGAATAGAAAGAATTGAAAGGATTTGGTACACCGGGGTCAATGTGCTGTCAATGGACTGAACTAGGGCATGTGAAGCGTCTAGGGTAAACCATGGAAAGTTTTGTGGGGCCTGGATGAGGAAAGGGAGCTATGGTTTCGGTGCATTACACATGACAGCTAGAGACTGAGTGTGAACAAATGTGGCCTTTGTTGTCTTTTCATAGTGCTACCTCACGCACGCGGGGGGATGGGGGTGCTGTTTTTCAGGTGTGGCGACTGGAATGGATGAAGGCAGCAAATATAAATAGTACATGTGTATACAAGTTTATGTCTGTGTATTGTACATGTATGTATATGTTGAAATGTATAGGTATGTATATGTGCGTGTGTGGGCGTTTATGTATATACATTTGTATGTGGGTGGACTGGGCCATTCTTTCGGCTGTTTCTTTGCGCTACCTTGCTGGCATGGGAGACAGCGACTAAGTATAATAGATAAAAAAACCTCATTATCTAGTTGTTATATATAATGCACCAAAACTAGAATGCTCTCTCCCCTATTACTGGGGGTATGGGTAAAAAAATGGTACCCTTGTATCTCCTATGTAGTGTAAGAGGTGGGAGCAAGGAGGCTGAAAAATGTATTTCCTTTTCAAAAAGCACAAATAAATAAAAACTAAAATATCTTTTTCATACTTGTTTCCTGCATTAGCAAGGTAGCACCAGGAAGAGACAAAGAAAGGCTGCATTTACTCATATCCATTTTCTGGCTGTCATATGGAATGCACGGAAACCACAGCCTCCCATCCACAACTACACCCTATAGACCTTTTCCTGGTTTTCCCCAGCTGCTTCACATGCCCTCGGACAGTCAATTGACAACACATTGCCCCCTGTAAACAACATAGTTCCAATTCACTCTATTCCATGCATGCCTTTCACCCTCCTGCATATTTAGGCCCCTATCACTAAATCTTTTTCACTCATTCCTTCCCTCTAAAATTTGGTCTTCCCTTCTTGTCCCATCCACTTCTGACACACATATCTCCTTTGTCAACATCTCCTCATTCATTCTCTCCATATGTCCAAACCATTTCAGTGCTTTCAATTACTCTCTTCTTATTACACCTCTCTCTCTTACCTTTTTATTACTTACTTGATCAAACCACCTTACATCACATACTGACCTCAGACATTTAATTTCCAAACCATTCAAACCACATACTGTCCTCAGGCATTTCATTTCCAACACATCTACCTTTCTCCACACATCCTATATATCTATAGTCCATGCCTCACATCCATACATCATTAGGACTACTATACCTTAAAATATTACTATTTTTTTTTTTTTTTTTTTTTTTTTTGCTTTCTCGCTGTCTCCTGCGTCAGTGAGGTAGCGCAAGGAAACAGACAAAAGAATGGCCCAACCCACCCACCTACACATGTATATACATACATGTCCACACACACAAATGTACATACCTATACAACTCAATGTATACATACATATACACACAGACATATACATATATGCACACGCACATAATTCATACTGTCTGCCTTTATTCATTCCCACCGCCACCTCGCCACACATGGAATAGCAACCCCCTTCCCCCTCATGTGAGCGAGGTAGCGCTAGGAAAAGACAACAAAGGCCCCATTCGTTCACACTCAGACTCTAGCTGTCATGTAATAATGCACTGAAACCACAGCTCCCTTTCCACATCCAGGCCCCACAGAACTTTCCATGGTTTACCCAAGACGCTTCAATGTGATTGTGAAGTCATCTGCACAAGAAGACTTTCACACAGTAGTCTGCAAAAAGTGACGGAAGTTCATGCAGGGGAAGAAATTGAAGAGGGTACAGGGAACTACTCCTTGGGAACTCCTGCAGAGCTTGAAGATATTGGAAGTGAAGCCTTTGTAAGTGCCTCTATCTTGGCAGCTGGCTGTCAAGTTGGTAAGACGTTATTTGTCATTGTTGCTTAGGGTAGAGTCAAGTACCTTTAGTTTGGAGATACATCAAGAGAGTCTCTAATGCTTGTTGGTATGTACTGCTGTTCAAGACAACATGAATATAAATTCAAAAACATTCATGTCCATCATGCAATTTCCACAGTAAACACCTTTTCAGTTTCTATGCACTCATCCTAGACAAAACATTACTGCACTTCTTGATGCGATACTGCCAAATGGAGAATTACAGGAGCCCCAGAAAAGGGGAGCCTGGGACAAGAGGGTAAGGAAAAATTTTGTTGTATAAATTTTCGTTACTGAGGGGGGCATAAGAATTTTCAAAGAATGACAGCCAGAAAATGAGTGTGAGCAAACGAGGCCTTTCCTTCTGTTCTTGACACTACTTTACTAATGTGAGGAAGAACAAAAAAGCATGACAGAAAAGAAGAAAGTTTTGAAAACTTCTCCACATTCACAACAAATTCTGTAGGAAGATATAAAGCATCTGAACATTTCTATCTACTTTATTTTCAAAACTGACAGCAGACACATGTCTCGATAAAAACACACAATAAAAGTTAAATAAATAGCATCAAAAGATATATAAAATAAAGTTTCTAACTCCATACTTTAAATGACAAGTTTAATAAACAAAGGTAAAAATAAGGTTACATATAGTTTATAAAAAATGTAATGAATGTATTAAATCATAAATGGATAGAGAGTGAAGATGTGCAAAAGTTTGTGCGAAGACTATCCTAAAATACCAGCTCTTCCTATCTATTTGTTCATGGGTACTCTAAAAAAAAAAATCTAAACTTTTCAGGAATATATCTACAAAAAAGAGTCAGTTTCACTAAAAAAAATTATTTGTGAATCACTTTCTAAAAAATATCAAGAAATTTATTGCAGTTCAGAAATCTGCAATATATATATATATATATATATATATATATATATATATATATATATATATATATATATATATATATATATATATATATATATGTGTGTGTGAATATGTATGTATGTATATATGTATAATATATATATATATATATATATATATATATATATATATATATATATATATATATATATATATATATATACCACTAATCAATTATTAGAAAAATACTAATATATCTAGTGAAAATTTTACTTGGTCACTTTTTTCACTAGTATCAACCCTTTGTACTTGCAAAAAATGCAGTTATCGCACAGTTGAAGTTATAAATTTCATGAAGCTTAATACAAAGGTGCTCAACTGGATATAAAAAGGAAATATAAAAAAAAATTGGATCATAAAGCTTATTGATAAATGTAAAACTATAAAAATCTTTCAAATTAAAATGTGATTGATGTCCCATAAATGTTGGCAATCTGAACTTTATATGGGCCATCAACCATTCAAAATTAAATCTCTGTATAAACAAAAACTACTTCAGACTAATAATCATCATCTGATTCATCATCACTGACGGTATACGTGATAACTTTCTTTTGCCGACCTGGTCGCTCACGAGGTGCAACTTCCTTAACATCAGAACTACCAGATCCATCAGGGCCTTTACTCTTTGTCTGAAAAAACAAAACAAAACAAAAAAAAGACATGAAAATGAAGAATATGTCTTCTCATGTTTGGAATAAAACCACACAAACTAGAAAGTGAATCTAACTTCACTGTAAATTCCCACAAACAAGTAATTATCCACCCAATTCTTTATCATAATAATAATATAATAAACATCATCTTGAATTCAGTTCAACAAAGCCAGCCGGGATAGAGAGAGAGAGAGAGAAAGACCCATGAATAAATAAAATGCAATCATGTATAATATACAAGTAGGTAGTAGTTGGGGGGCTGCCACCAGACAGGAAGGCATATTACAAGTACTATCTGCATGTGTACCGGGAGGGTTAGGGATGGCTTCATAATGAGCCAGTACCTTAGTGGTTGTCAAGCTGCACTCCTCTGACCCAGGTAGCTGTCTCTTCTTTCTGGCTCAATTAAATATGGACTGCTGGCATTTGTCCACCAAAAGCATACATTCTGTCCACCAAAATCATACAATCTCACTTTGCCACACATAACGCTTGACAACATGTAACTCACACAACTCTAGATTTTCCAATGGTAAGCACTATGCATAAGCCCTGCCTTTTGGCAAAATGGTTGGAGCAATAGACAGTAGCAGTAGGTAGGAACATTTGGTAGAAACATAAAGTAGAAGTAGTAGGTGAGGACATTAGGCTGGAGCATTATGCAGTAGCAGTAGGTTGGAACATTACGTACACACATTATGTAGAAGCCTTTGGATATACTACGCAAGAGTTGCCCTCTCCCAGTGGCCTCTTAATGGTGAGGCACTAAAGGCTAAGAAACAACACTGGAGTTCACTATTATGGAGACTTTTGCCATGGCCACTCCCTCAAAGGTGTTCCAAGAAGGAACAGGTGTCAGAGATAAAGACAGACAGATAGACAGAAAGATATATACAGAGTATGATATACAGGACAACACAAGTCATAATAAAAACTTGATAAAAACTACTCACAGCTTCTCTATAAACCCTATCATATGCCCTCTCCAGATCATAAATGCTACATAAAAATCCATCTGTTTTTCTAAGTATTTCTCACATACATTCTTCAAAGCAAACACCTATAAGTGTATGTTTGTGTATGTATATGTTGATATGTATATGTATATGTGTATAAGCAAGTATGTATACAGTACCAGCGGAAAACTGGCATGCCCTACTTACAGTCTGACGCAAAATACAAAAATATCAATAAGCAAAACAAAACAGGTACTCACCCCTCTTAGTACTTTGTATGATGTCCCTTGGCCTCAATACAATCCTGAAGGTGCTGAAGGCACTTGGGAATAGATGCTACAAATTGCTGAAGGTATGTATGGTCAAGGTTGTCCCAAATATCCTGGATGGCAGCCTCGACCTTTGGAATGCTGGATGTATGCTGCCCGCACAACTGTGACTTTATAATCAACCACAAGTTCTCAACAGGGTTAAAGTCAGGTGAGTTACCTGGCCAGTCCTGAATGTGTCATACCACTAATTGCAAACCAGCACAGTGTGGAACAGTACATTAACTTGCATAAAAATATCCCAACCAGTCTTCTCAAGTCAAGTAATTCATCACACAACAGCTCCAGGTATCAATTCTGATTCATAGTCACATTTCGAGGTAAAACCACAAGACTTCCAACACCATTATAGCCAAAAGCTCCCCAAACCATTAGCGAGTCTGGAAATTCTGCCTTCTTCACTGTACTTAGGGTCATACAGGTCACTACTTGGCCTCCAGTACACTTTGCCTTTACAGCAGCCAGTTACATCAAATGTAGCCTCATCAGACCAAAACACTTTCTTCCACCTTTCGTTATGCCAATGCAAAATTCCACGCAAATGCGAGTCTATTCTTGTGCAGGCTGTCAGTCAGAAGTTTCATGGGAAGCATACACCTGTTGAATTTCAAATCATCATGAAACCGGTTACGAATAGTAAGTACAGTAGCCATGGGTTGTCTTCCTTTAAAAGTCGTGCTGAAATACATGGACTCTTATCTACTCGATGTTGGATAATCTTCAGAGGGCATTGGAATGTGATATGAGGTCATCCATGTTGTTTCTTCGGGGTACGAATGTCAATGCCACCACAGCCAACGAAGCGCTGCATCCATCTCTGCACACCTCACAGTGCCAGCCATGCAGTTTCAGCTATTCCTCTATTACACTACCTTGCCATGTATAAGGCCACTGCTATGATAGCAGCAATATCTTCTTTAGACAATGCCTTTGGGCCATACAGCAAAAACCACCATAAAGCACACATGGGTAGGGAAAAAAGAAAAAAAATGGAGAGAGAGAGAGAGAGAGAGAGAGAGAGAGAGAGAGAGAGAGAGAGAGAGAGAGAGAGAGAGACTGAACACCCCCCACTAAAAAAAAAAAAAAAAAAAAAAAAAAAAAAACCAGTATTTTTTGACATTTCATAGTCGTTTTGGGGATGATACAAACAGGTGAAAAGTACTGGAGCAGGCCTTACCACACCAATTTTTCCCACCAGGACTGTATACATGTGTACATGAGTGGATGGGTCTTTCTTAGTCTATTTCCTGGGGCTACCTCACTGTTACGGGAAATGTGAATAGGAGCAAGGTTATTAGGTTCAGCAGGGTTGAGGAACAGGTCAATTGGGATGCAAGTTTGAATGGATAAAGGTTGGAGGAAATGAAGTGTTTTAGTTATCTGGGAGTGGACTTGACAATGAATGGAACCATGGATGTGAAGTGAGTCACAGGGTGGGGGAGGGGGCGAAAGTTCTACAAGCGATGAAGAACGTGTGGAAGGAGAGAACATTACCTCCAAGAGCAAAAATGGATGTTTGAAGGAACAGTGGTTCCAACAATATCAAATGGTGATGAGGCATGAGCTATAGATAGGGTTGTACGGAGGAGGGTGGATGTGTTGGAAATGAAACGTTTGAGGACAAAGTGTGGTGTGAGGTGGATTGATCGAGTAAGTAATGAAAGGGTAAGAGAGATTTGTGGTAATAAAAAGAGTGTGGGTGAGAGAGCAGAGGGTGCGTTGAAATGGTTTGGACATATGGAGAGGATGATTGAGGAAAGCTTAACAAAGATGATATTAATATCAGAGGTGGAGGGAACAAGAAGTGGGAGACCAAAGTGGAGGTGGAAATATGGAGCGAAAAGATTTTGAGTGATTGGGGCCTGAACATACAAGAGGGTGAGAAGCATGCAGGGAATAGAATGAACTGGAATGACGAGGTATACCAGGGTCAATCCGATGTCAATGGGCCGAAACAGGGCATGCAAAACATCAGGGGTTAACCATAGAAAGGTCTGTGGGGCCTGGATGTGGATAGGAAGCCATGATTTTGGTGCATTACACTTGACAGCTAGATACTGAATGTGAACAAATGAGGCTCTTTTTGTCTGTTTCCTGGTGCTACCTTGCTGCCATATTATATTAGCCACTTTTGCCTTCAGATCCCCAAGCCCTAACATTCGATTCCTCTTATAATAGTAATAACTGTCAAAGCACTCACACAGTTCTTGCCAATTTGAAAATATTTTTCTTCACTTTTCTACCTACCAGGTGCACAAGCACTGACAATCATCTTCTGCAAAACTTTCACTACCTCTTCTCTGTTTCCCAAACCATTCTCCCTGACCCTCTCACTTCACACACCACCTCAACCAAAACACCCTATATCTGCCACTCTATCATCATACACATTCAACTAACCTTCAAAATACTCTACATCTTCTCACTTCACCACTACTTGTTATTACCTCCTCATCAGCCCCCTTCACCAATGTTCCTATTTGTTCTCTTGTCTTATGCACTTTATCTAACTCCTTCCAAAACATCTTTTTATTCTCCCTAAAATTTAATGATACTCTCTCACCCCAACTCTCATTTGCCCAAATGAATCTAGAACTCCCTTCCTCACATTCTTTACACAGTTCCACAGCACCTCTTTCATGAATAAACATAATTACTTAGAAAAACTTAGAATTTTGCTAACGAGTACACAAAATAAATAATAAGGCACTCTAAATTATAATTCCTAATATGTCACAAAATGCACAACAAATAAAGCTGAATAAACAACACCATTCTCAACACTTACCTTCTTAGAAGGCTCTTCAAACATATCATCAGAATCAGAACCTTTTTTCTTTGCTGCTGCAGTCTTCTTCGGACCTGGCTTTTTCTTGGTTTTTGGAGCATCATCATCATCCGACAAATCACCAAAGGGCTTTACAGTTGCCTTCTTCTTTGGCCCTGGTTTCTTCTTAGGCTTTGGAATTTCATCATCTGAAATATCTTGAGAGACTGCTGCAGTAGCCTTCTTTTTGGGTCCTGGCTTCTTCTTTGGTTTTGGCTCATCCTCATCACTACTATCTGCATTCACCACTCTCTTTTTGGGGGGTGCTTGTTTTACTGTTTGAACAACAACCACAAACAAATATAATCACTTACGGTTTTTATCATTATCTATTTTCTCTGTGAGAGTTTTATAGCTTGACAAATTCTAATGTCACATGCTCAACTTTCATGCACGCTCCTGCCTCTGGTTCTCCTGTTATAATTTCCATTCCTTTACATCATTACCCATGATTTACTAAGCAGCTCAAGGTCAAATATCTAAGTTTCATAATCAAAGGAGCATCTGTTTTAATGTATGAAATTAATGAACTCCAGGCACAGGAACTATATGTGACAATAATAGAAAAGAAGAAATAATAACTTACAAGGGAGATCCAGTTTGGGAGGACTGGGTAATCCTGTCATCATAGAATCAAAAAGGTCAGATGCTGTTGGCTTTTCTGCAAGAAAAAAAAATCCTTATTAGAGACTGAGTGTCAATGAATGTGGCCTTTTTGTCTGTATTCCTGGTGCTACCTCACTGAAGCAGGTAATAGTGATGCTGTTTTCTTGTGGGGTGGGGTAGCGACAGGAATGGATAAAGGCAAGCAAGTATAAATATGTACATGTGTATGTATGTATGTAATGTCTCCATATGAGTATGTACATGTATTCTTATATTTATTTATTATACTTTGTCGCTGTCTCCCGCGTTTGCGAGGTAGCGCAAGGAAACAGACGAAAGAAATGGCCCAACCCCCCCCCCAATACACACGTATATACATACGTCCACACACGCAAACATACATACCTACACAGCTTTCCATGGTTTACCCCAGGCACTTCACATGCCTTGCTTCAATCCACTGACAGCACATCAACCCCGGTATACCACATCGCTCCAATTCACTCTATTCCTTGCCCTCCTTTCACCCTCCTGCATGTTCAGGCCCCGATCACACAAAATCTTTTTCACTCCATCTTTCCACCTCCAATTTGGTCTCCCTCTTCTCCTTGTTCCCTCCACCTCCGACACATATATCCTCTTGGTCAATCTTTCCTCACTCATCCTCTCCATGTGCCCAAACCATTTCAAAACACCCTCTTCTGCTCTCTCAACCACGCTCTTTTTATTTCCACACATCTCTCTTACCCTTACGTTACTCACTCGATCAAACCACCTCACACCACACATTGTCCTCAAACATCTCATTTCCAGCACATCCATCCTCCTGCGCACAACTCTATCCATAGCCCACGCCTCGCAACCATACAACATTGTTGGAACCACTATTCCTTCAAACATACCCATTTTTGCTTTCCGAGATAATGTTCTCGACTTCCACACATTCTTCAAGGCCCCCAGGATTTTCGCCCCCTCCCCCACCCTATGATCCACTTCCGCTTCCATGGTTCCATCCGCTGCCAGATCCACTCCCAGATATCTAAAACACTTCACTTCCTCCAGTTTTTCTCCATTCAAACTCACCTCCCAATTGACTTGACCCTCAACCCTACTGTACCTAATAACCTTGCTCTTATTCACATTTACTCTTAACTTTCTTCTTCCACACACTTTTCCAAACTCAGTCACCAGCTTCTGCAGTTTCTCACATGAATCAGCCACTAGCGCTGTATCATCAGCGAACAACAACTGACTCACTTCCCAAGCTCTCTCATCCCCAACAGACTGCATACTTGCCCCTCTTTCCAAAACTCTTGCATTTACCTCCCTAACAACCCCATCCATAAACAAATTAAACAACCATGGAGACATCACACACCCCTGCCGCAAACCTACATTCACTGAGAACCAATCACTTTCCTCTCTTCCTACACGTACACATGCCTTACACCCTCGATAAAAACTTTTCACTGCTTCTAACAACTTTCCTCCCACACCATATATTCTTAATACCTTCCACAGAGCATCTCTATCAACTCTATCATATGCCTTCTCCAGATCCATAAATGCTACATACAAATCCATTTGCTTTTCTAATTATTTCTCACATACATTCTTCAAAGCAAACACCTGATCCACACATCCTCTACCACTTCTGAAACCACACTGCTCTTCCCCAATCTGATGCTCTGTACATGCCTTCACCCTCTCAATCAATACCCTCCCATATAATTTACCAGGAATACTCAACAAACTTATACCTCTGTAATTTGAGCACTCACTCTTATCCCCTTTGCCTTTGTACAATGGCACTATGCACGCATTCCGCCAATCCTCAGGCACCTCACCATGAGTCATACATACATTAAATAACCTTACCAACCAGTCAACAATACAGTCACCCCCTTTTTTAATAAATTCCACTGCAATACCATCCAAACCTGCTGCCTTGCCGGCTTTCATCTTCCGCAAAGCTTTCACAACCTCTTCTCTGTTTACCAAATCATTTTCCCTAACCCTCTCACTTTGCACACCACCTCGACCAAAACACCCTATATCTGCCACTCTATCATCAAACACATTCAACAAACCTTCAAAATATTTTGTCACTGTCTCCTGCGTTTGCGAGGTAGCGCAAGGAAACAGATGAAAGAATGGCCCAACCCACCCACATACACATGTATATACATACGCGTCCACTCATGCACATATACATACCTATACATTTCAGCATATACATATATATACTTACACAGATATATGCATATATACACACATAATTCATACTTGTTGCCTATATTCATTCCGATTGCCACCCTGCCACACAAGGAAATGACACCCACCTCCTCCCACACATGTGCAAGGTAGTGCTAGCAAGACAACAAAGGCCACATTCATTCACACTCAGTCTCTAGCTGTCATGTTCACACTCAGTCTCTAGCCGTCATGTATAATGTACCGAAACCACAGCTCCCTTTCCACATCCAGGCCCCACAAAACTTTCCATGGTTTACCCCAGATGCTTCACATGCCCTGGTTCCATCCACTGACAGCAAGTCGACCCCGGTATACCACATTGTTCCAATTCACTCTGTTCCATGCATGCCTTTCACCCTCCTGCATGTTCAGGCCCAAAGCACTCAGAATTCTTTTCACTCCATCCTTCCACCTCCAATTTGGTCTCCCATTTCTCCTCATTCCCTCTACCTCTGACACATATATCCTCTTGGTCAATCTTTCCTCATTCATTCTCTCCATGTAACCAAACCATTTCAATACACCCTCTCCTGCTCTCAAACACACTCTTTTCATTACCACACATCTCTCTTGCCCTTTCATTACTTATTCGGTCAAACCACCTCACACTACATATTGTCCTCAAACATCTCATTTCCAACACATCCACCCTGCTCCACACAATTCTATCTTTAGCCCATGCCTTGCAACCACATAACATTGTTGGAGCCACTATTCCTTCAAACATACCCATTTTTGCTTTCCAAGATAATGTTCTCACCTTCCACACATACTTCAACGCTCCCAGAACCTTCGCCCCCTCCCCCACTCAGGTTCCATCTGCTGCCAAATCCACTCCCAGATATCTAAAACACTTTACTTCCTCCAGTTTTTCTCCATTCAAACTTACCTCCCAACTGACTTGTCCCTCAACCCTACTATACCTAATAACCTTGCTCTTATTCACATTTACTCTCAGCTTTCTTCTTTCACACACTTTCCCAAACTCAGTCACCAGCTTCTGCAGTTTCTCACATGAATCAGCCAACAGCGTTGTATCATCAGCAAACAACAACTGACTCACTTCCAAAGGCCTCTCATCCACAACAGACTGCATACTAGCCCCTCTCTCTAAAACTCTTGCATTCACCTCCCTAATAACCCCATCCATAAACAAATTAAACAACAGTGGAGGCATCATGTACCCCTGGGAACCAATCACTTTCCTCCCTTCATACTCGCACACATGCCTTACATCCTCAGTAAAAACTTTTCACTGCTTCTAACAACTTGCTTCCCATACCATATACTCTTAATACCTTCCACAGAACATCTCTATCAACTCTATCATATGCCTACTCTAGATCCATAAATGCTACATACAAATCCATTTGTTTTTCTATGTATATCACACATACATTCTTCAAAACAAACACCTGATCCACATATCCTCTACCACTTCTGAAACCACACAGCTCTTCCCCAATCTGATGCTCTGTACATGCCTTCATCCTCTAATCAATATCCTCCCATATAATTTCACAGGAATACTCAACAAATTACACCTCTGTAAACTAAACACTCACCTTTTTCCCCATTGCCTTTGTTCAATGGCACTATGCATGCATTCCACCAGTCCTCAGGCACTTCACCATGAGTCATACATACACTGAATATCCTCACCAACCAGTCAAGAACACAGTCATCCCCTTTTATAATAAATTCCACTGCAATGCCATCCAAACCCGCTGCCTTGCTGGCTTTCATCTTCCGCAAAGCTTTCACTACCTCTTCTCTGTTTACCAAACCCTTCTCCCTGACCCTCTCACTTCGCATACCATCTCAACCCAAACACCTTATATCTGCCACTCTATCCTCTAACACATTCAACAAACCTTCAAAATACTCACTCCATCTCCTCACATCACCACTACTTGTTATTACCTCCCCGTTAGCCCTTAGCCCCCTTCACCGATGTGCCCATTTGTTCCCTTGTCTTATGCACTTTATTTACCTCCTTCAAAAACATCTTTTTACCCTCCCTAAAATTTAATGATACTCTCTCACCCCAATTCTCATTTGCCCTCTTTTTCACCTGTTGCACCTTTCTCTTGACCTCCTGCCTCTTTCTTTTATACATCTCCCAGTCATCTGCACTATTTCCTTACAAAAATCATCCAAATGCTTCTCTCGTCTCCTTCATTAATAATCTTACTTCTTCATTCCACCACTCACTACCCCTTCTAATCTGCCCACCTCTCACCTTTCTCATGCCACAAGCATCTTTTGCGCAAGCCATCACTGCTTCCCTAAATACATCCCATTCCTCACCCACTCCCCTTACATCCTTTGCTCTCACCTTTTTCCCTTCTGCCTTAGTCTATCCTGGTACTCCCTCACACAAGTCTCCTTCCCAAGCTCACTTACTCTCACCACTCTCTTCACTGCAACATCCTCTCTTCTTTTATGGAAACCTCTAAAAATCTTTACCTCCACAAGATAATGATCAGACATCCCTCCAGTTGCAACTTTCAGCACATTAGCTTCCAAAAGTCTCTCTTTCACATGCCTATCAATTAACACATAATCCAATAATGCTCTCTGGCCATCTCTCCTACTTACATACATATACCTATGTATATCTCTCTTTTTAAAACAGGTATTCCCTATCACCAGTCCTTTTTCAGCACACAAGTCTACAAGCTCTTCACCATTTCTATTTACAACAATGAACACCACATATACACCAATTAATCCCACAACTGCCACATTACTCACCTTTGCATTCAAATCACCTATCACAATAACCACGGCTTGTGCATCAAAACTGCTCACACACTCACTCAGCTGCTCCCAAAACACTTTCCTCACATGATTTTTCTTCTCATGCCCAGGTGCATAGGCACCAGTAATCACTCATCTCTCTCCATCCACTGTCAGGTTTACCCATATCAATCTAGAGTTTACTTTCTTACACTCTATCATATACTCCAACAACTCCTGTTTCAGGAGTAGAGCTACTCTTTCCTTTGCTCTGGTCCTCTCACCAACCCCTGACTTTACCCCCAAAACATTCCCAAACCACTCTTCCCCATTACCCTTGAGCTTCATTTCACTCAGAGCCAAAACATCCAGGTTCCTTTCCTCAAACATACTGCCTAACTCACCTATTTTCTCATCTTGGTTACATCCACACACATTTAGAAAACCCAATCTGAGCCTTGGAGGAGGATGAGGACTCCCCGCATGACTCCTTCTTCTGTTTCCCCTTTTGGAATGTTAAAATACAAGGAGGGGAGGGTTTCTAGCCTCCTGCTCCCGTCCCCTTTAGTTACCTTCTACAACACGTGGGGAATGCGTGGGAAGTATTCTTTCTCCCCTATCCCCAGGGATACAAATCCATATAAAATATAATAATAATAATATAAAGGTGCACATACTTACAATTATAAATATTCATTAATGTTTATTATGCTTTGTCAGTCTCCCGCATTAGCGAGGTAGTTCAAGGAAACAGACGAAAGAATGGCCCAACCCACCCACACACACACACATGTATATACATACACGTCCAGACAAGCACATATACATACCTATACATTTTAACGTGTACATTTATTATACTTTGTTGCTGTCTCCCGCGTCAGCGAGGTAGCACAAGAAAACAGACGAAAGAATGGCCAAACCCACCCACATACACTTGTATATACATACATGTCCATGCACACACATATACATACCTATACATCTCAACATGTACATATATATACACACTCAAACATATACATATATACACATGTACATAATTCATAGTCTGCCCTTATTCGTTCCCTTCGCCACCCCGCCACACATGAAATGACAACCCCCTCCCAGCTGCATGTGTGCTAGGTAGCGCTAGGAAAAGACAACAAAGGCCACATTCGTTCACACTGTCTCTAGCTGTCATGTATAATGCACCGAAAACACAGCTCCCTTACCACATCCAGGCCCCACACAACTTTCCATGGTTTACCTCAGACGCTTCACATGACCTGCTTCAATCCATTGACAACACGTTGACCCCAGTATACCACACCATTCCAATTCACCCTATTCCTTGTACACCTTTCACCCTCCTGCATGTTCAGGCCCCTATTGCTCAAAATCTTTTTCACTCCATCTCTCCACCTCGAATTTGGTCTTCCACTTCTACTCGTTCCCTCCACCTCCAACACATATATCCACTTGGTCAATCTTTCCTCACTCATTCTCTCCGTGTGACCAAACCATTTCAAAACACCCTCTTCTGCTCTCTCAACTACACTCTTTTTATAACCACACATCTCTCTTACACTTTCATTACTTACTCGATCAAACCACCTCACACCACATATTGTCCTCAAACATCTCATTTCCAGCACATCCACCTCCCTCCGCACAACTCTATCTATAGCCCACACCTCGCAACCACATAACATTGTTGGAACCACTACTCCTTCAAACATACCCATTTTTGCTTTCCAAGATAACGTTCTCGACTTCCACACATTTTTCAACGCTCCCAGAACTTTCACCCTCTCCCCCACCCTAATATTCACTTCCGCTTCCATGGTTCCATCCACTGCCAAATCCACTCCCAGATATAGAAAACACTTCACTTCCTCCAGTTTTTCTCCATTCAAACTTATCTCACAATTAACTTGTCCCTCAACCCTACTGTACCTAATAACCTTGCTCTTATTCACATTTACTCTTAACTTTCTTCTTTCACACACTTTATCAAACTCAGTCACCAGCTTCTGCAGTTTCTCACATGAATCAGCCACCAGCACTGTATCATCAGCGAACAACAACTGACTCACTTCCCAAGCTCTCTCATCCACAACAGACTGCATAATTGCCCCTCTTTCCAAAACTCTTGCATTCCCCTCCTAACAACTCCATCCATAAAATAATCAAACAACCATGGAGACATCACACACCCCTGCCATAAACCAACATTCACTGAGAACCAATCACTTTCCTCTCTTCCTACACGTACACATGCCTTACATCCTCGATAAAAACTTTTCACTGCATCTAATAACTTGCCTCCCACATCATATATTCTTAATACCTTCCACAGAGCATCTCTATCAGCTCTATCATATGCCTTCTCCAGATCCATAAATGCTACATACAAATCCATTTGCTTTTCTAAGTGTTTCTCACATACATTCTTCAAAGCAAACACTTGATCCACACATCCTCTACTACTTCTGAAACCACACTGCTCTTCCCCAATCTGACGCTCTGTACATGCCTTCACCCTGTCAATCAATACCCTCCCATATAATTTCCCAGGAATACTCAACAAACTTATACCTCTGTAATTTAAGCACTCACTTTTATCCCCTTTGCCTTTGTACAATGGCACTACGCAAGCATTCCGCCAATCCTCAGGCATCTCACCACGAGTCATACATACATTAAGTAGCCTTACCAACCAGTCAATAATACAGTCACCCCCCTTTTTATATAGATTCCCTTGCAATACCATCCAAACCCGCTGCCTTGCCAGCTTTTATCTTCCGCAAAGCTTTTACTACCTCTTCTCTGTTTGCCAAATTATTCTCCCTAACCCTCTCACTTTGCACATAACCTCGACCAAAACACCCTATATCTGCCACTCTATCATCAAACACATTCAACAAACCTTCAAAATACTCATGCCATCTCCTCACATCACCACTACTTGTTATCACCTCCCTATTAGCCCCCTTATGTTCCCATTTGTTGCCTTGTCTTATGCACTTTATTTACCCCCTTCCAAAACATCTTTTTTTTCTTCCTAAAATTCAATGATACTCTCTCACCCCAACTCTTATACAGGAGTATTTCAGGATTAAAGATATTTATTTATCTATATCTATTTTTGCCCTCTTTTTCACCTCTTGCACCTTTCTCTTGACCTCCTGCCTCTTTCTTTTATACATCTCCCAGTCATTTGCATTATTTCCCTGCAAAAATCGTCCAAATGCCTCTCTCTTCTCTTTCACTAATAATCTTATCCCTGGGGATAGGGGAGAAAGAATACTTCCCACGCATTCCTCACGTGGCGTAGAAGGTGACTAAAGGGGATGGGAGCGGGGGGGCTAGAAACCCTTCCCTCCTTGCAATTTAACTTTCTAAAAGGGGAAACAGAAGAAGGAGTCATGCAGGGAGTGCTCATCCTTCTCGAAGGCTCAGATTGGGGTGAGGTGTCTAAACGTGAGTGGATGTAACCAAGATGAGAAAAAGGGGAGATAGGTAGTATGTTTGAGGAAAGGAATACTTCCCATGCATTCCTCAAGTGTCGCAGACGGCGACTAAAGGGGACGGGAGCGGGGGCTAGAAACCCTTCCCTCCTTGTGATTTAAGTTTCTAAAAGGGGAAACTGAAGGAGTCACGCAGGGAGTGCTCATCCTCCTCGAAGGCTCAGATTGGGGTGAGGTGTCTAAATGTGTGTGGATGAAACCAACATGAGAAAAAGGAGAGATAGGTGGTATGTTTGATGAAAGGAACCTGGATGTTTTGGCTCTGAGTGAAACGATGCTCAAGGATAAAGGGGAAGAGTGGTTTGGGAATGTATACATATATATACATAAACAGGTATTGCAGTGGAATTTATTAAAAAAGGGGGTGACTGTATTGTTGACTGGTTGGTAAGGTTATTCAATGTTTGTATGACTCATGGTGAGGTGCCTGAGGATTGGCAGAATGCTTACATAGTGCCATTGTACAAAGGCAAAGGGGATAAAAGTGAGTGCTCAAATTACAGAGGTATAAGTTTGTTGAGTATTCCTGGGAAATTATATGGGAGGGTATTGATTGACAGGGTGAAGGTATGTACAGAGCATCAGATTGGGGAAGAGCAGAGTGGTTTCAGCAGTGGTAGAGGATGTGTGGATCAGGTGTTTGCTTTGAAAAATGTATGTGAAAAATACTTAGAAAAGCAAATGGATTTGTATGTAGCATTTATGGTTGTTTAATTTGTTTATGGATGGGGTTGTTAGGGAGGTAAATGCAAGAGTTTTGGAAAGAGGGGCAAGTATGAAGTCTGTTGGGGATGAGAGAGCTTGGGAAGTGAGTCAGTTGTTGTTCGCTGATGATACAGCGCTGGTGGCTGATTCATGTGAGAAACTGCAGAAGCTGGTGACTGAGTTTGGTAAAGTGTGTGGAAGAAGAAAGGTAAGAGTAAATGTGAATAAGAGCAAGGTTATTAGGTACAGTAGGGTTGAGGGTCAAGTCAATTGGGAGGTGAGTTTGAATGGAGAAAAACTGGAGGAAGTGAAGTGTTTTAGATATCTGGGAGTGGATCTGGCAGCGGATGGAACCATGGAAGCGGAAGTGGATCATAGGGTGGGGGAGGGGGCGAAAATTCTGGGGGCCTTGAAGAATGTGTGGAAGTCGAGAACATTATCTTGGAAAGCAAAAATGGGTATGTTTGAAGGAATAGTGGTTCCAACAATGTTGTATGGTTGCGAGGCGTGGGCTATGGATAGAGTTGTGCGCAGGAGGATGGATGTGCTGGAAATGAGATGTTTGAGGACAATGTGTGGTGTGAGGTGGTTTGATCGAGTGAGTAACGTAAGGGTAAGAGAGATGTGTGGAAATAAAAAGAGCGTGGTTGAGAGAGCAGAAGAGGGTGTTTTGAAGTGGTTTGGGCACATGGAGAGAATGAGTGAGGAAAGATTGACCAAGAGGATATATGTGTCGGAGGTGGAGGGAACGAGGAGAAGAGGGAGACCAAATTGGAGGTGGAAAGATGGAGTGAAAAAGATTTTGTGTGATCGGGGCCTGAACATGCAGGAGGGTGAAAGGAGGGCAAGGAATAGAGTGAATTGGAGCGATGTGGTATACCGGGGTTGACGTGCTGTCAGTGGATTGAATCAAGGCATGTGAAGCGTCTGGGGTAAACCATGGAAAGCTGTGTAAGTATGTATATTTGCGTGTGTGGACGTATGTATATACATGTGTATGGGGGGGGGGGGGGGGGGGTTGGGCCATTTCTTTCGTCTGTTTCCTTGTGCTACCTCGCAAACGCAGGAGACAGCGACAAAGTATAAAAATAAAAAATAAAAAAAAATTTATGGATCTGGAGAAGGCATATGACAGAGTTGATAGAGATGCTCTGTGGAAGGTATTAAGAATATATGATGTGGGAGGCAAGTTGTTAGGAGCAGTGAAAAGTTTTTATCAAGGATGTAAGGCATGTGTACGTGTAGGAAGAGATGAAAGCGATTGGTTCTCAGTGAATGTAGGTTTGCGGCAGGGGTGTGTGATGTCTCCATGGTTGTTTAATTTGTTTATGGATGGGGTTGTTAGGGAGGTGAATGCAAGAACTTTGGAAAGAGGGGCAAGTATGCAGTCTGTTGTGGATGAGAGAGCTTGGGAAGTGAGTCAGTTGTTGTTCACTGATGATACAGTGCTGGTGGCTGATTCATGTGAGAAACTGCAGAAGCTGATGACTGAGTTTGGTAAAGTGTGTGAAAGAAGAAAGCTGAGAGTAAATGTGAATAAGAGCAAGGTAATTAGGTACAGTAGGGTTGAGGGACAAGTCAATTGGGAGGAAGTTTGAATGAAGAAAAACTGGAGGAAGTGAAGTGTTTTAGATGTCTGGGAGTGGATTTGGCAGTGGATGGAACCATGGAAGCGGAAGTGAATCATAGGGTGGGGGAGGGGGCGAGAGTTCTGGGAGCATTGAAAAATGAGTGAAAGTCGAGAACGTTATCTTGGAAAGCAAAAATGGGTATGTTTGAAGGAGTAGTGGTTCCAACAATGTTACATGGTTGCAAGGCGTGGGCTATAGATAGAGTTGTGCGGAGGAGGGCGGATGTGCTGGAAATCAGATGTTTGAGGGCAATATGTGGTGTGAGGTGGTTTGATCGAGTAAGTAATAATAATGGCCTGGATGTGGAAAGGGAGCTGTGGTTTCAGTATATTATCACATGACAGCTAGAGACTGAGTGTGAACGAATGTGGCCTTTGTTGTTGCACATGAGGGGGGAGGGGGTTGTTGTTTCATGTGTGGCGAGGGGAATGAATAAAGGCAGACAGTATGAATTATGTACATGTGTATATATTTATATGTCTGTGTGTCTACATATGTATACATTGAGATGTGTAGGTATGTATATTTGCGTGTGTGGACGTGTATGTATATACATGTGTATGTGGGTGGGTTGGGCCATTCTTTCGTCTGCTTCCTTGCGCTACCTCGCTAACGTGGGAGACAGCGACAAAGCAAAATACATAAACAGACATATACATATATACACATGTACATAATTCATACTTGCAGCCTTTATTCATTCCCGCTGCCACCCCACCACACGTGAAATAGCATCCCCTCCCCCCCGTGAGGTAGTATGTGTCATAGAAGGCGACTAAAGGGGACAGGAGCAGGAGGCTACAAACCCTCCCCTCCTTGTATTTTAACTTTCTAAAAAGGGGAAACAGACAGTTATAGTTATCTCCATTAAATGTGTGCATGAGAGCATTAAATAAGAGAAAATCAACCTACCTTGAGTTACAGCAGTAGTTTTCATCAATTTCTTTGGTCTTTCCTCAAATTCTGAATCTGTGTCACTGACAGTAAATTCTGTTCTAGGTTCAGCTTCAATCATTCTGTGGAACAAAATTAGCAATGCCTAAATTAATAATTTTCATATCAAACCAATGTTCATAATCAGAATTATCCCAACACAGCATAAATCTCGTTACAGCTTACATTAGTGGGTAGTAGTTGGCAGGCAGCCACCAACCAGATAGGTATACTACTGGCACTACCCACCAGGGTACTGGGAGGGTTTATGATAGCTGCATTGTGAGCATGCACTTCAGTGGTTGTCAAGCTGCACTCCTCTAACCCAGGTAGCTGTCTTTTCTTTCCCCATCACCCAAATGTACTCTGCCAGCATTGTGTCCACAAACATACAATCTCCTTTTCACACATAATACTCAACTCACTTGACTCATTCTCTGTAAGTACATTTTTCTGTGGTGAGAGCTATGCGCTAGTCTTGCCTTTTGGCAAAATGGTAGGAGCAGTAGACAGTAGTAGTAGGTAGGAACATAAGACAGAAGGCATTGGTAGGAACATTTGATTGGAGCCCATGGAAACACTATGCTAGAGTTGCCCTTTGCCAGTGGCTTGTTAAGGCTGAGGCACTAAAAGACCAAGAAGTGGTACTGGAGTCAACTAGTTACAGTGACCTTTTTGCCGGAGCCAAACCCTTGCAGGAGTTCCCATGGGGAATGGGCATCAGAGATCTAGATAGGTAGCTTACGTATCAAACTCATCCATAAAATTTCATAACAACATGGTAAGGGTACCCCCAAAGTATACAGAACCTTAAGTTTTACCAAGCCCAGTTTAAATGCAAACTTGATGATAAACAGACAAGGAAACAAACATTACATCATTTATGTGAATACAATACTTTACAAAATCTGGTGGTAACTGAGAATAATTTGATGCAGACAGAGAGACAGAGTCATGCATATACTTACGAGATAGAATTATCCAATAATGAATTGCTAGGAGCCACATCACGCTCCTCTACACCTTCATTGGCAAACATTTCACTTTCAGTGCTAATATCGCTTTCCTCTTCAAAGTTGAATTTAACTCTGGCTGCTACGGTGAGAAAAATAATAATCGATATCAATACTTACTCATACAATAACAATAATGACAAATTTAATAATAATTATTATTATATACATGGATGGGATTGTTAGGGATGTGAACACAAGAGTTTTGGAGAGAGGGACAAGTATGCAGTCTGCTGTCAATGAGAGGGCTTGGGAAGTGAGTCAGTTGTTTGCTGATGATATAGCACCGGTGGCTGATTCGAGTGAGACACTGCAGAAGCTGGTGACTGAGTTTGGTAAAGTGTGTGAAAGAAGAAAGCTGAGAGTAAATGTGAAGAGCAAGGTTATTAGGTTCAGTAGGGTTTGAATGGAGAAAAAATGGAGGAATTGAAGTGTTTCAGATATCTGGGAGTGGACTTGCAGCAGATAGAACCATGGAAACAGAAGTGAGTCACAGGGTGGGGGAGGGGGCGAAGGTTCAGGGAGTGTTGAATAATGTGCGGAAGTCGAGAACATTATCTCGGAGGGCAAAAATGGGTATGTTTGAAGGAATAGAGGTTTCAACAAAGTTATATGGTTGTGAGGCATGGGCTATAGATAGGGTTGTATGGAGGAGAGTGGGTGTGCTGGAAATGAAATGTTTGAGGACAATATGTAGTGTGAGATTGTTTGATCAGGTAAGTATTGAAAGTGTAAGAGAGATGTGTGGTAATAAAAAGTGTGTGGTTGAGAGAACAGAGGAGGATGTATTGAAATGGTTTGGTCACATGGAGAGAATACATGAGGAAAGATTGGTAAAGAGGATATATATGTCAGAGGTGGAGGGAACGAGAAGTGGGAGACCAAATTGGAGCTGAAAGGATGGAGTGAAAAAGATTTTGAGTGATCAGGGCCTGAACATACAAAAGGGCAAAAGGCATGCAAGAAATAGAGTGAATTGGAATGATGTGGTATACCAGGGTCGACATGCTGTCAATGGATTGAACCAGGGCATGTGAAGCGTCGGAGGTAAACCATGGAAAGTTTTGTGGGGCCTGGATGTGGAAAGTGAGATATGATTTCAGTGCATTACACATGACTGCTAGAGACTGAGTGTGAACTAATGTGGCCTTTGTTATCTTTTCCTAGTGCTCCCTCACGCTCATGCTGGGAGAGGGGGGGTGCCATTTCATATAAGGCAGGGTGGCAACGGGAATGGATGAAGGCAGCATGTGTGAATATGTACATGTGTATATATGTATATGTATGCATACATTGAAATGCATAGGCATGTATATGTGCATGTGTGGGTGTTTATGTATATACATGTGTATATGGGTGGGTTGGGCCATTCTTTCTTCTGTTTCCTTGCGCTACTTCACTAATGCGGAAGACAGCGACATACTATAATAGAATACATAGGATAGTATATATGTATATGTCAATGTATATGTATGTATATATTGAAATGTATAGGTATGTATATGCATGTGTGTGGGTGTGTATTTATATACGTGTGTGTGTGTGTGTGTGTGTGTGTGTGTGTGTGTGTGTGTGTGTGTGTGTATGTGTGTGGGTGGGTTAGGCCATTCTTTCATCTGTTTTCTTGCGCTACCTTGCTAACGTGGGAGACAACGACAAAGTATAAAATAAAATAACACAAATTCTTATATACAATAGTAATAATTATCATTATCATTATACATGACGGCTGTTTCCTGTATCAGCGAGGTAGCACCAAGACACAGATGAATAAAGTCCCATCCGCTCATATACACACATATGTACATACACGTCCATACATATACATATCAACATATACATATATACATACACAGCCATATACATTTTTTTTTTTTTTTTTTTTTTTTTTTTTGCTTTGTCGCTGTCTCCCGCGTTTGCGAGGTAGCGCTACCTAGCCATATACATACATTCACATATTCATACTTGCATGCCATCATCCATTCCCAGTGCCAGCCTGCCCCACAGGAAACAGCATTGCCACCCCATGTCAGTTAGGCAGCACCAGGAAAACAGACAAAAAAGACCACATTTGCTCACAGTCAGTCTCTAGCTGTCATGTGCAAAGCATCAAAACCACAACTCTCAATCCACATCCAAGGCCCAGAAACCTTTCCATGATTTACCTCAAATGTTCCACATGCCCTGATTCAGTCCATTGACAGCACACTAACCCCAGTATACCACACTGCTCCACTTCACTATACTCCTTGCACATCTCTCACCCTCCTGCATGTTCAGGCCCCAATTACTCAAAATCATTTTTACTTCATCCTTCCATATCCAATTTGGTCTTCTGCTTCTCCTTGTTTCCTCCACCTCTGACATATATATCCTTTGTCAACCTTTCCTCACTCATTATCTATATATGTCCAAACTATTTCAACACACCTTCTGCTCTTTCAACCACACTCTTTATATTACCACACATCTCTTACCCTTTCATTACTTACTCAATCAAACCACCTCACACCACATACTGTAATCAAACAATTCATTTCCAGCACATCCACCCTCCTCCATACAACCCTATCTATAGCACATGCCTCGCAATCATATAACGTTGTTGGAACTGCTATTCTTTCAAACACCCATTTTCGCTCATCAAGATAACATTCTCTCTTTCCAAACATTCTTCAACGCTCCCAGAACCTTCGCCCCCTCCCCCACCCAATGACACTTACACTTCCATAGTTCCATTCATGCTAAAACATCTCACTTCCTCCAATTTTTCTCCATTCAAACTCACATCCCAACTAACTTCTCCATCAACCCTGCTGAAACTAATAACCTTGCTCCTATTCTTATTTACTCTCAACATTCTCCTTTCACCCAATTTACCAACTTCTGCAGTTTCTCACTCATATCAAGTACCAGTGCTGTATCATCGGCGAAAAATAATTGACTCACTTCCCACACCCTCTCATCCCTGGCAGACTGCATACTTGCCTGTTTCTCCAAAAGTCTTCCATTTACCTCCCTAACCACCCCATCCATAAACAAATTAAATAACCATGGGGACATTACACACCCCTGCCACAAACCAGCCTTCACTGGGAAACAATCACTCCCCTCTCTTCCTACTTGAGCAAATGCCTTACACCCTTCATAAAAACTATCACTGCTTCTAGCAGCTTACATCCCACATTGTATACTCCCAAGACCTTCCACAAAGCATATCTGTCCACCCTGTCATATGCCTTCCCCAGATCCAGAAATGCTACATACAAATCCATCTGTTTCTCTAAGTATTTCTCACATACATTCATCACAGCAAGCACCTGATCCAAACATCCTCTACCACTTCTGAAACCACACTGTTCCTCTCCAGTCTGATACTCTGTACATGCCTTCACCCCCTCAATCAATACCCTTTCATACAATTTCAATCAATACCCTTCCATACAATTTCCCAGGAATACTCAATAAAATTATGCCTCTGCAGTTTGAACATTCACCTTTATCCCCTTTGCCTTTGTACAATGGCACTATACATGCATTCTGCCAATCCTAAGGAACTTAATCATGATCCATACATACAAAGAATATCCTAACCAACCAATCAACAACACAGTCACCCCCTTCCTTCATAAATTCAACTGCAATACCATCCACATCCACTGCCTTGCCAAATTTCATCTGCAAGGTTCACACCTCTTCTCTCTTCACCAAACCACTCTCCATGATTCTTACTTCACACACCACCCTGACCAAAACACTCTACATCTGCCACTCTATCATTAAACACATTCAACAATCCTTCAAAATACTCACTCTTATCTCCTCCTCACTCCATCACTACCTGTTATCACTTCCCCCCTTCATGAATGTTCCCATTTGCTCTTTTGTTTTACACACATTACTTACCTCCTTCCAAAATATCTTTTTACTCTTCCTAAAGTTCAATGACACTCTCTCACCTAAACTTTCATTTGCCCTCTTTTTCAACCATTGCACCTTCATCTTGACCTCCTGTCGCTTTCTCTTAAACATCTTAAGGTAATTTGCATTTGCACTCTTTCCTTTAAGTATCTTCTACATGCCACCCTTTTCTCTTTCACTAACAACTTTACTTCTTCATCCCACCACTCACTACCCTTTCTAACCAGCCCACCTCCCACCTTTCTCATGTCACATGCATCTCTTGCATATGCCATCACTGCTTCCTTAATACATCCCATTCCTCACCCACTCCATTCACTTCATTTGCTCTCACTTTTGCCATTCTACAATCAATCTCTCCAGGTACTTTTGCCATTCTACAATCAATCTCTCCAGGTACTTTTGCCATTCTACAATCAATCTCTCCAGGTACTTTTGCCATTCTACAATCAATCTCTCCTGGTATTTCTTCATACAAGTCTCCTTTCTAAGCTCACTCACTCTCACCACTCTCTTCTCACCATTATTCTCTCTTCTTTTTTGAAAACCTCTACAAATCTTCACCTTTGCCTCCACAAGATAGTGATCAGACATCCCACCAGCTGCCCCTTTCAGCACATTTATATCCAAAAGTTTCTCTTTTTCATGCCTATCAAATAATACATAATCTAATAATGACCACTGACCATCTCTCCTACTCACATATGTATACTTGTATATATCTCTCTTTTTAAACCAGGTATTCCCAATAACCAGTCTTTTTCACCACACAAATCCAAAAGCTCTTCATCATTTTCATTCACAACACTGAATACCCCATGTGCACCAATTACAACCTCAACTGCCACATTACTCACCTTTGCATTCAAATCACCCATCACTAACGCTCAGTTTTGTGCATTAAAACTGCTGACATTCATTCAGCTGCTCCCAAAACACTTGCCTCTCATGATGAATCATAAACCCTTTACTCATTAGTACCAGAGCACATCACTGGTAATTTAGCTGAGTCATTGTAATGAAAGAATTTTGTTTTATCATTGTGTACCCCAACAATAATTCAAGGATAACAAATGATCTTGTCATATGGTCCTAAATAAAATAAAGACAAGATCCCAGCAGGCCACTAACATTCTTTGTGTGATGATGGTCACAAAGTCCACTCGATTCTTGTTAAAATTATGTAGATAAAATTACACTACTCTAAGCTTTTTTCCCCCATAAGCAAAAAAACTATAAAATAATTTTTCTTCTATTGATAGATATACAAAACTGTTCTTTGTTCAGGAGAATCACTTTATTTACCAGATTTACCAATCCTAAGGTGTGGAAGAGGAGCAGCACTGAATGTTAGGGGTGGCAAGTTCCCAGAAAAGGCATACAACAATCCACAATAAAAAATTATTGAAGCCTGGAGGCAATTCAAATGACTCATCATCAATTTTGTTGCCAACTATGTTCAGCCAACAATGTGCACAAGATTCAACATGTTAAACTAAACTGTGTATGTAGAATCACACCAACAGCACTATACTCCGTAGGGCATCAATTGATGCCCATATTATTGAAAGGGTTAAGGACTTGTTACTGAAGAGTTCACAGTACTAGAGAAGACAACAAACAAGCACCACAATTTCAACCAAAGTGAGATGCTGATGCCAAGGTGACAAACACAGAGAAACTAAACTTTTACCTGCCATCCGTCTTCCTGAAGCCCGTCCCCTGGGTTGAACATTATCTTTTTGCTGAATATTTTCAGATGCATCACTATCCACATCATCTTGCTCATCATCATCATCAGATTCCCACAGATTTTTTCCCTTTCTCTTTTTTGGGGATGGCTGAAAGAAAAATTCTTAGTTTAGATATCTATGGTCTCAATTTTCAAGTAGAGTACTGAAATATCAAAATAATATGACATTATTGAAGCGAGTTTTATCAAGTGCAACATCAGAGTACTGAAATATCAAAATAATGAGACATTATTGAAGCAAGTTTTATCAAGTGCGACATTACCTATCAAATGCTTTACAAACCTTTTTAGTTTGTTTTGTCCCGTCACTACTTTTTTTTGACTTTGCCTTCTTTATGATCAAGTCAGGAGAGTTCCCAAGACGGGCAGCTAAAGACTTGCCAGTGTTGGCAGATACAAGGTCATCAAAGTCATCATTCTCTACTGCTTCCTTCTTGATCTGTAAGTGAAGAATTCAACAAAAAATTACAAAATACAAAGCTAAATATTTTCAGTAAGCCAACAATGGTAAAAATAATCTGTTTTCATTTACTTTATTTATAATCGCTCTAGGACCAATTTCTATGAAGGAGTCCTGTTAAGGGTGAGGCACTAAAGATTAAAAAATGGCACTGAAGTTCACTAGCTATGGAGATTGTATTAACATCACCACAAAATTGGGGAAGTTCCATTTGGGAACAGGAATCAGAGATATAGATAGATAGAATCTTAGTGTTACTCAAGGCCTTTCTAAAAAAAAACTCCTGCAGCCCAAGGTTCCACTAATTCCACTAGCAGGGAAATGTATACTCCTTTGGAGTGAGAAGTTCTTCAAAACTTGACCCACTTGCCCTATCCACAAAAGGTTCACCTATCCTCTTTGGCTCCAGAGAGCTGGCTGCTTGTGTGCTCCCACCACCGACTAGACCACACAATGCGCACTAAGCTGCAGCATTACATGATTACTATATGGCCACTGGCAACTCAAGGGTGGGCTATTTTGATAACTGTTCCTTTCCCTTCCCTCAAAGCTTTGGAGCTCTCTACCCTTTTCATGTCTCTCACAATACATATGACCTACAAACTTTTAAAAGTTTTTCATTTCCTCGAAAATTCATACATACTTTTTCTTGTTTCTTGTCGTTCCCTTTCACTAACCTCTTTATACTTCAATTAAGCCCCAGCCTTGATGTGAACTCTCTCTCTCTCTCTCGGGTTATTTCTAGAAAAATGCTACATCACCAACTAAAAAAAACAGACTCAAAATACCACCCATCAACCTTCTTCCAAACACACACACGGACTCAGAGCATGTTGACTGATGTAGTGGGTTACGAACAGAAGGCACTGAGATGTCTAGGCCCCTCAAAGAAGCAGCAGACAAAATATCAAAAACCGTTAAGACACATTAGAAGAACAATTATGGATGCAAACTTTCTATATTTATTTATCTATCTATTTTGCTTTGTCGCTGTCTCCCGCATTTGCGAGGTAGTGCAAGGAAACAGACGAAAAAAATGGCCCAACCCACCCCCATACACATGTATATACATACACGTCCACTCATGCAAATATACATACCCATACATATCAATGTACACATATATATTCACACACAGACATATACATATATACACATGCACACAATTCACACTGTCTGCCTTTATTCATTCCCATCGCCACCTCACCACACATGGAATAACATCCCCCTCCCCCCTCATGTGTGCGAGGTAGCACTAGGAAAAGACAACAGAGGCCCCATTCATTCACACTCAGTCTCTAGCTGTCATGCAATAATGCCCGAAACCACACCTCCCTTTCCACATCCAGGCCCCACACAACTTTCCACGGTTTACCCCAGACGCTTCACATGCCTTGATTCAATCCATTGACAGTACGTCGACCCCGGTATACCACATCGATCCAATTCACTCTATTCCTTGCACGCCTTTCACCCTCCTGCATGTTCAGGCCCCGATCACTCAAAATCTTTTTCACTCAATCTTTCCACCTCCAATTTGGTCTCCCACTTCTCGTTCCCTCCACCTCCGACACATATATCTTCTTGGTCAATCTTTCCTTACTCATTCTCTCCATGTGCCCAAACCATTTCAAAACACCCTCTTTTGCTCTCTCAACCACGCTCTTTTTATTTCCACACATCTCTCTTACCCTTACATTACTTACTCGATCAAATCACCTCAAACCACATATTGTCCTCAAACATCTCATTTCCAGCACATCCACCCTCCTGCGCTCAACTCTATCCATAGCCCACGCCTCGCAACCACACAACATTGTTGGAACCACTATTCCTTCAAACATAGCCATTTTCGGAGATAATATATTTACCAACTTTCTGTTGGTAAATATAAGAATAGCTTTCAAGTACATGATAAAGAAAATATATAGCAAAATGTTCATATCCTACTATAGATCAGAACCAGATTATGCTTCTCAGGTTTGGTTACCACCCCTAAAGAAGCACAAAGTCTAGCAGAGGGAAACAAAGGGTACCAAAATAAAGAGAAATGAGTTACTAGGAAAGGGTACAAGCCTTTGTTTTTAAACCATACTGATCTTTTTGAAAGATGCAGGGATAAGACAACCATAGGATAAAGCAAATTAAGTAAGAATTTTCTTAAGACATAAAAAATTCATTTTCAAAGCATAAGTGTGGTAGATGAAAGGAATAAAATGACATGATTAATGCAGACAGTATTCATAAATATCATGGTAGTTCAGAAACTTCAAGAGATTGAGCCCCTTGAGTGTAAAACTCTCTTCCTGTGTGGTACAAATAGGTTATGTCAACCAACAACAGCAGTTTCTCACTCTAGGCTGCCAACATAAGTGTGTCATCTGCAAAGAGCAACAGACTTGCCTACCAGGACCCCCCCATACCCAATGACTGTGTCCATAACCCTTGTATTTACCTTCTTTATCACTCCAACCACAAACAGGTTAACAGCCATTATGATATCACATATCCTTAACAAAAATCCAATTTCACCTACAACCACCCATCCTCGTCAAACACACACACACCTTATAATCTTGATAAAAACTCAGACACCTTATATTCATAGAACTTTCTACAAAGCATATTTATACACCATTAAACACTTTCTCGAGATATATATAACAGTAACCGTAAATTTCTTTTCTTTAAATATTTCTCGGAGATTCTTCAAAGAAAATACCTGGTCTACACATCCTTTACCATTTTGGAAGCCATAATGTTCTCCAATGTGATGCTTTAGCAGGATACCACCCTCACATTCACCAATTTCCCATACAACTTACCAGGTGCACTCAACAAGCTTATACCTCTGTAACTTGAACATTTACTTCTAATGCCACTGTCTTTATAAAACTGCACTATAAAAGCATTCTGCCAATCCTCTGGTACCTCACCCTCTGCCTTACATACACTGAAAATCCTAACTAACCAGTCAACTACAATATTTTTTTTTTTTTTTTTTACCTACAATCCAATCTACTCCAGCTACTCTACCACACTTACTCAAGACATTCACCCACTCATCTTTCACCAAACTATTTGCCAAGACTCTCTACTCCATGTACCTCCAAGTCCTAAACACCCAACATCTGCCACCCTGTCATCTACATTTAAGAGTCTTTCAAAACCATCGCTCCATCTCCTCTTTACCTCTTCTTTGCCTGTTACCATTTCCCAATCTACTACCCTCAACAACGATCCAATTTCTCCTGTTCCACTACTAATGCTACTCTAATAATAATCACAATTATCAAAAAATGAATGTGTTAGTGTATAACATAATTCCTTACCTTTCTGCCTCTGTTCTCCTTAGCCACAGCTGCCTTCTCTGCCTTCTTTCTGATTTCAAGATCAATGACTGGTTCTATTTTTTCACCAAAGGGTGAAGGTTTGGTTTCGCTGTGCACCTGCAGTGACCATAGCATATATATAAAATGAACATAAGCAATAAAATTCAACTGTAAAGACCAAAAGTATAATTAAATCCACAATACTACCACTATACTAAAGAAAATTTCACTTTTCCCTTAATTCAGACACATCCACTAAGAAGCATGGTGACCTTACAAAAAAAAGCATAGAAAGGGCAATGTATTACTCTCAAAAACTTAGCAAATACATTTGACAAAACAATCATATGCTCAAGATCTTTCCAATTCAGTGAGATGATAACCAGTCAGGGATGAAAGGATAAAGCTCACTAAGGTTCTAAAAAGAAATCAATTAGTTCAGTAAAAAGTGGAGAACATATCTTATCAAATACATTAATTGTATATTCACAGTAATATATTAAATGAAAACTATCAAACAACAGAAATGTATCAGATTATATTTACCTAATAACACACACAAACTAATGGCTGTTCTAGTCTAGTTCACAAACTTTCTATAAGACTGTGGCATATAACTACACAAAAAAAAACTTTTATTCCTTATGGATAATTGCTTCTCCTGCCTTAGTAAAGTAGCATTAGAATCAAATATGTATCGCACCAAAACAAGGCCTATCATCTACAATCTCGGGCAACAAATTATTCCATAGTCAACCTTGACCACTTCATGAGCCATAGTTCAGCTCATGAAAGCACGTTGTCTCCTGCATAAATCAACTGATCAAATCCATCCTGCCCCGTGTATACTTCAATATCCTTCTTGAATGTTCAAGGAGGTCTTTGTAAACTAATGGCTTTAGTGGTCCTGCCCATGAATTTTCTATCAGACTGCTATGTTTGCTATGTATGTTTGCACATACAACATCAAGAGATTGTTTTTGCACTCATCAGTGATTAGTATTAAATAAAAATGGAGGAAGGTGAGTGGCTCCAAGTGATGATGACTGTGCCTCAAGGTGAGTGAAGGCACCAAGGTTGTTTAATATGTTTACTGACAAGGTAGTGTGGGAGATAAATGTAATGGTCTTTGAGAAAAGGGATAGTCTACTGAATGCTTGGGTGAGGAAGGCCAATGGGAGATAGCTCAGGTGCTGTTTGCAGTTAACATGGCTTTGGTAGAAGACTTGAGAAAGAAAATGCAGAAACTCATGTCTGAGTTTGGGGAAGTGTATATATATACATACATATATATATATATATATATATATATATATATAAGTTTGAATGGAGAAAAACTGGAGGAAGTGAAGTGTTTTAGATATCTGGGAGTGGATCTGTCAGCGGATGGAACCATGGAAGCGGAAGTGGATCATAGGGTGGGGGAGGGGGCGAAAATTTTGGGAGCCTTGAAAAATGTGTGGAAGTCGAGAACATTATCTCGGAAAGCAAAAATGGGTATGTTTGAAGGAATAGTGGTTCCAACAATGTTGTATGGTTGCGAGGCGTGGGCTATGGATAGAGTTGTGCGCAGGAGGATGGATGTGCTGGAAATGAGATGTTTGAGGACAATGTGTGGTGTGAGGTGGTTTGATCGAGTAAGTAACGTAAGGGTAAGAGAGATGTGTGGAAATAAAAAGAGCGTGGTTGAGAGAGCAGAAGAGGGTGTTTTGAAATGGTTTGGGCACATGGAGAGAATGAGTGAGGAAAGATTGACCAAGAGGATATATGTGTCGGAGGTGGAGGGAACGAGGAGAAGAGGGAGACCAAATTGGAGGTGGAAAGATGGAGTGAAAAAGATTTTGTGTGATCGGGGCCTGAACATGCAGGAGGGTGTAAGGAGGGCAAGGAATAGAGTGAATTGGAGCGATGTGGTATACAGGGGTTGACGTGCTGTCAGTGGAGTGAATCAAGGCATGTGAGGCGTCTGGGGTGGACCATGGAAAGCTGTGTAGGTATGTATACACGTGTGTGGACATGTGTATGTACATGTGTATGGGGGGGGGGTTGGGCCATTTCTTTCGTCTGTTTCCTTGCGCTACCTCGCAGACGCGGGAGACAGCGACAAAGTATAAAAAAAAAAAAAAAAAAAAAAAAAAAATATATATATATATATATATATATATATATATATATATATATATATATATATAGTGAGTGGTGGGATGAAGAAGTAAGATTATTAGTGAAAGAGAAGAGAGAGGCATCTGGACGATTTTTGCAGGGAAAAAATGCAATTGAGTGGGAGATGTATAAAAGAAAGAGACAGGAGGTCAAGAGAAAGGTGCAAGAGGTGAAAAAGAGGGCAAATGAGAGTTGGGGTGAGAGAGTATCATTAAATTTTAGGGAGAATAAAAAGATGTTCTGGAAGGAGGTAAATAAAGTGCGTAAGACAAGGGAGCAAATGGGAACTTCAGTGAAGGGCACTAATGGGGAGGTGATAACAAGTAGTGGTGATGTGAGAAGGAGAAGGAGTGAGTATTTTGAAGGTTTGTTGAATGTGTTTGATGATAGAGTGGCAGATATAGGGTATTTTGGTCGAGGTGGTGTGCAAAGTGAGTGGGTTAGGGAAAATGATTTGGTAAACAGAGAAGAGGTAGTAAAAGCTTTGCGGAAGATGAAAGCCGGCAAGGCAGCAGGTTTGGATGGTATTGCAGTGGAATTTATTAAAAAAGGGGGTGACTATATTGTTCACTGTTTGGTAAGGTTATTTAATGTATGTATGACTCATGGTGAGGTGCCTGAGGATTGGCGGAATGCTTGCATAGTGCCATTGTACAAAGGCAAAGGGGATAAGAGTGAGTGCTCAAATTACAGAGGTATAAGTTTGTTGAGTATTCCTGGTAAATTATATGGGAGGGTATTGATTGAGAGGGTGAAGGCATGTACAGAGCATCAGATTGGGGAAGAGCAGTGTGGTTTCAGAAGTGGTAGAGGATGTGTGGATCAGGTGTTTGCTTTGAAGAATGTATGTGAAATACTTAGAAAAGCAAATGGATTTGTATGTAGCATTTATGGATCTGGAGAAGGCATATGATAGAGTTGATAGAGATGCTCTGTGGAAGGTATTAAGAATATATGGTGTGGGAGGAAAGTTGTTAGAAGCAGTGAAAAGTTTTTATCGAGGATGTAAGGCATGTGTACGTGTAGGAAGAGAGGAAAGTGATTGGTTCTCAGTGAATGTAGGTTTGCGGCAGGGGTGAGTGATGTCTCCATGGTTGTTTAATTTGTTTATGGATGGGGTTGTTAGGGAGGTGAATGCAAGAGTTTTGGAAAGAGGGGCAAGTATGCAGTCTGTTGGGGATGAGAGAGCTTGGGAAGTGAGTCAGTTGTTGTTCGCTGATGATACAGCGCTGGTGGCTGATTCATGTGAGAAACTGCAGAAGCTGGTGACTGAGTTTGGTAAAGTGTGTGAAAGAAGAAAGTTAAGAGTAAATGTGAATAAGAGCAAGGTTATTAGGTACAGTAGGGTTGAGGGTCAAGTCAATTGAGTAAGTTTGAATGGAGAAAAACTGGAGGAAGTAAAGTGTTTTAGATATCTGGGAGTGGATCTGGCAGCAGATGGAACCATGGAAGCGGAAGTGAATCATAGGGTGGGGGAAGGGGCGAAAATCCTGGGAGCCTTGAAGAATGTGTGGAAGTCGAGAACATTATCTTGGAAAGCAAAAATGGGTATGTTTGAAGGAATAGTGGTTGCAAGGTGTGGGCTATGGATAGAGTAGTGCACAGGAGAGTGGATGTGCTGGAAATGAGATGTCTGAGGACAATACGTGGTGTGAGGTGGTTTGATCGAGTAAGTAATGTAAGGGTAAGAGAGATGTGTGGAAATAAGAAGAGCATGGTTGAGAAAGCAGAAGAGGGTGTTTTGAAATGGTTTGGTCACATGGAGAGAATGAGTGAGGAAAGATTGACCAAGAGGATATATGTGTCGGAGGTGGAGGGAACGAGGAGAAGTGGGAGACCAAATTGGAGGTGGAAAGATGGAGTGAAAAAGATTTTGAGTGATCGGGGCCTGAACATGCCCCGCCACACATCCCGCCACACATGAAATGACACCCCTCTCCCCCCAACACGCGCGCAAGGTAGCACTAGGAAAAGACAACAAAGGCCACATTCGTTCACACCTAGTCTCTAGCCGTCATGTATAATGCACCGAAACCACAGCTCCCTTTCCACATCCAGGCCCTACAAAACTTTCCATGGTTTACCCCAGACACTTCACATGCACCGCTTCAATCCATTGACAGCACGTCGACCCCGGTATACCACATTATTCAAATTCACTCTATTCCTCACATGCCTTTCACCCTCCTGCATGTTCAGGCCCTGATCGCCCAAAATCTTTTTCACTCCATCCTTCCATCTCCAATCTGGTCTCCCACTTCTCCTCGTTCCCTCCACCTCTGACACATATATCCTCTTGGTCAATCTTTCCTCACTCAGTCTCTCCATGTGACCAAACCATTTCAATACACCCTCTTCTGCTCTCTCAACCACACTCTTTTTATTACCACATATCTCTCTTATCCTTTCATTACTTACTCAATCAAACCACCTCACACCAAATATTGTCCTCAAACATCTCATTTCAACACATCCACCCTCCTCCGCACAACCCTATCTATAGCCCATGCCTCGCATCGATATAGCATTATTGGAACCCCCATTCCTTCAAACATACCCATTTTTGCTTTCCGAGATAATGTTCCTGCCTTCCACACATTCTTCAAAGCTCCCAGCAATTTTGCCCCTTCCCCCACCCTGTGACTCACTTCTGCTTCCATGGTTCCATTCACTGCCGAGTCCACTCCCAGATATCTAAAACACTTCACATACTCTAATTGTTCTCCATTCCAACTAAACCCCAACTAACCCTGATGATCTTATTCACATTTACTCTCAACTTGCTTCTTTCACACACTTTTCCAAACTCACTCACCACCTCCTGCAGTTTCTCACTTGAATCAGCCACCACTGCTGTATCATCGGCAAACAACAACTGACTCACTTCCCAGGCCCTCTTGTCCCCAACAGACTGCATACTCGCCAACTCTCCAAAACTCTTGCATTCCCTCCCTAACCACCCCATTCACGGTGAAACAAAACAACCATGGTGACATCACACACCCCTGCCACAGACTGACCTTCACTGGGAACCAATCATTATCCTCTAATCCTACTAATACACATGCCTTACACCCTTGATAAAAAGCTCTCTGCTTCTAGCAGCTTACCTCCCACACCATATATTCTTAAGACCTTCCACAGAGCATCTCTATCAACCCTATCATGTGCTTCTCAAGATGCATAAATGCTACATACAAATCCATCTGCTTTTCTGGATATTTCTCACATACATTCTTCAAAGTAACCATCTGATCCACACATCCTCTACATGCCTTCACCCTCTCAATCAGTACCCTCCCATACAATTTCCTGGTACACTCAATAAACTTATGCCCCTGTAGTTTGAACACTCATCTTTATCCACTTTGCCTTTGTACAATGGCACTATAAATGTATTCCGCCAATCCTCAGGCACTTCACCATGATCCATGCATACACTGAATATCCTTATCAACCAATCAACAACACAGCCACCCCCTTTCTTAATAAATTCAAATGCAATACCATCCAATCCTGCCACCATGCCAGATTTCATCTTCCACAAGGCTTTCACCGACTCTTCTCTCTCTACCCAACTACTCTCCGATGCTCACCTCGCACACCACTCGACCAAAACACCCCACATCTGCCACTCTATCATCAAACACTTTTGTCCTGTACTTATGAAAATTTCAAGTTCAACAAAGACTTATGCCTATCACAGTTTTTAAATCTATCATATTTCTCTCTGCATAAAAATAAAACCAAATTCTTATAAAACTTACATTAGCATGAAAAGTTACTATATCACATCAAAACAGTTGGGGAAACCCCCAAAGAAACGTAAGCAAAATGAAAGCCTAAAAAATGAAAAAGGGACAGTTACTTACTACAAAAAAGTTTACAAAATAAGTTTAGAAGTATATGACTTAAGAACCATGCAAAAGAGACTAAGCAATTCTCTTACCGTATCTCCACCACCTCTCTTCATGTGAATTACAAGAAAAAACATTATGAGGACTTATTTCACTCAACAATAAAATCATTTACACATATTCTACAAGAATAAAATCACTTATACTTATATTCTATGAGAAGTGCATCATTAATAAGTCAGAAACTTTATAAGTAAACCTAAAACATGCCCGTTCATGTGATACTAAGCAATGAACACCCTCCCAGCAGATTTTCCATCTAACGAAAAAGTCATCTTTTCACACTGTAGATATATCCATCAGTTTAATGCTTATAACATCTAGATTCTGGAGACATAGTGAATATAAACACTTTGCCAGGTAACTTGTCAAAGATCATCCAGAGTTACATAAAATAAATAAAAATTCAAATTTTGTTTCCCTTAACAGAAATGCATGTAAATAAAAGATACGCAAAACAGTGAACTAACATACACTGTGTGGCCACAGTATAGTGCAGAAGTTAACATGCAGATCCCCTATAGGATACTGGAGGAAGGTGTGCTCATTCAAATTTTCTGTTTCCCATTATAAGAAGAAAGAAATATATGTAAAAGATATATACCAAAAATGGAAATGTACTTTATATGGCCAGATGCAGCACTGAAGTAAATGCACAGATCCCTACATGGATACCTACCAACATACAAATACCTACCATGAGATACTGCCATGATGGCACAGCTAGCAATGAGCAATCACTCCATAAATTGTTTGTACCATATCATTGTTTCCCTTGACCACCACTTCTCCATTCATCGTAAATCTCATTTGTTGTATAATACTGGTTCCTAAAGCAGCTAAAGCAATGACATAATTATCTATTCTGAGCACAACCAGCACAGTCTTCATCTATCACTCGTCAACAAAAATTTTCACATGGAAAAAAAAAATATATATATATCAATTTATTATCATCATTTATCATTATGTGCTGAAAAAGGAATGGTGATTGGGAATACCTGGTTTAAAAAGCGAGATATACATAAGTATACGTATATAAGTAGGAGAGATGGCCAGAGAGCGTTATTGGATTACGTGTTAATTGACAGGCGTGAGAAAGAGAGACTTTTGGATGTTAATGTGCTGAGAGGTGCGACTGGAGGGATGTCTGATCATTATCTTGTGGAGGCTAAGGTGAAGATTTGTATGGGTTTTCAGAAAAGAAGAGAGAATGTTGGGGGGAAGAGGGTGGTGAGAGTAAGTGAGCTTGGGAAGGAGACTTCCATGAGGAAGTACCAGGAGAGACTGAGTACAGAATGAAAAAAGGTGAGAATAAAGGAGGTAAGGGGAGTGGGGGAGGAATGGGATGTATTTAGGGAAGCAGTGATGGCTTGCGCAAAAGATGCTTGTGGCATGAGAAGAGTGGGAGGTGGGTTGATTAGAAAGGGTATTGAGTGGTGGGATGAAGAAGTAAGATTATTAATGAAAGAGAAGAGAGAGGCATTTGGACGATTTTTGCAGGGAAAAAATGCAAATGAGAGGGAGATGCATAAAAGAAAGAGACAGGAGGTCAAGAGAAAGGTGCAAGAGGTGAAAAAGAGGGCAAATGAGAGTTGGGGTGAGAGAGTATCATTAAATTTTACAGAGAATAAAAAGATGTTCTGGAAGGAGGTAAATAAAGTGCATAAGACAAGGGAACAAATGGGAACTTCAGTGACGGGGGCTAATTGGGAGGTGATAACAAGTAGTGGTGATGTGAGAAGGAGATGGAGTGAGTATTTTGAAGGTTTGTTGAATGTGTTTGATGATAGAGTGGCAGATATAGGGTGTTTTGGTCGAGGTGGTGTGCAAAGTGAGAGGGTTAGGGAAAATGATTTGGTAAACAGAGAAGAGGTAGTAAAAGCTTTGCGGAAGATGAAAGCCGGCAAGGCAGCAGGTTTGGATGGTATTGCAGTGGAATCTATTAAAAAAGGGGGTGACTGTATTGTTGACTCGTTGGTAAGGTTATTTAATGTATGTATGACTCATGGTGAGGTGCCTGAGGATTGGCAGAATGATTGCATAGTGCCATTGTATAAAGGCAAAGGGGACAAACGTGAGTGCTCAAATTACAGAGGTATAAGTTTGTTGAGTATTCCTCGGAAATTATATGGGAGGGTATTGATTGAGAGGGTGAAGGCATGTACAGAGCATCAGATTGGGGAAGAGCAGTGTGGTTTCAGAAGTGGTAGAGGATGTGTGGATTAGGTGTTTGCTTTGAAGAATGTATGCGAGAAATACTTAGAAAAGCAAACAGAGTTGTATGTAGCATTTATGGATCTGGAAAAGGTATATGATAGAGTTGAAAGAGATGCTCTGTGGAAGGTACTAAGAATATATGGTGTGGGAGGCAAGTTGTTAGAAGCAGTGAAAAGTTTTTATCGAGAATGTAAGGCATGTGTACGTGTAGGAAGAGAGGAAAGTGATTGGTTCTCAGTGAATGTAGGTTTGCAGCAGGGGTGTGTGATGTCTCCATGGTTGTTTAATTTGTTTATGGATGGGGTTGTTAGGGAGGTGAATGCAAGAGTTTTGGAAAGAGGGGCAAGTATGCAGTCTGTTGGGGATGAGAGAGCTTCGGAAGTGAGTCAGTTGTTGTTCGCTGATGATACAGCGCTGGTGGCTGATTCATGTGAGAAACTGCAGAAGCTGGTGACTGAGTTTGGTAAAGTGTGTGAAAGAAGAAAGTTAAGAGTAAATGTGAATAAGAGCAAGGTTATTAGGTACAGTAGGGTTGAGGGTCAAGTCAATTGGGAGGTAAGTTTGAATGGAGAAAAACTGGAGGAAGTAAAGTGTTTTAGATATCTGGGAGTGGATCTGGCAGCGGATGGAACCATGGAAGTGGAAGTAAATCATAGGGTGGGGGAGGGGGCGAAAATCCTGTGAGCCTTGAAGAATGTGTAGAAGTCGAGAACATTATCTCAGAAAGCAAAAATGGCTATGTTTGAAAGAATAGTGGTTCCAACAATGTTGTATGGTTGCGAGGCGTGGGCTATGGATAGAGTTGTGCGCAGGAGGGTGGATGTGCTGGAAATGAGATGTTTGAGGACAATATGTGGTGTGAGGTGGTTTGATCGAGAAAGTAATGTAAGGGTAAGAGAGATGTGTGGAAATAAAAAGAGCGTGGTTGAGAGAGCAGAAGAGGGTGTTTTGAAATGGTTTGGGCACATGGAGGGAATGAGTGAGGAAAGATTGACCAAGAGGATATATGTGTCGGAGGTGGAGGGAACGAGGAGAAGTAGGAGACCAGATTGGAGGTGGAAAGAGGGAATGAAAAAGATTTTGAGTGATCGGGGCCTGAACATGCAGGAGGGTGAAAGACATGCAAGGAATAGAGTGAATTGGATCGATGTGGTATACCGGGGTTGACGTGCTGTCAATGGATTGAATCAAGGCATGTGAAGCGTCTGGGGTAAACCATGGAAAGTTCTGTGGGGCCTGGATGTGGAAAGGGAGCTGTGGTTTCGGGCATTATTGCATGACAGCTGGAGACTGAGTGTGAGCGAATGGGGCCTTTGTTGTCTTTTCCTGACACTGCCTCGCTCACATGAGGGGGAAGGGGGATGTTATTCCATGTGTGGCGGGGTGGCGATGGGGGTGAGTAGGGGCAGACAGTGTGAATTGTGTGCATGTGTGTATATGTGTGCGTCTGTGTGTGTATATATGTGTGTATGTTGGGATGTGTGGGTGTGTATGTTTGCGTGCGCGGACGTGTGTGTGTGTGCATGTGTGTGGGGGTGGGTTGGGCCATTTCTTTCGTCGGTTTCCTTGCGCTACCTCACAGGCGCGGGAGACAGCGACAAAGCAAAATAAATAAATAAATAATTATCATTATCATACTGTCGCTGTCTCCCACATTTGCGAGGTAGCACAAGGAAACAGATGAAAGAATGGCCCAACCCACCCACATACACATGTATCTTAACTTTTTAAAAGGAGAAACAGAGGAAGGAGTCACGCGGGGAGTGCTCATCCTCCTTGAAGAATCAGATTGGGGTGTCTGTGTGTGGATGTATCCAAGATGAGAAAAAAGGAGAGAAAGGTAGTATGTTTGAGGAAAGGAACCTGGATGTTTTGGCTCTGAGTGAAACGAAGCTCAAGGATAAAGGGGGAAAAGTGGTTTGGGAATGTCTTGGGAGTAAAGTCAGGGGTTAGTGAGAGGACAAGAGCAAGGGAAGGAGTAGCACTACTCCTGAAACAGGAGTGGTGGGAGTATGTGATAGAGTGTAAGAAAGTAAACTCTAGATTGATATGGGTAAAACTGAAAGTGGATGGAGAGAGATGGGTGATTATTGGTGCATAAGCACATGGGCATAAGAAAAATCATGAGAGGCAAGTGTTTTGGGAGCAGCTGAATGAGTGATTTGAATGCAAAGGTGAGTAATGTAGCAGTTGAGGGAATAATTGGTGTACATGGGGTGTTCAGTGTTGTAAATGGAAATGGTGAAAAGCTTGTAGATTTATGTGCTGAAAAAGGACTGGTGATTGATAATACCTGGTTTAAAAAGAGAGATATACGTAAGTATACATATGTAAGTAGGAGAGATGGCCAGAGAGCATTATTGGATTACATGTTAATTGATAGGAGTGCAAAAGAGAGACTTTTGGATGTTAATGTGCTGAGAGGTGCAACTGGAGGGATGTCTGATTATTATCTTGTGGAAGTGAAGGTGAAGATTTGTAGAGGTTTTTAGAAAAGAAGAGACAATGTTGGGGTGAAGAGAGTGGTGAGAGTAAGTGAGCTTGGGAAGGAGACTTGCGTGAGGAAGTACCAGGAGAGACTGAGTACAGAATGGAAAAAGGTGAGAACAAAGGACATAAGGGGAGTGGGGGAGGAATGGGATGTATTTAGGGAAGCAGTGATGGCTTGCACAAAAGATGCTTGTGGCATGAGAAGTCTAGGAGGTGGGCAGATTAGATAGGGTAGTGAGTGATGGGATGAAGTAAAATAATTAGTGAAAGAGAAGAGAGAGACATTGGGACGATTTTTGCAGGGAAATAAAGCAAATGACTAGGAGTTGTATAAAAGAAAGAGGCAGGAGGTCAAGAGAAAGGTGCAAGAGGTGAAAAAGAGGGCAAATGAGAATTGGGGTGAGGGAGTATCATTAAATTTTATGAAGAATAAAAAGAGGGGCAAGTATGAAGTCTGTTGGGGATGAGAGAGCTTGGGAAGTGAGTCAGTTGTTGTTCGCTGATGATACAGCGCTGGTGGCTGATTCATGTGAGAAACTGCAGAAGCTGGTGACTGAGTTTGGTAAAGTGTGTGGAAGAAGAAAGTTGAGAGTAAATGTGAATAAGAGCAAGGTTATTAGGTACAGTAGGGGTGAGGGTCAAGTCAATTGGGAGGTGAGTTTGAATGGAGAAAAACTGGAGGAAGTGAAGTGTTTTAGATATCTGGGAGTGAATCTGTCAGCGGATGGAACCATGGAAGCGGAAGTGGATCATAGGGTGGAGGAGGGGGCGAAAATTTTGGGAGCCTTGAAAAATGTGTGGAAGTCGAGAACACTATCTCGGAAAGCAAAAATGGGTATGTTTGAGGGAATAGTGGTTCCAACAATGTTGTATGGTTGCGAGGCGTGGGCTATGGATAGAGATGTGCGCAGGAGGATGGATGTGCTGGAAATGAGATGTTTGAGGACAATGTGTGGTGTGAGGTGGTTTGATCGAGTAAGTAACGTAAGGGTAAGAGAGATGTGTGGAAATAAAAAGAGCGTGGTTGAGAGAGCAGAAGAGGGTGTTTTGAAATGGTTTGGGCACATGGAGAGAATGAGTGAGGAGAGATTGACCAAGAGGATATATGTGTCGGAGGTGGAGGGAACGAGGAGAAGAGGGAGACCAAATTGGAGGTGGAAAGATGGAGTGAAAAAGATTTTGTGTGATCGGGGCCTGAACATGCAGGAGGGTGAAAGGAGGGCAAGAAATAGAGTGAATTGGAGTCATGTGGTATACAGGGGTTGACGTGCTGTCAGTGGATTGAAGCAAGGCATGTGAAGCGTCTGGGGTAAACCATGGAAAGCTGTGTAGGTATGTATATTTGCGTGTGTGGACGTGTGTATGTACATGTGTATGGGGGGGGGGGGTTGGGACATTTCTTTCGTCCGTTTCCTTGCGCTACCTCGCAAACGCGGGAGACAGCGACAAAGTATAAAAAAAAAAAAAAAAAAAAAAAAAAAAAAAAAAAAAAAAAAAAGATGTTTTGGAAGGAGGTAAATAAAGTGCATAAGACAGGGTAACAAATGGGAACATCAGTGAAGGGGGGTAATGGGGAGGTGATAACAATGTGAGAAGATGGAGTGAGTATTTTGAAGGTTTGTTGAATGTGTTTGATGATAGAGTGGCAGATATAGGGTGTTTTGGTCGAGGTGGTGTGCAAAGTGAGAGGGTTAGGGAGAATGATTTGGTAAACAGAGAAGAGGTAGTAAAAGCTTTGCGGAAGATGAAAGCCGGCAAGGCAGCAGGTTTGGATGGTATTGCAGTGGAATTTATAAAAAAAAAAAAAAAAGGGGGTGACTGTATTGTTGACTGGTTGGTAAGGTTATCTAATGTATGTATGACTCATGGTGAGGTACCTGAGGATTGGCAGAACGCTTGCATAGTGGCACTGTTCAAAGGCAAAGGGGATAAAAGTGAGTGCTTAAATTACAGAGGTATAAGTTTGTTGAGTATTCCTGGTAAATTATATGGGAGGGTATTGAATGAGAGGGTGAAGGCATGTACATATCATCAGACTAGGGAAGAGTAATGTGGTTTCAGAAGTGGTAGAGGATGTGTGGATCACGTGTTTGCTTTGAAGAATGTATGTGAGAAATACTTAGAAAAGCAAATGGATTTGTATGTAGCATTTATGGATCTGGAGAAGGCATATGATAAGAGTTGATAGAGATGCTCTGTGGAAGGTACTAAGAATATATGGTGTGGGAGGCAAGTTGTTAGAAGCAGTGAAAAGTTTTTATCGGGGATGTAAGGCAGGTGCACGTGTAAGAAGAGAGGAAAGTGATTGGTTCTCAGTGAATGTTGGTTTGCGGCAGGGGTGCATGATGTCTCCATGGTTGTTTAATTTGTTTATGGATGGGGCTGTTAGGGAGGTGAATGCAAGAGTTTTGGAAAGAGGGGCAAGTATGCAGTCTATTGTGGATGAGAGTGCTTGGGAAGTGAGTCAGTTGTTGTTCGATGATGATACAGCGTAGGTAGCTGATTCGGGTGTGAAACTGCAGAAGCTGGGGACTGAGTTTGGTAAAGTGTGTGAAAGAAGAAAGCTGAGGGTAAATGTGAATAAGAGCAAGGTTATTAGGTACAGTAGGGTTGAGGGACAAGTCAATTGGAAAGTAAGTGTGAATGGAGAAAAACTGATGGAAGTGAAGTGTTTTAGATATCTGGGAGTGGATTTGGCAGCAGATAGAACCATGGAAGCAGAAGTGAATCATAGGGTGGGGGAGGGGGCGAAAGTTTTGGGACCGTTAAAGAATGTGTGGAAGTCGAGAACAATATCTTGGAAAGCAAAAATGGGTATGTTTGAAGGAATAGTGGTTCCAACAATGTTATATGGTTGCGTGGCGTGGGCTATAGATAGAGTTGTGCGGAGGATGGTGTATGTGCTGGAAATGAGATGTTTGAGGACAATATGTGGTGTGAGGTGGTTTGATCGAGTACGTAATAATAGGGTAAGAGAGATGTGTGGTAATAAAAAGAGTGTGGTTGAGAGAGCAAAAGAGGGTGTTTTGAAATGGTTTGGTCACATGGTGAGATTGACAAAGAGGATATATGTCTCAGAGGTGGAGGGAATGAGGAGAAGTGGGAGACCAAATTGGAGGTGGAAAGATGGAGTGTAAAAATTTTGAGTGATCGAGGCCTGAACATGCAGGAGGTGAAAGGTGTGCAAGGAATAGAGTGAATTGGAACGATGTGGTATACCAGGGTCGATGTGCTGTCAATGGATTGAACCAGGGCATGTGAAGCGTCTGGGGTAAACCATGGAAAGTTCTGTGGGGCCTTGATGTGGAAAGGGAGCTGTGGTTTCGGTGCATTATACATGACAGCAAGAGACCAAGTGTGAATGAATGTGGCCTTTGGTGTCTTTTCATAGCACTACCTCGCACATGAGGGGGGAGGGGGTTGTTATTTCATGTGTGGCGGGGTGACGATGGGAATGAATAAAGGCAGACAGTATGAATTATGTACATGTGTATATATGAATATGTCTGTGTGTGTATATATATATGTATACGTTGAGATGTATAGGTATGTATATGTGCAGGCGTGGACATATATATATATAATAAGCAAAATAATAATAAAATATATATCTTTCTTTCATACTATTCGCCATTTCCCGCATTAGCGAGGTAGCGTTAAGAACAGAGGACTGGGCCTTAGAGGGAATATCCTCACCTGGCCCCCTTCTCTGGTCCTTCTTGAGAGAGAGAGAGAGAGAGAGAGAGAGAGAGAGAGAGAGAGAGAGAGAGAGAGAGAGAGAGAGAGAGAGAGAGAGAGAGATATCCACAACAGACTTCATTCTTGCCCCTCTTTCCAAAACTCTTGCATTCACCTCCCTAACAACCCCATCCATAAACATATTAAACAACCATGGAGACATCACACACCCCTGCCGCAAACCTACATTCACCGAGAACCAATCACTTTCCTCTCTTCCTACACGTACACATGCCTTACATCCTCGATAAAAACTTTTCACTGCTTCTAACAACTTGCCTCCCACACCATATATTCTTAGTACCTTCCACAGAGCATCTCTATCAACTCTATCATATGCCTTCTCCAGATCCATAAATGCTACATACACATCCATTTGCTTTTCTAAGTATTTCTCACATACATTCTTCAAAGCAAACACCTGATCCACACATCCTCTACCACTTCTGAAACCACATTACTCTTCTCTAGTCTGATGCTATGTACATACCTTCACCCTCTCAATCAATACCCTCCCATATAATTTACCAGGAATACTCAACAAACTTATACCTCTGTAATTTGAGCACTCACTCTTATCCCCTTTGCCTTTACACAATGGCACTATGCACACATTCCGCCAATCCTCAGGCACCTCACCATGAATCATACATACATTAAATAACCTTACCAACCAGTCAACAATAGTCACCCCCTTTTTTAATAAATTCCACTGCAATACCATCCAAACCTGCTGCCTTGCCGGCTTTCATCTTCCGCAAAGCTTTTACTACCTCTTCTCTGTTTACCAAACCACTCTCCCTGACCCTCTCACTTTGCACATCCCCTCAAACAAAACACCCTATACCTGCCAATCTATCATCTAACACATTCAACAAAACTTCAAAATACTCATTCTATCTCCTTCTCACTTGACCTCAACTTGTTATTACCTCCCCATTAGTCCCCTTCACTGATGTTCCCATTCAAACTTACCTCCCAATTAACTTGCCCCTCAACCCTACTGAATCTAATAACCTTGCTCTTATTCACATTTAGTCTCAACTTTCTCCTTTCACACAGTTTACCAAACTCAGTCACCAACCTCTGCAGTTTCTCACCCGAATCAGCCACCAGCACTGTCTCATCATCGAACAACTGGCTCTCATCCAGAACAGACCGTAAACTTGCCCCTCTCCAAAACTCTTGCATTCCCTTCCTTAACTGCCCCATTCATAAGCAAAGCCAGGTATTCATTACGTTCATTATATTAATTACATCAACCAACCTCTAAGGGTGGATGAACAGCTGCACTGACTAAGGGACAACTGTCACAAGCAGGATTCACCCCTATGTACTCTACACTGGGAGGCTCATGAATGTGTCAAGGTCAGGAACGATAAACGCTACACCACAGAGGACCCATTTTGTTATGCAAGGAAACACTCATGTATTAAGAAATAAATAATTAAGCCAAACAAGAGGTCTCAACTTACTGTCAAGTCCAGGAATTTAATATACAATGAAATTTGGAATGTTACCATTCCAGATACTAGTTTCACTAAACAGTGAACATATGTGATTATCTTACTGTTACGTATAAGAACAAATATAAGTCTCCTAAACAAAATCATTAAAGTTGCTACAGTAATTCTCCAACCTTTCTGCACTTGTCTCCATATCATACATTAATTAATAACAAAAAACACATACTCACTTTTTTAGACTTTTTCGATCCAACATCACTCTTCTTGGAGACCTGATCATCTTCCTGTTCCTTCATCTCAACAGCATCCAACTGTGTATAATGAAAATTCACTTCATGAAAATCAAATATACAGCAAAATGCCACTACAGAAAAATAGAATAAAATCTGAATAATAATGAGGCTATTCAAAGAAATATATTTACAGACCAGATGAAGTTATTGGGTGGTAATTCTGAGGCTGAAATCCTTTTTCTAAGTCTTCCTGAAAGCTACTATCCAATCACTCATTGTTATGGTCTGATCACACTCAAGCATTATACATAATTTCTGGTTTCCTATCTCTGAGTTTTCCTTCAATGCATCAACTACCAACATACCCAAATACATGCAAGGATTTCATAATCTTAAGCTAGACAGGAGTATTTCAGGATTAAAGATATTTATTTATTCATATCTTTTTTTGCCCTCTTTTTCACCTTTTGCACCTTTCTCTTGACCTCCTGTCTCTTTCTTTTATACATCTCCCACTCATTTGCATTATTTACCAGTAAAAATCATCCAAATGTCTCTCTCTTCTCTTTCACTAATAATCTTACTTCTTCATCCCACCACTCACTACCCTTTCTAATCTGCCCACCTCCCATGCTTCTCATGCCACAAGCATCTTTTGCGCAAGCCATCACTGCTTCCCTAAACACATCCCATTCCTCTCCCACTCCCCTTACATCCTTTGTTCTCACCTTTTTCCATTCTGTATTCAGCCTCTCCTGGTACTCCCTCACACAAGTCTCCTTCCCAAGCTCACCTACTCTCACCACTCTCTTCACCCAAACACTCTCTCTTCTTTTCTGAAAACCTCTACAAATCTTCACCCTCACCCCCACAAGATAATGATCAGACATCCCTCCAGTTGCACCTCTCAGCACATTAACATCCAAAAAGCTCTCTTTCACGCGCCTTTCAATTAACATTTAATCCAATAACGCTCTCTGGCCATCTCTCCTACTTACATACGTATACTTATGTATATCTCTTTTTAAACCAGATATTCCTAATCACTGGTCCTTTTTCAGCACATAAATCTACAAGCTCTTCACCATTTCCATTTACAACACTGAACACCCCATGTATACCAATTATTCCCTCAACTGCCACATTACTCACATTTGCATTCAAGTCACCCATCACTATAACCCGGTCTAGTGCATCAAAACCACTAACAAATGAGAGTTGGGGTGAGAGAGTACCATTAAATTTTAGGAAGAATAAAAAGATGTTTTGGAAGGAGGTAAATAAAGTGTTTAAGACAAGGGAACAAATGGGAACTTCAGTGAAGGGCACAAATGGGGAGGTGATAACAAGTAGTGGTGATGTGAGAAGGAGATGGAGTGAGTATTTTGAAGGTTTGTCGAATGTGTTTGATGATAGAGTGGCAGATATAGGGTATTTTGGTCGAGGTGGTGTGCAAAGTGAGAGGGTTAGGGAAAATGATTTGGTAAACAGAGAAGAGGTAGTAAAAGCTTTGCGGAAGATGAAAGCCGGCAAGGCAGCAGGTTTGGATGGTATTGCAGTGGAATTTATTAAAAAAGGGGGTGACTGTATTGTTGACTGGTTGGTAAGGTTATTTAATGTATGTATGATTCATGGTGAGGTGCCTGAGGATTGGCGGAATGCTTGCATAGTGCCATTGTACAAAGGCAAAGGGGATAAGAGTGAGTGCTCAAATTACAGAGGTATAAGTTTGTTGAGTATTCCTGGTAAATTATATGGGAGGGTATTGATTGAGAGGGTGAAGGCATGTACAGAGCATCAGATTGGGGAAGAGCAGTGTGGTTTCAGAAGTGGTAGAGGATGTGTGGATCAGGTGTTTGCTTTGAAGAATGTATGTGAGAAATACTTAGAAAAGCAAATGGATTTGTATGTAGCATTTATGGATCTGGAGAAGGCATATGATAGAGTTGATAGAGATGCTCTGTGGAAGGTATTAAGAATATATGGTGTGGGAGGAAAGTTGTTAGAAGCAGTGAAAAGTTTTTATCGAGGATGTAAGGCATGTGTACGTGTAGGAAGAGAGGAAAGTGATTGGTTCTCAGTGAATGTAGGTTTGCGGCAGGGGTGTGTGATGTCTCCATGGTTGTTTAATTTGTTTATGGATGGGGTTGTTAGGGAGGTGAATGCAAGAGTTGTGGAAAGAGGGGCAAGTATGAAGTCTGTTGGGGATGAGAGAGCTTGGGAAGTGAGTCAGTTGTTGTTCGCTGATGATACAGCGCTGGTGGCTGATTCATGTGAGAAACTGCAGAAGCTGGTGACTGAGTTTGGTAAAGTGTGTGGAAGAAGAAAGTTAAGAGTAAATGTGAATAAGAGCAAGGTTATTAGGTACAGTAGGGTTGAGGGTCAAGTCAATTGGGAGGTGAGTTTGAATGGAGAAAAACTGGAGGAAGTGAAGTGTTTTAGATATCTGGGAGTGGATCTGGCAGCGGATGGAACCATGGAAGCGGAAGTGGATCATAGGGTGGGGGAGGGGGCGAAAATTCTGGGAGCCTTGAAGAATGTGTGGAAGTCGAGAACATTATCTCAGAAAGCAAAAATGGGTATGTTTGAAGGAATAGTGGTTCCAACAATGTTGTATGGTTGCGAGGCGTGGGCTATGGATAGAGTTGTGCGCAGGAGGATGGATGTGCAGGAAATGAGATGTTTGAGGACAATGTGTGGTGTGAGGTGGTTTGATCGAGTAAGTAACGTAAGGGTAAGAGAGATGTATGGAAATAAAAAGAGCGTGGTTGAGAGAGCAGAAGAGGGTGTTTTGAAATGGTTTGGGCACATGGAGAGAATGAGTGAGGAAAGATTGACCAAGAGGATATATGTGTCGGAGGTGGAGGGAACGAGGAGAAGAGGGAGACCAAATTGGAGGTGGAAAGATGGAGTGAAAAAGATTTTGTGTGATCGGGGCCTGAACATGCAGGAGGGTGAAAGGAGGGCAAGGAATAGAGTGAATTGGGGCGATGTGGTATACCGGGGTTGACATGCTGTCAGTTGATTGAATCAAGGCATGTGAAGCGTCTGGGGTAAACCATGGAAAGCTGTGTAGGTATGTATATTTGCGTGTGTGGACGTATGTATATACATGTGTATGGGGGTGGGTTGGGCCATTTCTTTCGTCTGTTTCCTTGCGCTATCTCGCAAACGCGGGAGACAGCGGAAAAAAAAAAAAAAAATTTGTTGAGTATTTCTGGTTAATATATGGGAGGGTATTGATTGAGAGGGTGAAGGCATGTACAGAGCATCAGATTGGGGAAGAGCAGTGTGGTTTTAGAAGTGGAAGAGGATGTGTGGATCAGGTGTTTCCTTTGAAAATGTATGTGAGAAATACTTAGAAAGGCAAATGGATTTGTATGTAGCATTTATGAATCTAGAGAAGGCATGGTGTGGGAGGCAAGTTGTTAGAAGCAGTGAAAAGTTTTTATCGAGGATGTAAGGCATGTGTACGTGTAGGAAGAGAGGAAAGTGATTGGTTCTCAGTGAATGTGGGTTTGCGGCAGGGGTGTGTGATGTCTCCATGGTTGTTTAATTTGTTTATGGATGGGGTTGTTAGGGAGGTGAATGCAGGAGTTTTGGAAAGAGGGGCAAGTATGAAGTCTGTTGTGGATGAGAGAGCTTGGGAAGTTAGTCAGCTGTTGTTCGCTGAAGGTACAGCGCTGGTGGCTGATTCATGTGAGAAACTGCAGAAACTAGTGACTGAGTTTGGTAAAGTGTGTGAAAGAAGAAAGTTGAGAGTATATGTGAATAAGAGTAAGGTTATTAGGTACAGTAGGGTTTAGGGTCAAGTAAATTGGGAGTTAAGTTGAAAAGGAGAAAAACTGGAGGAAGTGAAGTGTTTTAGATATCTGGGAGTGGATTTGGCAGCGGATGGAACCATGGAAGCGGAAGTGAATCATAGGGAAGGGGAGGGGGCGAAAATTCTGGGAGCCTTGAAGAATGTGTGGAAGTTGAAAACATTATCTCAGAACACAAAAATGGGTATGTTTGAAGGAGTAGTGGTTCCAACAATGTTGTATGGTTGCAAGGCATGGGCTATGGATAGAGTTGTGTGCAGGAGGGTGGATGTGCTGGAAATGAGATGTTTGAGGACAATATGTGGTGTGAGGTGGTTTGATCAAGTAAGTAATAATAGGGTAAGAGAGATGTGTGGTAATAAAAAGAGTGTGGTTGAGAGAGCAGACGAAGGTGTTTTGAAATGGTTTGGTCACATGGAGAGAATGAGTGAGGAAAGATTGAACAAGACGATATATGTGTCAGAGGTGGAGGGAACAAGAGAAGTGGGAGACCAAATTGGAGGTGGAAAGATGTGAGGTGGGGTGGCGATGGGAACAGATGAAGGCAGCGAGTATGAATATGTACATGTGTATATATGTATATGTCTGTGTGTGTATATGTCTGTATTCTGTCAATGTGACCAAACCATTCCAACACACCCTCTTCTCCTCTTTTAAATACACACTGTCTATCACCACACATCTCTCTTACTCTTTCATTAATCACTCGATCAAACCACCTCACACCACACATTGTCCTTAAACATCTCATTTCCAACACATCCACCCTCCTCCGTGCAACCCTATCTATAGCCCATGTCTCTCAACCATATAACATTGTTGGAACCAATTCATTCAACTTCACTCTATTCCTTGCATGCCTTTAACCCTCCTGTATGTCCAGGCCCAAATCGCTCAAAACTTTTTCACTCCATTCTTCCACCTCCAATTTGGTCTCCTGCTTCTCCCTCTTCCCTCAATCTCTGGCACATACATCCTCTTTGTCAATCTTTCCTCACTCATTCTCTCCATGTGACCAAACCAATTCAACACAACCTCTCCAGCTCTCTCAACCACACTCTGTCTATTACCACACATCTCTCTTACTCTTTCATTAATCACTCGATCAAACCACCTCACACCACATATTGTCCTTAAACATCTCATTTCCAACACATCCACCCTCCTCCGGACAACCATATCTATAGCCCATGCCTCACAACTATATTAACATTGCTGGAACCACTCTTTCTTCAAAAATACCCATTTTTGCTCTCTCAGATAACATTCTCATCTTCCACACATTCTTCAATGTTCCCAGAACCTTTGCCCCCTTCCCCACCCTGTGACTCACTTCTACTTCCATCCCCTGCTAAGTCCACTCCCAGATATCTAAAACAATGCACTTCTGCCAGGTTCTCTCCATTCAGACTTACCTCCTAATTAACTTGACCCTCAACCCTACTGAATCTAATAACCTTGCTCTTATTCACATTTACTCTCAGCTTTCTTCTTTCACACACTTACCAAACTCACTCATCAACTTATGCAGTTTCTCACCCAAATCAGCCATCAACAAATAACAACAGACTCACTTCCCATGCCTTCTCATCCACAACAGGCTGCATACTTGCCCCTCTCCAAAACTCTTGCATTCACCTTCCTAACCACCCAATCCATAAACAAATTAAAAAACCACGGAGACATCATGCACCCCGCCACGAATCGACATTCACTAGGAACCAATTACTTTCCTTTCTTCCTACTTATACACATGCTGTACATCCTTGGTAAAAACTTTTCACTGCTTCTACCAACTTACCAACCACACCATATACTCTTAAAACCTTCCACAAAGCATATCTATCCACCGTTTCATACATCTTCTCCAGATCCATAAATCTTTTCTTTCTTTCAAACTATCTGCCATTTCCCGCATCAGCAAGGTATTGTTAAGAACAGAGGATTGGGCCTCTGAGGGAATATCCTCACCTGGCCCCCTTCTGTTCCTCCTTTAGGAAAATTAAAAAAAAAAACAAGAGGGGAGGATTTCCAGCTCCCCTCTCCCTCCCCTTTTAGTCGCCTTCTACGACACGCAGGGAATACGTGGGAAGTATTCTTTCTCCCCTATCCCCAAGGATAAAGATCCATAAATGGTACATACAAATCCATCTGTTTTTCTAAGTATTTCTCACATAAATTTTTCAAAGCACACACCTGATCCACACACTCTCTACCACTTTTGAAACCACACTGCTCTTCTCCAATCTGATACTCTGTGCATGCTTTTACCCTCTCAGTCAATAACCTCCCATATAATTTCCCAGGAATACTCGACAAACTTATGCCTCTGTAATTTGAACACTCAACCTTTATCCCCTTTGCCTTTGTGCGATGGCACTATGCATGCATTCCGCCAATCCTCAGGCACTTGACCAAGATCCATACATACAATGAATATCCTTGCCAACCAATTAACAACACAGTCACCCTCTTTTTTGATAAATTCCACTGCAATGCCATCCAAACCTGCCGCCTTGCCAGCTTTCATCTTCCGCAAAGCTTTCACTACCTCTTCTCTGTTCACCAAACCATTCTCCCTGACCCTTTCACTTTGCACTCTACCCCAACCAAAACACTATATTTTCCACTCTATCATCAAACACATTCAACAAACCTTCAAAATATTCACTCCATCTCATTCTCACTTCATCACTAAATTGTTACTACCTCCCCATTAGCCCCCTTCACTGATGTTCCCATCTGTTCTCTTGTCTTACGCACTTCATTTACCTCTTTCCAAAACATCTTTTTATTCTCCCTAAAATTTAATGCTACTCTCTCAACCAATTTCTCATTTGTCCTCTTTTTCACCTCTTGACCTCCTGCTGCTTTCTTTTATACCTTTCCCAGTAATTTGCATTAATTACCTGCAAAAATCATCCAAACGCCTCTCTCTTCTCTTTTACTGACAATCTTACTTCATCCCACCACTCACTACCCTTTCTAATCTGCCCACCTCCCACCTTTCTTATACCACATGCATCTTTTGCACAAGCCATCACTACTTCCTTAAGTACAACCCATTCCTCCCCCACTCCCCTTAAGTCATTTGCTCTCACCTGCCATTCTGCACAATCTCTCTTGGTATTTCCTCACATATATCTCCTTTCTAAGCTCACTTACTCCCACCACTCTCTTCTTTTCTGAAAACCTCTACAAATCTTCACCTTCGCCTTCACAAAATAGTGATCATACATCCCATCTCAGCACATTAACATCCAAAAGTCTCTCTTTTACACGCCTATCAATTAACACATAATCCAATAATGCCCTCTGGCCATCTCTCCTACTCACATACGTATACTTAAGTATATCTCTCTTTTTAAACCAGGTATTCCCAATCACCAGTCCTTTTTCAGCACACAAATCCACAGGCTCTTAACCATTTCCATTTAAATCACTGAACACCCCATGTAAACTATTTATACCCTCAACTGCCACATTACTCACCCTTACTTTCAAATCACCAATCACTATAACCAAGTCTCATGCATCAAAGCTGCTAACACACTCATTCAGCTGCTCCCAAAACACTTGCCTCTCACGACCTTTCTTCTTATGACCTGGTGCAAAGGTCCCAATAATAAAGTCACCCCTCTCTCTCTATCCACTTTCGGTTTTACCTATATCTTAAACTCTATCACATATTCCCACAACTGCTTCAGGAGGAGTGCTACTCCTTCCTTTGCTCTTGTCCTCTCATTAACCCCTGACTTTACTCCTAAGACATTCCCAAACCACTCTTCCCTTTTACCCTTGAACTTTGTTTCACTCAGAGCCAAAACATACAGGTTCCTTTCCTCAAACATACTACCCATCTCTCTTTTTATCTCATCTTGGTTACATCCACGCACATTCAGACACCCCAATCTGAGCCTTCGAAGAGAATGAGCACTCCCTGCATGACTCCTTCTTCTGTTTCCCCTTTTAGAAAGCTAAAATACAAGGAGGGGAGGGTTTCCAGCCCCCCACTCCTGCACCCTTTAGTCACCTTCTATGACACACAGGGAATAAGTGGGAAGTATTCTTTCTCCCCTATCCCCAGGGATAGAAATAAATAAAATCTGCTATAATTTCTTTTCATTAACTTAAGGAAACTGTCATATTTCTACAACAAAAGCTGCACTTCCTGCAATTATACCACTTACCTCAGACATAAATTTATCGAGGTCTTGATTCCAAAGATCCTCAGGTGTCTTGTTCTTCAAATCATTCAACTCTCTGATTTTCGCATCACGGTGTTTCAAAAGTTCATCCTTCTTTTCTTTGGTTAAAGACCACATTTGCATCCCCAATAGATAGTCATATTCTTGGTCCTTGCGTGACTCATCTTCTCCATCAGATTCATCATCATCATCATTTTCTTCCTGTAATTAAGATTAATACAATACAATGAGTCTGTTAAATCATAATCAAAGAAGTAAATTTAAGGTACATTTCGTAGACTGATAAATACTGAATTTTGTTAAAGGACTAAACTGGTGGTAAGTTTAATGCTATCAAAACCAAATTTCTGCTCATCTCATGAATCTGTAAAGCCATCACAAAGCATAATGAAGCGTTGAGGTGGAATGGACATATGAAGAGAATGAGTGAGGAAAGATTGACAAAGAGGATAAATGTGTCAGAAGTGGAGGGAACAAGAAGAAGCGGGAGACCAAATTGGAGGTGGAAGGATGGAATAAAAAAGATTTTGAGTGACTGGGGCCTCAACATACAGGAGGGTGAGAAGCGCGCAAGGAAAAGAGTGAATTGGAACAATGCGGTACACTGGGGTCAATGTGCTGTCAATGGACTGAACCAGGGCATGTGAAACATCTGGGGTAAACCATGGAAAGGTATATGGGGCCTGCATGTAGATAGAGAGCTGTGGTTTTCGGTGCATTACACATGACAGACTGAGAGTGGACGAATGTGGCCTTTTGTGTCTGTTATCCTGGCGCTACTTCGCTGAAGCAGGGGTAGCGATGCTGTTTCTTGTGGGGCGGGTTAGCGCCAGGAATGGAAGAAGGCAATCAAGTATGAATATATACACGTGTATATATGCATATGTATACTTATATGTCTGGGTTTTCAGAAAAGAAGAGTGAATGTTGGGGTGAAGAGGGTGGTGAGAGTAAGTGAGCTTGGGAAGGAGACTTGTGTGAGGAAGTACCAGGAAAGACTGAGTACAGAATGGAAAAAGGTGAGAACAATGGAAGTAAGGGGAGTGGAGGAGGAATGGGATGTATTTAGGGAATCAGTGATGGATTGCGCAAAAGATGCTTGTGGCATGAGAAGCATGGGAAGTGGGTTGATTAGAAAGGGTAGTGAGCGGTGGGATGAAGAAGTAAGATTATTAGTGAAAGAGAAGAGAGAGGCATTTGGAAGATTTTTGCAGGGAAAAAATGCTATTGAGTGGGAGATGTATAAAAGAAAGAGACAGGAGGTCAAGAGAAAGGTGCAAGAGGTGAAAAAGAGGGCAAATGAGAGTTGGGGTGAGAGAGTACCATTAAATTTTAGGAAGAATAAAAAGATGTTCTGGAAGGAGGTAAATAAAGTGCGTAAGACAAGGGAGCAAATGGGAAACTCAGTGAAGGGCGCTAATGGGGAGGTGATAACAAGTAGTGGTGATGTGAGAAGGAGATGGAATGAGTATTTTGAAGGTTTGTTGAATGTGTTTGATGATAGAGTGGCAGATATAGGGTGTTTTGGTCGAGGTGGTGTGCAAAGTGAGAGGGTTAGGGAAAATGACTTGGTAAACAGAGAAGAGGTAGTAAAAGCTTTGCGGAAGATGAAAGCCGGCAAGGCAGCAGGTTTGGATGGTATTGCAGTGGAATTTATTAAAAAAGGGGGTGACTGTATTGTTGACTGGTTGGTAAGGTTATTCAATGTATGTATGACTCATGGTGAGGTGCCTGAGGATTGGCGGAATGCGTCCATAGCGCCATTGTACAAAGGCAAAGGGGATAATTACAGAGGTATAAGTTTGTTGAGTATTCCTCGGAAATTATATGGGAGGGTATTGATTGAGAGGGTGAAGGCATGTACAGAGCATCAGATTGGGGAAGAGCAGTGTGGTTTCAGAAGTGGTAGAGGATGTGTGGATCAGGTGTTTGCTTTGAAGAATGTATGAGAAATACTTAGAAAAGCAAATGGATTTGTATGCAGCATTTATGGATCTGGAGAAGGCATATGATAAAGAGTTGATAGAGATGCTCTGTGGAAGGTATTAAGAATATATGGTGTGGGAGGCAAGCTGTTACAAGCAGTGAAAAGTTTTTATCGAGGATGTAAGGCATGTGTACGTGTAGGAAGAGAGGAAAGTGATTGGTTCTCAGTGAATGTAGGTTTGCGGCAGGGGTGTGTGATGTCTCCATGGTTGTTTAATTTGTTTATGGATGGGGTTGTTAGTGAGGTGAATGCAAGAGTTTTGGAAAGAGGGGTAAGTATGAAGTCTGTTAGGGATAAGTGAGCTTGGGAAGTGAGTCAGTTGTTGTTCGCTGATGATACAGCGCTGGTGGCTGATTCATGTGAGAAACTGCAGAAGCTGGTGATTGAGTTTGGTAAAGTGTGTGAAAGATGAAAGTTGAGAGTAAATGTGAATAAGAGCAAGGTTAATAGGTACAGTAGGGTTGAGGGTCAAGTCAATTGGGAGGTAAGTTTGAATCGAGAAAAACTGGAGGAAGTAAAGTGTTTTAGATATCTGGGAGTGGATCTGGCAGCGATGGAACCATGGAAGCGGAAGTGAATCATAGGGTGGGGGAGGGGGCGAAAATCCTGTGAGCCTTGAAGAATGTGAGGAAGTCGAGAACATTATCTCGGAAAGCAAAAATGGGTATGTTTGAAGGAATAGTGGTTCCTACAATGTTGTATGGTTGCGAGGCGTGGGCTATGGATAGAGTTGTGCGCAGGAGGGTGGATGTGCTGGAAATGAGATGTTTGAGGACAATGTGTGGTGTGAGGTGGTTTGATCAAGTAAGTAATGTAAGGGTAAAAGAGATGTGTGGAAATAAAAGGAGCGTGGTTGAGAGAGCAGAAGAGGGTGTTTTGAAATGGTTTGGGCACATGGAGAGAATGAGTGAGGAAAGATTGACCAAGAGGATATATGTGTCGGAGGTGGAGGGAACGAGGTGAAGTGGGAGACCAAATTAGAGGTGGAAAGATGGAGTGAAAAAGATTTTGTGTGATCGGGGCCTGAACATGCAGGAGGGTGAAAGGCGGGCAAGGAATAGAGTGAATTGGATCAATATGGTATACCGGGGTTGACGTGCTGTCAGTGGATTGAATCAGGGCATGTGAAGCGTCTGGGGTAAACCATGGAAAGTTGTGTGGGACCTGGATGTGGAAAGGGAGCTGTGGTTTCGGGCATTATTGCATGATAGCTAGAGACTGAGTGTTAACGAATGGGGCCTTTGTTGTCTTTTCATAGCGCTACCTCGCACACATGAGGGGGGAGGGGGATGGTATTCCATGTGTGGCAAGGTGGCGATGGGAATGAATAAAGGCAGACAGTGTGAATTGTGTGCATGGGTATATAGGTATGTGTCTGTGTGTGTATATATATGTGTACATTGAGATGTATAGGTATGTATATTTGCGTGTGTGGACGTGTATTTATATACATGTGTATGGGGGTGGGTTGGGCCATTTCTTTCATCTGTTTCCTTGCGCTACCTCCCAAACACTGAAACAGCGACAAAGCAAAATAAATAAATTAATAAAAAATAAGTCTCTTATGTATCTCTGGATGTGGAAAGGGAGCTGTGGTTTCAATGCATTATACATGACAGCTAGACACTGAGTGTGAACGAATGTGGCCTTTGTTGTCTTTTCCTAGCGCTACCTCGCGCATATATGGGGAAAGGGGGCTGTCATTTCATGCGAGTGGGGTGGCGACGGGAATGAATAAGGGCAGACAGTATGAATTATGTACATGTGTATATATGTATATGTCTGTATGTGTATCTATATGTATATGTTGAGATGTATTGGTATGTATATGTGCGTGTGGATGTGTATGTATATCCATGTGTATGTGCGTGGGTTGGGCCATTCTTTCGTCTGTTTCCTTGCGCTACCTCGCTAACGCGGGAGACAGCGACAAAGTATAATATAAAATAAATAAATAATGTCTCTCTCTTTTTAAACCAAGTATTCCCAATCACCAGTCCTTTTTCAGCACACAAATCCACTAGCTCTCCACCATTTCCATTTACAACACTTAACACCCCATGTACACCAATCATATGAGTGTATGTGAGTGGATGGGCCATTCTTTGTCTGTTTCCTGGCGCTACCTTGCTGACACGGGAAACAATGATTAAGTATAATGAAATAAAAATAATAACATGTTGATATGTATATGTTATCCCTGGGGATAGGGGAGCAAGAATACTTCCCACGTATTCCCTGCGTGTCGTAGAAGGCGACTAAAAGGGGAGGGAGCGGGGGGCTGGAAATCCTCCCCTCTCGTTTTTTTTTTAATTTTCCAAAGGAAGGAACAGAGAATTGGGCCGGGTGGGGGTAGTCCCTCAGAGGCTCAGTCCTCTGTTCTTAACGCTACCTCGCTGATGCGGGAAATGGCGAATGGTTTGAAAGAAAGAAAGAAAGAATGTATATGTATTTATAGGCATTTATGTATATATATGAGTGGATGGGCCATTCTTTGTCTGTTTCCTGGCACTACCTCGGTGATGCAGAAAACGGCAATCGAGTAAAATAAATAAATGAGTAAACATAAAGAATATACTTGATATCACTGTAATATCTAACCTATCTTGGAAACCTTATATTATGCAAAAATAGCTACGTCTTTATGAAACTGAGTTCTGTATATGTGCCAAAATTTCTTTTCTGAACACTTTACTATTAAGTGCTTGGAGACTGAACATGCAGGGGGTTGAAAGACATACAAGAAATAAGAGCAAATTGAAGTGATGTGGTATATGGGGGTTAATGTGCTGTGCTGTCAATGAACTGAACCAAGGCAAATGAAGCAACCAGGGAAAACTGTGGAAAGGATTGTGAGGACTAGTTATGGATGTTTTTTTTTTTTTTATTACAGTGCAATACATGATAGCTTTGAGAATGGATGTCAGTGAATGAGGCCTTTTCTTTCATCAGTTCTTGGCACTAGCTTGCAGGTGCAGGAAACAGCAAACAAATAATGAAGGAAATAAGAGGTAAATGAATTGTTTTTCAATTCATAAGTAAAGTACCACCCCCTCTAAATGTTACAAAATATTCTTCAATTTAGATATCAAAAACCTTACAACACTCAAGCTTTGATTTTCTATCTACCTGTATCTCTGATGCCTGTTCCCAAATGGAACTCCCTCAACAACTTGGCCACAGCAATAAAGCTTCCATAACTGGTGAGCCCCAGAGCCACTTTAGCTTTTAATGCCTCACCCTTAACAAGCCAATGGCAAAGGGCAACTCTAGTGTAGTGTTTGCATAACCTCCTACGTAATGCTCCAACTGACTTCTACTTAATTTCCTACCTTATACTAATACCTAATCTATCTAACCATCCATATCTCTTGAGTCCTGTTCCCTTCTGGAACTCACTCAAGTGGGTGGCCACAGCAACAGTCTCTCCATAGCTAAACAACTAACTCCAGTGCCACTTCTTAGCATTTAGTGCCTCACTCTTAACAGACCACTGGCAGAGGGCAAGTCTAGCCCAGTGTTTGTAGAGGCTTCTATCTAATGTTACAACTGACTACTTCTATCTAAGCTCCTGCCCAATGTCCTTACCAACTACCACTTCCTCATGTTTCTACCTAAATATTCCTACCTAATTTTTCTCCTACCATTTTGCCAAAAGGAAGGCCAGCACACAGTGCTCACTACACAAAAATCTTGATACAAAAAATGAGCTGTGAGAGTTAAATGATGTCAAGTGTTATGTGTGACAGGGAGAGATTGTATATTTGTGGAGAGAATGTCTGTGGTCCATGTGTGGGCGAGGCATAGAAAACACAGTTACCTGGGTCAGAGGAGTATAAGTTGACAACCACAGAAGTGCTGGCTCATTATGCAATGGTCACTAAACCTCCAGATACCCTGGCGAGTGGTACTAGTAATATACCTCCCTGGTTGTTGGATGCCTAACAATCACTGCTTAGCTCTGATTTTCAACTGTTCATTCCTTTTCACAAGAAAGCATCATTAAACATGCTTTAAATTGAACAAGTAATGATATAATGTCCACAAAAGCTGTCATCCTTGATAATCTCATTACATATGGCTGAAAAGTTACAAATATAAAAGAGAATCAAATAACATCAAAGTGAATTTGAATGCATGAAAATAAAGACAATCATATGTAACATACCAAAGCAGCTTCTCGATCCTGGATCTTCTTCCATGCTCTAACAGGATCAGAGTCATATCCCTTGCGCTGTAGTTCATCGACCATATCTTTCTTTTTCTTGTTTTCTACCACTATACGACCATCACATTTTTCCACAATAAAACGTGCCTGAAGAGGAAAATTAAACTTCATTTAAGACTTAAAGCATAACAAATATTAATTGAATGTATCATGATCCTTATGCATCACAAAAAATAAAGACTAACGTATTCAGCTAGGCACTTTAACATAAATATTCTCAAAAAGCTTTGCGGAAGATGAAATCTGCCAAGGCAGTGGGTTTGGATGGTATTGCAGTGGGATTTATTAAAAAAAGGGGTTACTGTCTTGTTGATTGGCTGGCGAGGATATTCAATGTATGTATGAATCATGGTGAAGGGCTTGAGGATTGGCGAAATGCATGCATAGCGCCTTTGTATGAAAGCAAAGGGGATAAAGGAGTGTGTACCAAATACAGAGGCATAAGTTTGTTGAGCATTCCTGGGAAATTATATGGGAGGGTACTGACTGAAAGAGTGAAGGCACATATAGAACATCAGATTGGGGAAGAGCAGTGTGGTTTAAGAAATGGTAAAGGATGTGTGGATTAGGTGTTTGCTTTGAAAAACGTATAGGAGAAATAATTAGAAAAACAGATGGATTTGTATGTAGCATTCATGGATTTGGAGAAGACATATGATAGGGTTGATAGAGATGCTTTGTGAAGGGTTTTAAGAGTAAATGGTGTGGGAGTTAAGTTGTTAGAAGCAGTGACAAGTTTTTACAAAGGATGTAAGGCATGTGTTCGAGTTGGAAGAGAGAGTGATTGGTTCCCATTGAATGCTGGATTGCAGCAGGGGTGTGTGGTGTCCCCATGGTTATCTAATTTGTTTATGGATGCGGTGGTTAGGGAGGCAAATGCAAGAGTTTTGGAGAGAGGGGCAAGTATGCAGTCTGTTGTGATGAGAGGGCTTGGGAAGTGAGTTGTTTGTTGTTCGCCAATGATACAGCTCTAGTGGCTGATTTGGGTGAGAAGCTGCAGAAGTTGGTTAATGAGTCTGGAAAAATGTGTGAAAGTTTAGAGCAAATGTGAATAAAACCAAGGTTATTGGGTTCAGTAGGGTTGACGGACAAGTTAATTGGGATGTAAGCTTGAATGGAGAAAAATTTGAGAAAGTGAAGTGTCTTGGAGTGGATTTAGCAGCAGATGTAACCATGGAAGTGGAAGTGAGTCACAGGGTGGGGGAGGGGGCAAAGGATTTGGGAGGAATGAAGAATGTGTGGAAGGAGAGAATATTATCTTAGAAAGCAATAATGGGTATATTTGAAGGAATAGTGGTTCCAACAATGTTATATGGTTGCGAGGCATGGGCTATAGATAGGGTTATACAGAGGAAGGTGGATGTGTTGGAAATGAAATGTTTGAGGACAATATGTGGTTTGAGGTGGTTTGATCCAGTAAGTAATGAATGGGTAAGAGAGATGTGTGGAAATAAAAAGTGTGGTTGAGAGAGGAGAGGAGGGTGTTTTGAAATGGTATGGACATATTGAAAGAATGAGAGAGGAAAGATTAACAAAAAAGATAAATGTGTCAGAGGTGGAGGGAAGGAGAAGTGGGAGACCAAATTGGAGGAGGAAGGATGGAGTGATAAAGATTTTGAGCAATTGGGGCCTGAACATACAGGAGGGTGAGAGGTGCAAGGATTAGAGTGAATTGGAACAATGTGGTATACCAGGGTCGACGTGCTGTCAATGGACTGAACCAGGGCATGTGAAGCGTCTGGGGTAAACCATGGAAAGTTGTGTGGGGCCTGGATGTGGAAAGGGAGCTGTGGTTTCGGGCATTATTGCATGACAGCTAGAGACTGAGTGTGAACGAATGTGGCCTTTGTTGTCTTTTCCTAGTGCTACCTCGCACACATGAGGGGGGAGGGGGATGGTATTCCATGTGTGGCGAGGTGGCGATGGGAATGAATAAAGGCAGACAGTGTGAATTGTGTGCATGGGTATATATGTATGTGTCTGTGTGTGTATATATATGTGTACATTGAGATGTATAGGTATGTATATTTGCGTGTGTAGACGTGTATGTATATACATTGTGTATGGGGGTGGGTTGGGCCATTTCTTTCGTCTGTTTCCTTGCGCTACCTCACAAACGCGGGGCCAGCGGCCAAAAAAAAAAAAAAAAAATGTATATATGAGTATATGTGTATATATGTGCATTTATATGAGTATATGTTGATGCATATGTAAGTTTATATGCGTGCATAGGCGTTTAGGTGTATATAAGTGGATGGATCATTCTTCGTCTGTTTCTTGGCACTACATCGCTGACGTGGGAAACAGCACTTAAGTATAATAATATTGATAATAAAATAATAACAATGGAAAATTCATTCTTCCCAAATTATGTGCAGTTAAGACAAATTTGGAAAATTTTTATGATTGCCCATTATTACACAGTATCAAAAATCACCATGTTCATGTGCTTAAAAGTTTTGATATTCTATATTGAAAAAATTTTGCCTACAAAAGGAACATAACTCCAACCTATTTCATTACCTTTACATTAAAGCTGAGGTTCATTTACAGTTACACTTGATCTCACAACTTTTGTGCTTCTTGAAGTTTTTTTTTTTTTTTTTTTCATACGATTCGCCATTTCCCGCATTTGCGAGGTAGCATTAAGAACAGAGGACTGGGCCTTAGAGGGAAAATCCTCACCTGGCCCCCTTCTCTGTTCCTTCTTTTGGAAAATTAAAAAAAAACGAGAGGGGAGGATTTCCAGCCACCCGCTCCCTCCCCTTTTAGTCGCCTTCTACGACACGCAGGGAATACGTGGGAAGTATTCTTTCTCCCCTATCCCCAGGGATACAATTACCAAATCTGAAAAGCTTATTTTAGTCTCGCCCTTATACAAGATATAAAAATCTTGCAAAACTCTTCCTTAACCATATTCTTGAGAGCTACTCCTAATCTTTTCTGGGAATCAGTTTGTCTGTTGAACAATGCTACTCATGAGGGAATCTGGTAACAAGCTAGGGAAGATGTTAAATCCCATGTTTTTCTCACACATAGAATCCTAAAGCTTATTTCATGCTAGATAAATAATCATTCTCACACATAGAATCCTCAAGCTTATTTCAAGCTAGATAAATAATCATAATGAGGCCTTTTGTAACTCTGTCCAAACCTCACTACATTACATTTCCTCAGCTTGAATTTCATCAACTATGTATTTACCTAATTTGAAGTCTGTTCAGATCACCTTTTAAGTTGATGCAATCCTCTCCATTTCCCTCATAATCTATGCAACATCCATAAAAACATTTAAAAGGAAGCCTATAACTTCAGGGAAGTCACTTACATAGATCAAGAAGAATAATGGTCCCATAACAGAACCTTATGGCACTCCACTGGTTGCCTCAGCCCATATGGAAAAAGCTCCTTTGACATGCATCCTTCGTTCCCTTTAACTTGGATAATGGTCTGTTCATCAAACATGTTTCCCCTTTATTCCTAATTGATGATTCAGCTTGATAATCAGCCTTTCATTAAGTACAGTCTCAAATGCTCACATGTAATCCCCCTTGCCTTGCCTTTTGCCTATAACAGAGCATACTCTCTTGCAGATATACAAGATGCTTGTTACATATGACCTCTCCAGAAAGCCATGCTGAATTCAAATTGGGTAATTTCTCCTCTGCTTTCAATTACCTTTTCCAAAACTTTACAGACCACACTCTTCAGTGAGACCAGTATGTAGTTAAACGCTGTTCCTGGTCTTCTTTCATATGTATTGGTAGGATGTTTGCCCTTCTCCATTCCACTGGCACTTTGCCACTCTCAAGTGATAACTTCATCAGTATTTCAGCAGGTTTATCTAGCATATCTGCACAATTCAGCATATTTGGTAAAATTTCATTAGAGCCATGAGCCTTGTATGGATCAAGACCTTCCAGCATTCTGTTGATTCCATTTCTATCATTTTCAAACATCTGCTCTTTCCCACACTGGTGAGATAGCGTCATGAACAAACAAAGAAATAGGCCTCATACTCACATCCATTCTATGGTTATTAAGTTTAACCCACTTAAACCAGAGCCCCTTATCCACAGTCAATCCCCACAGAAGTTTCTGTTGTTTCCCGACCCAGACCAATTCACATGGCCTGGCTCAGCCCATTGACATCATGTCGTCCCCTGTAATCCACATCACTGAATCCAATTTGTCTTATACCTTTCACTCAGTAGCACACTCAAGCATGTCCAAGCACTGAGCCTTAAAAGTATCTTTAACTCCATCCTTCAACTTCCTTCTTGATTTTCCTCTATATTTCTATTTTCATATTTGTTCACTGTTTCTTGCATTCCCAAGGTTGCACCAGGAACAAAGAAAAGGCCTATTTCGCTTTCATCCATTCTCTAGTTGTCATATGCAATGCACCAAAGTCAAAGCCTCCTATCCAAAACCTGGTCCAATAGATATCTTAATGTATTCTAAAATCTCCTCCTAATTCCACCTCAATAGTGATAGGGATATAATGTCCACCACAGTGAAAAAACTTTTGTACTTGTTATTCACTTTCTCACATATTCCTACATTAACCAAAAGAATTCTTCCCTCTGAATCTCTTACAACCTGGTTATCAACTCTTTAACTGACAAATGATAAACTAAGCGAAACTTTTGGATTTTCTCCTGCCTTGTCCACAATATTCATTTCAAAGTTTCTTAATTCTTCCTATCTCATCCTTCTATACTCATTACATGCTGTTCTATACTTTACAAATTCTAACTAGCTGGAGTGCTGCCCATACCTTTGCCATTATACACCTCGAAGCTCCTCTGTTCTTTGACATGCTATCAAACTTCTTTCCTCTTTCTTGCCACTCTGTCTGTATTTGAGGCTAAAGGTACCCAACTTTCCAATCCTTCATTACAAATGTCAAAGAACTACTCACCACAAACCCATGGTTCCTGGCTACTAAGCGCCATTTCCTAATCTATGTTAACACAGAAATTGTTGAGGTTTATTTAGCTTCTAAGAATATACCTTCTCTTTATGTCTTGTCTCACCTCTGCTCTTTAAATGTCCTCATTTACCACACAGTCAACCTTAAGCTTTATATGATCACTTCTACCAACAGATGTATCCTGAATAAAATTCTTAATAACCATGTTAGTATGTGTGAAGATAACCTCATGGAGTCTTCAGAGATCTTCACCCCAAAGCCCAAGATGGGCTCAGGCTGCTAGATGGTGTATCAGTCCATCTCATCCTAGTATGCTTATTGGCATACACTCTCAAAATTTATCTCCATGACTGCCTATCACAATGAGAATACAAATTCCCCATATGTCTTCGGTACTTTACCATCTCTGAAAAGTATTAAACTACTTCATGTACCATCCTGATTCCTTCATTGCTATCATTGTACATTTGTTCTGGATCATTGCTTTGAGATGGTTTGGGCACATGGAAAGTATACAAGACTGGGACTTTGCAAGAAGAATGTATGACTACGATTAAAGGGGGTGGTGTGAGAGGAAATCCATCTGTAACAGAGAAAAAGAGTGGAAGAGTACTGGAGGGAGAGAAAATGCGGAAGAATGCGTGGAATGGTATATATGAGGGAGGTATGTAAGGACTGGGATAAGTGGAGACTTCTGATGAGGCCACCCCCTTGAAGGGAGTTACCAAAGGGAACAGGCATTAAAGATAAACAGACAGAACTATAGCTTGACGAGCAGTCAAAACTACAAGACTTACCTGGTTAGATAACTTGCATGCCTCAGCTTCCAACATACCCACCAAGTAAGCTTTCCTTTTGACATAATATCTAAGACGCAGTTCAAAGAACTCTTGCATTATCTCCTCAACAGTTTCATATTTCCGTAAAACACCATTATGGTCAAAGAGTACCTGAAAGCAGAGCTAATCAGTAATACAGACATATTCAGTGAAATGCTTTAACAATGTGAACATCAAATAACCAAAATTATTTTTTTGATGAAAGGAAAATTCTAGGGTAGTTTTGCACTGCAACTCAGGTGTGAGGGCATAGGAAAGGAATCTGAAGCTGTCTGACAGAGACATGGCTTCGTTATCATCATGGTGTGTATGTGTAAGTTTTTTCTTTCCTTCTTCTGGGGTGCGTGTGTGTGCGTGCATGCCGGGCACTCTTAAGAAATGATACCATTACTATCCTTAAGAAAACAAAAGGTCATTTGCAGAACATTAGATTCTTTAAGGAAGGCAAAAGTATAACAAGCCAATCTGAAGAAAGAGTGAAAGGGAAAGTGCTACCAAAAAGTTCTGTTTGCATACTTCAACCCTTTAACTATGAAAGCTTTAAAAAAATATATATATAAATTCTGAATCCAAGACTGAGGTTGAAGACCTGCAAAAAAATTATACATATTATCATCATCATACTTGATCGATGTTTCCCGCATTAGCGAGGTAACACCACCCACCCACTCTAAATACACATACATGTACACACACACATTTATTCATTCACTTATTATTCTTGATCGCTGTTTCCCACATCAGAGATAGCACTAGGAAACGGACGAAGAACAACCCATCTACTCATTTTTTTCATACATATTCGCCATTTCCTGCATTAGCGACATAGCGTTAAGAACAGAGGACTGTGTTTTAGAGGGAATATCCTCACTTGGCGCCCTTCTCTGTTCCTTCTCATGGAAAATCAAAAATGGAAGGGGAGGATTTCCTGCCTCCCACTCCCTCCCCTTTTAGCTGCCTTTTGCAACATGCAGGAAATGCGTGGGAAGTACTCTATCTCCCCATCCCCACAAAAGCCCAGACGTGTACATATACATATATGACAGCTAGAGACTGAGTCTGAACGAGTGTGGCCTTTGTTATCCTTTCCTAGTGCTACCTTGAGCACATGTGGGGGGAGGGGGTTGTCATTTCATGGGTGGCTGGGTGGCAACGGGAATGAATAATGGCAGCAAGTATGAATTGTGTACATGCGTATATATGTATATGTCTGTGTATGTATATATATATATATATGTATACAATGAAATGTATAGGAATGTATATGTGCGTGCGTGGACATATATGTATATACATGTGGATGTGGGTGGGTTGGGCCATCCTTTTGTCTGTTTCCTTGCACTACCTCGCTGACACGGAAGACAGTGACAAAGTACAATAAATATAAATATTGGCTGTATTGTTGACTGGTTGGTAAGGTTTTTTAATGTATGTATGATTCATGGTGAGGTGCCTGAGGATTGGCGGAATGCTTGCATAGTGCCATTGTAAAATGGCAAAGGGTATAAGAGTGAGTGCTCAAATTACAGAGGTATAAGTTTGTTGAGTATTCCTGGTAAATTATATGGGAGGGTATTGATCGAGAGGGAGAAGGCATGTACAAAGCATCAGATTGGGGAAGAGCAGCGTGGATTCAGAAGTGGTAGAGGATGTGTAGATCAGGTGTTTGCTTTGAAGAATGTATGTGAGAAATACTTAGAAAAGCAAATGGATTTGTATGTAGCATTTATGGATCTGGAGAAGGCATATGAAGAGAGTTGACAGAGATGCTCTGTGGGAGGTACTAAGAATATATGGTGTGGAAGGCAAGTTCTTAGAAGCAGTGAAAAGTTTTTATCGAGGATGTAAGGCATGTGTACGTGTAGGAAGAGAGGAAAGTGATTGGTTCTCAGTGAATGTAGGTTTGCGGCAGGGGTGTGTGATGTCTCCATGGTTGTTTAATTTGTTTATGGATGGGGTTGTTAGGGAGGTGACTGCAAGAGTTTTGGAAAGAGGGGCAAGTATGCAGTCTGCTGGGGATGAGAGAGCTTGGGAAGTGAGCCAGTTGTTGTTCGCTGATGATACAGCGCTGGTGGCTGATTCATGTGAGAAACTGCAGAAGCTGGTGACGGAGTTTGGTAAAGTGTGTGAAAGAAAGTTAAGAGTAAATGTGAATAAGAGCAAGGTTATTAGGTACAGTAGGGTTGAGGGTCAAGTCAACTGGGAGGTAAGTTTGAATGGAGAAAAACTGGAGGAAGTAGAGCATTTTAGATATCTGAGAGTGGATCTGGCAGCGGATGGAACCATGGAAGTGGAAGTGAATCATAGGGTGGGGGAGGGGGAGAAAATTCTGGGAGCCTTGAAGAATGTGTGGAAGTCGAGAACATTATCTCGGAAAGCAAAAATGGGTATGTTTGAAGGAATAGTGGTTCCAACAATGTTGTATGGCTGCGAGGCATGGGCTATGGATAGAGTTGTGCGCAGGAGGGTGGATGTGCTGGAAATGAGATGTTTGAGGACAATATGTGGTGTGAGGTGGTTTGATTAAGTAATGTAAAGGTAAGAGAGATGTGTGGAAATAAAAAGAGCGTGGTTGAGAGAGCAGAAGAGGGTGTTTTGAAATGGTTTGGGCACATGGAGAAAATGAGTGAGGAAAGATTGACCAAGAGGATATATGTGTCAGAGGTGGAGGGAATGAGGAGAAGTGGGAGACCAAATTGGAGGTGGAAAGATGGAGTGAAAAAGATTTTGAGAGATCGTGGCCTGAACATGCAGGAGGGTGAAAGGACGGCAAGGAATAGAGTGAATTGGATCGATGTGGTATACCGTGGTCGACGTGCTGTCAATGGATTGAATCAGGGCATGTGAAGCGTCTGGGGTAAACCATGGAAAGTTCTGTGGGGCCTGGATGTGGAAAGGGAGCTGTGGTTTCAGGCATTATTACATGACAGCTAGAGACTAAGTGTGAACGAATGGGGCCTTTATTGTCTTTTCCTAGCGCTACCTTGCACACATGAGGGGGGAGGGGGATGTTATTCCATGTGTAGCGAGGTGGCAATGGGAATAAATAAAGGCAGACAGTATGAATTATGTACATGTGTATATATGCATATGTCTGTGTGTGTATATATATGTGTACATTGAGATGTATAGGTATGTATATTTGCGTGTGTGGACGTGTATGTATATACATGTGTATGTGGGTGGGTTGGGCCATTTCTTTCGTCTGTTTCCTTGCGCTACCTCGCAAACGCAGGAGACAGCGACAAAGCAAAAAAGAAAAAAAAAAATAATAATGATAGTAAAATATTGTCATGCAAACTCATAAGTGCCTGCACAATATCCTTACCATAGTGGAAACTGAAAGTGATGACTGAAGTTTAAATATCTTGTGAAACCCTTCTTCTACTGCTTTCTGATATTTGTCATCAGTCATAGTTACCGTGAAGCGCACAGTTGTATCTGTGTGGTACTCCTTGTAGTCACTGAAATGTGAAATGTTTCAAAGCATTACAATCTTTGCTAAAATGAAAAACTAGGTAGTGTGTGAAAACTACATCACCTTATGGAGAAGAAAAGAAACACTGCAAAATATAGTTGGGAAGAAGCATCAAAAACAATTGCCCGCATCTCTTCACCAGAGCTCTCAACCTTATCAAACAAACCAACAAAAACATGGCAAAAAAAGAAGGAATTTTGAGTAAAAAAAGAAAGGAAAAAAAAGGAACTTTGCAAAACTAAACTTACAACCTCAAGCAATACATGTTGCAATTTGAATACAGAAAATTGTGATACCCAGTGCTCAAGCTGTTATCTCCATTCGTTTATCTACATGTGTAAAGTCCACAACTGTTCACCCTTAATTAAAACCAACAAAGTATCTAGTCAGTTGTGTTTCAATTTCAGTCATCAGTTCTGTTTGTTTATCCACACATATTCGGTCCCGGCTGGAAAGCATTTTCTTATAAGCAGCAGTTGTTTGTCTGCACTTCAGAAGCCTCTCACTGAATTTCACGATGAAAAGTCCTTTTTTTTTCTTTTTTAGCACAGCTATAAACCTTACATGTGAGGAAATCTGATAATGTTTGAGTGCCATGACTTGGGCAAAATTCAGTGGAGTTTTTCCTTACCAGACTGAAAATTCTCTCATCTTCAGCACTGCTGTGAGCTAAAACATAACAGCAAACATGATTCTGGGAAGAGGTACACACTTCCTTATACAAAGACTTGTCGCTTAGTTGTGAAATCGCCACCCATAACTCATCAGCTCTACCACATTGATCTACCTGGTAGTGAGCAAATTCAAGTTTGAACTTGGTTCATGTATCTGCTCTTCCATAAAGTGGAATTTCTTCACAAAGTAGAGTGATGATGCAAACTTTGCATCCATTCTCTTCCTTGGGTCAGCAACACTTGCATTCTGAATCAGCTCATTCTTCAGGGGGAAGTATCTGAGAACATAATACATACACAAGCGAAGTATTTCCTGCCTGATGTAAATTTTTCCTTCTGTTTTGATGAGAATATTTTTGTTGTGAGAAAGTTCGTAACATCATTCACCAAGATGAGATCCTCATCTGGTCAGGGATTGCACTTTTCCCTATAACTGCACTGTTCAGGTGTTGTAGAACTTGCAATGACTGAAGGCTTCACAAAGCAGAGCAGTAACTATAATACTAAAACCTGTAGCTTCTCATGTAATCTTTGATGCTTCTTGCAGCTCAAGATTGAACTTCTTGAATAGAGGTATGGTTTTAAGGGGGGGCATACAATACAGCCTGTTGTAATCATTATGCCTTGTAAGGATCTTAGCTTTGTCCACAGAAACACTTGCTACACAGTCTGCACTTGAAGACAAACCAGCTTTTTTTGTTTCCAATCAATATAGCTTCAGATGAAGCTTTCTGTTGTCTACACTGCTTGAAGCTGCTTTATTACAAGTACCTGATATATCCCTTTCAACAAGCACAATGATGCTTGTCTTTGTTCCTGCAAATAATACCCCAGTAGATGCAGTCACTGTATCAACTTTGCCCAATCTTTTTGAGGATGAAGGTAAAGATGTCTTCTTAGAGGAAGCCTGTCCTGCACTGCCAGCTGTGCGAGATGAAAGACATGTGCCTTCTTAGAAGAAGCCTGTCCTACACTTCTGGCTGTGTGAGAGGACAAAGGTACAGTCATCTTGCTTAATGGGGTCTAACCAGTATTGCTCTTTCCCAGGAAAGATGGAATGACCTTGCCTGTCTTGTCTTGAAGTGTGTCACAACTAACATTTGTACAGACCTTCTGTTTCTTCAACTCCTTTGGAGTGTCATCATCTACATTACTTTTCTTTCCAATGGACTCTGCCTCTTCAAAGGTTCCTATTATTCAACGAGTCTAGTCAGTGCCCTTTCCAAAGAAAGCCAAGTATACATTTCAAGATTGCATGCTGTTCAACACTGCACAGGGTTTGAACCTCCCTGAATGCTTTGTGGTATTTACTAGATCTCTCCAAGTAATAATAAACAGGAACAAATAAGTCCACCGGTGAAAATGGCAGCTGGCTAGCTCCTTTCTCCGCAGCGAGATGAAGATGATGTATCACTTATTCTTCTTTACAAATGCACCTACCCCATTCTGCTCTCCCATCATGACAGCTGCATTATCTGCTGCAAAATAAATGACATTTTTCGATGGGATCTTATTATCTGTGATGACATTGTCAAGAAATAGAAAGATGTTTCTGCCAGTAGACTGCTCCTTTGTGGTAGCAATTTCCAGCAATACACTAAGAGCTCTATTCACTTCAGGATCAGAGTATCACACAATAACGGGATATAATAACTGCTCTTGTGCACTACGATCTGAGATGCAATCTGTTGACATAGAGAATGGTGCTAATTTAATCATCGAGATTTCAGTTGTTATAAAGATACAAAACATATAGATAGTTAATGCTACTAGGAAATCTGTATGTAGGATTAATTAATATGTAACCCATGCATGAATCATTGATCAACCCAATATAGTAAAGCATTACAGGTGGTACCTCTTTAATCCAGTAACCTTGGAATCTGGCCACTGCCAAACAACAAAAAATGCTGGAAAACAGAAATTGACACCTTTTTTTTGAAGTAGTGGTGATGTGAGGAGATAAAGTGAGTATTTTGAAGGTTTGCTGAATGTGTTTGATGATAGAGTGGCAGATATAGGGTGTTTTGGTCGATGTGGTGTGCAAAGTGGGAGGGTTAGGGAAAATGATTTGGTAAACAGAGAAAAGGTAGTGAAAGCTTTGCAGAAGATGAAAGCCGACAAGGTGGCGGGTTTGGATGGTATTGCAGTGGAATTTATTAAAAAAGGGGTTGACTGTATTGTTGACTGGTTGGTAAGGTTATTCAATGTATGTATGATTCATGGTGAGGTGCCTGAGGATTGGCGGAATGCATGCATAGTGCCATTGTAAAATGGCAAAGGGGACAAAGGTGAGTGCTCAAGTTACAGAGGTATAAGTTTGTTGAGTATTCCTCGGAAATTATATGGGAGGGTATTGATTGAGAGAGTGAAGGCATGTACAGAGCATCAGATTGGGGAGAGCAGTGTGGTTTCAGAAGTGGTAGAGGATGTGTGGATCAGGTGTTTGCTTTGAAGAATGTAGGTGAGAAATACTTAGAAAAGCAAATGGATTTGTATGTAGCATTTATGGATCTGGAGAAGGCATATGACAGAATTGATAGAGATGCTCTGTGGAAGGTATTAAGAATATATGGTGTGGGAGGCAAGTTGTTAAATGCAGTGAAAAGTTTTTATCGAGGATGTAAGGCATGTGTACGTGTAGGAAGAGAGGAAAGTGATTGGTTTTCAGTGAATGTAGGTTTGCAGTCAGGGGTGTGTGATGTCTCCATGGTTGTTTAATTTGTTTATGGATGGGGTTATTAGGGAGGTGAATGCAAGAGTTTTAGAAAGAGGGGGAAGTATGAAGTCTGTTGGGGATGAGAGAGCTTCGGAAGTGAGTCAGTTGTTGTTCGCTGATGATACAGCGCTGGTGGCTGATTTGTGTGAGAAACTGCAGAAGCTGGTGACTGAGTTTGGTAAAGTGTGTGAAAGAAGAAAGTTGAAAGTAAATGTGAATAAGAGCAAGGTTATTAGGTACAGTAGGGTTGAGGGTCAAGTCAATTGGGAGGTAAGTTTGAATGGAGAAAAACTGGAGGAAGTGAAGTGTTTTAGATATCTGGGAGTGGATTTGGCAGCGGATGGAACCATGGAAGCGGAAGTGAATCATAGGGTGGGGGAGGGGGCAAAAATTCTGGAAGCCTTGAAGAATGTGTGGAAGTCGAGAACATTATCTCGGAACACAAAAATGGGTATGTTTGAAGGAATAGTGGTTCCAACAATGTTGCATGGTTGCGAGGCGTGGGCTATGGATAGAGTTGTGGGCAGGAGGGTGGATGTGCTGGAAATGAGATGTTTGAGGACAATATGTGGTGTGAGGTGGTTTGATCGAGTAAGTAATAATAGGGTAAGAGAGATGTGTAGTAATAAAAAGAGTGTGGTTGAGAGAGAAGAGGGTGTTTTGAAATGGTTTGGTCACATGGAGAAAATGAGTGAGGAAAGATTGACCAAGAAGATATATGTCAGAGGTGGAGGGAACAAGGAGAAGTGGGAGACCAAATTGGAGGTGGAAAGATGGAGTGAAAAAGATTTTGAGTGAGCGGGGCCTGAACATGCAGGAGGGTGAAAGGTGTGTGCAAGTAACAGAGTGAATTGGAACGATGTGGTATACCAGGGTCGACGTGCTGTCAATGGATTGAACCAAGGCATGTGAAGCGTCTGGGGTAAACCATGGAAAGTTCTGTGGGGCCTGGATGTGGAAAGGGAACTCTGGTTTCAGTGCATTATTACATGACAGCTAGAGACTGAGTGTGAACAAATGGGGCCTTTGTTGTCTTCTCCTAGTGCTACCTCGCACACATGAGGGGGAGGGGGTTGTTATTTCATGTGTGGCGAGGTGGTGATGGGAATGAATAAATTTAGGCAGACAGTATGAATTATGTACATGTGTATATATGTATATGTCTGTGTGTGTATATATATGTATACGTTGAGATGTATAGGTAAATTTATTTCCATGTGGGGACGTGTATGTATATACATGTGTCTGTGGGTGGGTTGGGCTATTCTTTCATCAGTTTCCTTGCGCTACCTCGCTAACGCAGGAGACAGCGACAAAGCAAAATAAATAAAATAAAACATATTAAACTGATTAACTGTGAATACTTAAGAGATGTGGGAATAGAGCAACCAGGATATAATAGAAAATTAAGCAGGAGACTTATCAAGATAAAAGTAAAATAGTAATTCAACAAGATAAAATAGGAGGATGAACGGAATAAAATAAGTGATGACAAGGTTAATGCAGATGGCATTAAGAACTTTGTAAAGATGTATGAAAATAGAAAATGTTCAAGAGATGGGATCACACAAGTGCTAAACTCGCTCCCCATTCAGTTCAAACAGAAAATTACAATAGGTAATTACATATGCTCATAGTTGCTTCCAGCTAATTTATATACTCTATGATTTATACACAATACTTTTCTAACAATGCAGCAGCATTTCTTTCATTATTCTCTTCCTTACTTCATACAAATGGACTACATTAAATCTGGAATATATAACGAGCTCTCACGTGATCAAAGCTGGGCTCTTCTCTGTTCCCGTGAGTAGAGACTCCATGACAGTTTCCTTGTATGCCTGAGTCCATACACGAATTGGGAGCTCGGTAATCTCTAACTTGTTCTGACCAATATTGGCAAGCTCTCCATGGATAATATATCTCTGGTGATCCAACTCTTCTACTGTGCCACGGAAGTTTTTAAACCATGGTTTCTGGAAAAGTAAAAAAAATTCATTAACTCATTCTAAACTCATGGGTAGATAACTTAATATAAAAAAAAAAAAAAAAAAAAAAAAAAAAAAAAAGGTGCTAAAGATGTATGTAGCAATTATACCTAAATAAGTCAGATATGTATACCTGGAAAAGTGTATTCAAGAGTGTTGATTGAGAGAGCAACTGAAGCAACTGGATGCAGAATAAGCGAGGAGCACAGGACTTTTTGGAGATGTAGAGGATGTGTAGATTAGATTTTTGAGGTGAGAATAATTTTCTTCTTTTTTTCTTTTAAACTATTCGCCATTTCCCGCGTTAGCGAGGTAGCATTAAGAACAGAGGACTGGGCCTTTGAGGGAATACCCTCACCTGGCCCAATTCTCTGTTCCTTCTTTTGGAAAATTAAAAAAAAAAATGAGAGGGGAGGATTTCCAGCCCCCCGCTCCCTCCCCTTTTAGTCGCCTTCTACGACACGCAGGGAATACGTGGGAAGTATTCTTAATCCCCTATCCCAAGGGATATAATTGTGGAGCAGTATTGAGTGAAAGGTGAGAGACTTTATGGAACTTTAATGGATCTGGAGAAACCATATAACAGAGTAGAGTGGAAAGCTTTATTATATGTGTTAAGGATATATGGGGAAGTAGTCAACTGTTGGATGGTGTGAAAGTCTTCTATAGAGGAGCAAATGCATGTGTAAGATTGGATGGAGAGTTGAAAGTTTTATCAAACATTTGGGTGAGCCAGGGCTTTATGACGTCACAGTGGTTTTTTAACATAATACAGACGGAATGATATGAGAGATGAAAGCAAAACTTTGGAGAGAAGGTGCAGACATGGAGTGTGGTGGTGAGGTATGAAGATCAGTGACAAGCTTATTTGCAATGATACTGCAGTGTTTGCTGAGAGTGAAGGGGAGTTGTAAAAGGCTGTAAGTGTGCTTTATGATGCATGTAAAAATATGTGATTGAAGATAAAAGCAAAAGTAAAATAATGATGTTTGAAAGAAAACAGTATGAGAGTAAAGATTGTGCAAAGCCCTATAGAGTAAGAGAAGAAAGTGTAATAATCTGAGTTACAGGGGAAGAAAGAAAGAATTAAGTTTCTGGGAGCTAACTAGGTAAGAATAGTAATCTAGGAGAGATAAGGGTGAGAGCAGTACAGGGCGGATGAGTCACTGAGGCCCTTAATAGAATAGTGAAGGGCAGAGGTGTAAGTATAGAAGTGAAGAGAGGATAAAGAGACGGCATAGTCCTCCTGACCTTGACCTCAGTAGCCAAGATATGGATATTGAATGAGTCACAGTGGTCAAAAATGCAGGCTGTGAAAACGTGCTATACGATAGGAGCATGTGATATTACAAAATGGAATGAAGGCATGAGGGAGTGTGTAACAGATATGGTATGGCAGGGAATGCAAAAGGAAAGAATTGTCGAGTGGCAGAGTGGACAAAATGTAATCCCTTAAGGTGGTCTAGGCATGTGGTAGGAATGCATGATAGGGAGTTTAAAAGGAGTGTATGAGAGTACTATGATGATACAATTAAGGGGGTTGGTGCAAGAGGAAGGCCATCTGTGATATCAGGAAATATAGTGAAAAAGTACTGAAGGGAGAGAAATGGTGAAAAAATACATGGAATGGTGCATGTGAGGAAGGCATGTAAGGATATGGTTAAGTGGACTCTTTTGCCATGGCCACCCCCTTGATTTCTGAGGGTAATAAGCATGAGAGGCATAGACAGACAGATAGAAAACTTTAATGTTGAGAATCATATAAGTTATGTAACATCATTTGAATTAATACACAGCACCCCACTGAAAACCTAGCCAAATACCATTATGAATCAGAAATCATATGTGGTTAACAATAAAACTTTAAAACAGATCATTCTTACCATAAAGAAAAATAAGTAACATTCAAGAAGGATGTTCTAATGAGTAGAAAATAACATGCTAAACCCTTATCTAATAGCAAACATTATTACTTATCACCGAAAACCCACCAGTACTATTTATTTATCTATTTTGCTTTGTCGCTGTCTCCCACGTTAGCGAGGTAGAGCAAGGAAACAGACGAAAGAATGGCCCAACCCACCCACATACACATGTATATACATACACGTCCACACACACAAATATACATACATACTTTGCTAACACGGGAAATGGCGAATAGTTTGAAAGAAAGAATATATATATATACTTTCAAACTTCGTAGAAGGTGACTAAAAGGGGAGGGAGCGGGGGGGCTGGAAATCCTCCCCTCTCATTATTTTTTTTTTTTTTTTTTTATTAATTTTCCAAAGGAGGGAACAGAGAGGGGGGCCGGGTGAGGATATTCCCTCAAAGGCCCAGTTCTCTGTTCTTAGCGCTACCTCGCTAACGCGGGAAGTGGCGAGTAGTTTGAAAGAAAGATATTTTTTTTTTTTTCATATTATTTGCCATTTCCCGCGTTAGCGAGGTAGCGTTAAGAACAGAGAACTGGGCCTTAGAGGGAATATCCTCACCTGACCCCCTTCTCTGTTCCTTCTTTTGGGGAAAAAAAAAAAAAAAGGGGAGGATTTCCAGCCACCCGCTCCCTCCCCTTTTAGTCGCCTTCTACGACACGCAGGGAATACGTGGGAAGTATTCTTTCTCCCCTATCCCCAAGAAAGATATATATACATATATATATGTTTTTTTTCATACTATTCGCCATTTCCCACAATAGCGGGGTAGCTTTGGGAACAGAGGACTGAGCCTTTGAGGGAAATCCCCACTTGGCCCCCTTCTCTGTTCCTGCCTTTGGAAAATCAAAAATATATGTATATATATATATATATGTTATCCCTGGGGATAGGGGAGAAAGAATACTTCCCACGTATTCTCTGCGTGTCGTAAAAGGCAACTAAAAGGGAAGGGAGCGGGGGGTTGGAAATCCTCCCCTCATTTTTTGATTTTCCAAAGATAGGAACAGAGAAGGGGGCCAAGTGGGGATTTCCCTCAAAGGCTTAGTCCTCTGTTCCTAAAGCTACCTCGCTAACGTGGGAAATGGCGAATAGTATGAAAAAAAAAAAAGAACATCTCAACATATACATATATACACACACACACACAATTTTTTTTTTCAGACTATTCGCCATTTCCTGCGATAGCGAGGTAGCGTTAAGAACAGAGGACTGGGCTTTGAGGGAATATCCTCACCTGGCCCCCTTCTCTGCCTTTATTCATTCCCATCGCCACCTCACCACACATGAAATAACAACCCCCTCCCCCTCATGTGTGTGAGGTAGCGCTAGGAAAAGACAACATAGGCCACATTCGTTCACACTCAGTCTCTAGCTGTCATGTAATAATGCACCGAAACCACAGCTCCCTTTCCACATCCAGGCCCCACAGAACTTTCCATAGTTTACCCCAGATGCTTCACATGCCCTGATTCAATCCATTGACAGCACATCGACCCTGGTATACAACATCGTTCCAATTCACTCAATTCCTTACACGCCTTTCACCCTCCTGCATGTTCAGGCCCCGATCACTCAAAATCTTTTTCACTCCATCTTTCCACCTCAATTTGGTCTCCCACTTCCCTGCATTCCCTTCACCTCTGACACATATATCCTCTTGGTCAATCTTTCCTCACTCATTCTCTCCATGTGACCAAACCATTTTAAAACACCCTCTTCTGCTCTCTCAACAACACTTTTTATTACCACACATCTCTCTTACCCTTTTCTTACTTACTCGATCAAACCACCTCACACCACATATTGTCATCAAACATCTCATTTCCAGCACATCCACCCTCCTCCGCACAATTCTATCTAAAGCCCACACCTCGCAACCATATAACATTGTTGGAAACACTATTCCTTCAAACATACCCATTTTTGCTTTCCGAGATAATGTTCTCGACTTCCACACATTCTTCAACACTCCCAGAACTTTCGCCCCCTCCCCCACCCTATGATTCACTTCCGCTTCCATGGTTCCATCTGCTGCCAAATCCACTCCCAGATATCTAAAACACTTCACTTCTTCCAGTTTTTCTCCATTCAAACTTACCTCCCAATTGACTTGTCCCTCAACCCTACTGTACCTAATAACCTTGCTCTTATTCACATTTACTCTGAGCTTTCTTCTTTCACACACTTTACCAAACTCCGTCACAAAGTTCTGCAGTTTCTCACACGAATCAGCCACCAGCGCTGTATCATCAGTGAACAACAACTGACTCACTTCCCAAGCTCTCTAATCCACAACAGACTGCATACTTGCCCCTCTTTCCAAAACCCTTGCATTCACCTCCCTAACAACCCCATCCATAAAAAATTAAACAACCATGGAGAAATCACACACCCCGGCCACAAACCTACATTCGCTGAGAACCAATCACTTTCCTCTCTTCCTACACGTACACATGCCTTACATCTCCTATAAAAACTTTTCACTGCTTCTAACAACTTGCCTCCCACACCATATATTCTTAATACCTTCCACAGAGCATCTCTATTAACTCTATCATATGCCTTCTCCAGATCCATAAATACTATATACAAATGCACTTGCTTTTCTAAGTATTTCTCATATACATTCTTCAATCCACACATCCTCTACCACTTCCGAAAACACACTGCTCTTCCCCAATCTGATGCTCTGTACATGCCTTCACCCTCTCAATCAATACCCTCCCATATAATTTACCAGGAATACTCAACAAACTTATACCTCTGTAATTTGAGCACTTACTCTTATCCCCTTTGCCTTTGTACAATGGCACTATGCATACATTCCGCCAATCCTCAGGCACCTCACCATCAGTCATACATACATTAAATAACCTTACCAACCAGTCAATAATACAGTCACCCCCTTTTTTAATAGATTCCACTGCAATACCATCCAAACCTGCTGCCTTGCCGGCTTTCATCTTCCGCAAAGCTTTTACTACCTCTTCTCTGTTTACCAAATCATCCGCCCTAACCCTCTCACTTTGCACACCACCTCGACCAAAACACACTATATCTGCCACTCTATCATCAAACACATTCAACAAACCTTCAAAATACTCACTCCATCTCCTTCTCACATCACCACTACTTGCTATCACCTCCCCATTAGCCCCCTTCACTGAAGTTCCCATTTGCTCTCTTGTCTTACACACTTTATTTACCTCCTTCCAAAACATCTTTTTATTCTCCCTAAAATTTAATGATACTCTCTCACCCCAACTCTCATTTGCCCTCTTTTTCACCTCTTGCACCTTTCTCTTGACCTCCTGCCTCTTTCTTTTATACATCTCCCACTCATTTGCATTTTTTCCCTGCAAAAATCTTCCAAATGCCTCTCTCTTCTCTTTCACTAATAATCTTACTTCTTCATCCCACCATTCACTTCCCTTTCTAATCTGCCCACCTCCTACGCTTCTCATGCCACAAGCATCTTTTGTGCAAGCCATCACTGCTTCCCTAAATACATCCCATTCCTCCCCCACTTTCCTTACCTCCTTTGTTCTCACCTTTTTCCATTCTGTACTCAGTCTCTCCTGGTACTTCCTCACACAAGTCTCCTTCCCATGCTCACTCACTCTCACCACTCTCTTCACCCCAACATTCTCTCTTCTTTTCTGAAAACCTCTACAAACTCTTCACCTTCGCCTCCACAAGATAATGATCAGACATCCCTCCAGTTGCACCTCTCAGCACATTAACATCCAAAAGTCTCTCTTTTGCGCGCCTATCAATTAACACATAATGCAATAACGCTCTCTGGCCATCTCTCCTGCTTGCATATGTATACTTATGTATATCTCACTTTTTAAACCAGGTATTCCCAATCACCAGTCCTTTTTCAGCACATAAATCTACAAGCTCTCCACCATATCCATTTACAACACTGAACACCCCATGTATACCAATTATTCCCTCAACTGCCACATTACTCACCTTTGCACTCAAATCACCCATCACTATAACCCGGACTTGTCCATCAAAACCACTAACATACTCATTCAGCTGCTCCCAAAACACTTGCCTCTCATGATCTTTCTTCTCATGCCCAGGTGCATATGCACCAATAATCACCCATCTCTCTCCATCAACTTTCAGTTTTACCCATATCAATCTAGAATTTACTTTCTTACACTCTATCACATACTCCCACCACTCTTGTTTCAGGAGTAGTGCTACTTTCCTTGCTCTTGTCCTCTCACTAACCCCTGACTTTACTCCCAAGACATTCTCAGTCTCCCGCGTTAGCGAGGTAGTGCGAGGAAACAGACGAAAGAATGGTCCAACCCACCCACACACACATGTATGTACATACATGCCCACAGATGCACATATACATACCTATACATTTCAACGTATACATACACAGACATATGCATATATATACATGTGTAATGCAACGAAACCACAGTTCCCTTTCCACATCCAGGCCCCATAAAACTTTCCATGGTTTACCCCAGACGCTTCACATGCCCTCGTTCAATCCATTGACAGCACATCGACCCCGGTATACCACATCATTCCAATTCACTCTATTCCTTGCATGCCTTTCACCCTCCTGTATGTTCAGGCCCCGATCGCTCAAAATCTTTTTCACTCCATATTTCCACCTCCAATCTGGTCTCCCACTTCTCCTCATTCCCTCCACCTCTGACACATATATCCTCTTTGTCAATCTTTCCTCACTCATTTCCTCCATGTGACCAAATCATTTCAAGACACACTCTTCTGCTCTCTCTCAACCACACCCTTTTTATTACCAGACATTTCTCTTAATCTTTCATTACTTACTCGACCAAACCACCTCACATCACACATTGTCCTCAAACATCTCATTTCCAACACACCCACCCTCCTCCACACAACTCTTATCTGTAGCCCATGCCTCACAACCATATAACATTGTTGGAACCACTATTCCTTCAAACATACCCATTTTTGCTCTCTGAGATAACATTCTCACCTTCCACGCATTCTTCAACACTCCCAGAACCTTCGCCCCCTCCCACACTTTATAAAAGCAAAATCTGGATGAAGTATATAACAGTTCTATCACTTCTTCTACAAACAATGAGTCCAGTCACTTCTGCTAATGAATGAAAATTAACAAAACAATATTCTTTTATTCAGGGTTCACTTATGCTCCTTTGGTAATGAAAAATGTAAAGAAATCTACTCTTCAAAATCTTGGCAAATACATTTGACATATGCAACACTTAAGTACAAGAAATTACCAGCAGTGTATAAGAATAATACAAAATATATAATTGGCATACGATAGAAAGGTCACCAGTCACCATGAGGTTTCATGCAGTATTGTCACAATAATAATACTGGCAAAGTCCAGGAAAAAGAATTAATTACAGAATGTGTGAGTAAGAAAATTAAAAAGATATGATATAATAGTCAACATACCTGAGTGCATATGATTATTCAACAACTACAAATGCCTAAAGGTGTTTTACAACCTTCATTTTGTTGAATAAAAAATAAGAATGTGGGAAAAATATATCTACTAACTTACCATTCTGCTCATCTTCTCACCACGGATCAATTTCCTCAGATTTTCCACAATTTCTCGGGGATTATAGTTAGGAATCTTAGTGCTCCAACCAGTTCCGATGCCATCTGCTCCATTTACAAGAATCATTGGAATAATAGGTATGTACCACTCAGGTTCAATTCGCTGATTGTCATCATAGTTACTCTTCAAAAGATGATCATCATGAGGGTTAAAAATCGTTCGTGCAAGTTTACTGGAGAAAGAAATAATAATCTTACAGCATATAAAAAATACATATAATACAATTAAAAACTATCGACATATATCAAATGAGAAATTTTTTGATGCAATCATTGTCTCGGCCACAATAACTCCGATATATATTACTATATATATTTCTTTTTGGGTGTCTAAATGTGTGTGGATGTAACCAAGATGTGAAAAAAGGAGAGATAGGTAGTATGTTTGAGGAAAGGAACCTGGATGTTTTGGCTCTGAGTGAAACGAAGCTCAAGGGTAAGAGAGGGTTGGATTTAGTAAGTAGGGTTATGAGGACGGAGGAAGATAGCTCTTGGGATGTGGAGTCATGTGAGGTGTAGAGTAAATCCGATGGAAACTAAAGGATGAGAGAGATGGTATTATGGTGCAATGACCTGGGCATGAGAGAATCGAGAGGCAAGTGTTGGGAGGGGAATGAGTGTTAGTGGTTTGATGCAAAGTCCGGGTTAAGTGATGGGTATTGAATGCAAAAGTGAATGGGGCAGTTGAGGATATGGTATAATGGGGTGTCAGTAGTGTAAATGGAAATGGTGAAAGTTGTAGATATGGCTGAAATAGGAGGTGATTGGAATACCGGAAAAGCGAGAATATAAGTATATATGAGCAAGAGATGGCAGCAGAGAATAGTTGGTTAGTGTTATTATGACAAGTCGGGTATAGTGATGGGTGATTTGATGCAAGATGGTAATGTGGCAGTTGAGGTAATAATTGTTATACTGGGGTTCAGTGTTGTAATGGAAATGGTGAAGAGCTTTAGCATTTTTGTGCAGAAATAGGAATGTGATGATACTGTTAAAGCGATACATATATTGCAGGGAGATGCCAAGAGCTCTTGGTTACGTAATTCAGCGCCGAAGAGACTTTGATGTTAGTGCTGAGAGGTGCACTGAGGTGTCTGATCTTATCTGGAGCAAGGTGAAGATTGCATGGGTTTCAGAAAAGAAGAGTGAATGTTGGGGTGAAGAGGGTGGTGAGAGTAAGTGAGCTTGGGAAGGAGACTTCTGCGAGGAAGTACCAGGAGAGACTGAGTACAGAATGGAAAAAGGTGAGAACAATGGAAGTAAGGGGAGTGGGGGAGGAATGGGATGTATTTAGGGAATCAGTGATGGAGTGTGCAAAAGATGCTTGTGGCATGAGAAGCGTGGGAGGTGGGATGATTAGAAAGGGTAGTGAGTGGTGGGATGAAGAAGTAAGATTATTAGTGAAAGAGAAGAGAGAGGCATTTGGAAGATTTTTGCAGGGAAAAAATGCAATTGAGTGGGAGATGTATAAAAGAAAGAGGCAGGAGGTCAAGAGAAAGGTGCAAGAGGTGAAAAAGAGGGCAAATGAGAGTTCGGGTGAGAGAGTATCATTAAATTTTAGGGAGAATAAAAAGATGTTCTGGAAGGAGGTAAATAAAGTGCGTAAGACAAGGGAGCAAATGGGAACTTCAGTGAGGGGCGCTAATGGGGAGGTGATAGCAAGTAGTGGTGATGTGAGGAGATGGAGTGAGTATTTTGAAGGTTTGTTGAATGTGTCTGATGATAGAGTGGCAGATATAGGGTGTTTTGGTCGAGGTGGTGTGCAAAGTGAGAGGGTTAGGGAAAATGATTTGGTAAACAGAGAAGAGGTAGTAAAAGCTTTGCGGAAGATGAGAGCCGGTAAGGCAGCAGGTTTGGATGGTATTGCAGTGGAATCTATTAAAAAAGGGGGTGACTGTATTGTTGACTGGTTGGCAAGGTTATTTAATGTATGTATGACTCATGGTGAGGTGCCTGAGGATTGGCGGAATGCATGCATAGTGCCATTGTACAAAGGCAAAGGGGATAAGAGCGAGTGCTCAAATTACAGAGGTATAAGTTTGTTGAGTATTCCTGGGAAATTATATAGGAGGGTATTGATTGAGAGGGTGAAGGCATGTACAGAGCATCAGATTGGGGAAGAGCAATGTGGTTTCAGAAGTGGTAGAGGATGTGTGGATCAGGTGTTTGCTTTGAAGAATGTATGTGAGAAATACTTAGAAAAGCAAATGGATTTGTATGTAGCATTTATGGATCTGGAGAAGGCATATGATAGAGTTGATAGAGATGCTCTGTGGAAGATATTAAGAATATATGGTGTGGGAGGCAAGTTGTTAGAAGCCGTGAAAAGATTTTATCGAGGATGTAAGGCATGTGTATGTGTAGGAAGAGAGGAAAGTGATTGGTTCTCAGTGAATGTAGGTTTGCAGCAGGGGTGTGTGATGTCTCCATGGTTGTTTAATTTGTTTATGGATGGGGTTGTTAGGGAGGTGAATGCAAGAGTTTTGGAAAGAGGGGTAAGTATGAAGTCTGTTGTGGATGAGAGAGCTTGGGAAGTGAGTCAGTTGTTGTTCGCTGATGATACAGCGCTGGTGGCTGATTCATGTGAGAAACTGCAGAAGCTGGTGATTGAGTTTGGTAAAGTGTGTGAAAGAAGAAAGTTAAGAGTAAATGTGAATAAGAGCAAGGTTATTAGGTACAGTAGGGTTGAGGGTCAAGTCAATTGGGAGGTAAGTTTGAATGGAGAAAAACTGGAGGAAGTAAAGTGTTTTAGATATCTGGGAATGGATCTGGCAGCGGATGGAACCATGGAAGCGGAAGTGAATCCTAGGGTGGGGGAGGGGGCGAAAATCCTGGGAGCCTTGAAGAATGTGTGGAAGTCGAGAACATTATCTCGGAAAGCAAAAATGGGTATGTTTGAAGGAATAGTGGTTCCAACAATGTTGTATGGTTGCGAGGTGTGGGCTATGGATAGAGTTGTGCGCAGGAGGGTGGATGTGCTGGAAATGAGATGTTTGAGGACAATGTGGTGTGAGGTGGTTTGATCGAGTAAGTAATGTAAGGGTAAGAGAGATGTGTGGAAATAAAAAGAGCGTGGTTGAGAGAGCAGAAGAGGGTGTTTTGAAATGGTTTGGGCACATGGAGAGAATGAGTGAGGAAAGATTGACCAAGAGGATATATGTGTCGGAGGTGGAGGGAACGAGGAGAAGTGGGAGACCAAATTGGAGGTGGAAAGATGGAGTGAAAAAGATTTTGAGTGATCGGGGCCTGAACATGCAGGAGGGTGAAAGGCAGGCAAGGAATAGAGTGAATTGGATCGATGTGGTATACCGGGGTTGATGTGCTGTCAGTGGATTGAATCAGGGCATGTGAAGCGTCTAGGGTAAACCATGGAAAGTTCTTTTGGGCCTGGATGTGGAAAGGGATCTGTGGTTTCAGTGCATTATTACATGACAGCTAGAGACTGAGTGTGAACAAATGGGGCCTTTGTTGTCTTCTCCTAGTGCTACCTCGCACACATGAGGGGGAGGGGGTTGTTATTTCATGTGTGGCGAGGTGGTGATGGGAATAAATAAAGGCAGACTGTGAATTGTGTGCATGGGTATATATGTATGTCTCTGTGTGTGTATATATATGTGTACATTGAGATGTATAGGTATGTATATTTGCGTGTGTGGACGTGTATGTATATACATGTGTATTGGGGTGGGTTGGGCCATTTCTTTCGTCTGTTTCCTTGCGCTACCTCGCAAACGTGGGAGACAGTGACAAAGCAAAATAAAAAATAAAAAATTTTCTTTTTTTAATACATATTAACCATTTCCCACGTTAGCAAGGTAGCATTATGAACAAATGACCAAGCCTTAAAGGCAATAACACCTACCCAGCCCCCTTCTCTGTTCCTTCTTTTAGAAAAACAAAAACACGAGGGGGAAGATCCCCAGAGCCCCCCATCTCTCTTAGTTGCCTTCTATGATACGCAGTGAATACGTAACAAGTATTCTTTCTACCCTATTCCCAGGATGGTTGGGAGAGCAGAAAAGGGTGGTTGAAATGGTTTGGACATATGGAGAGAATGAGTGAGGAAAGAATGATAAAGAGGATATGTGTGTCAGAGGTAGAGGGAACGAGGAGAAGTGGGAGACCAAATTGGAGGTGGAAAGATACATGCTTGTCCCCATACATTCCTGTTGCTACCCCATCCCACAGGAAACAGCATTGCTACCCCCTGCTTCAGAGGTAGCACCAGGAAAACAGAAAAAAGGCCACATTCATTCACACTTAGTCTCTAGCTGTCATGTGTAATGTATCAAAAACACAGCTCCCTATCCACATCCAGTCCCAACAGACCTTTCCATTGTTTCCCCCAGATGTTTCACATGCTTTGGTTCAGTCCACTGACAGCACGTTGACCCTGGTATGCCACATCATTCCAATTTACTCTGTCCTTGCATGCCTCTCACCCTACTGATGTTCAGGCCCTGTTCACTCAAAATATTTTTCACTCCATCCTTCTTTGTCCAATATCCCTTCTCCAGATCCAAAAACGCTAACTACAAATCCATTTGTTTTTCTAAGTATTTCCCACATACATTCTTCAAAGCAAACACCTGATCCACACATCCTCTACCACTTCTGAAACCACACTGCTCTTCCCTGATCTGATTTTCTGTACATGTCTTCACATCTTTTTATTCTCCCTAAAATTTAATGATACTCTCTCACCCCAACTCTCATTTGCCCTCTTTTTTTACTTCTTGCACCTTTCTCTTGACCTCCTGCCTCTTTATTTTATACCTCTCACAATCATTTGCACTATTCCCCTGCAAAACTTGTCTTAATACCTCTCTCTTCTTTCACTAATAATCTTACTTATTCATCCCACCACTCACGACCCTTTCTAATCTGCCCACCTCCCACGCTTCTAATGCCACAAGCATCTTTTGTGCAAGCCATCACTGCTTCCCTAAATGCATCCCATTCTTCCCCCACTCCCCTTACGTCCTTTGCTCTCACCTTTTTCCATTCTGCACTCAGTCTCTCCTGGTACTTCCTCACACAAGTCTCCTTCCCAAACTCACTTACTCTCACCACTCTCTTCACCCTAACATTCTCTCTTCTCTTCTGAAAACCTCTACAAATCTTCACCTTCACCTCAACAAGATAATGATCAGACATCCCTCCAGTTGCACCTCTTAACTTCCAAAAGTCTCTCTTTCACATGCCTATCAATAAAAACGTAAGCCAATTACACTCTCTGGCCATCTCTCCTACTGACATACGTATACTTATGTATATCTCTCTTTTTAAACCAGGTATTCCCATCACCAGTCCTTTTTCAGCACACAACTCTACAAGCTCTTCACCATTTCCATTTACAACACTGAACACCCCATGTGCACCAATTATTCCCTCAACTGCCACATTACTCACCTTTGCATTCAAATCACCCATCACTATAGCCCAGTCTTGTGCATCAAAACTACTAGCACACTCACTCACCTGCTCCCAAAACACTTGCCACTCATGATCTTTCTTCTCATCTCCCATCTCTCTCCATCCACTTTCAGTTTTACCCATATCAATCTTGAGTTTACTTTCTTACACTCTATCACATACTCCCACAACCCCTGTTTCAGTAGTGCTACTCCTTCCTTCGCTCTTGTCCTCTCACCAACCCCTGACTTTACTCCTAAAACATTCCCTAACCACTCTTCCATTTACCCATGAGCTTCGTTAACTTAGAGCCAAAACATCCAGGTTCCTTTCCTCAAACATGCTACCTATGTGTGATAATAAAAAGAGTGTGGTTGAGAGAGCAGAAGAGGGTTTATTGAAATGGTTTGGTAAAATGGAGAGAATGAGTGAGGAAAGATGGACAAAGAGGATATATGTGTCAGAGGTGAAGGGAAAGAGGAGAAGCGGGAGACCAAATTGGAGGTGGAAGGATGGAGTGAAAACAATTTTCAGCGATCGGGGCCTGAACATGCAGGAGGACGAAAGGCATGCAAGGAAGAGTGAATTGGAATGATGTGGTACAACAGGGTCGACGTGGTGTCAATGGATTGAACCAGGGCATGTGAAGTGTCCGGGGTAAACCATGGAAAGTTTTGTGGGGCCTGGATGTAGAGGGGGAGCTGTGGTTTCGGTGCATTGCACGACAGCTGGAGACTGAGTGCGCACAAGTGTGGCTTTTGTTGTCTCTTCCTGGTGCTGCCTTGCGTGCGTGCAGGGTGTGTGTGTGTGTGTGTGTGTGTGTGTGCCATTTCATGTGTGGCAGGGTGGTGACGGGAGTGGCTGAGGGCGGTGGGTGTGAAAGTGTGCATGTGTATATATATGTGTTTGTCTGTGCATTGAACTGTATAGGTAAGTGTGTGTGTACATGTGTATGTGAGTGGGTTGGGCAATTTTTTCGTCTGTTTCTTTGCCCTACCTCACTAACATGGGAGACAGCGACAAAGTATAATGAAAAAAATATGAATAAATAAATAAATAACCAAGCGCATCTCTCTAAATTATTTTTTCTTTTAAACTTGTCCCCCCTGTTAAACGTAACTTCATTTAAGGTTAACCTTCAGTTACTGTGCTTTGAATGCTCATCTAATACAATCCTCTTCAGACCTGTTTCAATATAAGGCCAATAACATGTCACAGATATTATCTACTTTTCTGATACCTGTACCCTTCTGGAACTCCCATCAAGGGGGTACCCATGGCAAAAGAGTCACAAGTCATTATGAATTTTATATCACACATTTCCTAAACCAACTGGCATAAATAGCACAATACCACACCTACCTTAACATAGTAAAAATGTATCGGGGACTTGCAGAATCTTTTCCACCCTGCAATCTCGTTCCAAACTGGCCAATAGGCTGCAACAGGTTAATATTATTTGAGCCAACAAAGTTCTGTGCCAAATTGATGATTGTCGACATGAGGGAAGTTTCACCATGATGATAAGCAGAATGTTCTGCAACCGAACCAGCTAACTGAGCTACCTTGACTTCTCGTTTATCATTTCGCTTTATACATGTATACAACACCTGTGGACAAACAAGAAGTAATATTCAGCTAAATGACATGAAACTTTAAGAACTATGCAGACACTTACTTTATATAAGCCTAGCAAAAAATCACATTAAGGACAGTTCTAATGGGAAAAACAATAAAACCCCTAAAAAACCTGAACAATATATCAATCTGCACAAAGAAATCAACAGTATATGTTTAACCCCTGGATCAAATTCAACTCTCATATGGATCAGATGCCATATCATAATTCATCTGTACACAAATGGCAATCAGTTTGTGGAGTTGTGTGCCCAAAAAGGAATGGTGACAGGGATTACATAATTTATGCGGGATCACAACATGTGCTTTTACTATCATGAGAGGAATCTAATTCTACCAGTCCCTTCTTTGGGAGTCAAAATTCACTACATTGTGGATAAGTGCAGAAGAAAGTGCATCAAAACTTCTGTGAGGGTTGGCAGATAGAGTAAGCATAGGTCCTTCAAGGAGCACACGCTGTTCCCAAAAGCAGGTCTGTCTTGCAGTTACCACCGTTGTGTACAGATCTGTGCTACTTGTGTGATTTGGACATTTTTTTTTTTTTTTTATATTCATACTATTCGCCATTTCCCACGTTAGCAAGGTGGCATTAAGAACAAAGGACTGGACCTTTGAGGGAATATCCTCACCTGGCCCCCTTCTCTGTTCCTTCTTTTGGAAAATTAAAAAAAAATGAGAGGGGAGGATTTCCAGCCCCCCGCTCCCTTCCCTTTTAGTCGCCTTCTACGACACGCAGGGAATACGTGGGAAGTATTCTTTCTCCCCTATCCCCAGTTATCATATTCATGCAATCCATGTTTATGTTTATCAATATTGCATCCAAATATCCACTAACTTCTCCCACCCCAAAACCAGCAGTAATATGGAACAGAAGCCATTTGACTTTAGAAACAAAGCTAGAAATCTTACTATGTGCTAATGCTGGTGTGGGAATGTCAGTGTGGTAGAAAGTGCAACAAAACTTTAGTGAGGGTTGGTGGGTGGAGTAAGCATGTGTCCTAGGTGGACCGCACCATGTTCCTGCCAGCAGGTCAGTCATGCAGTAACCACCATAGTGTGCAGTTCCATGCTACTTGTACAATTTGAGTATTCCTGTTTATTAAATTTTCCTGCAACCTACTGTGTTTGTTTTTGTTTGTTACCAATTCAAACATCCAACATCACCTACCCACGAACAAACAGTTAAAAGGAAGAGAGCCTCTGACCTTAGAAATGAAGCAAGAAATCCTACAATGCATTGATGCTTCTGAGGGACCACCAGTGAGTAAAAAGTGCCAAAACTTCTGTGAGGGTTGGAGGGTGGAGTTAGTGTGGATCGCAGATGGAGCACAGCACATTCCCATCAGTAGGTCAATCTTGCAGTTACTATCATTGTGTACAGATCTGTGCTACTTGTGCAGTTTGAATATACCTGCTATATGATTTCTCTGCAACCCCTGTGCTTGTGTTTCTTATTATGGCATCCAAACATCCAACTACATCATCTCCTACCCCAGAACCTGCTATTAAATAGTACAGAACCTCTCCGACCTTAGAAATAAAGCCAAAAATCTTACAACATGCTGATGCTGGTGAAGGAGCATCAGCACAGTAAAAAAAGCACCAAAACTTCAGTAAGGACTGGCAGGTGGACTTAGCATGGGTCCTAGGTGGAGCAAGCCACATTCCCACCAACATGTCAGTCTTGCAGTTACCACCATTGGGTGCAGATCTGAGCTACATGTGCTATTTGGATATACCTGCTAATATGAACTTCCTGCAACCTTATGTTTGTGTTTGTTAAAATGGCATCCAAACATCCAGCTATATCTTCACCCACCCCGGTGCCAGCAATCAAATGGAAGAAAACCTCTGACATTAGAAATGAGGCTAAATACATATACTTAATGCACTGCCTAAAATCCATACACTTAAATACTTCAAACAACAATCTACACGTACCTTTCTCTGACCTGGCTTCAAGCCATCCACTAACGATGGAATTGATCGCTCATTGTCCAGATTTGAAAACAAAACCAATTCTTTATTGACAAAATCAGTGTATGTAATAGCTCGAGTGTTTTTTTCATACAGATAGATCTCTGGAAGACCAAGTTCTCTTCGACGCTTGCACTCCTCCATCCATCCTGTCAGCCATTCTTTGCGCTGCTCTACTGCTTTTTTACTGAATGCCTGGAAAGAAAGAAAAAAAAATTACTCCAAATTCTAACACTTCTGATTTACACATCTTTACCCTTGCTTCTTTTTAATGCAAGTGCAACTCTGGCTATTCCTTTTTAATTTCTACAAACTATTGAGGCCAAGAAATAAAGTACACAGTATAGAAACACCAGATAAAGAAAGGCATATTGGCCTCTGATGAGGCTATCTACTAAATAAAATTCTAACTATATTTCTAAATCAGATATATATGATATTAAGATAAAACTGGAAAAACATTCCCAACAGTAAAAGCAGCCAAAAGGATTAAAAAGCAGGCATGTATTTTTCATAGAAGAAAATCAATATTTACATTTTTTTTTTTTTAAATCTGAATGCCATATCCCATGTCAGCAAGGTAACACCATGAACATCTACTCAAATCCATTCTCTAGCAGTCATCTGCAATGCACCGAAAACCGCAGCTCCTATCCACGTCAAACCCAGTACATCATATCATAGTTCTAAGTCACTTTATGCCATGCACACCTTTCACCCTTTTGTATGTTCAGGCCCCGATCACTAAACATCTTTTCCATGCCATCTTTCCATCTCCATTTGGTCTGCCCTTTCTTGTTGTTCCCTCCACTTTTGATACATATCTCCTCTTTGTCAACCTTACCTCACTCATTCTCTCCATATGTAGAAACATTTCCGAACACCCTCTTCAGCTCTCTCAACCACACTCTTTATTGCCACACCTCTCTCTTATTCTTTCCTTTCTGATTTAATAAAAACACCTTACACCACATTTTGTCCACAAACATTTCATTTCCAACACATCCACCCTCCTCTGTAGTATATCTATTGCCCATGCCTTGCATCTATACAATAATGCTGGAACAACTATATCTTCAAACGTTTACATTTTTTGCCCTCCCAGATAATGATCTTTCCACACATACATCACTGTTCCTAGAACCTTCACCCCCTCACCGTTCCTGTGCCTCACTTCCATTTCCATGGTTCCATTCACCACCATGTCCACTCTCAGGTATCTAAAACACTTCACTTCCTCCAAGGTTTCTCCATTCAAACTCACACCCAAGTTAACCTGTCCCTCAACCCTACTAAGCATTTACTCTCAACTTCCTTCTTTCCCACACCATTCTAAACTCAGTCACAAGTGTCTGCAGTCTCATACTGGAATATGCCACAAGTGTTGTATTATCAAACAACTGACTCACTCTCCAGGCCCTACCATCCCCATCCCCACAGACTACATACGCACCCCTCTCCAAGACTCTCGCATTTACCTCTGTCACCTCCCTATCCATAAACTAATCAAATAACCATGGTGAAATTACACACCCCTGATGAAGACCAAATTTCAGATGGAACCATTCACTCTCCTCTCTTCCAACTCATACACATGCCATACACCCTTAATAAAAACTTCACCTTGCTTCAAGCAGTTTCCTCCAAAACTATATTTTTAAGGACTTTCACAAGGTATCTCTATCAACTCAATCATATGCTTTCTCCAGATCTATAAATGCTTAACAGATATCCATCTGTTTCTCCAAGTATTTCTCACACATATTCTTCAATGAAAAAACATGATCCACACATCCTCAACCTTTTCTGGAACCACAATGTTCCTCCTTAATCTAATGTTCTGTACTTGCCTTCACTCTATCAATCACTACACACCAATACCAGTGACACTCTTGAACCACATCTTTATTGCCCTTGCCTTTATATAATAGAAATATACATGCATTTGACCAATCCTCAGGCATCTCACCAAGATAAGTAAATACACTGAAAATTCTAACTCGCCAATCAACAACACAGTCACCCCCTTTCTTGATAAATTCAATGGCAATATCATCCCCTCTAGCCATCTTGCCACATTTCATCCTTCATAAGGCTTTCCCCACCAAACCAATCTCCATGACTCTCACTTCACATACCATCCCAACCCAAACACACTACATCTGCCACCCTATCATCAAACACATTCAATCGTCCTTCAAAATACTCACTCCATCATTACTTTTTTTTAATGTTGAAGGCTCCAGTCATGGCCTATAGTCCACATCAAGGATGGGCCTTAATTGAAATAGCGAGAATTAAGAAGTGGATAAATAAAAGATAAGGGGGAAGTATTTACAATTTTTGAGGACATGAAAGACATGCCTTTTGAATGGTGCCAAGTTATAGGCATTGGAAAAGACGCAAGAAGGTAGAATTCCAAAGCTTCACCATGAAGGGAAAGAAGCAGGTATCAAAACGGACTACATTTGAGTTGCCGATGGCCACACAATAATCATATGATGCAGCAGCTTGCCGAGTATTGCGTGGTCTAGCAAGTGGTGGGGGTGCACAAGCAGTCAGCTCTCGGGAGCGAAAACCAAAGTAATGACTACAGAAGAGGGAAAGTGAACCAACACTGTGGTGCAGGGCAAGGAGGTCAAGTTTGGAAGTATGCCTGGGATTGCTTTTGACTCAAATCTGTCAACTAAGGATACAGAGCAAGAACCATCCCAAATGTGAGAGCAGTACTCCATACAAGGACGAATCAATCCCTTGCATAAACAAAGGAACTGTTCAGAAGAGAAGTTTCGACATCTAAATAGGACACCCAGTTTCTCAGAGGCAGACATTCCTGTAATGTGGAGTTCCCAAGAAAGAGTGGAAATCACAGTAATATCAAGTATGTTCAGTGAATCAAGAGGTGGAATTACAGAACCTTCAAAGAAGAGGAGAGAGTTATGAAGAGTTTTCAATGGAGATGGGTAGAAACTGGGTCTTGGAGGCATTAACCTTAACAAGATTTTGTTTACCCCACTGAGATATCCTGCCCAAGTCTGAGCTTACTGAAGCTGTGTCAAGAAGAGATGCAGATCGAGTGAGAGAAGAGGGAGCAGAACTGAAAGATGTGGATGAATGCAGTGTTGAGTCACCAGTGTATGAGTGCACTGGATCACTTGTGAAGAAGAAATCCTTGAAAAAAAAAAAAAAGAGAAAAAATGTTGGGGACAGGATAGAACCCTGTTGATGGAGAAAAGGGGGAAGGCTGATCCATCAACAACTACAGAGGTAGACTGGCTGGAGAGGAAGCTAGATATGAGGAAGCAAAGTGAGGAAGAGAAGCCAAAAGAGTGGAGCTTAGAGATGAGACCCTGATGCCACTGCCTGTCAAATGCCTTGTATATGTCAAGGGTGACTACACAACTACCCAAAATCTTTTGAGGATGATGATCAGAAATAAGTATGATAGGAAAGAATATCACCAGCGAATCTCACCTCATGGAAGCCACACTGGTGATCAACGAGAAGACTGATTTTTGTGGTGTTTAAGGAGATATGGGAGTTGAGGAGGAATTCAAAGACCTTGGAAATGGTAGATGTTAAAGCAATAGGATGACAGTTAGAGGGGTCAGAACGACCACCCTTCTTAGGGATGGGATGTATCAATGCATGTTTCCAAGAAGGAAAAGTTTTGGTTTTTAAGCAGAAATGGAACAGACAAGCAAACACAGGTGCCAGTTCAGAAGTACACTCTTTCAGTCCATGGGGATAGATGTCATCAGGACCATAAGCTTTGCTTGAGACCAAAGAAAGAAGCACTTTTCTGAGTCTGAAAAGAGATTATGGGTAGAGGCATGGGATTACTAAGAGGAGCATCAGGGGGTGAAGGAATGATAGAATCATCTAAGGTGGAGTTAAGTGGAGAAACGGGAACCAAAGAGCACTGTTTGTCAACAGGAGAGACAGCTATAGTACCATCAAAATGGAAAAGTGAAAGAAATGCAGAGAGAGTTGTTAGAGATGCCCTTAGCTAAAGACCAGAGAGACCTATCAGTGGACGATGAGGAGAGGATATCAAACTTCCTTTGAATAAAGGAACACTTTGCCTCATGAATAAATAGTTTGCAGTGATTATAGGCAGTGATAAAAGCTGAATGGGAGCCAGAAGAGGGAGAGTTTTTCCAAGCCTAATATGCCTGACCCCTTTTATGAATGGCCTCAGAACAGGAATGGTTGAACCATGGATTGGATGAAGAAGTCATCTTGGAAGAAGATGGGACCTGTCATCACTTCCCCTTTGCCCCCTTTATCAATGTTCATATCTGTTCTTGTTTTTTGCATATCATCAACCTCCTTCCAAAACATTTTATCCTCCCTGCAGTTTACTGATACTTGCTCACCCTCTCATTTGAGCTCTTTTTCAACCACTGCACTTTCCTCTTGACCTACTGTCACTTTCTCTAATACATCTCCTTATCACTTGCACGTCTTTCCTGTAAGTGCCACCCACAGGCCTCCCTTTTCTCTTGCACCAGCCAACTTTACTTCATCCCACCATTCACTACCCATTCTAACCTGCCCACCTTTCCACATGTCACATGCATCTATTACACATGCCAGGACTGCTTCCTTAAATATCTCCCATTCCCTACCCAGTCCCCTTACTTCATTTAATATGTAATCTAATAATGCCTGCTGACCATCTTTCCAACTTACATACATATACTCATGTATGTCCCTCTTTTTAAAATAGGTATTCCCACACACCAGTCCTTTTTCAGCACACACCTCCACAAGCCTTTCATCTTTTCCATTCATAATACTGAAAACCCTATTCCCCCACTAATTACAGCCTCACCTTCGCATTCAAATCACCCATCGCTAATACTCAGTCTCTTACATCAACACTGCTGACACACTCACCCACCTGCTCCCGAAACACTTGTCTCTCATAATCTTTCTACTCATGATCAAGTGCATAAGCACTAGTAATCACCCATCTCTTGCCATCCAATTTCATTCTTACCCACATCCATCTAAAATTCACTTCCTTCACCACTTCACACACTACCACAACTGCTTCAGGAGCGCTGCTCATTCTTTACCTCTTGTCCTATCACCCCCCTTTACCACTGAGCTTAGTTTCACTCAGAGCCAGAACATCCAAGTTATTTTTCTCAAACATACTACCTATCTCTCTCTTTTCACCTTGGTTACATCCACACACATTTAGACACCCAAACCTGAGCCTTCAAGGTGGATGAGCACTCCCTACCTGGCTCCTTCTTCTGTTCCATCTTTCAGAAACTGAAATACAAGATGGTTTCCAGCTGCATGAGAAATACTTAAAGAAAAAACAATTTCTCTACAGCATTCATTGATAAGGAAAAATTAAGTGACAGGGTTGACAGAGATGCCTTTTGGAAGGTACTAAGAACATATGGAGTAAATGGAAAGACACTGCAGGCAGTGACAAGTTTTTACTAGGAAACAGAGGCATTTGTGCGAGTGGAAATGAGGAAAAGGCGAGTCATTTTCAGTGAAGATGGATTTGCATCCATTGATTTGAGAAGTCAGTGTGGTTCTTTAAACCTTTTACCAAGCATTCTCATTTCAAAGTCATTCCCTAGGATATCCAATTTTTCAATGAAAAGACAAGCAACTGAATGTGATTATTTTTCTTAAACTTCTAACTTTATGTGACTAAATGGGTGGTACTATAGATCACTTGCATTTGCAGTTAGGCAAGTTATCAATACTCTTTCAGTTCAAAACATTCAAACTTTACTCACTGAATCATAAGTCAAATCTTATCTTTTACATATTTCTCAAAACATTTGTCTTCAGTGTATGAACTAATAATCAATTACAAATTCAGAAAAATACAGGAAAAAACCTTCACTAGCTCCCAGAATCTCAATCACTCTTCTGTTCAAAACATTTATCATACATTTGGTATTAATTTACTTATTTTGCTTTGTCGCTGTCTCCCGCGTTAGCGAGGTAGTGCAAGGAAACAGATGAAAGAATGGCCCAACCCACCCACATACACATGTATATACATACACGTCCACACATGCAAATATAAATACCTATACATCTCAACGTATACATATATATACACACACAGACATATACATATATACACATGTACATAATTTATACTGTCTGCCTTTATTCATTCCCATTGCCACCTCGCCACACATGAAATAACAATCCCCTCCCCCTCATGTATGCAAGGTAGCGCTAGGAAAAGACAACTTAGGCCACATTCGTTCACACTCAGTCTCTCGCTGTCATGTAATAATGCACCGTATCCACAGCTCCCTTTCCACATCCAGGCACCACACAACTTTCTATGGTTTACCCCAGATGCTTCACATGCCCAGGTTCAATCCACTGACAGCACGTCGACCCCGGTATACCACATCATTCCAATTCACTCTATTCCTTGCAAGCCTTTCACCCTCCTGCATGTTCAGGCCCCAATCACTCAAAATCTTTTTCACTCCATCCTTCCACCTCCAATTTGGTCTCCCACTTCTCCTCGTTCCCTCCACCTCTGACACATATATCCTCTTGGTCAATCTTTCTTCCCTCATTCTCTCAATGTGACCAAACCATTTCAAAACACCCTCTTCTGCTCTCTCAACCACACTCTTTTTATTACCACACATCTCTCTTACCCTTTTATTACTTACTCGATCAAACCACTTCACACCACACATTGTCCTCAAACATCTCATTTCCAGCACATCCACCCTCCTCTGCACAACTCTATCTATAGCCCACACCTCGCAACCATATAACATTTGGTAAATATGATTAATTATCTTTCCCTTTTGATCCAAACCCTCTCTCGTTTATAGGTTCTCACCTAAAGAATGAACTAATACTATACACATATTCAGAAAACATACTCTTCTATTCAAAGCGTTCATCTTGTACTGTATTTTCTATCTATTTTTCTATACATTTCTTTTCAGTAGTTTCTTAACTAATGCAAGAACTAATAATCATCTATGTATTCACCAAGAGTATAGAGAAAACCTTACCTTTACTATCCTGGAGTCCTGGAGATATGTGGGTGCTACAGGTAAGCAATTAGCTGTCTATTATTTTCTGTATGTACTGTATATTATTTTCATTAAATAATGATTTGTCTCATTTGTACATTATTTATATTGTTTTCAAGAATTTTTGGCTTACAGTACCTAACTTCCTATTCACAAAGAAACCAATGTGTCGATACAGCAAGATTTGATTCAGCGATTTACCATGAACATTCTAGGTACCTATCATGCGCTATATCATGACCAAAATGAAATCATTTAATGAAGTGTCCCAGTCAGATAAAGAAACAGGGCTGGAAGGGAAGCCAGTGGAAAAGACCATCCCTTGTTGAGAAGGAAGACCTTTGTCTGATAGGCACTGCTCTATCCTGATGCAGGTAGATGATAGTACATTACAAGAAAATATGTCTAAATTATGATTAAAAGCTGGCATGCTAACTATAAAGGCTTACTCAACATCCAAGAGACAAAAAGAAAACATTGTAAAATAAATATCAAAAGATGCATAAAAATTTACAAATACTCTAGATACATTTCAACAATAAAAGAAACATTTAGTCTCACCATTTGAATAGAATGGTCATCTTGTGTGCCACTGTAATTAAAGCGGATTCGATGACGAACCATGTCAGAAAAGTACTCTTTTGCCTCCTTTGAGGTTGACGTACCCAAACCTGTATATTAAAAAGAAAAAGAAATAAAGATTCAAGAACCCAAACAATTAAGGCAATGCATAAAACATTTGTATTTCTATATTTATTCCATATCCCATCCCCTTTACACACAAGAGAGGGGAGAAACAGGAAGTGGTGATGGGGAGAAATATAATGTTGACAAAGAGATGGAATGGGTATTCTGAGAGAATGATGAAAGAGGGAGATGATCAGGAGAAAAAGCTGTATATTCTAGATATCTTGACTTTGAAATAAGAATGTCCTGTAAAATGTCATGGAGTAGCTCGAGAAGGTAAAAGTCTAGCATGTGATGAAGCCTAGCAAAGAAGGAGAAAACGGATCTGCAATCAAAGCTTTCACGAAAAGAGGTAACAAAGGTTCGTGACTGATCTGTTTGCCTATTCCTTGTTTGTATGGTCTCAGCTTGAGGATTGGCAGAATACATGTATGATCCCCTAATTTACAGGCAATGGTTTGAATTCTTCCCATACGGATGGTGGAGGGATTGAAACCTTCAAATTCTCCACTCACAATTATTCAAAACAAATCATCTCCCACCCTAAACAAATTCCTGACTGCTATGACCACTCTCCAAATATTCTGAATTTGTTTTTCACCTCATCTCTAGTCCATCCCAATGTACATACACAATTTCACCCCAAATTGGTTAATCTGATCAAACTCTCATAAATGTATCTGTTCTTATGGCACCTGCCCCTCCAGCAGAACTTTCTAAGTGTCAATAATGGCATCTCAAAAGCTGACTGGAATAACTTACATAACTTCTGACATTCCTTGGGTAAATAATTGTCTCGTATGTGGTGATGCTTCTCTCTCCACCAAATGCACAGAAGAGGTTATTCTTACAGGAATGGAAACATTTATCCCCTCTTCTTCCAAGACAACCTCTTCATCCAATCCATGGTTAAATTGTTTCTGTTCTGAGGCTATTCAGACAAGGGATCAAACATATCAGGATGGAAAAACTCTCATTCCTCTGGCTACCAATCAGCTTTTATCAATGCCCGTAATCAATACAAGCACTTTATTCGTGAAGCAAAGTGTTCCTCTATTCAAAGGATGTGCGATAACCTCTCCTTATCATCCACTGATCAAGCTTTCTGGTCTTTAGCTAAGGAAATCTCTAACAACTTCTGCTGCTCTTACTTCACTTTCTCATTCTGGTGGTACTTTAGCTGTCTCTCCCGTTGACAAAGCAACTCTCTTTGGTTCCTGGTTCTCCTCTAACTCCACCTCAGAAGGCTCTAACATTCCTTCACTCCCTAATGCTCACTTTCTCACTCTGGTGGTACTTTAGCTGTCTCTCCCATTGACAAAGCAACTCTCTTTGGTTCCTGTTTCTCCTCTAACTCCACCTTACATGACTCTAACATTCCTTCACTCCCTAATGCTCCTCTTACTAATCCCATGCCCCTTTCCATAAGCTCTTTTCAAACTGTCTGAAAAGAGCTTCTCTCCTGGACACAAGCAAAGCTTATGGTTCTGATGACATCCATCCCCATGCACTGAGAGTGAACCTCTGTGGCACACTCTTTCAGTGACCATGTGGCATCAGGGTTTCATCTCTAAGTTCCCCTCTTTTGGCTTCCCTCCCTTACTTTGATCCTTCACATCTAGCATCCTCTCTGGCCAACCTATCTCTGTGCTTATTGATGGATCAGCCTCCCCCTTTTCTCCATCAACAGCAGTGTCCCTTAAGGTTCTGTCCTGTCTCCTACACTTTTTTTTCTTTTTTCAATGATTTCCTCCCCTCCACAAATAATTCAGTTTAACAATTTTTGCTCCTGGGAAGTAACTGTTATTTCTTAATTGCTTATGCATTAAAATCAATGAAAAAGACTAAAATTCCCTTCAAACTTTGCTTTTGTGACCAGGACAGAGATATTTTGAAATTTACCCATTTCCAATCGGACGAGTGAATGTGCACATCTTCATTCACACAAAGTTAGAAACACAATATATATGAATCTAAATCAAAAAAGATTAGAAGCGAGTAATTTTCTAAGATTTACAATTGGACTGTAATTCACTTTCACGAATCAGAACCCAAATATAATCTCCCATCATGTTCTATGTTCTTTGGTAAAAGAGTTCAAAGCCCAGTATATTCACCCTGCACCTCCAAATATGCTCCATCATCTCGAATTTACCAAGATGAGCATCAAGGATATGGACTTTCAAGGACACCCTGCAGTCCATTTTGCCATAGATTTTCACCCTAGTCTCAACTAGCTCCACATGGTTTTTGGTCTTGGGATTGTCCAGGAAGCCCCAAACCACTGCAGCAAAGCTTATGGTCCTAATGACATGCATCCATACTGAGAAAGAGTGCCTCTGAACTTGTACCTGTGCTTGCTCATCAGTTCCATTTCTCCTTTCCTAATGAGGTTCTTGGGGGAATTCCTTGCACTCAAGAATCTTTTTCATCTGTGGTTCGATGAAGTCACCTTCTTTGACCTTTGCCTCAGACAGCTTCGGGAAGAAGTTTTGAAGGCACTTGAAGGCTGCAGACTCCTTATCTAGAGCATGACAAACTGTTTAAGGCCTAATCTTATGTGCAGTTGTGGCATCAACACCTTCTAGGGGTCCACCAGTGGCTCCCATTTGACATTGTTCGTGACTACAGAGAATTTGGTCCACTGTGGCCAGTCCCACCTGTGGCAGTGCACCACAGTGTCCCTGCCGTCCCAAAGGAGAAGATAGCAAGGAAACTTTGAAGTGCACCGAGTAAGCTAGTGGAAGAGACAGGTACTTGTTCCCATTATGGAACAGCACAGCTTTGAGGCTCTTAGACAAGCTGTCATCAAAGAGGTGCCACTCATTCAGATTACAGACAATTCTGATTGCCTCAAACAGACTGGTTACATTGTGGCAGAAGCAGAGCCCATCTTGATGGGCGAAGGAGCTAAAAAACCCAGGTGACACTTCCTATGATCTGCAATTTCTACACTTCATCCAACAAGTTCCACTGCTTAAGCCTCGACGTTAAAAGCTCAGCACAGGACTTTGAAAGACCAAGATATTTGATCAAGTCATTGAGGTCTTTTAGATAGGCATAGTATGGGTTTCTCTCCTCAGTTGCAACTCTGAAATTGTAATCTGGATCTACAATGTCTTTCTCCCCTCTGACTACTGTTTATATTACTGGAAACTTCTAGAAAGTTCTATATCAGCTACTTAGCAATGAATCCATCTGGAATGCTCCAAGAAATAGGTAAATTTCAAAACATCACTGTCCTAATCACAAAAGCAAAGTTTCAATGGAATAACAGCCATTTTCTGTACTTTTTAGTAACAATCAGCAAGAAAATACCAATTATTACCCAGAAACAAAAAGAAAATGTAAAAATTGCTCCTTCGCTCATTCCATCTGCATCCCTTCTTGACACAGCTTCCTCATATGTCAGTGGGGTAGACTAAATCTTGTTTAGTTTAATGCCTCCAAGACTCAATTTCTACCCACTCTCTATCGAACACTCCTCACAACTCTCATCTCTCCCACAGTTCTGTGATTCTACCTCTTGAATCTATTAACATACTTGATATTACTGTAACACCCACTCTTTCTTGGAAGCACCACATTACAGGAATAGCAAAGTCTGCCTCTAAGAAACTGGATGTTGTGTTTAGAAGCTGTAACATCACTTCTGAACAGCAGCTCCATTTATACAAAGGATTGGTCCATCCTTGTGTGGAGTACTGCTCTCTCATCTGGGGTGGTCCTAGCTCTGTATCCTTATTTGACAGACTTGCGTGGAAAGCAGTCCGACTTATAAATTGTCCCAGGCTAACTTTCAAACATGACCCTCTTGCCCTATGTTGTGATACTGGTTCACTTTCCCTCCTCTATAGGTATCACTTTGGTTTTTGCTCCCAAGAGCTGGCAGCTTGCATGCCCACACCACAAGCTAAACGACACAATACTCAGCAAGCTGCTGCATCACATGATTACTGTGTGGCCATCGGCAACTCAAGGGTGGGCCATTTTGATAACTGCTTCTTTCCCTACACACTGAAGCTTTGGAACTCTCTACCTTCTCATGTCATTCCCAATAACTATGACCAGGCACATTCTAAAAGACAGGTTTTTCACTTTTTCCAAAGTTTGTAAATTTCTCCCATCTTTTCTTTCTCCATTTCGTAACTATCTAAATTAAAGCACAGCCTTGATGTGGACTTTTGTGCTTGACTGGAGCCTTAAAAAAAATCTATTGATTACACCAGGTAAAATGCATGAAGAGTGGTGACACAGAAGGTGGTGGCATAAAGGCAACACATGATTGGCAAGGAGAGATAGTATATGTAAGGACTTCATGTCTGCTTTGAAGAATTTGTGACACATACCTCTCACAAGAATAAAATGACTGGTATTCATGGATCTGAGGAAAGCATACAATAACACTATAGTAAAGGCTATATATCCTTAACATGTACCAGACACATGGATAGATAATGAGGAAGATTCAAACCCAGTCAAACTGCATGGCAGACACATGCAGACATGAGCATGGGCACAGGCTTTACCTAGCCTCTCAGGTCACTTGATGTCACCGGGGAACTCATACACCAATGGACAGTCTGAGACTGAAAGCTTTTGCTGCCTCTTGGTCCAGTGGATAGCATACCAACCTGCCACATACTTTGGACTGTGTTCAAAGTCTCCTAACCCATAGGTATATCATTATCAAGGAATACATGTGTCCAGTTCATGTGAAAGGTATGAAGATATTACTGTAGCTTTGGAGGTTTGATCTGATGCTATGTATGACATATGCTGACTTGGGCTTCCCCTAATCTCTCAGGTATTGGGTTGTGATGGGGTATTTCAAGGACCATTGATTGGTCTGCGATAGAAAGCTTTCATAACCTTGTGCACAACCTCTCAGTTCTGTAACACACAAACTTAACTAATCCCTAATGTGTAATGTGAAACATGAACTTCATCAACTTATGCATTCCTTACTTTATTTACCATATGCATATCTTACTTCTCTTTGGGCACTAACATAATTTTCAAATCAAACATAAGTCCCCATTCATTATTTATTTATTCATTTTATCTATTTTGCTTTGTCGCTGTCTCCCACGTTAGCAAGGTAGCGCAAGGAAACAGACGAAAGAATGGCCCAACCCACCCACATACACATGTATATACATACACATCCACACACGCAAATATACATACCTATGCATCTCAATGTATACAAAAATATACACACACAGACATATACATATACACACATGTACATAATACATACTGTCTGCCCTTATTCATTCCCATCGCCACCCCGCCATACATGAAATACCAACGCCCTCCCCCCGCATGTGCGCGAGGTAGAGCTAGGAAAAGACAACAAAGGCCACATTCATTCACACTCAGTCTCTAGCTGTCATGTAATAATGCACTGAAACCACAGCTCCCTTCCCACATCCAGGAACCACAGAACTTTCCATGGTTTACCCCAGACGCTTCACATGCCCTGTTCAATCCACTGACAGCAAGTCGACCCCGGTACACCACATCATTCCAATTCATTCTATTCCTTGCACGCCTTTCACCCTCCTGCATGCTCAGGCCCCAATCACTCAAAATCTTTTTCACTCCATCCTTCTACCTCCAATTTGGTCTCCCACTTCTCCTCGTTCCCTCCACCTCTGACACATATATTCTCTTGGTCAATCTTTCCTCACTCATTCTCTCCATGTGACCAAACCATTTTAAAACACCCTCTTCTGCTCTCTCAACCAAACTCTTTATATTACCACACATCTCTCTTACCCTATCATTACTTACTCGATCAAACCACCTCACACCACATATTGTCCTCAAACATCTCATTTCCAGCACATCCACCCTCCTGCGCACAACTCTATCCATAGCCTACGCCTCGCACCCATATGACATTGTTGGAAACACTATTCCTTCAAACATACCCATTTTTGCTTTCCAAGATAATGTTCACGACTTCCACACATTCTTCAATGCTCTCAGAACTTTCACCCCCTCCCTCACCCTATGATTCACTTCCGCTTCCATGGTTCCATCCGCTGCCAAATTCATACTAGGCTGAGTTATCAATGGAGATCAAAGCTTCCACTCAAAACACTAACACACACTCAGTGCTCCAACGAAATACAATCCCAAGTCATTTCACAACATCCAATTCCCTTTTAAATGACTTCATAATGAATATCCTGTATACATCTCCTCTACTTATTCTACTTACTGTCTAGTTACAACTACAGTGTCTGCAAAAAGAATCCGATGAACAGTGCTTAAAAAAAGGCTTTCATGCATCAGGTCTTATTGGTAGAAAAAAATCTTATTACTTGTAAATGGTGAGTATATCATATACCTGGCAGTTTGGCACATTCCTAAAAGCCAAATAACAAGGTTTGCCATCTCAGTTACCTCATGTTTTTATGAATGCAGGGATGCAACTTTTGGTCGTTGTCCTTGTGTTTAGTGATTTTTTCACTTTCTTTTTTGGATAATATCTGGTTGTATTGGGATGTATTTAGGGAATCAGTGATGGATTGCGCAAAAGATGCTTGTGGCATGAGAAGAGTGGGAGGTGGGTTGATTAGAAAGGGTAGTGAGTGGTGGGATGAAGAAGTAAGAGTATTAGTGAAAGAGAAGAGAGAGGCATTTGGACGATTTTTGCAGGGAAAAAATGCAATTGAGTGGGAGATGTATAAAAGAAAGAGACAGGAGGTCAAGAGAAAGGTGCAAGAGGTGAAAAAAAGGGCAAATGAGAGTTGGGGTGAGAGAGTATCATTAAATTTTAGGGAGAATAAAAAGATGTTCTGGAAGGAGGTAAATAAAGTGCGTAAGACAAGGGAGCAAATGGGAACTTCAGTGAAGGGCGCAAATGGGGAGGTGATAACAAGTAGTGGTGATGTGAGAAGGAGATGGAGTGAGTATTTTGAAGGTTTGTTGAATGTGTTTGATGATAGAGTGGCAGATATAGGGTGTTTTGGTCAGGGTGGTGTGCAAAGTGAGAGGGTTAGGGAAAATGATTTGGTAAACAGAGAAGAGGTAGTGAAAGCTTTGCGGAAGATGAAAGCCGGCAAGGCAGCAGGTTGGGATGGTATTGCAGTGGAATTTATTAAAAAAGGGGGTGACTGTATTGTTGACTGGTTGGTAAGGTTATTTGATGTATGTATGACTCATGGTGAGGTGCCTGAGGATTGGCAGAATGCGTGCATAGTGCCATTGTACAAGGGCAAAGGGGATAAGAGTGAGTGCTCAAATTACAGAGGTATAAGTTTGTTGAGTATTCCTGGTAAATCATATGGGAGGGTATTGATTGAGAGGGTGAAGGCATGTAAAAAACATCAGATTGGGGAAGAGCAGTGTGGTTTTAGAAGTGGTAGAGGATGTGTGGATCAGGTGTTTGCTTTGAAGAATGTATGTGAGAAATACTTAGAAAAGCAAATGGATTTGTATGTAGCATTTATAGATCTGGAGAAGGCATATGATAAGAGTTGATAGAGATGCTCTGTGGAAGGTATTAAGAATATATGGTGTGGGAGGCAAGTTGTGAGAAGCAGTGAAAGTTTTTATCGAGGATGTAAGGCATGTGTACGTGTAGGAAGAGAGGAAAGTGATTGGTTCTCAGTGAATGTAGGTTTGCGGCAGGGGTGTGTGATGTCTCCATGGTTGTTTGATTTGTTTATGGATAGGGTTGTTAGGGAGGTGAATGCAAGAGTTTTGGAAAGAGGGGCAATTGTGCAGTCTGTTGTGGATGAGAGAGCTTGGGAAGTGAGTCAATTGTTGTTCGCTGATGATACAGCGATGGTGGCTGATTCCAGTGAGAAACTGCAGAAGCCGGTGACTGAGTTTGGTAAAGTGTATGAAAGAAGAAAGCTGAGAGTAAATGTGAATAAGAGCAAGGTTATTAGGTACAGGGGAGTTGAGAGACAAGTCAACTGGGAGGTAAGTTTGAATGGAGAAAAACTGGAGGAAGTGAAGTATTTTAGAAATCTGGGAGTGGATTTGGCAGCAGATGGAACCATGGAAGCGTTAGTGAATCATAGGGTGGGTGAGGGGGCAAAAGTTCTGGGAGCATTGAAGAATGTATGGAAGTCAAGAACATTATCTCGGAAAGCAAAAATGGGTATGTCTGAAGGAATAGTGGTTCCAACAATGTTATATGGTTGCGAGGCGTGGGCTATGGATAGAGTTGTGCGCAGGAGGGTGGATGTGCAAGAATTGAGATGTTTGAGGACAATATGTGGTGTGAGGTGGTTTGATCGAGTAAGTAGTAATAGAGTAAGAGAGATGTGTGGTAATAAAAAGAGTGTGGTTGAGAGAGCAAAAGGTGTATTGAAATGGTTTGGTCACATGGAGAGAATGAGTGAGGAAAGATTGACCAAGAGGATATATGTCTCAGAGGTGGAGGGAATGAGGAGATGTGGGAGACCAAACTGGAGGTGGAAAGATGGAGTGAAAAAGATTTTGAGTGATAGGGGCCTGAACATGCAGGAGGGTGAAAGGCATGCAAGGAATAGAGTGAACTGGAATGATGTGGTATACCGGGGTCGACATGCTGTAAATGGATTGAACCAGGGCATGTGAAGCATCTGGGGTAAACCATGGAAAGTTCAGTGGGGCCTGGATGTGGAAAGGGAGCTGTGGTTTCGGTGCATTATTACATGACAGCTAGAGACTGAGTGTGAACTAGTGTGGCCTTTGTTGTCTTTCCCTAGCGCTACCTCGCCCACATGAGGTGGGGAGGGTTTTTTTTTTCATGTGTGGTGGTGTGGCGATGGGAATAAATAAAGGCAGATAGTATGAATTATGTACATGTGTATATATGTATATGTCTGTCTGTGCATATATATGTATACGTTGAGAAGTATAGGTATGTATATTTGAGTGTGTGGACGTGTATGTATATACATGTGAACGTGGGTGGGTTGGGCCATTCTTTCGTCTGTTTCCTTGCACTACCTCGCTAACGCAGGAGACAGCGAGAAAGCAAAATAAATAAATAAATAATATCTTTCCTCTTTCAATAACTAAACCTGAGTCCTAACAAGCTTTTCTAGGAAAAAAAATTTCCATACTCTTATATGGTTGCAAGAAAATGTGTCTACAAGAGAAATCTCAAGATGCACCAACAAGACACTTTTTTCAATCATCATCCCTCCCAAAAAGCTGAGTCTGGTCAACCAAGCATGACCAGTAAGGCAAATGAAATCTTGATGAAGCATATGGTGTTGAAAAACTCAACCCTGGGTGGTTTTCAATCACCTCATTGGTCTTTAATGGTCAACCAGACCCAGCCTTTCAGAGGAATGACATTAAAGGAGGCCAAGTTTCCAGATGGTCGGCTTGACCCTGCATAGCATCTATGAAATCTAAGCTGCAGACAGATTTTTTTTCACTGGTAGATGAATATTATAATCTAGACAAGCAACAGCAAAAATATCACTAAACATATGGACAGCAAGCAAAAGTTGCAACACTCCACTCGCAATACATCATTGTGAGTTTGGCAGAAAAGCATGTCATGTGACTTTTATGACTACCAAGCTACCAAATATACAAAGTCCCTACTAGAACCAAGTAATAGAATTTGTTCCACAAATAAAACCTGTTGGACAAAAGCCTTGCTATAAAAGATATTTGTCAGTTTTCTCTTCTCTTTACGAGTCTACTACATGAGTTAACCATCTCTGCTGCTCTTGTTTTTGACCAATGGAAATTTGTTTCACTTCTATTTGCAAGAATTAAAAGAGATCATTAATGGTGAAATAAAAAAAAATTAAATACCTTTGTAGTACTTTATTTTGTAGCTAGGCCAGTTGTTTCTTGCCTTCTTCCATTCTTCAAATTCAGGTAAAGAGTAGAATGAAATCTCTTCCCTTCCCTTGGTGGCCTTGACAATAGGGGTGATGAATTCTTCCATAAATGTCTGTTGAAGCAGCGTGGGCCAATTGTGGTGGATGAAGTTGATTAAAAGTCCCTTGATGTGAGAGCCATCCTGCACACATATTGATACATTATAATTTAATTCAAATCAATTAATCCCTCTCTACATTACAATAATAACACTTCCATATTTTAGGCATCTTATACACCACAGATAAGAATAATGTTGGGAAAGGTATTATGCTTTTCAAAACTAAGATAAGCATATGGTCCAATGGAAACCGCAGATAAGCCTTTACTAGTAAAAGTCAAGTTTTTTGTTATTTTTGTTATATTTCCAAAAGAGGGAAAAGAGAATGGGGCCAAGTGAGGTTATTCCCTCTCAGGCTCAGTCCTCTGTTCTTAATGCTACCTCGTTAACATAAAAAATGGCGAATATGTATGAAAAGTATACATGTTGATATATATATATATATGTATGTATATGTACATGTACATATGTGTGTGTATATGAATGGATGGGATATTCTTCTTCTGTTTCCTGGTGCTACCTCGCTGATGTGAGAGACAGCGATCAAGCATAATAAGTAAATAATATAAATGATAAATTTAAATTGATTGGACTAATGGTGGGTAGAATTTGTATTGGTGTATAAAAGTTTGTCATAATGCATGCTCCATCTATGTTGTATAACATTCACGAAGGGTGAACGGAATATTTGAATATCAAACACCCTAACTAACTTAACTTGTCCCTCAATCCTGCTAAACCTAATAGCTTTTCTTTTATTCATGTCTCCTCTCAGGTTTCTCCTTCCAGACACTCGCCTAAATTCAGACAACTTATGCAGTTTCAAATCTGCCACCAACACCGCATCATCAGCAAACAACTGATTCACCTTCCGTACCCTTATCCCCCTCCAGACTGCATACCCATCCTTTTCTCCGAGACCCTTACATTTACCTCCATCACCATCCCTCCCTTCCATAAAAAATCAAACACCCAGGGAGACCCAATCACCTGGAACCACTCACCTCTACCTACTCATACACCCCTTCCACTCTTGATAAAAACTCCTCACTTCTTCTAATAACTTTCCTCCTACACATTATATCAGTAACACCTCCCACAAAGCATCTCCATCAACTCTATCACTACATAAATACTACATATAAAGCCTTCTATTTCTCATATGTATTTCTAGCACACACTCTTCAAAGTAAAAATCTAACTCACACATCCCCTCCCACTCCTTACACCACACTGTTCCTCTACAAACTGATGCTGTAGATGCCTTCATCCTCTCAATCATAACTCCCCCATACAACTTACCAGGTACATTAAATAATAAAGAAAAATATAAACATTCCTCATGAGTCGTAGAAGGCGACTAAAGGGGACGGGAGCGGGGGGGCTAGAAACCCACCCCTCCTTGTATTTTAACTTTCTAAAAGGGGAAACAGAAGGAGGAGTCACGCAGGGAGTGCTCATCCTCCTCGAAGGCTCAGAATGGGGTGTCTAAATGTGTGTGGATGTAACCAAGATGAGAAAAAAGGAGAGATAGGTAGTATGTTTGAGGAAAGGAACCTGGATGTTTTGGCTCTGAGTGAAACGAAGCTCAAGGGCAAAGGGGAAGAGTAGTTTGGGAATGTCTTGGGAGTAAAGTCAGGGGTTAGTGAGAGGACAAGAGCAAGGGAAGGAGTAGCACTAATCCTGAAACAGGAGTGGTGGGAGTATGTGATAGAGTGTAAGAAAGTAAACTCTAGATTGATATGGGTAAAACTGAAAGTTAATGGAGAGAGAGGGGTGATTATTGGTGAATATGCACCTGGGCATGAGAAGAAAGATCATGAGAGGCAAGTGTTTTGGGAGCAGCTGAATGAGTGTGTTAGTGGTTTTGATGCACGAGACCGGGTTATAGTGATGGGTGATTTGAATGCAAAGGTGAGTAATGTGGAAGTTGAGGGAATAATTAGTATACATGGGGTGTTCACTGTTGTAAACGGAAATGGTGAAGAGCTTGTAGATTTATGTGCTGAAAAAGGACTGGTGACTGGGAATACCTGATTTAAAAAGAGAGATATACATAAGTATACGTATGCAAGCTAGAGAGATGGCCAGAGAGCGTTATTGGATTACGTGTTAATTGATAGGCATGCGAAAGAGAGACTTTTGGATGTTAATGTGCTGAGAGGTGCAACTGGAGGGATGTCTGATCATTATCTTGTGGAGGCAAAGGTGAAGATTTGTAGAAGTTTTCAGAAAGGAAGTGGGAATGTTGGGGTGAAGAGAGTGGTGAGGGTAAGTGAGCTTGGGAAGGAGACTTCTGTGAGGAAGTACCAGGAGAGACTGAGTACAGAATGGAAAAAGGTGAGAACAAAGGAGGTAAGGGGAGTGGGGGAGGAATGGGATGTATTTAGGGAAGCAGTGATGGCTTGCGCAAAAGATGCTTGTGGCATGAGAAGCGTGGAAGGTGGGCAGATTAGAAAGGGTAGTGAGTGGTGGGATGAAGAAGTAAGATTATTAGTGAAAGAGAAGAGAGAGGCATTTGGACGATTTTTGCAGGGAAATAATGCAAATGAGTGGGAGATGTATAAAATAAAGAGGCAGGAGGTCAAGAGAAAGGTGCAAGAGGTGAAAAAGAGGGCAAATGTGAGTTGGAGTGAGATAGTATCATTAAATTTTAGGGAGAATAAAAAGATGTTTTGGAAGGAGGTAAATAAAGTGCATAAGACAAGGGAACAAATGGGAACTTCAGTGAAGGGGCAAATGGGGAGGTGATAACAAGTAGTGGTGATGTGAGAAGGAGATGGAGTGAGTATTCTGAAGGTTTGTTGAATGTGTTTGATGATAGAGTGGCAGATATTGGATGTTTTGGTCGAGGTAGTGTGCCAAGTGAGAGGGTTTGGGAGGATGATTTGGTAAACAGAGAAGAGGTAGTAAAAGCTTAGCAGAAGATGAAAGCCAGCAAGACAACGGGTTTGGATGGCACTGCAGTGGAATTTATCAAAAAAGGGGGGTGACTGTATTGTTGACTGGTTGGCAAGGTTATTTAATGTATGTATGATTCATGGTGAGGTGCCTGAGGATTGGCAGAATGATTGCATAGTGCCATTGTACAAAGGCAAAGGGGACAAACGTGAGTGCTCAAATTACAGAGGTATAAGTTTGTTGAGTATTCCAGGGAAATTATATGGGAGGGTATTGATTGAGAGGGTGAAGGCATGTACAGAGCATCAGATTGGGGAAGAGCAGTGTGGTTTCAGAAGTGGTAGAGGATGTGTGGATCAGGTGTTTGCTTTGAAGAATGTATGTGAGAAATACTTAGAAAAGCAAATGGATTTGTATGTAGCATTTATGGATCTGGAGAAGGCATATGATAGAGTTGATAGAGATGCTCTGTGGAAGGTATTAAGAATATATGGTGTGGGAGGCAAGTTGTTAAAAGCAGTGAAAAGTTTTTATCGAGGATGTAAGGCGTGTGTACGTGTAGGAAGCGAGGAAAGTGATTGGTTCTCAGTGAATGTAGGTTTGCAGCAGGGGTGTGTGATGTCTCCATGGTTGTTTAATTAGTTTATGGATGGGGTTGTTAGGGAGGTGAATACAAGGGTTTTGGAAAGAGGGGCAAGTATGCTGTCTGTTGTGAATGAGAGAGCTTGGGAAGTGAGTCAGTTGTTGTTCGTTGATGATACAGCGATGGTGGCTGATTCATGTGAGAAACTGCAGAAGCTGGTGATTGAGTTGGGTAAAGTGTGTGAAAGAAGAAAGTTGAGAGTAAATGTGGATAAGAGCAAGGTTATTAGGTACAGTAGGGTTAAGGGTCAAGTCAATTGGGAGGTAAGTTTGAATGGAGAAAAACTGGAAGAAGAAGTGTTTTAGATATCTGGGAGTGGATTTGGCAGCGGATGGAACCATGGAAGTGGAAGTGAATCATAAGGTGGGGGAGGGGGCGAAAATCATGGGAGCGTTGAAGAATGTGTGGAAATCGAGAACATTATCTCAGAAAGCAAAAATGGGTATGTTTGAAGGAATAGTGGTTCCAACAATGTTGTATGGTTGCGAGGTGTGGGCTATGGATAGAGTTGTGCGCAGGAGGGTAGATGTATTGGAAATGAGATGTTTGAGGACAATATGTGGTGTGACGTCGTTTGATCGAGTAAGTAATAATAGGGTAAGAGAGATGTGTGGTAATAAAAAGAGTGTGGTTAGGAGAGCAGATGAAGGTGTTTTGAAATGGTTTGGTCACATGGAGAGAATGAGTGAGGAAAGATTGACCAAGAGGATATATGTGTCAAAGGTGGAGGGAATGAGAAGTGGGAGACCAAATTCGAGGTGGAAAGATGGAGTGAAAAAGATTTTGAGTGATAGGGGCCTGAACATGCAGGAAGGTGAAAGGCGTGCAAGGAATAGAGTGAATTGGAACGATGTGGTATACCGGGGTCGACCTGCTGTCAATGGATTGAACCAGGGCATGTGAAGCGTCTGGGGTAAACCATGGAAAGTTCTATGGGGCCTGGATGTGGAAAGGGAGCTGCGGTTTCAGTGCATTGTTACATGACAGCTAGAGACTGAGTGTGAACTAGTGTGGCCTTTGTTGTCTTTCCCTAGCGCTACCTCGCCCACATGAGGTGGGGAGGGTTTTTTTTTCATGTGTGGTGGTGTGGCGATGGGAATAAATAAAGGCAGATAGTATGAATTATGTACATGTGTATATATGTATATGTCTGTCTGTGCATATATATGTATACGTTGAGAAGTATAGGTATGTATATTTGAGTGTGTGGACGTGTATGTATATACATGTGAACGTGGGTGGGTTGGGCCATTCTTTCGTCTGTTTCCTTGCACTACCTCGCTAACGCAGGAGACAGCGAGAAAGCAAAATAAATAAATAAATAATATCTTTCCTCTTTCAATAACTAAACCTGAGTCCAAACAAGCTTTTCTAGGAAAAAAAATTTCCATACTCTTATATGGTTGCAAGAAAATGTGTCTACAAGAGAAATCTCAAGATGCACCAACAAGACACTTTTTTCAATCATCATCCCTCCCAAAAAGCTGAGTCTGGTCAACCAAGCATGACCAGTAAGGCAAATGAAATCTTGATGAAGCATACGGTGTTGAAAAACTCAACCCTGGGTGGTTATCAATCACCTCATTGGTCTTTAATGGTCAACCAGACCCAGCCTTTCAGAGGAATGACATTAAAGGAGGCCAAGTTTCCAGATGGTCGACTTGACCCTGCATAGCATCTATGAAATCTAAGCTGCAGACAGATTTTTTTTCACTGGTAGATGAATATCATAATCTAGACAAGCAACAGCAAAAATATCACTAAACATATGGACAGCAAGCAAAAGTTGCAACACTCCACTCGCAATACATCATTGTGAGTTTGGCAGAAAAGCATGTCATGTGACTTTTATGACTACCAAGCTACCAAATATACAAAGTCCCTACTAGAACCAAGTAATAGAATTTGTTCCACAAATAAAACCTGTTGGACAAAAGCCTTGCTATAAAAGATATTTGTCAGTTTTCTCTTCTCTTTACGAGTCTACTACATGAGTTAACCATCTCTGCTGCTCTTGTTTTTGACCAATGGAAATTTGTTTCACTTCTGTTTGCAAGAATTAAAAGAGATCATTAATGTTGAAATAAAAAAAAATTAAATACCTTTGTAGTACTTTATTTTGTAGCTAGGCCAGTTGTTTCTTGCCTTCTTCCATTCTTCAAATTCAGGTAAAGAGTAGAATGAAATCTCTTCCCTTCCCTTGGTGGCCTTGACAATAGGGGTGATGAATTCTTCCATAAATGTCTGTTGAAGCAGCGTGGGCCAATTGTGGTGGATGAAGTTGATTAAAAGTCCCTTGATGTGAGAGCCATCCTGCACACATATTGATACATTATAATTTAATTCAAATCAATTAATCCCTCTCTACATTACAATAATAACACTTCCATATTTTAGGCATCTTATACACCACAGATAAGAATAATGTTGGGAAAGGTATTATGCTTTTCAAAACTAAGATAAGCATATGGTCCAATGGAAACCGCAGATAAGCCTTTACTAGTAAAAGTCAAGTTTTTTGTTATTTTTGTTAAATTTCCAAAAGAGGGAAAAGAGAATGGGGCCAAGTGAGGTTATTCCCTCTCAGGCTCAGTCCTCTGTTCTTAATGCTACCTCGTTAACATAAAAAATGGCGAATATGTATGAAAAGTATACTTTTTTTTCTTTTAAACTATTCGCCATTTCCCGCGTTAGCGAGGTAGCATTAAGAACAGAGGACTGGGCCTTTGAGGGAATACCCTCACCTGGCCCAATTCTCTGTTCCTTCTTTTGGAAAAAAAAAAAAAAAAACGAGAGGGGAGGATTTCCAGCCCCCCGCTCCCTCCCCTTTTAGTCGCCTTCTACGACACGCAGGGAATACGTGGGAAGTATTCTTAATCCCCTATCCCCAGGGATAGGGGATATATATATATATATATATATATATATATATATATATATATATATATATATATATATATATATATATATATATGTATATGTACATGTACATATGTGTGTGTATATGAATGGATGGGATATTCTTCTTCTGTTTCCTGGTGCTACCTCGCTGATGTGAGAGACAGCGATCAAGCATAATAAGTAAATAATATAAATGATAAATTTAAATTGATTGGACTAATGGTGGGTAGAATTTGTATTGGTGTATAAAAGTTTGTCATAATGCATGCTCCATCTATGTTGTATAACATTCACGAAGGGTGAACGGAATATTTGAATATCAAACACCCTAACTAACTTAACTTGTCCCTCAATCCTGCTAAACCTAATAGCTTTTCTTTTATTCATGTCTCCTCTCAGGTTTCTCCTTCCAGACACTCGCCTAAATTCAGACAACTTATGCAGTTTCAAATCTGCCACCAACACCGCATCATCAGCAAACAACTGATTCACCTTCCGTACCCTTATCCCCCTCCAGACTGCATACCCATCCTTTTCTCCGAGACCCTTACATTTACCTCCATCACCATCCCTCCCTTCCATAAAAAATCAAACACCCAGGGAGACCCATCTTCACCTGGAACCACTCACCTCTACCTACTCATACACCCCTTCCACTCTTGATAAAAACTCCTCACTTCTTCTAATAACTTTCCTCCTACACATTATATCAGTAACACCTCCCACAAAGCATCTCCATCAACTCTATCACTACATAAATACTACATATAAAGCCTTCTATTTCTCATATGTATTTCTAGCACACACTCTTCAAAGTAAAAATCTAACTCACACATCCCCTCCCACTCCTTAAACCACACTGTTCCTCTACAAACTGATGCTGTAGATGCCTTCATCCTCTCAATCATAACTCCCCCATACAACTTACCAGGTACATTAAATAATAAAGAAAAATATAAACATTCCTCATGAGTCGTAGAAGGCGACTAAAGGGGACGGGAGCGGGGGGGCTAGAAACCCTCCCCTCCTTGTATTTTAACTTTCTAAAAGGGGAAACAGAAGGAGGAGTCACGCAGGGAGTGCTCATCCTCCTCGAAGGCTCAGAATGGGATGTCTAAATGTGTGTGGATGTAACCAAGATGAGAAAAAAGGAGAGATAGGTAGTATGTTTGAGGAAAGGAACCTGGATGTTTTGGCTCTGAGTGAAACGAAGCTCAAGGGCAAAGGGGAAGAGTGGTTTGGGAATGTCTTGGGAGTAAAGTCAGGGGTTAGTGAGAGGACAAGAGCAAGGGAAGGAGTAGCACTACTCCTGAAACAGGAGTGGTGGGAGTATGTGATAGAGTGTAAGAAAGTAAACTCTAGATTGATCTGGGTAAAACTGAAAGTTAATGGGGAGAGAGGGGTGATTATTGGTGAATATGCACCTGGGCATGAGAAGAAAGATCATGAGAGGCAAGTGTTTTGGGAGCAGCTGAATGAGTGTGTTAGTGGTTTTGATGCACGAGACCGGGTTATAGTGATGGGTGATTTGAATGCAAAGGTGAGTAATGTGGCAGTTGAGGGAATAATTAGTATACATGGGGTGTTCACTGTTGTAAACAAAATGGTGAAGAGCTTGTAGATTTATGTGCTGAAAAAGGACTGGTGATTGGAAATACCTGATTTAAAAAGAGAGATATACATAAGTATACGTATGCAAGCAGGAGAGATGGCCAGAGAGCGTTATTGGATTACGTGTTAATTGATAGGCATGCGAAAGAGAGACTTTTGGATGTTAATGTGCTGAGAGGTGCAACTGGAGGGATGTCTGATCATTATCTTGTGGAGGCAAAGGTGAAGATTTGTAGAAGTTTTCAGAAAGGAAGTGGGAATGTTGGGGTGAAGAGAGTGGTGAGGGTAAGTGAGCTTGGGAAGGAGACTTCTGTGAGGAAGTACCAGGAGAGACTGAGTACAGAATGGAAAAAGGTGAGAACAAAGGAGGTAAGGGGAGTGGGGGAGGAATGGGATGTATTTAGGGAAGCAGTGATGGCTTGCGCAAAAGATGCTTGTGGCATGAGAAGCGTGGAAGGTGGGCAGATTAGAAAGGGTAGTGAGCGGTGGGATGAAGAAGTAAGATTATTAGTGAAAGAGAAGAGAGAGGCATTTGGACGATTTTTGCAGGGAAATAATGCAAATGAGTGGGAGATGTATAAAATAAAGAGGCAGGAGGTCAAGAGAAAGGTGCAAGAGGTGAAAAAGAGGGCAAATGTGAGTTGGGGTGAGATAGTATCATTAAATTTTAGGGAGAATAAAAAGATGTTTTGGAAGGAGGTAAATAAAGTGCATAAGACAAGGGAACAAATGGGAACTTCAGTGAAGGGGCAAATGGGGAGGTGATAACAAGTAGTGGTGATGTGAGAAGGAGATGGAGTGAGTATTCTGAAGGTTTGTTGAATGTGTTTGATGATAGAGTGGCAGATATTGGGTGTTTTGGTCGAGGTGGTGTGCCAAGTGAGAGGGTTTGGGAGGATGATTTGGTAAACAGAGAAGAGGTAGTAAAAGCTTAGCAGAAGATGAAAGCCAGCAAGGCAACGGGTTTGGATGGCACTGCAGTGGAATTTATCAAAAAAGGGGGGTGACTGTATTGTTGACTGGTTGGCAAGGTTATTTAATGTATGTATGATTCATGGTGAGGTGCCTGAGGATTGGCAGAATGATTGCATAGTGCCACTGTACAAAGGCAAAGGGGACAAACGTGAGTGCTCAAATTACAGAGGTATAAGTTTGTTGAGTATTCCTGGGAAATTATATGGGAGGGTATTGATTGAGAGGGTGAAGGCATGTACAGAGCATCAGATTGGGGAAGAGCAGTGTGGTTTCAGAAGTGGTAGAGGATGTGTGGATCAGGTGTTTGCTTTGAAGAATGTATGTGAGAAATACTTAGAAAAGCAAATGGATTTGTATGTAGCATTTATGGATCTGGAGAAGGCATATGATAGAGTTGATAGAGATGCTCAGTGGAAGGTATTAAGAATATATGGTGTGGGAGGCAAGTTGTTAAAAGCAGTGAAAAGCTTTTATCGAGGATGTAAGGCGTGTGTACGTGTAGGAAGCGAGGAAAGTGATTGGTTCTCAGTGAATGTAGGTTTGCAGCAGGGGTGTGTGATGTCTCCATGGTTGTTTAATTAGCTTATGGATGGGGTTGTTAGGGAGGTGAATACAATATGCAGTCTGTTGTGAATGAGAGAGCTTGGGAAGTGAGTCAGTTGTTGTTCGTTGATGATACAGCGATGGTGGCTGATTCATGTGAGAAACTGCAGAAGCTGGTGATTGAGTTGGGTAAAGTGTGTGAAAGAAGAAAGTTGAGAGTAAATGTGGATAAGAGCAAGGTTATTAGGTACAGTAGGGTTGAGGGTCAAGTCAATTGGGAGGTAAGTTTGAATGGAGAAAAACTGGAAGAAGAAGTGTTTTAGATATCTGGGAGTGGATTTGGCAGCGGATGGAACCATGGAAGTGGAAGTGAATCATAAGGTGGGGGAGGGGGCGAAAATCATGGGAGCGTTGAAGAATGTGTGGAAATCGAGAACATTATCTCAGAAAGCAAAAATGGGTATGTTTGAAGGAATAGTGGTTCCAACAATGTTGTATGGTTGCGAGGTGTGGGCTATGGATAGAGTTGTGCGCAGGAGGGTAGATGTATTGGAAATGAGATGTTTGAGGACAATATGTGGTGTGAGGTCGTTTGATCGAGTAAGTAATAATAGGGTAAGAGAGATGTGTGGTAATAAAAAGAGTGTGGTTAGGAGAGCAGATGAAGGTGTTTTGAAATGGTTTGGTCACATGGAGAGAATGAGTGAGGAAAGATTGACCAAGAGGATATATGTGTCAAAGGTGGAGGGAATGAGAAGTGGGAGACCTAATTCGAGGTGGAAAGATGGAGTGAAAAAGATTTTGAGTGATAGGGGCCTGAACATGCAGGAAGGTGAAAGGCGTGCAAGGAATAGAGTGAATTGGAACGATGTGGTATACCGGGGTCGACCTGCTGTCAATGGATTGAACCAGGGCATGTGAAGCGTCTGGGGTAAACCATGGAAAGTTCTATGGGGCCTGGATGTGGAAAGGGAGCTGCGGTTTCAGTGCATTGTTACATGACAGCTAGAGACTGAGTGTGAACAAATGGGGCCTTTGTTGTCTTCCTAGCGCTACCTCACGCACATGAGGGGGCAGGGGGTTGTTATTTCATGTGTGACAGGGTGGCGATATGAATGAATAAAGGCAGACAGTATGAATTGTGTACATGTGTATGTATATGTATATGTCTGTGTGTTTATATATATGTATGTCGAGATGTATAGGTATGCATATTTGTGTGTGTGGACGTGTATGTATATACATGTGTATGTGGGTGGGTTGGGCCATTCTTTCGTCTGTTTCCTTGCGCTACCTTGCTAACGCAGGAGACAGTGACATGGCAAAATAATAATAATAATAATAATAATAAACATTACGAAAAGTAATTTCAGAAAATGCATTTCTCAATGAGAAACTTTCAGTTATAAAGTACAAAATCAAGAAGAGTGAGTGCAAACCTGATCTTGATCTGTCATGATCATTAACTTGCCATAGCGGAGAGTCTTTATATCATCCCCACTTTCATATTTCTTCTTGTACTGCAACCCTAGGATCTTGATAAGATTATTGATTTCAGCATTTTCCAATATCTGCTTATGAGACGCTTCACGGACATTCAGGAGTTTACCTTAAAAGGGAAATACATGATAATCATACATACAGCTATAATCTCAAGAGTGTGAGTGAAAATTTATGAGTTAAGACAAAAATGACAAAATATTATTATACATTTGATAACCTGAGTGGGATAATTTAATAAGAACCCTTTAATATATGCAAACATTATCTAAATTGTATATGCTACATACCTCGAAGTGGAAAAACACCATAACGATCTCGCCCAACTACACCAAGACCTGCTACAGCCAACGTTTTGGCTGAATCTCCTTCAGTCAAGATGAGAGTACAATCAGAAGAAAACCTGGTTCCTGCATCATTAGCATCTTCCAACTTAGGGATACCTAAACCAAAAAAAATCCTTTTTTAACAAATTTATATACAATGAAACACTGAGTTTTATGTCAGATGCCCTATCAACAAAGAATACATCAAATCTATTTAAAGAAACGTTTTTTAATACATGATTGCCATTTCCTGCATTAGCAAGGTTGCACCAGGAACAGATGAAGAAAAGCCACATCCGCTCATCCATTCTCTAGCTGTCAAGTGAGAAATGCACTAAAACCACATTTCCCTAGCCAAAACCAGGCCCCACAGATCTTTCCATGGATTACCGGGCATTTCACATGCCTTGGTTCCGTCCACTGACAGCATGTCAACCCCAGTATGCCACATCATTCCAATTCACTCTATCCTGTGAACACCTGCTTGTTCAGGTCCTAATCACTCAAAATCACTCCTGCCTTTCATCTCCAATTTGGTTTCCATGTTCTCCTTGTTCCCACCACTTCTGACAAATATATTCTCTTTCTCAACCTTTCCTCAGTCATTTTCTTCATAGGTTAAAACCATTTTAGCATGCCTTCTGCTCTCTCAACCACACTCTTTTTATCATCATACATATCTCTTACCATTTCATTACGTACTCAATCATATCACCTCAAACCAAATATTGTCCTTAAACAGTTTCTTTCCAACACATACACCTTTCTCCACACATCCTTATCTACAGCCCATACTTCGCATCCATACAATATTGTTGAGACTGCTATTCCTTCAAACATGCCCACTTTTACCTTCCCAGATAACATTCTTTCCACACATTCTTCATCGCCCCCATAACCATGGGCCTGTCAACCACCCTATGACTCAATTCTGCTTCCATGGTTCCATTCAATGCTATCTCCAAACCTAGGTATACATAACACTTCACTTCCTTCAAGTTTTCTCCATCCAAACTCATCATAATTAACCTATCAAATCTGCATATCCTAAGAGCCTTATTTTCATTTACACTTACTATCACCTTTCCCATCTCACACACCCTTCCAAACTCAGTCACCAACTTCAGCAGTTTTAAACTCGAATCTACCACCAGTGCTATATCATCAGCAAAACAACTGGCCCATTTCCCACATCATTTCTTTCTACATTCCCTCTAGTCATACTACATGTTCCTCTTAAATAGATCATTTCGACAGCCTGGATTCATGACCTCTATTACTCATTCCAAGTCTATGTTTTAGCAGCATAGGTCTGGGTTTACACTGTTCCTTAATCCTTTCTTCGCTTCCATACTTACACCTCTAACCTTCATTATTCTGTTAAGGGACCAAATGACTTTTCTATCCTGTACTGCTCTTTCCTTTTTCTCAACATCCATATCACACAACTAAAACAAGATGGCAATTAAATACTTAAATTTTCACACCTATTCCAATCTTTCTCCACCATATCTATAACACAGTTTAGTACACCTTCTTACACTCTACAGAGCTTTGCAAAAACTATACTTTTACTCTGTTTCCTTACAAACACCATTATTGTTAGCTGCATTTATCTTCAACTGTCTATGCTTACATACATCATAAAACACCTGCAAGTCCTCATTTGGTGTTGCTAGCCACACCATACCTTATCATCACATTCTACCTCTGGACCCCATTTACTTAATTTTGCTTTCGTCTCATCATTCCATCCATCAAGACATCACACAGCCCTGCCTCACACCCACACATAACAAAACTTTCACACAACTCTTTATCCACTCTTACACACACATATGCTACTCTATAGAATGCATTCACATCATTCAACAGATGTCCAACTACCCCATATATTCTTAATACATGCTATAAGGCATTCCACAACTCTGTCATTCGCTTTCTCCAGATCTATAAAGCTGCATAAAGCTTCTTACGTACCTATCTATTTATATCTCTGATGCCTGTTCCCAACAGTAACTCCCTCAAGGGGGTGGCCATGGCAACAGTCTCCATAAGAGTGAACTCCAGTACCACTTCTCAGCCATTACTGCCTCACTCTTAACAGGTCACTGGCAAAGGGCAAGTCTAACACAATATTTGCAGAGGCTCCTACCTAATATTCCTATGGGCTGCTTCTACCTAAAATTCCGGCCTAATATTCGTATCTGCTACATCAAACCAACGTTTCTACTTAATGCTTTTGCCTGAATGTTCCTACCAACTACTTCTGTCTACCACTCCTACTATTTTGCCAAAAGGCAGGGCTAGTGTACAATGCACACCACAGGGAAATCTAGTCATGAAGAATGAGCTGCATGAGTTCAGTGTTGCCAAGTGTTATGTATGACAAGGGGAGATTGTATCCTTGTGGACAGAATGCCAGTAGTCCATGTATGGGTGAGACATAAAGAAAAGACTGCTACCTTGGACAGAGGAGTGCAACTTGACAACCCTGTAAAGTGCTGACTCACTACACAGCCATCACTAACCCTCCCAATACTTAGGCAGGTAGTACTGGTAATATACCTCCCTGGTCGTTTGCTGCCTATCAACTACAGCTTCTTACCTTTTGCTATAGTTTTCCAGTCATTTCCACCACCTAAATCTGATCCACCTATTCCATACCTTTCCTAAAAAACTCTTACCCCTCACTTATTCTGTTTTTAGTCACTTCCATCACTCTATCAACCAACACTCTTGTAGACACTTTTCCTGGTATACTTGACATATTCATCCCCCTATTTTTGCAACATACATTCTGAGCACCCTTTCTTTTGAATAAAGGATCAATAATAGCTTTGTCCTAATCTTTAGGCACAACCTTTTGTTTCCAAGCTAAATTACATATCAAATGCATCCCCTCTATCACACTTTCTCCTAGTTCAACATTTCAGCCATAACCCCATCCACTCCAGGTGCATTTCCTACCTTCCACATTATCACCCTTTTTATCCCCCTTCTTGCTTTGGGCTCCTATTATTGTATCCTTTTCTATCTATCCTCCATACCCATCCAGGTAACAACTACTGCCTCACCTTTTCAAACACATTTAACAATCTTTCAAAACATATATATAACCTACCTTTGAGCTTGTTCTGTTTCTTGCTGGCACATTTTGACTGAAGTTGTGCCTGCTGTTTAAACTTTGCCCAGGCCATCACTGCTTCTACAATGCCACATTTAATAACATTACTGACAAACTTGTCAGAAATTGAACACTTGGAACCAAAGTTCTTTGCCTGAAGAGTCATGTTTTCCTTTGTTTGGGAGTCAAATGTTGGATTCACAATTAAGCAGTTTACAAATACCCACATATGGTTCTTAATCTGAAAAAACAAAATAAAATATATTAATAAATAAATATGCATTACACATGACAGGCAGAGAATGGATGCAAGTGGATGAAGCCTTTCTTCACCTATTCCTGGCACTACCTCACTAATGCAAGAAGTGGTGATCAAGAAAAAAATATGTATGTATACTGCCATTGTGCTGTAAGAGAGGGATAAAGGTAAGCATTGAAACTAAAGAGGCATAAGTTTGTTTAGTATACCGGTAAGTTGTATAGAAGAGTAGTGACTTGAAAAGTGAGGGAATGCAAAGAGCATCAGGCCAGGGAGGAACAGTATGGTTTCAGATATGGTAGTGGATGTGTGAATCAGGCATTTGCCTTAAAGAAAAGAATGTGAGAAACATTTAGATAAACAAAAGGATTTGTATATGGCATTTATGGATCTGGAGAAGGCATATGATAGGACTGACAGAGATGCCTTCTGAAAGGTTATAAAAGTGTATAGTGTGGGAGAAAAGCTGCTAGAGGGCAGTGAATGGTTCCAAGTGAAGGCTGGTCTGTGGCAGGGTGTGTGATGTCACCATGGCTGTTTAATTTATTCATGGATGTTGCAATGAGAGAAGTACATGAAAGTCTTGGAGAGAGGGGGTGATCATGCATTCTGAAAAGTATTACAGGGCCTGGGAAGTGAGATAACCATTGTTTGCTGGAGACACAGCACTGTTCAAAAATTTATGCGAGAACTTACAGAAGATAGAGGCTGAATTTAGAAGCGTGAGTGAGAGGAGGAAGTTCTCAGTAAATGTGAATAAAAGCAAGGTTATCACGTTCACCACATTTCAGCACACCACCTAGGTCTTCTTTCCAAATCTGTGAAGCATGTCTTATCAACTACTATCACTTTGATAATGTGTATATAAGCTTAGCAGATGTTTCAGCATAGTGCCCTTATAAGTACTGAGTGTCAAATCAGCTGCCACAGCATAAGTTTAAGTGTTTATATGACCTACCAAAATATTCATTGCATATTATCATTGCCTTTTACCCTTTCTTCTTACAATCAAAGCAACTCATGAACAATCCTTTCATGCCAACAAAACTACAGAATTCTTTTAAATTACCATCCACATTTTTGTCACGATGAGGCAGATGTTGGCATTACCACTTCCACCATGCTAGAAACAACCCTCACCTGCCTCATCTGTATCAACTTCCAATGATAAAAGAGTCAGTATCCATAAATTACTTCTCCATACACCCTGAATACATCATCATAACATAATTAAGAATCATCTGCCTGGCCCTACAAATAGAGTTAAATATCCCTCCTAGGAAACTCACTAGAATGTGCTATGGATGAAGATGACCGACTATGGGGAAAAACAATTATACCCTTCCACTTTAGTACACTCCCTTAAAATTGAGGCATAAAACTCATGCATAAATTCATGTCTAAAGGAGTCACCTAATCACATACATATTTGTCCATAAGAGTTAGGGGTTAAAATATGCTTTTAAAGAGCTGGGGTAAACCATGGAAAGGTCTGCGGGACCTGGATGTGGATAGGGAGCTGAGGTTTCAGGGCATTACACATGACAGCTAGACAGTGTGAATGAATGTGGCCTTTTTTTTTGTCTGTTTTCTTGAGGCTACCTCGCTGAAGCATGGGGTAGCGACGGTGTTTCCTGTGAGGCTGGGAAGTGCCAGGAATGGATGTAGGCAAGCAAGTATGAATATGTACATGTGTATATATGTATATGTCTGTATATGTGTATGTATATGTTTATATGTTGATATGTGTATGCATATTCAAGTATATGTGTGTGTCAGGGTGTCTATGTACATATATGTGTATATAAGTGGATGAGCCATTCTTCATCTGTTTCCTGGCACTACCTCGCTGACTGCAGAAAACAGCAATTAAGAATAATTAAATAATAAAAAATATTTCATAATAAATCAGTATGCCTACCTGAAATGGTTTTATTTGTACACCACTCTTGTTCCTCTTCTTCAGTGCTTCAGTCAGGTTCTTCACAAGTAAATCAGTCACATGGTCTATATGTCGACCACCCTGCAATTAAAGGCATTGCATTTTTAATAAGCAGATAATGCTGCTAACATGAATATGTTTAAGATAATCATAAACGAAGATAGTTATTGGTCATTTTCACATGCATCTGTTTGTAAATGACTGCTCTATAATATGACATGCATCAAATTATATATCTTATAATAACATCACCATTACAGCATGTTTATCGAGATCCATACAACTACTAGCATGAATTTGTTTACAATAATCATAAATCTGTGACATTAATCTTTATTCTAAATTTTCTAAACACATTTGATAGTAAATGATTGTTTCATAATATAATATATAACTATCTATCTACAGCTCTGATGCCTGTTCCCTTCTGGAACTCACTCAAATGGGTGGCCACAGCAACAGTCCCTACAACTAGTTAACTCAAGTGCCACTTCTTAGCCTTTAGCGCTTCACCCTTGACATAATACTGGCAGAGAGCAACTCTTGTGCAGTGTCTACAGAGGCTCCTAACTAAAGCTCCTCCTGACTGCTATCTAATACTCCTGCCCAGTTCCTAACTAATGCCCAGGTTCAGTCCATTGACAGCAAGTCAGCCGTGGTATACCACATCATTCCAATTCACTCTATTCCCTGCACGCCTCTCACCCTCCTGTATGTTCAGGCCCCGACCACTGAAAATCTTTTTCACTCCATCTTTCCACCTCCAATTTGGTTTCCTGCTTCTCCTTGTTCCATCCATCTCTAACACATATATCCTCTTTGTCAACCTTTACGGACTCATTCTCTCCATATGTCCAAACCATTTCAACACACCCTCTTCTACTCTCTCAACCACACTTTTTATATCCACATATCTCTCTTACCCATCCATTACTTTCTCAATCAAACTATTTATTTATTTACTTATTTTGCTTTGTCGCTGTCTCACGCGTTTGCGAGGTAGCACAAGGAAATAGACAAAAGAAATGGCCCAACCCACCCCCATACACATGTATATACATACACGTCCACACACGCAAATATACATACCTATACATCTCAATGTACACATATATATACACACACAGACATGTACATATATACACATGTACATAATTCATACTGTCTGCCTTTATTTATTCCCATCGCCACCTCACCACACATGGAATAACATCCCCCTTCCCCCTCATGAGTGCGAGGTAGCGCTAGGAAAAGACAACAAAGGCCACATTCGTTCACACTCAGTCTCTAGCTGTCATGTAATAATGCCCGAAACCACAGCTCCCTTTCGACATCCAGGCCCCACACAACTTTCCATGGTTTACCCCAGATGCTTCACATGCCCTGATTCAATCCATTGACAGCACGTCGACCCCGGTATACCACATCGATCCAATTTACTCTATTCCTTGCCCGCCTTACACCCTCCTGCATGTTCAGGCCCCAATCACTCAAAATCTTTTTCACTCCATCTTTCCACCTCCAATTTGGTCTCCCACTTCTCCTTGTTCCCTCCACCTCCGACACATATATCCTCTTGGTCAATCTTTCCTCACTCATTCTCTCAATGTGCCCAAACCATTTCAAAACACCCTCTTCTGCTGTCTCAACCACGCTCTTCTTATTTCCACACATCTCTCTTACCCTCACATCACTTACTCGATCAAACCACCTCACACCACATATTGTCCTCAAACATCTCATTTCCAGCACATCCACCCTCCTCAGCACAACTCTATCCATAGCCCACGCCTCGCAACCATACAACATTGTTGGAACCACTATTCCTTCAAACATACCCATTTTTGCTTTCCGAGATAATGTTCTCGACTTCCACACATTCTTCAAGGCTCCCAGGATTTTCGCCCCCTCCCCCACCCTATGATTCACTTCCGCTTCCATGGTTCCATCCGCTGCCAGATCCACTCCCAGATATCTAAAACACTTTACTTCCTCCAGTTTTTCTCCATTCAAACTTACCTCCCAATTGACTTGAACCTCAACCCTACTGTACCTAATAACCTTGCTCTTATTCACATTTACTCTTAACTTTCTTCTTTCATACACTTTACCACACTCAGTCACCAGCTTCTGCAGTTTCTCACATGAATCAGCCACCAGCGCTGTATCATCAGCGAACAACAACTGACTCACTTCTCACTTCTTCAATCAAACTACCTCATTAAATAATGTCCTCAAACATTTCATTTCCGACACATCCACTCTCCTCTGTACAACCCTACCTATAGCCCATGCCTCACAACCATATAATATCATTGGAACTACTGTTTTTCAAAGTATTTCTCAAACACATTCTTCAAAGCAAACACTGGATCCACATATCCTCTACCACTTTTGAAACCATACTGCTCCTCCCCAGTCTTATGCTCTGTACATGCTTTCACTCTCTCAGTCAATACCCTCCCAAGGGGGGAAGTGATGAAATGAGATGGGTGAGTATTCCGAAAGTTTGTTTCATGTGTTTGATGATAAGAGTGGCAGATGTAGGGTGCTTGGTCAGGTTGGTGTGAGAAGTGAGAGGGGTCCGGTAGAATGGTTTGGTAAAGAAAGGGGGTCAGGGAGAATGGTTTGGTTAGGAGAGGGAGTCAGGGAGAACAGTTTGGTTCAGAGAAAAGTGGTGAAATCTGGCAGGGCAGCGAGTTTGAATGGTACTGCAGTTGAATACATTAGGAAAGGGGGTGACTGTGTTGTTGATCAGTTGGTAAGGATATTCAGTGCATATAAGGATCATGGTGAAGCACTTGAGGACTGGCGGAATGCATGTATAGTGTCATTGTACAAAGGCAAAGTTTGTAGAATATTGCTAGAAAATTGGATGGAACGGTACTGACTGAGAGGATGAAGGCATGTACAGAGCAGTGTGGTTTCAGAAGTGGTGGGGGATGTGTGGACCAGGTGTTTGCTTTGAAGAATGTGTGTAAGAAATGCTTAGAAAAATAGATTTATATGTAGCATTTATGGATCTGGAGAAGGAATATGATAGGGTTGATAAAGATGCTTTGTGGAAGGTCTTAAGAGTATATGGCGTGGGAGGTAAGTTGCTAGAAGCAATGAAAAGTTTTCATCAAGGATGTAAGGCATGTGTACGAGTTGGAAGAGAGGAGATTGACTGGTTCCCAGTGAAGGTCAGTCTGCGGCATGGGTGTGTGATGACCCCATGATTGTTTAATTTGTTTATGGATGGGTTGGTTAGGGAGGTAAATGCAAGAGTTTTGGAGAAGGGTGAGTATGCAGTCTGTTGGGATGAGAGGGCCTGGGAAGTGAGTCAATTGTTGTTCGCCGATGATACAGCACTGGTGGCTGATTCAAGTGAGAAACTGCAGAAGCTGGTGATTGAGTTTGGAAAAGGGTGCAAAAGGAGAAAACCAAGAGTAAATGTGAATAAGAGCAAGGTTATTAGGTTCAGCAGGGTTAAAGGACAAGTTAGTTAATAAGTAACTTTGAATGAAGAAAAATTGGAAGAAGTTAAGTGTTTTATTATCTGGAAGTGGACTTAGCACTGAAAGGAACCATGGAAGCGGAAGCGAGTCAGAGGGTGGGGGGAGGGGGAGAAGGTTCTGGGAATGAAGAAGAATGTGTGGAAAGAATGTTATCTCAGAGCAAAAACGGGAATGTCTGAAGGAATAGTAGTTCCAACAATATCATATGGTTGTGAGGCATGGGCTATAGATAGGGTTGTAAGGAGAAGGGTGGATGCGTTGGAAATGAAATGTACGAGGACAAATGTGGTGTTAGGGGGTTTAATTACGAATGGGTAAGAGATGTGTGGTAAAAAAAAGTTTGGATATGAGAGAAGAAGAGGGTGTGTTGAAATGGTTTGGACATACAGAGAGAATGAGTGAGGAAAGGCTGACAAAGAGGATATATGCGTCAGAGGTGGAAGGAACAAGGAGAAGCGGGAGACCAAATTGGAGGTGAAAGGATGGAATGAAGAAGATTCTGAGCAATTGCGGCCTGCACATTAAGGAGGGTGAGATGCATGCAAGAATAGAGTGCCTTCATTCATTTCTAGCACCACCCCGCCCACAGGAAACAACATCACTACACCAACTTCAGTGAGGTAACACCAGGAAAAAAAATAAAAAAGGCCACATTCATTCACACTTGGTCTCAGTCATGTGTAATGCACCAAAACCACAGCTCCCTATCCACATCCCGGCCCCACAGTCATTTCCATGGTTTACCCCAGATGTTCCATTTGCCATGGTTTAGTCCATTGACAGCACGTCGACCCCGGTATACCACAACATTCCAATTCACTCAAATCCTTGCAAACAAATTGGTCTCTATCCATGCCATTATAACCGGGCTGTGCTGCAACTGATATATTTATATGCAACTGTCTCAACCAACTTATCAAGGCTACGTCAGGATCTGACAAACAACGACCTCAATGGCATACCATTATCTAGCTCTTATGTGCAATATAAAGAAATCAGAGCCTAGCCCTGTTGACTATTCCATGATTAACAATATCTTCTTAATACCACAACTTGCATGATAGACTCTGGAAAATACCACTCTGACATCCAAAGATGTGATATGCACAAAAAAGGAAACACTTTCAATGTCTGAAGGCCTTAAATCTAAAGAGATTTACTTGCTATCATCAAAAGATTAGATTCACTCTGGAGAAGTTTAAGGATGATCTTACTAAGTATTTACATAGTGTACTGCACCAGCCAGGTTGAAGTGGCTATGTGGGCCTGCAAGCCACAGCTTCCAAAAGCTTGGAAGACTAAACACACAACATCTAACAGCCTGGACTGTCTGGGTAGAATACCCCCAAAAGACTTCAACTGGTATTCATCCTAACTATTTCACATCACCTAGTTCAACCAACTGACAACACACAGCCCCCATAAACCATATAAGTCCATTTCATTCTTTATCATGCATGCCTCTCATCCTCCTGATTATTAAGGCCTCGATAACTCAAACCCTTTTTCATTCCATCCATAAATCTCCTTGGTCTTCTCAACTCTACTATCACCTTCCTGGAGTACCATAACCAAACTCAAAAACAATTACTAAAATTACAAAGATATTTCTTTTGTACGACGTACCTTAGTTGTGGCGATGCTATTTACAAAAGACATCTGCTGAAAACCTTTGTCAGAGAGTGCTACAGCCACTTCCCACCTTTCACTGACATTTTCATACACAGCCTTGACTGGATTGTCAGCATCGTCCACCTTATCTTTCAGGTACAGGTCAACATAATCCTTGAAGCCTTTCACCTGTGGAAAAGTAATGTGCTAATCTTCAAAGGGAAATATAATCTTTAAAAAACTTTTCATTCTCTAATGTGTAAATAAAAAATACACTGAAAACTATAAACATACTACATATTTTGGCATTTCACATATTCAGAAACTTAATATGTTAAACTTACAGGAATACGTTTCCCATTCAAAAACACCTTAACACCTCTGGATGATGCAGCAACATCATAAGCTCTACGGGAAAGGAGTGAAACTGTGTCTGCATCCAGGGATTCCATTTTGAACTTTGAAAGATCAGGTGAAAATGTAACTTTAGTGAAGTCTTCTCCTTTATATTCTTTGATCTTTGCTTCACTGGCCTTGCTCATGTTATTTCCCCAAGTCTGCCAAATAAAATAAAAAAATCAATACAGTATTCACTTACTTCACATTAACAATTCAAATATTTAATTCATCTAATTTATCTATATGTATAAAAGAAAGAGGCAGGAGGTCAAGAGCAAGGTGCAAGAGGTGTAAAAGAGGGCAAATGAGAGTTGGGGTGAGAGAGTATCATTAAATTTTAGGAATAATAAAAAGATGTTTTGGAAGGAGGTAAATAAAGTGCATAAGACAAAGGGAATAAATGAGAACTTCAGTGAAGGGGGCTAATGGGGAGGTGATAACAAGTAGTGGTGATGTGAGAAGGAGATGGAGTGAGTATTTTGAAGGTTTGTTGAATGTGTTTGATGATAGAGTGGCAGATATAGGGTGTTTTGGTCGAGGTGGTGAGCAAAGTGAGAGGGTTAGGGAGAATGATTTGGTAAACAGAGAAGAGGTAGTAAAAGCTTTGTGGAAGACGAAAGCCGGCAAGGCAGCAGGTTTGGATGGCATTGCAGGGGAATTTATTAAAAAAGGGGGTGACTGTATTGTTGACTGGTTGGTAAGGTTATTCAATGTATGTATGACTCATGGTGAGGTGCCTGAGAATTGGCAGAATGCTTGCATAGTGCCATTGTACAAAGGCAAAGGGGACAAAGGTGAAAGCTCAAATTACAGAAGTATAAGTTTGTTGAGTATTCCTGGGAAATTATATGGGAGGGTATTGACTGAGAGGGTGAAGGCATGTACAGAGCATCAGATTGGAGAAGAGCAGTGTGGTTTCAGAAGTGGTAGAGGATGTGTGGATCAGGTGTTTGCTTTGAAGAATGTATGTGAAATACTTAGAAAAGCAAATGGATCTGTAAGTAGCATTTATGGATCTGGAGAAGGCATAGGATAGAGTTGATAGAGATGCTCTGTGGAAGGTATTAAGAATATATGGTGTGGGAGGCAAGTTGTTAGAAACAGTGAAAAGTTTTTATCGAGGATGTAAGGCAAGTGTACGTGTAGGAAGAGAGGAAAAAGATTGGTTCTCAGTGAATGTTGGTTTGCGGCAGGGGTGTGTGATGTCTCCATGGTTGTTTAATTTGTTTATGGATGGGGTTGGTAGGGAGGTGAATGCAAGAGTTTTGGAAAGAGGGGCAAGTATGCACTCTGTTGTGGATGAAAGAGTGTGGGAAGTGAGTCAGTTGTTGTTCGCTGATGATACAGCGTTGGTGGCTGATTCATGTGAGAAACTGCAGAAGCTGGTGACAGTTTGGTAAAGTGTGTGAAAGAAGAAAGTTGAGAGTAAATGTGAATAAGAGCAAGGTTATTAGATACAGTAGGGTTAAGGATCAAGTCAACTGGGAGGTAAGTTTGAATGGAGAAAATGTGGAGGAAGTGAATTGTTTTAGATATCTGAGAGTGGATTTGGCAGCGGATGGAACCATGGAAGCGGAAGTGAATCACAGGGTGGGGGAGGGGGCAAAAATTCTAGGAGCATTGAAGAATGTGTGGATGTCAAGAATATTATCTCGGAAAGCAAAAATGGGTATGTTTGAAGGAATAGTGGCTCCAACAATGTTATATTGTTGTGAGGCGTGGGCTATGGATAGAGTTGTGCACAGGAGGGTGGATGTGCAAGAATTGAGATGTTTGAGGACAATATGTGGTGTGAGGCTGGTTTGATCGAGTAAGTAACGTAAGGGTAAGAGAGATGTGTGGAAATAAAAAGAGCGTGGTTGAGAGAGTAGAAGAGGGTGTTTTGAAATGGTTTGGGCATATGGAGAGAATGAGTGAGGAAAGATTGACCAAGAGGATATATGTGTCAGAGGTGGAGGGAACAAGAAGTGGGAGACCAAATTTGAGGTGGAAAGATGGAGTGAAAAAGATTTTGAGTGATAGGGGCCTGAACATGCAAGAGGGTGAAAGGCAGGCAAGGAATAGAGTGAATTGGAACAATGTGGTATACTGGGGTCGACGTGCTGTCAATGGATTGAACCAGGGCATGTGAAGCGTCTGGGGTAAACCATGGAAATTTCTGTGGGGCCTGGATGTGGAAGGGGAGCTGTGGTTTCAGTGCATTATTACATGGCAACTAGAGACTAAGTGTGAACAAATGTGGCCTTTGTTGTCTTTTCCTAGCGCTACCTTGTGCACATGCAGGGAGGGGGTTGTTATTTCATGTGTAGCGGGGTGGCGATGGGAATGAATAAAGGCAGACAGTATGAATTATATACATGTGTATATATGTATATGTCTGTGTGTATATATATATATGTATACACTGAGACGTATGTGTATGTGCGTGTGTAGATGTGTGTGTATATACATGTGTATGTGGGTGGGTTGGGCCATTCTTTCATCTGTTTCCTTGAGCAACCTCTCTGATGCGGGAGACAGAGACAAAGTAAAATAATATAAAATAAAAATAAATATATATCTATAGAAGGGGTGTTTGGGGAGATAAATGCAAGAGTTTTGGAGAGGGGGGCAAGTATGCAGTTTGATGAGGATGAGAGGGCCTGGGAAGAGAGTGAATTGTTATTCACTAATGATACAGAAGTTGGTGACAGTTTGGAAAAGTGTGTGAAAGGAGAAATTTGAGATTAAATGTGAATAACAGTAAGGTTATCAGGTTCAGAAGGGTTGAGGGACAAGTTAGTTGGGATGTAACTTTGAACAGAGAAAAACTGGAGGAAGTAAAGTGTTTTAGATATCTGGAAGTACACCTGGCCTCACCCACAGGTGGACCACTGGCTACAAACAGATCTCACCTTGTTACACAGAACACTTGACAACACTTAACTCACACTACTTATTCTTCATAACCATAGATTTTCCTGCAGTGAGCACCATGCATTAGCCCTGCCTTTTGGCAAAGTGGTAGGAGCAGTAGACAGTAGCAGTTGTGGTAGAGTGTGGTAGAGTGTAAGGAAGTAAATTCTAGAATAATGTGGGTAAAACTGAAAGTGGATGGTCAAGAGAAGGATCTTAAGAGGCAAGTGTTTTGGGAGCAACCGAGTGAGTGTGTCAGCAGTTTTGGTGCACGAGACTGGGCATTAGTGATGGTCGATTTGAAATGCAAAGGTGAGTAATGTGGCAGCTGAGGGTATAACTGATGCACATGGGGTACTCAATGTTCTGAAAGAAAATGAAGATCTTGTGGATTCGTGCTGAAAAAAGACTAGTGATTGGGAATACCTGGGAGACAATGTAGCAGAGAAGACAGTGGTGAGTTACAGTAAGCAAGCTTGGAAAGGAGACGTGTGAAGAAATACCAGGAAAGATTGAGTGTAGAGTGGCAAAAGGCGAGAACAAATGAAATGATGAAATGAGAGGATTGAGGGAGGAATGGGATGCATTTTCAGAAGCAGTGATAGCATGTGCAAGAGAAGCATGTAGCATGAGAAAGGTGGGAGGTATGCAGATTAGAAAGGGTAGTGGGTGATGGGATAAAGAAATAGTTATTAGTGAGAAAGAGAAGTGTTTGGGCAACACTCACAAGGAAAGAGTGCAAATGACTGGGAGACACATAAGAAAAAGCAGCAGGAGGTCAAGAGGAAGGACCAAGGGCTGAAAAAGAGGGCAAATGAGAGTTGGGGTGGGAGAGCATCATTACACTTTTGGGAGAATAAAAAAGAAGTTTGGAAAGAGGTACATTGCATGGTTTAAGACACGAGATCAAATGGCAACTCAGGCGAAGGTGGAAGTGATAACACGCAGTGATGGAGTGAGTATTTTGAAGAACTGCTGAATGTGTTTGATGAAAGAGTGGCAGATATAGGGTGTTTTGGTTGGGGAGGTGTGCAAAGTGAGAAAGTCAAGGGGAAATGTTTGGTGACGAGAGAAGAGGTGGTGAAAGAACTTCAGGAAGATGAAATCCAGCAAGGAAGCGGGACTGGACAGTATTGCAGTTGCATTCATTAAGAAAGGGGGTGACTGTGTACTTGACTGGATGGTAAGGATAATCAATATATGTATGGATCATGTTGAAGTGCTTGAGGATTGGCAGAATGCATATATAGTGCCATCGTACAAAGGCAAAGGTGATAAAAATGAGCGTTCAAACTACAGAGGCATAAGTTTGTTGAGTATTCCTGGAAACTGTATGGGAGGGTAATGTATGAGAGAGTTGAGTATTCCTGGAAACTGTATGGGAGGGTAATGTTTGAGAGGGTAAAGGTATATACAGAGCATCAGACTGTGGTTTTGGAAGTGGTAGAGGATATGCAACAATATATCATTGTTGGAACTACTATTTCTTCAAACCTACCCATCTTTGCTCTACAAAATAATGTTCTCTCTTTCCAAACATTCTTCAATGCTCACAAAACCTTCAACCCCTCCCCCACCTTGTGACTCATTTCCACTTCCATGGTTCCATTTGCTGCTAAGTCCACTCCCTCCAATTTTTCTCCATTCAAACTTCTTTCTTTCTTTCATACTATTCGCCATTTCCCGCGTTAGCGAGGTAGCGTTAAGAACAGGGGACTGGGCCTTTGAGGGAATATCCTCACCAGGCCCCCTTCTCTGTTCCTTCTTTTGGAAAATTAAAAAAAAAAAAAAAAAACGAGAGGGGAGGATTTCCAGCCACCTGCTCCCGCCCCTTTTAGTCGCCTTCTACAACACGGAGGGAATACGTGGGAAGTATTCTTTCTCCTCTATCCCCAGGGATATCCCTATCCCCAATTAACTTGTCCCTCAACCCTACTCAACTTAATAACTTTGCTCTTATTCACATCTACTCTCAACTTTCTCCTTTCACACACTTCCAAATCTGTTACCAACTTCTGCAGTTTCTCCCTCGAATCAGGTCACCAGAGCTGTCTCATCAGCAAACAACATCTGATGCACTTCTCAGGCCCTCTCGTCCCCAACAGACTGCATACTCACCCCTCTCCAAAACTCTTGCATTTATGATGCATTATACATGACAGATAGAGACTGAGTGTGAACGCATATGGCCAGTTTTTTATGTTTTCCTTGTGTTAACTCACTGACGCAGAGAGTGGCAATGCTGCTTCCTGTGGGGCGGAGTGGCCCCGAGAATGGATGAAGGCAAATGCTTATGAATATGTACCTAGGTATATAAGTATATGACTGTGTATGTAAACATATGCACTAAATATATGCAAAATAAGTCACAAACACTAACCTGCTTAAAAATTTTTCCATATTCTCTTGAAGCAGTTTCAACAGTAAATTTCGTGCTGAAGATATTGCACAGCTTAGCACCATAACCGTTGCGTCCACCAGTAACCTTTTGCTCTTCATCATTGTAATTGGATGATGTGAGGAGGTGACCGAAGATCATGGTTGGAACATACATCTTCTCATCTTTATGCATTGCTACAGGGATACCTTTCCCATTGTTGTATATAGACAACTGGTTATTTTCTCTGTCCAATAAAAAATAAAAAAAATTACTTTTCAATTTCCCTCTATGTCTAAACAAAATGTAATCTAAAACTAAATCTTAGGCCTACTATAATCTAACGAGTTCACAAGTAAATAAAGTGAAAATAGTTGAGATAACAACATCTGACCTACTCGCAGGTTTGCAAGTTTAGTCAAATAGCTTTAGAATGGGACTAGTGAGTTTGTTATGGTAAGGATCAAAGCAAATTTACCCATACAAAATGCATAGGGCATGGGTTGAAAAAGAAGGCAAATGAGAGTTGGGGTGAGAGAGTATCATTAAACTTTAGGGAAAATAAAAAGAGGTTTTGGAAGGAGGTAAATAATGTGCATAAAACAAAAGAACAAACGGGAACATCAGTGAAAAGGGGCAAATGGAGAGGTGATAACAGGCGGTGATGAAGTGAGAAGGAGATAGGGTGAGTGTTTTGAAGGTTTGATGAATGTGTTTGATGATAAGAGGGGTAGATGTGTGGTGTTTTGGTCGGGGTGGTGTGCGAAGTGAGAGGGTCAGGGAGAATGGTTGGTTAAGAGAGAAGTAGTAATAGCTTTGCAGATGAAATCTGGCAAGGCAGCAGAATTTATTACAAAAGGGAGTGACTGTGCTGTTGTTGATAAGGATATTCAATGTATGAGTGGATCATGGTAAAATGCCTGGGGACTGGCAGAATGCATGCATAGTGCCATTATACAATGGCAAAGGGGATAAAGGTTAGTGTTCAAACTACAGAGTCATATGTTTATTGAGTATTCCTGGGAAATTATATGGGAGGATACTGACTGAGAGGATGAAGGCATGTTCACTGAATGTGAACAAATGTGGCCATTTTTGTCTGTTTTCCTGGCACTACCTCACTGAAGCAGGGGGTAGCAATGCCATTTCCTGTGGGGCAAGGAAGCATCAAGAATGAATGAAGGCAAGCACATATGAATATGTACATGAGTATATATGTATATGTCTTTGTGCATGTATATGTATGTATGTGTCTATATGTATATGTCTTGTGTATGTATGTGTAAATATTGATATGTACATGTATGTATATGTGTGTGTATGGGCGTTTATGTATATATAAACGGATTTGTATGTAGCATCTATGGATCTGGAGAAGGCATATGATAGAGTTGATAGAGATGCTCTGTGGAAGGTATTAAGAATATATGGCATGGGAGGCAAGTTGTTAGAAGCAGTGAAAAGTTTTTATCGAGGATGTAAGGCATGAGCATGTGTAGGAAGAGAGAAAAGTGATTGGTTCTCAGTGAATGTAGGTTTACGGCAGGGGTGTGTGATGTCTCCATGGTTGTTTAATTTGTTTATGGATGGGGTTGTTAGGGAGGTGAATGCAAGAGTTTTGGAAAGAGGGGCAAGTATGCAGTCTGTTGTGGATGAGAGAGCTTGGGAAGTGAGTCAGTTGTTGTTTGCTGATGATACAGCGCTGGTGGCTGATTCATGTGAGAAACTGCAGAAGCTGGTGACTGAGTTTAGTAAAGTGTGTGAAAGAAGAAAGTTAAGAGTAAATGTGAATAAGAGCAAGGTTATTAGGTACAGTAGGGTTGAGGGTCAAGTGAATTGGGAGGTAAGTTTAAATGGAGAAAAACTGGAGGAAGAAGTGTTTTAGATATCTGAGAGTGGATTTGGCAGCGGATGAAGTGAATCATAGGGTGGGGGAGGGAGTGAAAATTCTGGGAGCCTTGAAGAATGTGTGGAAGTCAAGAACATCATCGCGGAAAGCAAAAATGGGTATGTTTGAAGGAATAGTGATTCCAACAATGTTGTATGGCTACAAGGCGTGAGCTATGGATAGCGTTGTGCGCAGGAGGGTGGATGTGCTGGAAATGAGATGTTTGAGAACAATATGTGGTGTGAGGTGGTTTGATCGAGTACGTAATAATAGGGTAAGAGAGGTGTGTGGTAATAAAAAGACTGTGGTTGAGAGAACAGAAGAGGGTGTTTTGAAATGGAAAAATGGTTTGGTAACATTGAGAGAATGAGTGAGGAAAGATTGACCAAGAGGATATATGTGGCAGAGGTGGAGGGAACGAGGAGAAGTGGGAGACCAAATTGGAGGTGGAAAGATGGAGTGAAAAAGATTTTGAAAGATCGGGGCCTGAACATGCAGGAGGGTGAAGGGCGGACAAGGAACAGAGTGAATTGGATCGATGTGGTATACCAGGGTAGACGTGCTGTCAATGGATTGAATCAGGGCATGTGAAGCGTCTGGGGTAAACCATGGAAAGTTCTGGGGGGCCTGGATGTGGAAAGGGAGCTGTGGTTTCGGGCATTATCACATGACAGCTAGAGACTGAGTGTGAACGAATGGGGCCCTTGTTGTCTTTTGCTTGCGATACCTCGCACACATGAGGGGGGAGGGGGATGGTATTCCATGTGTGGCGAGGTGGTGATGGGAATGAATACAGGCAGTGTGAATTGTGTGCATGTGTATATATGTATGTGTCTGTGTGTGTATATATATGTGTACATTGAGATGTATGGGTATGTATATTTGCATGTGTGGACATGTATGTACATACATGTGTATGGGGGTGGGTTGGGCCATTTCTTTCGTCTGTTTCCTTGTGCTACCTCGCAAACGCGGGAGACAGCGACAAAGCAAAATAAATAAAATAAATATAGTATGAATTATGTACATGTGCATATATGTATATGTCTGTGTGTATATATATATGTGTATACATTGAGTTGTATAGGTATGTATATTTGCGTGTGTGGACGTGTATGTATATATATGTGTATGTGGGTGGGTTGGGCCATTCTTTCGTCTGTTTCCTTGCGCTACCTCGCTAATGCGGGAGACAGCGACAAAGCAAAATAAAATAAATAAATAATAAATAAATAATATATATATGTGTGAGTGTGTGTGTGTGTGTGTCTGTCTGTCTGTGTGGGTAAGATTATACCAACGATTGACTATGATGAGACTTTACGAAAAGGTAGGGCCATGCTCATGGCACTCACCACTCAACCTAAGTGATGAATAACAATTTTCATTTATGCAGCCACCTTTTCATTTCACTTTTTACTTAATATAACAACACTTTAATGTAAATCAGGCTATTTCCAGGGCCTTCACAGAAAAACCTTAGTCCTCAAAGTACCTGTACTTACAACTCTTCTGTTCCTCATTCTTAATTCTGACACTGATGAAAATAATATAGCTTCAGGTCATCCTTAGAAGATAATAGAAAAAGTACTAAAATCTTGTCAGAAGACTGAGAAACCACAAACTAACAAGCATTTTATTCCCCTAGACCATGAAAAATATGTATTTTAACAAATTCATTCCAACTTTTATAGTACGAGGACAGTGAACATAGTTAAGAGCACTTCAGAATACCTGATGGACACAGACACAGTCTGAACAATGTGAGAGACCTTGGAGTAAATGTTGAATGGCCTTAGGGTCACCAAACAAGGCAAAATTTGCCTCTTGCAAAAATATGGTAGGATGGATCTTACAGACCTCCATGACACATGAGATAGTATAATTGGAGATGTTGCTCTAATCTGAAAAATCAATTTAGTGTGAAGTGGAAAAATAAAGATTGCGAGTGATATTCTGAGGCTGAATGCACCTGATCCACCCAATTATGATGGAAATGGAATTACTGATAAAAAAGAGGACATAAAGAAGACAATTTAAAAGAGGCATAAGATGGAAAACCTACAAATGACTAATAAAAACTTTGGCATTTTAAACTGCATTACATAAGACAAAATATAACATGGGTGAACTTACGCATCAATTTCTACTTTGATAAGGTCCATCTTTGGATCCCGCTGTTTATTATCAGCAGCATTAACCAAAATTTCATCATAAATCTTGTACAGACCCGGTACATAGGAGATTTCCTTCTGCATAATCTTCTCTGATTCATGATCATAAACCCACATCAGCTCAGTTGCATATTCCACTGAACCTGTAAGTAATTCACAAAACACATACTACAATTGCAACAGAAAAAACCAGTTCACAAACATCTCTAAATGAAAGAAATCAAGAGAGCCATCAGGCAATGAAAACTTTTCAAAAAATACAGTTCAATATATGATCTCACAATAAATACCCAGGATCAAAATGCAACTGTAAAGCAAATTAAAAATTCTGTAGCATAAAATCCAAACTCCGTATCAAAGAAATTAATTCAAAATCCAGAAACAAAAGCACTTTGAAAATTCATCAAAACATACTAGAATAAGCATCTCAGGTACAAGAATCCCCATGTTCCCATAACCTTCACACCTCATCCATCCTATTCTTCACTTTTGCTTCCATGGTTCCATAACTTGCCCTGACCACTCACAGTTATATAAAACAATTTAATTCCCCCACGTTTTCTTTATCCAATCTCACACCTGACCCTCAGCCCTGCTAAATCTAATAACACTGCTTTTATTCATATTTACTTCCCCCTTCTGCACACTCTTCCAAAATCAGTTGCCAACTTCTGCAATTTCTCACTCAAATCTACTGATCCTGTGTTATCAGCAAACAACAGACTCATTTCCCAGGCCCCCCTCAACCCCTTCTGACTACATACTCACCCCTCTCTCCAAGACTCTTCTCTTGCATTTACCTCCCTCACCATCCCATCCATAAGCAAATTAAACAGCCAAAGTAACATCAAACAACCCTGCCATACACTTAACTCCACCTAGAAGCACTTATCCTCCACTCTTCCTTCTCATAAACATGACTCACGGAATGATAAAAACTTCTCTGCTGCTAGCAGCTTTCCTCCTACACCATATATTCATATCTTCCACAAGTCATCCCTATCAATATGTTTTCTCCAGATCCAAAAATACCACACACAAATCCTTGTTTCTCTACAAATTGTTCACACACATGCTTTGTTTCTCTACAAATTGTTCACACAAATGCTTTAAAGCAAACACCTGATTCACACATCCTCTACTACTCCTGAATCCACACTATATCTCCCTAGTCTGATGCTCTGTACATACCTTTACCCTCTCAATCACCAATGTCTCATACAACTTAACAGGCACTCTCAAGGAACATGTATATCTGCAGTTTGAACACCCATCTTTCTTCCCAGTGACTTTATACAACAGTACCATACTTTCAGTCCACCAACCCTCACGCATCTTATCTTGATCCACGCACACAAATAAAATCCCAACCATCCAATCAACAACACAGTCATCCCTTTCTTAAGAAATTCAAGTGCACTACAATCCATTCCAGCCATCTTGCCACATTTCATATTTCATAAGGCTTTCACTACCTCTTCTCTCTTCACCTAACCACCTACCATGGCTATCTCACTCTGCACATCTATCAGAACCAAAAACCCTACATGTGACATCCTATCATCAAACAAATTCAACAATTCTCCAACTTACTCATTTCAGCTCCAAACTTAACCACCACATGTTACCACTTCCATATTTGCCCCCTTCACTGATATTCCCATTAGTTATCTTTTTTTTTTTTTTGCAAACTACTAACCTCTTTCCAAAACATCTTATTCTCCCTAAGGTTTACTGATACTCGCTCACCTCAACTCTCATTTGCCCTCCTTTTTAACCCCTACATCTTCCTCTTGACCTCCTGCTGCTTTCTCCTGTACAAATCCCAATCAATTGCACTTCTTCCCTGTAAGTACTGCCAATACATCTCTCTTTTCTCTTTCACTATTAATGTTACCTCTTCATCCCACCACTCATTACCCTTACTAACTTGCCTACCTACCACCTTACACATACCACATGCATCTTTCGCCCATGCAAGCACTGCTTACCTAAATACTTCCCATTCTTCAGCCAGCCTCCGGGCTTTGTTTACTCACCTTTTGCTAGTCTACACTCATAATCTGCAATTTCTTTATAAAAGTATCTTTTCCAAGCTAACTTACTTTCACCACTCTCTTCTCACCCTTAACATTTCCAAAAACCTCTAAAAAACTTCACCCTCAAACCCAGAAGGTAATGATCAGACATCCTGCCAGTTGCTCCTCTCAGTATATTCACAGCCAAAAATCTCTCTTCTGCATGCCTACCATTGAGCAGGTAATCAAATAATGCCTGCCAACCATCTTCCCTAATCACATATGTACAATTGTGTATGTCCCTCTTTTTAAACCACATACTCCCAATCACAAGCCCCTTTTCAGCACTTTACTCCACAAGCTGTTCACAATTTCCATTCACTTACTGAACACCCAACGTCCCCCAATTATACCCTAAACTGCCATATTTCGAACTTATGCATTTAAATCTATCACTAATACCCAGTCTGCATTTTCCTCTTAGTACCACAAACAGACAAAGAAAGGCCACATTCTCTCACATCCATTCTCTAGCTGCCAAGTGCAATGCACCAAAATCACAGCCCCCTGCCCAAAACCAGGCCCCATAGAACTCCATTTTTTCCCAGGCCACTTCATATCCCTGCTTAAACCCATTTACAGCATATCACCCCATGTATACCACACCATTCTAATTCCCTCTATGCCATAAATGCCTTTCACAATCCTGCATATTCAAGCCTCAATCACTCAATTTTTTTTAATCGATCCTTCCATTTGGTCTTTCCCCTTCCACTTCTCACTCATATATCCTCTTTGTCAACCTATCCTCACTCATTCTCTCCATATCTCTAAACAATATTAGCAAACCCTCTTCAGCTCTTTCAGTCACACCTCTCTCTTTCCCTTTCATTACTTAATCAAACCGCTTCGCACTAAATATTGTCCTCATTTCTAACACGACACCCTCACTGGCTTATCATAACACCAAACATATTAATTTTTGCTCTCCCAGATAAATGTTTCTCTGACACATTTTCAACACTTCCAGAACCTAAGCACCCTCACCCACCTTAGGCCTTCCTTCTGCTTCCATGGATCCATTTGTTGCCATGTCCCCACTCCCCAACCACCATCAATGTCACAAAAACTTAAGTCACCAACTTCTGCAGTTTTTCATTTGAATCTGCCATCATTAGTACTTTGTCATCTGCAAACAACTGATTCACTTCCCAGGCCCCTCTCACTCCCTAAAGCCTGCACACTATCCCCTTTCCCTAAGACCCTTACATTAACTTCCCTTACCACCCCATCCATAAACATATTAAACAGCCGTGGTGACATCACACACCCTTGCCACAGATCAACTTTCACCTGGAACCACCCACTCTCCTCTTTTCTTATACAGGCCATAAGAAACATCCCTCATTAAAGACTTTTCTCACCATAATATCCATTACACAAAATGTACCTTTTATTCTTCCACCTGCAACTAACTACATAACTGTTAATGACATCTATATAATTTCTTTTTATACCAGAATTATACCTACTGTTTTATCACCAAGTAGCAAAATACCTGGAAAAAATTATGATATATTACATACCAATATAAGTATCCGGACGGAGTAAAATGTGCTCAAGCTGAGTCTTCTTCTGGTATACTGCCTCTACAGTCTTCTTTCCTGGCACTTTACCTGGCCCCACTGGGTTAGGTATGTTGTTAGGGACATCCTGAAAAATACTTAAGTACCTCAAAATCAAGTGTATAATAACCTCAATGAGACAAATATCAAAAATGTTGTATCCATTTGCCAAACCCTTTGGTAGGCAATCTATGGGAATATGGGAGACTGGCTCGAAATACATACCTTAAGTCCCATAATGAACATTTCAGCAAGTTATACTAATAGAAAAAAGCTTGTTATATAAAAGTAAAAAAAAATTATGTACAAAGCTGTAAGGTAATATGACGGCACTAATCGCCCTCGATGCCAGTCCCCCATACTCCGACATGCAGCCACCCCAGCTACTCTGCACAAAAGCTACCTTAACATTCATTCTAGCAGCATTGCCTGCTTATGACACACCTGACAACCTAAAAATGGTGGTCTACTAGGCTGGGATATATGCAGCCTGCAATGGAAAACAATTTGGTGATGACCTAAAACCATGGATCAATAATGAAGAGCACAAACAAAGCTGGCCCCAAGCATATATCACTTAAATATTCATATGAATGGATTGAATTAAAGATCTATTAGGTAACTATATCCAATAAACTCTGATTACTTATACAGGGCTCATTTAAAACCACTAACTGTCATATCATTAATGATCCAACCTGAGAGTTCCAACAACCTATCAAACATGTTTTATGACACCCTTCCTGGTTTCCAATCTGAAGCTTTTCTTATGCTGTTTGATATTGCAACTCCTAAAAGTTTTAGCTCAAAAAATGAATCTTTATTCATATCCTCCAAACTAATGAGGAATTCAAAAGATTCAATTGCATCACCTCTAACTGTTTGAAAGTGGCAATGGTTTCAGACCAGCATCTCACCATCTCAATCTATGGGAAATAACTTGGTGGCCCTTACTTGTACTATCTCCAAACAATGAATATCTTTAGTACGATAGGTGTACCACTTCTGGACACGGTAATCCATGTGTAGTCTACTATATGTCTAACGTAGGATAGTGAATGATGTATGGTCTGTATATGCAAAAGATTTCCTGCTCTGACATAATACATCTACTACCTTGGCAGCAGCTTTTGCACTATGTTGATTTGGTTTCAGGTAACTCCTCATACAAGTTTTTCTCTTCTCTCACTTTCTTCAATATACTAGTATGCAGCGTTCCAACTTGACTGGCCATTGAATATCAATAGCCTTCATTATGAAAGCTCTTTTTTAGGATTTTCATATAATTTCATATTAGTTACTTTCCCTGACTCTCTTGATTCTGCTGAATAGCTTAGCATCATCAGAAAACATTTTGATGTCACAATTGATGCTTTCTAGGAGGTCAAAAGACACAGGCCATGACATTATTGGTAACTGTGGCCACTCAAGAGTAGCTATCTACAATACATTCATTCTCCAGCCAGATAGAAGGGCTGTAATCCACTCGAAGGATTTTTCCCCTTCATCCCATAAGCTTTTCACTTCTGAAATAGTCATTGTTGTGGCCATGACATTATTGGTAACTGTGGCCACTCAAGAGTAGCTATCTACAATACATTCATTCTCCAGCCAGATAGAAGGGCTGTAATCCACTCGAAGGATTTTTCCCCTTAATCCCATAAGCTTTTCACTTCTGAAATAGTCATTGTTGTGGCAAAGCATCAAAAGTTGTCACAGTCCAGAAAAGTATCAAACCACATCCTTCGTCAAGGGCTTGTGTCCATATTTCTAGTGTCTCGAGTAGGTTTGAGACAGGATTTGTTTCTTACAATACCATGCTTATGAACTGTCATGATCTTTAAAGCTCCAAGTGACTTAGGACTGTATCTAATAAAGACTACACAGAGGTGCAGTTAGGCACTTTAGCATGTTCTCAAACAGATCTCATCTGAGGCTATGGTTTTGTGTGTCAATTTTTTCTACTTTTACTAATTCTGTTGCTAGTACACATCCCATCCCAAACTCTTGTGGAAATCAGGTAAGGGTCCATCATCTAGGACAACACTGATTTGAAAGTTACATAAAAGCTGGGCAGCTTGCAGGTCACCACCTGTTAAGGAGCCATTAACCTTTCACAAATTCCACATTCTAACACTTACTTTCTGGTTTTATCAATCATAGCTATAAAAATGTGTCTGATGACAGAGTGGCAGATATAGGGTGTTTTGGTCGAGGTGGTGTGCAAAGTGAGAGGGTTAGGGAAAATGATTTGGTAAACAGAGAAGAGGTAGTAAAAGCTTTGCGGAAGATGAAAGCCGGCAAGGCAGCAGGTTTGGATGGTATTGCAGTGGAATTTATTAAGAAAGGGGGTGACTGTATTGTTGACTGGTTGGTAAGGTTATTTAATGTATGTATGACTCATGGTGAGGTGCCTGAGGATTGGCGGAATGCGTGCATAGTGCCATTGTACAAAGGCAAAGGGGATAAGAGTGAGTGCTCAAATTACAGAGGTATAAGTTTGTTGAGTATTCCTGGTAAATTATATGGGAGGGTATTGATTGAGAGGGTGAAGGCATGTACAGAGCATCAGATTGGGGAAGAGCAGTGCGGTTTCAGAAGTGGTAGAGGATGTGTGGATCAGGTGTTTGCTTTGAAGAATGTATGTGAGAAATACTTAGAAAAGCAAATGGATTTGTATGTAGCATTTATGGATCTGGAGAAGGCATATGATAGAGTTGATAGAGATGCTCTGTGGAAGGTATTAAGAATATATGGTGTGGGAGGCAAGTTGTTAGAAGCAGTGAAAAGTTTTTATCGAGGATGTAAGGCATGTGTACGTGTAGGAAGAGAGGAAAGTGATTGGTTCTCAGTGAATGTAGGTTTGCGGCAGGGGTGTGTGATGTCTCCATGGTTGTTTAATTTGTTTATGGATGGGGTTGTAAGGGAGGTAAATGCAAGAGTCCTGGAAAGAGGGGCAAGTATGAAGTCTGTTGGGGATGAGAGAGCTTGGGAAGTGAGTCAATTGTTGTTCGCTGATGATACAGCGCTGGTGGCTGATTCATGTGAGAAACTGCAGAAGCTGGTGACTGAGTTTGGTAAAGTGTGTGGAAGAAGAAAGTTGAGAGTAAATGTGAATAAGAGCAAGGTTATTAGGTACAGTAGGGGTGAGGGTCAAGTCAATTGGGAGGTGAGTTTGAATGGAGAAAAACTGGAGGAAGTGAAGTGTTTTAGATATCTGGGAGTGGATCTGTCAGCGGATGGAACCATGGAAGCGGAAGTGGATCATAGGGTGGGGGAGGGGGCGAAAATTTTGGGAGCCTTGAAAAATGTGTGGAAGTCGAGAACATTATCTCGGAAAGCAAAAATGGGTATGTTTGAGGGAATAGTGGTTCCAACAATGCTGTATGGTTGCGAGGCGTGGGCTATGGATAGAGATGTGCGCAGGAGGATGGATGTGCTGGAAATGAGATGTTTGAGGACAATGTGTGGTGTGAGGTGGTTTGATCGAGTAAGTAACGTAAGGGTAAGAGAGATGTGTGGAAATAAAAAGAGCGTGGTTGAGAGAGCAGAAGAGGGTGTTTTGAAATGGTTTGGGCACATGGAGAGAATGAGTGAGGAGAGACTGACCAAGAGGATATATGTGTCGGAGGTGGAGAGAACGAGGAGAAGAGGGAGACCAAATTGGAGGTGGAAAGATGGAGTGAAAAAGATTTTGTGTGATCGGGGCCTGAACATGCAGGAGGGTGAAAGGAGGGCAAGAAATAGAGTGAATTGGAGTCATGTGGTATACAGGGCTTGACGTGCTGTCAGTGGATTGAAGCAAGGCATGTGAAGCGTCTGGGGTAAACCATGGAAAGCTGTGTAGGTATGTATATTTGCGTGTGTGGACGTGTGTATGTACATGTGTATGGGGGGGGGTTGGGCCATTTCTTTCGTCTGTTTCCTTGCGCTACCTCGCAAACGCGGGAGACAGCGACAAAGTATAAAAAAAAAAAAAAAAAAAGCTATAAAAAGCTTTGCATTTTATCCGGAAATATTTGATCAACGTTGTACATGTCAACCACATGCCTGGAGTTTGTGCTCTAAAGACATAGCGCATTTGCTCTCTGCCCCAATACCTGTCCAATTGATTTTTTGACTCTATTGGAGGATGGACCTGCAATCACCGCAGCAGGCAAATTATTCTTTTTTTGGAGCTCACACTAAAAATATTTCAAAACTTTTATTCAACTACTGACGATGTAGCTAAAATTATGTCCCTGATTTCCCACTCTGGTCATACAGTCGGACAGCAGGTTCAAAATGTTTGGGATATATTGATCATAAATGCTAAATAGCAATTCATATACTTAAATCTGATCCCTCTAGCTCTTCTGTTAGTTAACATTGGTAATCATAACTTCTTAAATCTTTTTTGGTATAACTTAATTCACCTGTCTCCTTATCTAGTCATCTTTTTCATATCTTCTATTCTCAGTTTCTAAAAACCTTATCCATTGCAACATGCACTCCCTTGACCTAGTCATAGTGTTTAAAAAACTGTTCATTTATTTCGAGAAATCTAGAGCTTGTGCAGATTTTTTTTTTCCAAATCCCCCTCCAGTTTCATGAGTGACAATCACTTTGTTTCCACTTTGGAACACTCCCCAATATATCTAACTCTTATCTGCAAAGCATCATGCTGATTTTAATCTTTTCACTGAAAGGAAGGGTCATTCCAACTTGGGTCTGCACTGAGAAGAAATCCAAATGAAACGAATACTACAATAAAACAACAATGATAATACGTGTGTATATAACAATCCCATGACAAGTCATCATGAAACTAATACACATCTTGAGAAGCAATGGAGACCAATCAAGATGGGCATTCACAGATCATATGATGGATTGAAAACTTTCCAGAAAAAGAGCCACCATTGTGTGTTAGCGTATAAACTGCTGTCACACATATCTGAATGCGACACCATAACATGTTAGTGAATGAAACATCCATTCCTATTATCAATATAAGTACTGCTTAGTAATTACTGAAACTGAATAAACCTTATATAAATGAATATGTACAGTACTAAAATTCATTTACATAATACGCAAGTTCTATCTATTATCAGTTCTCAATGGTCATCACTTACTAACTACATCATCTGGCTATCATTTCACTTGTTTGCAAATTCTATAACTTTGAGTGGGCATTAAAATTCATTAATTTGTCTCATTATCAAGCTACAAAACTGTATTAATAAATATGGATTGGCTGAGACTGACAAAGAGATAATTAGTTTTTGTGTATGTTTCCATGTATGCTTTGTCTAAGCTAGATAAATCTTAAAACAATTTGAACACTACAGTCACGGACAAAGTTCCACATCAAGGCCAGGTCTTAATTGAAATATAGGTTTATGTGTTTGTGTATGTGGTGACCAATGAAGTTGAATAAATCTAATGAGCCATTAATCATCTTCACACCATCCCCCAATCACATTAATAAGAACAGTGGGCCAAGACTGACACTGGCCAAGATGATTCTGTTTGCACAACATATATCAACAGAAGTCTTACTTAAACTATGCCCACATCATCAAAAGTAATGGAGACAGTGGAACATGAACAATTATTAGCAAGGCATCAGCAACAAAAGGTGGTGCTGAATTTTCAGTAGGGGTTGAAGCGTCTGGCATCCAAAGGTTAAGGACAAGGATATCTTACATTCCTTCAAAATCCTCTAGATGACTGCAACAAAACATGAACATGTCTGTTTTCAAGGAGCTGAGCGTCATATCAACAAAATCACTCATTTACCGCATCATCCTGAGCTGGAACTTATTCTACTTTAACACCTGATGTGTCATCTGCATCTGCTTGAAAGACCAATGTTAGAAAGTCCACAAAAAAAAGTGCCTTAGGTCTGTCACTATCAGCACGACCTGTTCTTCTGTCATCGTGCCTTTGCTTTCTTCTTTTTGTGTTTATATAATCCCAAAAGTTCTTGGGATTTCTGGCCTTACATAGCAGCTGCCATCATTTTTATCCACTATAGCTCAAATCTTACTTTTTATCAAACGCACCATTGCACAGCCTGCTTATCTAAAGAACACAACTAGCTTTACATGTCACTATCTAGTCTAACACATAAATTCAACAGTTTTACTTCAAGATGTGATGCTGACGGCACACAGTATTATGCCTTGCGTTCTTCAAATATAACAATATCTAAAGCTATCAGCACTGCGTAGATGAAATACTACTTTCTTACAAATCAGGACAAAAGCAATGATACAAGTGAATGAGGTAACAACCACAGATCATTAGGCCCATTCCAGGCAGCTCCTACTTTCTTTCCAACTGACAAAACCAGGCTAACAGGCATAATAACAAAATCATTCTAATCTAAACTTGAGATTAAACAAAATTTCACCAACCACAGCACGCAACAGATGTCAATTGTAAATATGAATAGGGATCCAAAATCGTTAAGAACTTGGTAAACGCACGGGTTTACTATTAAGGTCGTCCCTTAAGGTAACCATTAATCTGTCTGCCTATTTCACATACAACAATCACAACCACACATGACAACAGCTTGGTACTGAGGTGTGTTATGTCATACACATACAAGCACAACCACTAGCAAAAAAAAAAAATAGTTGGGTTGTTGGTCATCAACTTACCCTTAATGGCAGCTCGAACAACATTTTATCGCTTGGTAAAAAAGAACCACTGTATTTCCTTGCAACCATCACTCAAAAAGAGGCTTTGTCTGACTCCAATGTCAGTAGACTATGATACAGTCCTAAAAATACATAATAAACATTCCTCCTCCCTCTTTTTCTCTCACAGAACCCCCACCATCAGCACACAACAGATGATTATTATCCCAAGTCTATGGACACGACGGGACACACTATATACTGGGATTATTATCCCAAGTCTATGGACACGACGAGACACACTATATACCGGGATTATTATCCCAAGTCTGTGAACACGACGACGAACTATCTATACTGGTTCCCGCGTAATGACCCAGTTGAATCCTGGCCGCCAGCCTCGGTCAGCCAATCCCCAGCCGCCGCCACGGTCACGTGACCTCCCGCGTTGCCATCCAGCACGACCCTTCCCTCACATGTCTTCATGGGTTTTCAGACCACCATACCACCTCCCGGCAGCCCAGGCTTAATGTCAGACGCTACAAATGCACCTATTGCGGATGGCTAGGTATGGAGACCTGGTGCTCGAGGCCTCGTGCACGTCATGGGGACGTCCACTCGTGTGTTTTTTCTTCCCCCCAACTCCCAATTGCCCGCAACTATTAGAAGAAAAAAAAAAGGCTGCCATCTGCACAATTGACAATCAAACCGGCACAATATTTATGACACCCAAGCGATGCTTCCTGAGGGAAGGAGGAGGAGGGCTGGTGCTGGTGGGTTTGGGTTTTTGCGTAAGACTAAAATTTAAAGTTTTCCCTCCTTCCTCCCACATGAGAGCCAGCCATCCCTACACCTCTTGCTATTATGAGATCACTAAAAGGAACACTTCTATCAAATCTACTTTCTTTAAACTTTACATCCCTAAAAATCATGCCTGCCATGACTAGATTTTTACCTTGGGAATCGGGGGGAAAAAATAACCGCTAGCCGCAGATAATTTTTTCCCCATATCATTCTTCTCAGTTTCATCTGACGGTCAATGTTAAGGTGAGAGTAATGCCATATTCGAGAGAGACAGAGGTCAGGAATGATGTCAAGCAGTGAGAGGAAGTAAGAGGAAGCCTTAGTAACCACGCTACGTAGACATGATGAACAACTGTTACTTACCGTCCCATTTACAGCAGGCATGATGGCCCAAGAATCTGCCAGCTATTCCACAGGTAACAGATCGACGCGGGCCCAATGTTGACGGCTCCTGTCCTCACGAACAGGATACTTAGCTTAAGAGTCTACACTCCATTTACATTTCACCATCACGATTTTAATCATAAATTCGCGTTCCACGCCGAAGCTGCCACTTTTCAACCGCATCTATGGGCCCCGGCACACACCCTACGACACCCGGGTGCTGAGAACCATGGCACAGAGACGGAACACCACGTATTGTTCTTAAAGAGAACGCTTGGGGGGGAGAACAAAGAGCTCCTACGTCCAGCTCACAGCAGCCCTGACTCGCGCTCTCTTCCTTGCCGATCGCCCACCATGACCCGTAGCGAGCGAGCCTTCCTCACCACACCACAACATTTATGGCATATATACACCCACAACGAGCCATCTTTCTCCCCCTGAATGTTAATTTTTTAACGATAATGTGATAGTTCTAAGGTTCATTCAGTGGTTCGTAGGGGTTTGAACGAGGGTTGGTTGTGATAAATGGTATTGCTAAAGGAGTCGACGCAACCCCATCTCGGGGATGAGCCCACGCTTGGCTACGCAGGCCAGATTGTTGCCAGTTTTATATCCTGTTTTAACTCTATTGAGGGTAGACGAAATTCCTATTTCGTACCAAAGGCTCATTGAAGAAGAGGTAATGGAAATATCTCAGTTTTTCTATTCTCCATGGAGTGGAAATTTTCCCTAGAGTATGTAGAATATGAGACGAAAGAAGGTGAGAAAATATACAAGTCTCGGCATCTTTACGTGTGCAGTTTGGCGCGGACTATTCGACTCTGGAAGCATCCACATTCAACGAATAAAAAGAGGCTGAATTTATCAAACCGAATTTAAAAAGAACGATTGTTTACTCTCATTGCCAATGACACTCTTGAAAATAAGTTTGTCTTTCTTTTTTTCGAGTTCCTGCTGAGAATGTGAACTGTTTCCTGAGACTGAATACAGAATACCGTCTTGAACGAGACCGAAATGAAACGTCTTTTCAGAATTTTTCATTCCCATCAACTTCTTCAAACTTACTCCTTCATTCAGTCAAAATATCTAGCCTTTACACTACACATCTTCCAGTTACTATGGCCTACATACACATCATTATATGCCCTATGTGTTCGTTATTTCTCCATCTGTATTAATTACCAAATACATTTTTTTATTTTTTGTTTTTGTTTTTTGGGTAAATGCTGGGCGAGACTGCTCCAAAATATACAACAGAAATTTTAAGATTAATGATATATGAACATTTTTCTCAAATAACTGGCTGCCTACTGCCATGGGGCACCACACCCCTACTGCAACACAAATGAATATTCGACCTTACTATTATCTCTCTCTCTCTCTCTCTCTCTCTCTCTCTCTCTCTCTCTCTCTCTCTCTCTCTCTCTGAGAAAGTTATAAGCTAGAGAGAATTCAAGAGACATTTTACCAGTCAGATCAAAGCCTTTCTTCTGTACTGAATTGTCAATAAACCGCCACGAGAAGAAAATCAAGGGAGACCAAAAAGTATCTAGCAAAATGTCTATATATGACCCTGAGGACATATTGTTTCATTTCTATAATTTCCTAAAAAGGTATTAATTTAATAGCGTCCTAGGACGAAAGGGAGTAATTAAGTCTCTAGTACCGTGGAACACACCAAGAAAATTGAGGTAAAATTCACAGAGAACGGTAAGATGTTAATTCAGTGTATTTCATTGTAAAATAAGAAATCTGCATGGGATTAGATCCTCAGATAATCAGCTAAAAAGAAAAAGAAAACATCGATAGACGAGGCCAAGATTAACATCGATTACTGTAAGCGTGGCGATAGACTGTGTTGCTAATCAAGTGAGAAGACTTGCTGTGGTCGCTAGCAGCTCCCTCAGCCATGCTTGATGGCAAAATCTAAGAAGTATTCGACAGTATATAGCTAAGGAGGCTCTTTGTAGTACCTAGCACTCGACAGTATATAGCTTAGAAGGCTCTGTATAGTACCTAAGCAATCGACGGTATATAGCTTAGGAGGCTCTTTATAGTACCTAGCACTCGACGGTATATAGCTTGGGACGCTTTTCCTAGCGCCTAGGAAACAGAGTTACTGGGATTCCCTGAGCGGAAGGGGACTTTTTTTTTTAAGGCTCCATCCTTCCCCACAACCACTAATTTAGGCTCCATCCTTCCCCACAACCACTAATTTAGGCTCCATCCTTCCCAACAACCACTAATTTAGGCTCCATCCTTCCCCACAACCACTAATTTAGGCTCCATCCTTCCCAACAACCACTAATTTAGGCTCCATCCTTCCCAACAACCACTAATTTAGGCTCCATCCTTCCCAACAACCACTAATTTAGGCTCCATCCTTCCCCACAACCACTAATTTAGGCTCCATCCTTCCCAACAACCACTAATTTAGGCTCCATCCTTCCCAACAACCACTAATTTAGGCTCCATCCTTCCCAACAACCACTAATTTAGGCTCCATCCTTCCCCACAACCACTAATTTAGGCTCCATCCTTCCCAACAACCACTAATTTAGACTCCATCCTTCCCCACAACCACTAATTTAGGCTCCATCCTTCCCCACAACCACTGATTTAGGCTCCATCCTTCCCAACAACCACTAATTTAGGCTCCATCCTTCCCCACAACCACTGATTTAGACTCCATCCTTCCCAACAACCACTAATTTAGGCTCCATCCTTCCCCACAACCACTGATTTAGGCTCCATCCTTCCCAACAACCACTAATTTAGACGTCCATACTCACTGATTCCCCAGAAGCAGAATGGACCTTTTAATGCATGTTAATGTACTACAATTACCAAAGGATCCAGCGTCCATTAGATATCTGAACCCAGCTAATCTGGTATTAACATATAAACCCAGGACCCCCTTTTTCCACGGGGGCTTCCAGCAGGTTCAAGAGCACTCCAATCAGTAGCAGGGCAATGGCGTAAAACCTCCGGGATCAGATACAACCTCGCGGAAGGTGACTTACAACTTTGGGTGTCCAGTAACACCGAACCTAGGTGGAGTCCGGTAACACCGAACCTAGCTAAGGTCCGTTTAAATATAAGTGAATGATATCCCGAAAAGAAGGTTGTCTATCAAAGACGGCCAATGACAGGCATCAGAGGTTAATTCCTGTTTTTGATAACAAGAGAAACAACAGAGAATAAAAAAAAGAATGTTTACGATGCACCGTCATCTTAAAGATGACGGTGCATCGTAAACATGGCTTGATTAGCGTCGTGGGTATAATGGCCAAGTCAATAAATGAACTAGAACACATTAAATGATAAAGTGGATCTCCGTCACCAAACAATAAACAAAAACACATTAAATGATAAACTAGAAACCCGTCATCAAACAATAAACAAAAACACATTAAATGATAAACTGGAAACCCGTCACCAAACAATAAACAAAAACACATTAAATGATAAACTAGAAATCCGTCACCAAACAATAAACAAAAACACATTAAATGATAAACTAGAAACCCGTCACCAAACAATAAACAAAAACACATTAAATGATAAACTAGAAACCCGTCACCAAACAATAAACAAGAACACATTAAATGATAAAGTGGATCCCCGTCACCAAACAATAAACAAAAACACATTAAATGATAAACTAGAAACCCGTCACCAAACAATAAACAAAAACACATTAAATGATAAAGTGGAACTCATCACCAAACAATAAACAAAAACACATTAAATGATAAAGTGGATCCCCTTCACCAAACGATAAACAAGAACATATTAAATGAAACAATCACAGACACACGCAAATTAATTTGCAACCAGACTGGCTGGCAGTTCATCCAACAATAAAACTTCCACCAAGGTACGTAAATACTTTTCATCATATTTTTCCCCTGCATCTCTTTCATTTAACTTCATGTTTCACTTCAGGCCCGTTTCCCGCATTAGCGAGGTAGCGCCACTCACAGACGAAGAAATTACGTCATTCGTTCACATACGTTCTATATTTCTGTGAAATGACCGGAAACAAACTCCCTTATCTACATACAACCAGGCACTAAATACCTTTCCATGGCCGCTTTATATGGCCTAGTCCAGTCCAGCACGTAAACTCATCATTCCAATTCACTGTATCCCGTGCACCATATCCACACCATCCGTCCATTTTCATTCATCCTGTGCAATCCTTTTTCCCCCTTTTTTTTTTTTTTCACTGCCCTTCTCCAGTTCGGTCTCCCATTTTCACCTTCACTCATAGCTGGAAAAGTACATAACTATATGCGTTAGGTATGTGCAGAAAAATGAGTGCCTCATGATAATTCAATCTTTGAATTTCAGTGTTGAATTATTAAAAGCTAAAAAGAAAAAAAAAACACATTTTGTACCATCTTTTCCTTCTTATTTTGTCAATGATATCCATATTTTGCAAGGCTAAATACAGCTAGAAATGATGGAGGGGTTGTGCCCTTCCCAGTACAGGGAAATAAATGACTGTTAAACTTTGAAATGCAAATTATAGATGAAAAGTGTGATGTCTCCATGGTTGTTTAATTTGTTTATGGATGGGGTTGTTAGGGAGGTAAATGCAAGAGTCCTGGAAAGAGGGGCAAGTATGAAGTCTGTTGGGGATGAGAGAGCTTGGGAAGTGAGTCAGTTGTTGTTCGCTGATGATACAGCGCTGGTGGCTGATTCATGTGAGAAACTGCAGAAGCTGGTGACTGAGTTTGGTAAAGTGTGTGGAAGAAGAAAGTTAAGAGTAAATGTGAATAAGAGCAAGGTTATTAGGTACAGTAGGGTTGAGGGTCAAGTCAATTGGGAGGTGAGTTTGAATGGAGAAAAACTGGAGGAAGTGAAGTGTTTTAGATATCTGGGAGTGGATCTGTCAGCGGATGGAACCATGGAAGCGGAAGTGGATCATAGGGTGGGGGAGGGGGCGAAAATTTTGGGAGCCTTGAAAAATGTGTGGAAGTCGAGAACATTATCTCGGAAAGCAAAAATGGGTATGTTTGAAGGAATAGTGGTTCCAACAATGTTGTATGGTTGCGAGGCGTGGGCTATGGATAGAGTTGTGCGCAGGAGGATGGATGTGCTGGAAATGAGATGTTTGAGGACAATGTGTGGTGTGAGGTGGTTTGATCGAGTAAGTAACGTAAGGGTAAGAGAGATGTGCGGAAATAAAAAGAGCGTGGTTGAGAGAGCAGAAGAGGGTGTTTTGAAATGGTTTGGGCACATGGAGAGAATGAGTGAGGAAAGATTGACCAAGAGGATATATGTGTCGGAGGTGGAGGGAACGAGGAGAAGAGGGAGACCAAATTGGAGGTGGAAAGATGGAGTGAAAAAGATTTTGTGTGATCGGGGCCTGAACATGCAGGAGGGTGAAAGGAGGGCAAGGAATAGAGTGAATTGGAGCGATGTGGTATACAGGGGTTGACGTGCTGTCAGTGGATTGAACCAAGGCATGTGAAGCGTCTGGGGTAAACCATGGAAAGCTGTGTAGGTATGTATATTTGCGTGTGTGGACGTGTGTATGTACGTGTGTATGGGGGTTGGGCCGTTTCTTTCGTCTGTTTCCTCGCGCTACCTCGCAGACGCGGGAGACAGCGACAAAGTATAAAAAAAAAAAAAAAAAAAAAAAAAAAAAAAATATATATATATATATATATATATATATATATATATATATATATATATATATATATATATATATATTTACCACTTCTTTAGACACTGAGATTTAGCTGGGCCAGGAAAAATATAAAACACATCAAAGGCATGTACTGTAGCACCACAATTTGCAAAGGAATGAGTGAAACCTTGCATTGCAATATTGATTATCCATATTTGCAATATACCTTTCTATATGGATCATGTATTATCCATTTTGCCACTGAAATCCATCAGTCAGGTTAATTATTAGATTCCATGGGCGTCCGCTTTCAGGTGAAGTTTAGCTGGTTGTTAAACTGTACTCTTCAATTATCTACGTGAGCAAAAAAGGAAAAGAAAAATTATTATCATTATTTACATAACTGAAAATAAAATACATCATATTTTTCTATATAGATCCAGTACACATTTCTGTTTGATATCAACACGATTAAGTGCAATGAAATGAGTTTTTATGGCAATTTTCCCCCTTGGACTATAAATTTGCATATGGACTACAAGGACAAGAAGTGTGGTATGGAATTAGAAGAGAGGAATAGCATAAGAAAAGTGGAATAGAATAAGAGACATGGAATAAGTGTGGAATGAAATGTGTGGAATGGAATAAGGTGTGGAATAGAATCTGTGGAATGGAACACGAAGTGTGGGATGGAATATGAAGTGTAGAATGGAATAAGAAGTGTGGAATAAGTAATGTGGAATGGAATAACTGTGGAATGGAATGTGTGGAGTGGAATACGGTGCGGAATGGAATACGAAGTGTGGAATGGAATAAGAAGTGTGGAATGGAATAAGAAGTGTGGAATACGTAATGTGGAATGGGATAAGAAACGTGAAATGGAATGATAAGAGTGAAATGGAATAAGCTGCTGCTCCTCACGGTTAAGATGAACAAGAAACCAACCTTGGCCATTTCAAATCTCTCCTTTTCATACTGAAAACTTCGTCCAATCATTTCATGTTAATTTGTTACCGGTTATTTTTCCCTTTTCTTTTCCTTTTTTAATTTCTTACCCGTTATCCTTTCCTTTTCTTTTCCTTTTTTAATTACACAATAGAGGGAAAATTTCAAATTTGCCGCCAAAAGTCGTTCAAACGGATCCCTATAGATGGCAGGGCTGTTTGTTTTGCATATTTGATCGGGTTTAAAAATTTTAAACATGTTTTGACTGTTGCTTTAATTTTTTTCCAAGTGCTGTTAGTAAATAATGTGCAGGTCTAGAGCACGGTTAAAAATAAACGATTATATGTATATAAAAATAAACGATTATATAAATACGAAATGAAACTCAGATTCTTAGTAACAATGGCCCGTAACTACAAATTCAGTCGGCGTATTACAAGAAATAATACTTTTAGGAACTGCCTTTGGTGTCGTTTAGTCCAAATTGGTCTCTCATTTGCCTTTTTTCTTTATGGAAAACAAACTTTTCATAAGAATGATAATAGGGTTAATCGGGACCCGGTGCCATGGCAGGTCATAGGGTTGGTCTTGGGTTAGGTTTGTGAGTTAAGGGTATTTATCATTTGATTGTCCTCATTTTAGGTCCTAGGTTAGGTTTTTAAGGTTTGGACTTAGGTTAGGTCCTGAATATTTAAGGAAATTCTCAATTTAGGTTTTAGGTGAGGTCTTAAGAGCTGGACTAAGGTTAGGTCCCAAATTTTTAAGGATGTCCTAATTTTAAGTCGTAGGTGAGGTTTTAAAGGTTGGGCCAAGGTTAGGTCTTACAGTTTTAAGGATATCCTAATTTTAGGTCAGGTCTTACGGGCTGGACTAAGGTTAGGTCCTAAGGTTTTAGTTTTAAGCAGTAGGTCAAGTCCTCACCTAACCTTAATGTATGATAGTATATCCATTTAGCCACATATCAAGACTGGATATTGAATTATTGGTAAAAGTCTGTTTCAGCTCTGCATTTAAAGTTGCCTCAAGTTTGCCCAGGTTTGAACATGGGTTGGGTGTTTGGGATGCCGACAACCCAGCTGTTCATCCTCCCTTTGGGACTGTCTAGTAAAGGAGCACTTGGCTTAAGCGAGGGTATGTATATAATGCATACCATAAAATGGAGCAATAAGGATCAATTTTATGTTTCTTCCATGATGACAAGGAATGGCAAGACCGTATTTCTGAATTTAATATAAAGAAGCGCATTGGAAGTCTAAAATGTCGTATTTCTGAATTTAATATAAAGAAACGCATTGGAAGTCTAAACTGTTTCATTTTAACATAAAAAAAAATTTCATAAATTTTTACCCCAATTTCCATGCAGTTTGGTTTAAATGAAAACGGAGATGTTGCAAATAATTATCATTTCTAAAGCAATAATAGTTATATATTTCAGCAAAATGGCAGGTGTATCGTATAAATGTTAAATATACAGACAGTGGCTGCAAAAATGTTTGACAGCTGCACAATTACAGAGAAGTTTGTGATATAGTCGGACGCATTTCTCTCCACAGCTACACACACACTGATGAGGAGGAAATGGACACATGGTGCAAATGCTTTATGATCTGTCAGCTCTTGGCACTTGAATATGGTGATTGCCATATTCTTCACTTATGTCACTGTCCATTATTAAATAGAGATTATGACCCTCGAGGCAAGGTATAATTCTTGAAAACAAATTTATATCTATGTTATGCAGTTAAAGTCACAAACACTTATTTGAGATATTAAATTCAGTCTTTAGCTTATGACATTGTTGATATATATCATATTAATTCATCGGGAAATTTGTATTCTGCAAAAATAAGACCACAAAATTCCTTTTATAAGACAAAATTATTGTACACCATTTATCATGCATGTATGAACAGTAGCTGCTATCCTTAAGTAGCAAAACCTTTAGCACTGGGATTGTCTAAAAAAAAAATAAATAAAAGAACAGCAAGAATAATATTTTATGTTGACTAATATATTGTGTAGATTCTTTTATAATACTGTCAACTTTACAATACTTCCACTGTTTTTACTCACCCTTGTGCTATGGTAAGTTATACTTTCTTAACCTTTGAACCCAAGTTGTTTATTGTTCAACTGATCTATCATTTTAAATACTAGGGAAACTTGCTCAAAAGAATTGAGTCAGATGTGATGGTGGGCACTGAAATCTCCACAGAAATAAATGTAAGGTATGCTGGTCAGGTTTTACAGGTGGGAAGTATATGCATGGAAGGGCATGTGGAAGAGATAGGTTGATTATATTGTAGTTAGTACTGTGAAGTTTTACTCTTATGGCTTGTACTTCTAAAGTGTTGTCACTGTCTGTGGTGTTTTGCAGTGTCAATGGTGTTGGAGAATAGTATGGTTTGGTGAACAAGGGTTATAAGTCCTCATCTTTGTCCTTGTCTGTTTTCTCTTACGATTGTGTGGTTGCAGAAAAGTGGGAGGGAGGATTTAGATACGAGTCTGGTTTCTTGGATGAGGGCTATGTGGATGTGTTCTTGGAGCAGATTGAGTAAATTGTGATGCCATAAGCATGGAATTGCATGGTGCTTAATTTGTTGCTGGAGTTCTGTGTAGTAGTAGGGTTTATTTGTGAAGAGTGAGACTGAAAATTTTCTGTTGTTTATTGGACACTTATGACGAGGCAGTTTGCGAATTTTTTGCGAGTGGATGCTGCATATCTAATGTTCTGAGTAGTCTTTTATGGATGGCAGTGATGTGCACTGGAGGTGGTGGCAATGAGTGCATTTTCAAGCATCTGATAAAGTAGTGCTTTTCAATGTTGGGTATTTGGTACCCTCAAGAAAGACACACTTGTTGCTCATGGTTAATGTCATAGGCATGCATCAGAAGTTGGAAGATGATGATTGGGCCATCATTTCCTAGTAGTGCAAAAAAGGGTGTGAATGTGTAAAATACTTGGATACAACTCATGATCAGGCATAGTGGCTAGGAAAGCTTAAGGAGCAGATCTCTCCTTTAGGGCAGGTGTGCTGGGTGAGGTCCCGTGGTGATTGGAAGATGTCCACATAGATTAATCGCAATAATCCTTGTGGTGTGCCCACAGAGTCAGTATGCACACACACATATATGATTCTTTTCTTTTATACTTGTCTGCTGCTTCCTGCATTAGCGAAATAGCACCAGGAACAGATGAAGACAGATCACGTGTGCTCACACTCATTCTCTAACTATCATATGGAGTGCACTGAAACCACAGCCCTCTATCCATAACCAGGCCCTACAGACCTATCCATGATTTCTACAATATGCTTCTGTCCCCCAATTCAGTCCACTGACAGCAATTCACTCTAACCCTTGCATGCCTTCCACCCTCCAGCATGTTCAGGTCGTATACTACTACATAGGTATGAAAGGTACTTTACATTACCCTTGACAACAAGGACTGAAAGTACTTAGCCAATTTCATGACTAGCCAGTCACTCACAGCAGCTTCACCTCTAAAACCCTTAAACTATGCAGTTGAGTCTCTAACCCCTTCAGTCTCTTTCTATGGCCTTCCATTACCTCTAGCAAACCTCATCATGAAGGATCTTTCATATGCAGACAACCTCACAATCACAACACAACACTCTAACACCAGAGTAGCAACAACAAACATGCAGTACTGCATTACACAAGAACAGTGGCTCCAAGAACGAAATACCAGCATCTCCACAGAAGTCTTCAGCCACTCTTTCAACCTCTCACAGACAGGAATCAAGCTCATTGTGAATGGAGCTCACTGAAGAAAACACCATCCTTTTAGCCTCTTAATGCCTTCAGATGGATATTTACATGAGCTGAGAGATGCCACTATATGGATACTGAAGCACTGAAGTTTTTGCTTCAATCTCAGGCTATGCTCCAAGCTGAGTGGTGAGTGAGATGGTAATGTGCAATGATTTCTGCTCATTGTCAGTCATTCCCCAGCCATGAAAATGAGAGCACATTTTCAAGAGTTTTTATGAAGGAAACTGAGTGGATTTTAGCTAGAGCCTAAATTATTTGATGATCCTGAATTATATGATGATCTGTCTTTGGACAAGGTGGAGAATGAATTTATGGAAGTGAAGAAAGGATTAAGGGACATTAAGGAACAGCATAGCCTCCCAACACCTGACCTCTACAGCCAAAACGTGGACATGAGATGAGTTACAGTGATCAAGAATTCAGGCTGTGGAAATGAGTCACTTGAGAGGAGCATGAACTACGACTAAATGGAATGAAGAAAGTAATGAGCGGGTGTAAAAGAGATATGGTATGGCAAGGGATGCAGAGGGAATGGATTGTGGAATTAAAGAGTGTGTGAAACAATACTTTTGATGTGGTTTGGGCTTGTGGAAGAAATGCAAAATGGTGAGAGTATGATAGTGCAATTAAAGGGGTAGGTATGAGAGGAAGACTTGTGACATGGGGAAATACTATGGAAGGGTGCAGGAGGGAGAGAAGTGGGGGAAGAGTACATGGAATGGTGTATGCAAGGGAGCCATGTAATGACAGGGATAATTGGTGATCTTATGGACACTGGCTTTTTCAGCATCATAAGCTGACAAAGATTAGGTTGGAGAAGTTTCTTTTAAACAAAACTTGAGGCAGTATTGCCAGTGCTTGCTTGACTTTGATAACTCTGTATCTAACTGGTGCTAATAGTAATATAACAAACATTAATAGTTTTGCTGTAATGTAAAAAAATCAATGAATCACATTGATTATGACAAGAAAATTATTATATAAGATGAAACATAATAAAAATTAGTATTCAGTATTTTGGTGTAGTAAAATGAATGATAAAACATGTGCTTATGTCTGGGGAAGGCAGTCTCTTGTAAACAGGGATATATGAATGGAAGCTAAGTTTGTTTATAATGAGTAGGAAGTCCATACTCTGCCATCACACCAGTCACAGCACCTGGTTATGTAAAGACTATGAGCGTATGTGGGTCTTTGTAGACTCTGCTCGAACTATCGATTAGCCCACGACAACCTATGATAAACATGAACTCCAGGCAGACTGAATTTGTATATACAGATTTTGGAAATTCACTTCTATTTAGGATGTTTTATTCTTTATTTATTTAACTTACTGTTAAATTTGTTAAGTATTGACCACTTAACAACCTCTTCATGTAAAGCAAAACTAAACGGTACTGGATGTTCACCCTAGGGAACTTCAGTCTTGGGTGTGACACTTTTCAATATAAACTACTGCTAATATTGATAAGAAATTTTATTAATGGGAAAGGTGATTCATTATTTACATATTTACATTATTCGTCTTAACAGATGCAAAGACACAGACAGAAATATAGTCTGTGCCATGAAATGTCTCTATGTATCTTCCAATACAGCAACCCTAGTGGAAACCTACAGATATGGAAATGTGAGTTGACATCATTCATCTTAGCTGAAATTCTTTTAGGTTCATTGAACATAATTATCTATTGTGTTTTAATTTGCAATGATACACTAAACATTCCCATTTAGTTTCTTCTATACTTCTTTAACTAAACAATCTGGTATCAGAACATCGGGAACTTAATAAATATGTAAGAATTTTCATTCCAGCTGTACTGACATATCTGAATCATTCACCTTTGATACAATGAGGCATAAGCAGAATTATATCATGCCCTGAAGTGTCATTTAGCAAACCTGGCAGAAGCCAGAAAAAATGCAAGATGACAGTATAGCATGCCTATGCTAGAATCCTTTCAGACTCTACACAGGCTATCATATGTGTGTGCTAAATTGCATCAACACAGGAAAAGTTCCAGCTTATAATCTTGGAAGCTTCTTTGATAGAATTTTCACTTTAAAATTTTTGGAATATTTAGACAAACTTGTTATGATCCACTTTCAGACAATTTGTCCACAGTATGAATGATAATTTGTTAACTGTTTTTCTTGATGGGACAATTTTTCACAATTACAGTAAATTACTGATAATCACAAATTATATATATTTTTATAAGGAGAAAAAAATCTATGAAATGTGAACCTTATCAAATGGGATGTTAAGCTTCTCATATCACTCATCCACATTAGCCTATACTCTGTATTAAAATACAATAAAAGCATCCATACCTAAATAACTGCTTCCTAATTTTTCTTAATGGACAAATAAGTTGATGATTCAAGTGATACCAACATTTCCATTCATACCCCTTTTATACAACAATTTTCACTTCTTTTGATCCCAAGTTGCTCTCTGGCATCATGAATAGAATCCCTTGTCCTAACTGTTTTTCCCTGTATATAACCATCTCTTATGGTCTAACTTTCCTCCTTGTACCTTTAACTGTACTAATGTACTCTTCATCATATTTCAAGGGGGTTAATGGACTCTGCCAGCTTGAGATTACACTGCAAGTAAAAAGTCACATCTGGCCAGTTCATATCACTGGGAGTAGAATCTCATTAAATAACTTCTCACTCCAAAAGGAGTCTACATTTCCCTGCTACTGGAAGTAGCAGAGCTTAGGACTGCTGGAGCCTTTAGAAAGGTCATGGGTAACAGCAGGACTCTTTCAAAGAAATTGGTCCTGGGGTAATTATAAAATATCCGTACTTCTACCTGCCATATTTTGTATATGACCATATCATCTCAGAACTTTGATATGTTTATGTTTCTAATGTCTTTTCAATACTTTAAGGATATCTGGACCTCAGTTGTATATTCCTAACACTAACTTGATGAGGAGGGAAAGTTAATGCATGTATTGAAAAAATCTTTGTATCCTTATCTCTTATTCTATGTATCTTCCTATTCCCAACCATACTCTGCAAGATATCTATCTATATTATCCAGTATTTTTTCCTATCCTAAACTATGCATAAATCAATACATTAGAGCTGAGACAAGCACCCCTACATGTGAGTTTCTGCAAAAATTACACTTTAAATTCTTCCCATTCACCAAAAACCTTACATATATGTTACGAGGGTTTTAGTCTTCTACCTACCAAAGCCTTCAGTGCACCTTTAATTTTTTCCCCCATTTGGGATAATTCTCAACTTCAGCTTTCAAACTCTTGTCCTGACTGACCATTACTTCCAAATGCCTAAGCACGTCCACATCTTCCATGTCTTCATCATTCAATCTGATATTTCATTACATTCTATCTCTCAAAATCTTGATTTAATTTTACTCAAATTCATTTTCAGTATCATTCACCTAAGTACATCACAGCAAACCACTCAGTCTTACCACCGCTGACTGTTGCTGCTGCCCCTTGATGTCTTTATGATTACAATGATTTTGCTGACATAAGGACAAAGATATGCGACTTTCAGTTACAGTTATATGAAAGAAAACTAAAGGTGTAAGGGCTCACTTACCCTATAGATGTCAGAGGAAGGAGTATGACATCACATTGCTGCTACAGGGTAGTAAGCTGCAGTTAAGTTTACCTGAAGGGTTTCATTCAAAATTTCATTAACTTCATGAAAAACAGATATTTATAGGAACTAATATTTGCTAATATAAACAGTATTGTATAGATGTAACAGAAACAAAAAATGCAGTTGCATACTCATGCGTCTGGTAGTGCTAATGGGATGATATCATGCCTCATGACACCTTACGGCGGAGGTATCACAATGGGCAGTTGAACAAGAAGTCCTACATTTATTGAGCAAGTCCTACATTTCTGTAATAAGGGCAAAGTACTCTAATGACTATCTTCGTAAAAATGGAACCTTTACATTTTTATCTCTTCCCATCTGCACAAAGGGAAGGAGGCTTTTTGTGACTCTTCAAAGAAAGGATTTACTACATTAGAATGATCTCCCATGCACATCAAATGGTGTTAGAACTTACTGAGGATTTTCTTAGTCACTCTTTGTATGCTTTTACTGAACTAATGAATGATATATATATACATACTCTTTCTCGTAAACAGTCTACTCCCCTTTAAAATACAAAAATCTGCGATCTACACTCCTTCCCTTTCTAAAAGAACTACCTAATTTTTCATCTCTAGTGGATTTGTTGATTCATGATCAATCATTATCCAATAAAGTATGCTGAGAGAAACTATTTCATATTTGCAGTCACTTCACTGCATTTACCTTTGCACAATGGAAAAATTACTGTTTCTTTCAAGTTAATGGGCACAAGATCACTTCTCCATATTTTCAAGTACACTTTCTATATACACTCAAAAGTTCTTTTATTACTCTTCACCGCATTACACATCAAATGATTTATGCCCTAGACTTTTTCAATCTTTCAAGCATTACCAGCCTTTTCACTTTATCCTTTGTAATATCTTCTCCCCAACATCTATTCCTGTCTCTCCTTATCTCCAATCCGTCCATCCATACAAACAGACACATCTCTATGTTCTTTAACCCTAAAATGATGAGGCATATAAACCTAACAAAGGGTATGCCAGGAATTATAATGGCTAAATTTCATCAAGATGCATCAAAATGTTTTAATTTTTAAAGGTTTACTACATTTAGAACTGCCCACTGATAATAAGATTTTTGTATGACTCTTGGGTGTTGCCCTGGTCACTTCCCATATACAGGGAGCATGGGTGGTGACTCAGTGATGCCTCGGACTGTGACAATGTGTAATGCACATCCTCCCCCACCACCCTTGTGAAGGATCAATACTATTTCATGGCTCACATTCAGAGGTAAGAGAAAATTGGAATGATACACACCCACCTCCACCAGATCACAGGATCTATACATGTAGTTCAGCACTATATCATGGTCATATATATTAACTCACTTGTTCGTACATATCTTTTACCTTTAAACATGTATCCTTTATCTTATGAGAAAGAAAAGATTTTGATAAGCACACCCTGCTCACTATCAACTTCTGGAGATGTATATTTCAGCAGTATACCATGGCCATAGAAGGTATGTTAACTCTTTATTTTCCCTTACATATAATTTACTTTCAAATTTTTTCATTGTAAAATGGGAAACAGAAAATTTGCATATGTTCAATATCTAAATCATGACCAACTGTTTGCAAGTCACATAGTATCTAAGGGTTGAAATATTCTCTCCAGTAAAGACCAGATATACTGCAATACTTGTAAGGGTACTGCATTGTGTATATACATTTTGCTTTACTATGCTAACAGTTAGGCATTTCAATTAAGGTTTTTGCTCAGTCCAATTATTACCAATGATTAATCTGGAACATACTGATTAGTTAATAAATTAATTATCAAATAGCTACAATGCTAATTGTTTTTTGTTTCTTTAATTTTCTATACTTTCTCAACTTTAGTCTTTTTCCTAAACCAAATCAGAGAAAGAAAATTATGTTCAGGTGTAAAAGAGAAAAAAACCAAGCCAATCCTTACTCAGATTACGACCTCAAATGAGGAATCACTGAGGGCTGCCCTGGGGCTCACATGAGGATTTAAAGATTTCCACCCTTATCTGAATTTCCAACTGATGTTTATTTCCAACACTTACCCATAAATGTCATTAACATTCTCCTGCCACGAGCTGAAAAAATTTCACATACTTCGGTCATCCACAGACTGTCAAAGAAGATGCAAGTACAGTGACCAGATGTATTGACACTTGTACATGCCCTTGATCACATGCAATAAATATAAATAAGATGACTGATGAATAAAGTGTAAAATATTTTCATTTCACTTCTCATCTGTTTGTAGGAGGCGAATCATAGGTGACCCTGAGTGACATTAAAGGCCAAGGTGAGTTATAAGGGGATCTGATTGACAACAAGCATGTAAGCCAGCCTATGATATAACCCAGTCACAACAATGGCCTGACATAATTTGACGCTATATGCTGTTGAGTTTGAAAATATTTGTGTTTGTGTTGCAGATAAAGATGGGTATTTAACAGATAATACAAAATCAAGTATGTTTAAAGGAATTTTTTTACAATGAAAAAATTGAATTGCTAGCGACATAGAAAAATGCTACTAGTTCTGTTTAGGTTTTAGCTTTACAATTAATTACTTTCAGGGATTCACAGTGATATAAACTGTGCCACTGTAAACTCATTTACTGTGCATGGCAATCATTTCATGCAATGCAGTTAAAGATAGCCATGAAGGAATCACATGTCTGATGTCTCGTGATGGCTTAAATTAGCTACCAACCTCTCTCCCCCAGTAAAATGTGAAATTAGAATTTTTTGTTTTAGAATAAATATCCCTGGGGATGGGGAGAAAGAATACTTCCCAAATATTCCCTGCGTGTCGTAAAAGGCGACTAAAAGGGGAGGGAGCGGGTGGCTGGAAACCTTCCCCTCTCGTTTTTTTTTTAATTTTCCACAAGAAGGAACAGAGAAGGGGGCCATGTGAGGATATTCCCTCAAAGGCCCAGCCCTCTGTTCTTAACGCTACCTCGCTAATGCGGGAAATGGCGAATAGTATGAAAGAAAGATGAATAAATAAATCATTTCTGTAGGATTAATGTTTACATTTCCTGTGATTTGAAAATTATTTATTCATTTACTTCATGTAAAAAAGTTCTGCTGGTGTACATATGTAAAAATAAATAAAACTAAAAAATGTGTAAATAATACATATGAGTGTAGTATGTCTTGGAAAGAAATCATAGTGTAATGGTCTAAGGTGGACGTATATGTGTAATAATGATTGGAAATAAAATCCTACTCTGGCTGCTTACCCACCACAGTGTAGTCCATTTAAAATTTTTCATGCCAATATCAATGCTCTTATCCTAATTTTGTTCTCTTTTGTATATATTTATGGACAATATACATATATTCTATTAGGAAAAATAATAAATCTTTTGGTATGCACTGGGCTAGCAACACTTAAGGTAAATTGCACATTTTAACAATTAACAGGCTCTGAAAAATAAACAAGACACCACTGTACAGTAACTAAAAAGACTAAAAATAAAAATTCCACACTGAATGTAGTTTATAAAACTAACTGATAAGCAAGATGTACACTGTTTTATAAATAAAAAAATCCTAAAAAAATATTCCTTACTCTATCCTAGTATACAAAGTGATTTCTTGTCCCCAACATAACACATATATATGAACAGTTTATTCTGTAAGCCAGATGGCACAGCTGCATATTAACAAATTAAGGGCTTATGTCCACTTCAACTGACCAGACCTCAGCCTAGGTGGCAATCGGTAAAGATGCTACTGTCAAAGTAATAACTATCTATTTGAAGAGCGCAATGCTCGGGCCAAGAGAAGTGCAAAGGCTGCAATGGCTGCCACACCCAAGCCAACCTTCAACCAGGTGCTATGTTCACCAACCACTACACCCAGTTGCTTCAGGTGTCTGTAACAGAGAAAACATCAATTACTTTCCTATTAGTAAGTGGATGCAGATAGTTGTCACTTGTATATTAGGGAATGGAAGAAGAAGAAAAAAAAGTAAATGACACTCAAAGTGCATGTTTGTGAATGATGGCAATGTCATGAGAGGAATATGGAAAGGCAAACACTGCATCAGCTTACAGGGAAACCTGGGCAAACTCCCAATGTTGGTCCGATAGCTGATGAGATTCAAACTAATTAAGAGCAAGGTAATGAGGATGGGACACAGTGAAAGACAGCTTTGGTGCAACCATTACTTAGTGGGAAATAAACTACAGGAAATCTTTGTGTGAAAGAGATCTGGGATTAACATTATGCCAAATCTGTCATCAGAATAACTGTGAAAGGGGAAAACTGAATGGAAATGCTTGGCAAGCTGTCCACAACATATATTAAACCAAAGATAGAGTATACCTTTCAAGTCTGATTGCTGCATCTAAAGCAGCACAAAGACCTGACTGAAAGGGTGCAAAGAAAGGCAATCACGATGGTACCTGAAATGTGACAGCTTAGCAACAATGAAAGGCTGAAGGTGACAGAAATCCCATCATGGATGAGAGAAGAAAGAAGGGAACCTAATAATAGCCTTCAAATTTCTAAATCAATTGGATAATGCTGTCAGAGAATAGTATTTGGTGATGCAGTACCACAGTAGCCAGGGGGCCACAACAAAAAGTTGGTTAAAATGGAAGAAGTACTGGTTTTGTGGAAGCATGGTGGATGGTTGGAATACTCGCAATTCACTAGGGTTTCAAGGCTACCAGATGTATGGAACTCTCTACCCATATTGTACAAATAGGAAATGAAATACACAAACAATAATCCAGTGAGATGAGATAGGGAGGAAGATTTGCTAAGTACTGAAATTAAGAGGAAAGGTATAATTAGGTTACAGAAGTGTACTGACCCATACAAGGTTACAGAAAAGTACTGACCCATACAAGGTATATATTCCTGATAAAGTCTCTCAAAGTATATCAGTATATGTGCAGAAACACTTTACTGACTGTTATACGTTCAAAAACCTGTTGGAAGAGAGTGCACAGCAAAGGAAGAAGAAGAAAGCAAACGTTGTGCTGATCTGTAAGAAATAAGACTGGGAAATTATATCAAAACAAAAATTAATATCACTAAGAAAAATTGTCTTGAAAACACTGAATGAAATGGAAAACAAATGGAAAAACTGCAGAAGGGAAACTACCCAAGTGACTAGCCACATGGGTTTAAAAAGAATGAACTCTGTTTCAGACAAAAGAGACGGATGGGTGGATTGAGTGCTCTGCCAAAAGGCATCGACACAATCCCAAAAAGGAAGTTAGGAAAGAGGTGGATATTCAAGCAGACATATGTAAGGGACTCCTTCAGAGTGGAAAGAAACAGAGGAAGCATATAAGAGGAGCCTTTTCCAAGCAGGGTGGGATTACTAGTGGCATTCCACAGGGCTTAAGTCTTAGGACCCCTGCTACTCTTGATCAATATAAATGACTTATCAGAAAGACTAGATTCATACCTGAATATGTTATGATATACTATGCGAATATGTATGTATGAATTATGCTACATTCATAAGGAAAGTCAGGAATGATGAGGATTGCATGAACTTACAAAAGGTATTTAAATGCAATCATACTAATGTCACAAGGGAGATAAGAAATGAGGATTGCTTTAAATTACAAAAGGATTTAAACAGCATTGCACTAAGGTCATAAGGGGAGTAAGGATTGAGATGGATTGAAATTATGTACATAAGGATTTAAGCAAACTGCCCTTCTGGTCTGCTACATGGCTTCTCAAGTTCAACCCAAGTAAATAAAATGTAATGTAGATGAGACTTAGTGTAAGAATGCCTTCGTATGACTATCAAACTACATGAATCTGTAAGTGAGAGATGTGAGGGTCAATACAGTACACAACTTATCACTAAAACACTCCATTAGAAAAATTAAGGAGGGATAATCATGTAATTATTGTACTCAAATACATCCAAAATTCTTTTTATTTAACAGGCTATTCATATATTATGTCTAAATTAATGATGCATCTCAAGTTCAACACCACATATAGAAGAACAAAGTTCTCAGAGCAACAAGACAGTGTCAGAGGTAAGAGAAATTAATTATAAGGAGATGTTAAAGGCCATAAATATGCCAACCATTGAAAAGAAAATGGGAAGATTTTATCACAATTTTCATGTTTTAAATCATTCTGACTGTTGAAAGAGAACATTTGTATGAAAGAGGCAAGAAGAGAGAAATCATAGACCACTGCATGAAGTAAAGCAAGAATCTTGTACCAAAATTCAATATACAGCAAGACAAATACAGATTATGAAAAATATTAAATAAACAAAACTAGCGCTAAAATATTCATGCAAAGTATACTAACACTATTTTTTGTCATCTCTCTAACTGGATCAACTGATAGTCTCAAATCATTTGTCTTAAATCAACTGCATTCACTGATGGCTTATGTGCGATTCATCAAATTACTATTGCTACCAGCAGACAACAATTAACTAAATGAAACTGAAAACATGCAAGCACTCAGCAAACCATAATAATCATATGAAATCATAACAAAAAGCATTTCTTTAATTGTGACAGCATCCTATATCAAATTCTCACAAGTTTTATCTGGAAATATGCTGATGACTTTGATCATATTGTGCTCTCATGTAGAAAGCTCCACTATTCAAGATGACATTGTTCATAAGGAATACCTTCAGATTTTCTAACACAAATGAATTAATCATATATGAAACAAGAAAACTCAAGCATCAATTTCTAACAAATCCATGAATTTTCACAGCATTTTTATTCTGAAAATAATTCTAATTCTTTACTGACATCATATCTTTCAATGTTAATAAAGTTTCGAACACTGTCTAATTTAATCTTCATAAAGAGCAAGACTGTCTTCTAAAAGTAAACAACTAATTCAAACATAATAACTTTTAAAAATCTGTCATCCCTTGAGTTAATATCAAAGGAATATTTACAATTCTAATTGAACTAACTGATGGGCAACAGACTGCAAAATTAGGCCACTAGCATACAAGACTGGAAGAGATTACACTAAAGAAATATACACATCATTTGTAAATGATGAAGGTCACTCTGGCCTATTGGTGAGTTTTGAAGAATGAAAAACTGCTCCTCTCCAAGGGAGCATCCTGTGAATTTCCGAGATCCTCCAACATTCTTTGAGTTATGATCCTTTAATCCCCTGGCTTTTGATGAGGTTTTATCTTCTAACCCTTTGTTAATCACCCTTCAGTTGCTGCAGCCTACAACTTGGTGTCAGTCTCACTTGCCAATCAACAACCTCAAAATGGTGCTGATGTCATCATCCTCCCAGCTGACATGCTCGCTAAAACTGGTTGCCTCATATTTCCAAAAACATAGTTGTCACTGACAGTAGTTAACAGTGGTTGAGAGAAAAGCTTTTCAAAAGGGAAAGTAAGAAAGAAAAAGATGCAGTAATCCAGAACATTTTTATGCACAATGCCATCAAGAAGAGATACAATTTTTCATTCTTAACATATCACCTTTCCCTCTGAGGTTACTCTGTCCCACGAGCTTGAGAGTATATCAACATGGAGAAAGAAAGACAGAAGAAACACTTTTTAACTAACAAAATCCATGGCAAGAAAAGTTAACTTAAAAGGAATCCTGAAACTCATTAGCAAACTTTTGCCTTAAAGTTGGAAAGCCTAATTCCAACAAGGTTGATCCTCAACATTTGGGGCAGGGAATTGTTAAAAAAAAAAAAAAAGTACAGAAGAATGCCAAAGACCTCTATCTGATCTTTTCCTTAGAAGGGTTCTTAAAAATGGACAGGGGGAAGCTACTTTTTTTACATCAATGGTTCTGACATGCATGCCAGGATGAGACAACAAGACCAATGTTACTCCAAGATGAGACGAACCTTGTTGAGAGGGGTCAAAAAATGTTATGAGATTACAGTGCACTCTGTTTCAAAATTTCAACTGAGCATTAAGGCATGATTTTCTTCAGTAGTATTCTTGTGATAAGTTATCAATATTGGGGTACTTTGAGCATTATTTTTCCCCAAGAAAGTTTTTAGTTTGTAATGATCTTAACCCATGATGGTCAACACTGAAAATGGAAATATACCTATGTCTGAGCACTGTATATCTCATAAAGTCTTCTTCCAGGTCAACTGGCTATTACAAAGAGAATTTGAAAGAGTAATCAATCATATGATGTTGCTAAAAAATTCCTTTGATTGCAGCAAACCCAAGACCTTTGTCAACTACCACTTGGGTTGCAATGTGGTCCAGGTCTACTCAAAAAGAGAGACCTGGGAAGCTCAACCTAGGTAGGTTCAAACATGCACAAACCAAAGCCAATGGACAGTGGTTTTCTTGTAAGAGGTAAAATCATTGATATAAAAAAGGATTAAAGGGAAAAAAGGCAAAGAAAAGACCTTAACTTTCTAAAGAATCTATATCTTCATGGACAACTGAGAATACTTCCAGACTAAGTGTACTGTAGTTGAAATATATAATACTGTGGAGCACGTCATTTTGTTACACATTCTCCAGGTGTGACAGTAAGTGTTCATTTTAATGGCCCTTGTTTAACACTAGAGACACACAGACTGGTAACAGGAAAAAGATATCTACCTGAGTAACCATCCTCAACAAAGGGGACCAGTTGAAAGCTCTTCTCCCTATAACACTTCTGTTTTCAGGAATAAAGACCTTGACAAGGCACTGGCCCATATACCACAGACTCCTTGAAGACAGAAAGCTAGGAGAAACAGGTTTTGGTACAATACTAAGGAAACTTTTATTTTTTCTAAATATGACTGAGAACTGCAAGGACCTTGTTCATAGAGCAACAGATTGCTACGATGTCCTCAATACACAACAGAAACTCACATCCTGTAATAGGAAATTCTGCAAGAGGATCCAAAGAACCACTCTGATGTGTATGGATTTTTGTTCCTCTTCTGAAACCTGCAGTTTCAATTACTTTTTTAATTAAAAGTCTATTGATGACTGTTCATCAGACTTACGAATCGAGAGGTACTTCGGGCATGGCTATCAGCAGATATATGTTTAAAGATGAGAAACTGGTTTACCCAGAAGCTCACTGTTTTGGGATTTTTGTGTAGTCAAAAGCCTTTTCTCTCAGGTGATAAAAGGATCCTGTAAAAGCATACTAATCTATTCTGAGACAATTTAAATTTTGACTAGGAATCAGCCAAGACCTTTCCTAACTGATGATAAAAACTGCTTCCTGAAGAACAATGCAAATTAGTAATCCTACTCTGGCAAATTCCTTTCTTGAATGCATATGCAAGATCATTCAGATATTCAAAAACTCTCTCTCATGAGGTTGTGGATCTTGAGATCAGAGAGGTTATCAGTCTCATAAAGAGGAAAACCTGAAGGACTATGCATAACCCAACAGGGATCAAGTGAACTATCATATTTGGTTCCTAGCCTAAAAGCCAAAAACTTCTAATTTGGGGGTGAATTAGGAAATGACAGTAAGCTTTCTTCTACATTCAGGTTAGTTGTCAAACTGTTCTGCAGTAAGAACTCATGAACTCTCTGTACAGCAGACACCCTAAATTTGTGCATTCTTATGCTGGTATGAGCAAGGACATATCCAGAATTATTCTTTCCCTGTCTGAGTCCTTTTCAATGACCAGAAAGATGTTGTCACCTCAAAGGTTCTATCAAAACTTAATGAAACATTTCTAGCATATATCTTTTAACCCTCTAGCTGTGTAGTTAGGATATATCCAAATAAACATTTACAGTATACCCACTGGCTGCAACATTTGGATTTATCCTGTGGCAACCCCAAAAAAATTTCCTTACACTAAGGTGTCTGAGTATATCACCTGCAAATGATTCAACTTCCAAAGCTGCATGCATACTGCCATACATGTTCTATACTGTGAAATCTTTATTTTTGTATGCCTCAGCTGTTTAAAGCTGATAGCTGAATAATAGTGTAAAACTCACTCCCCCTGCAGTACAAATAGGTAACTACCCTAGATGTTGATGCAATCTTGTGTGGCCCTGAGGTTGCCATCTTCAGGGCAGAATGAAACCTAGTATCCTCATTTATGTTGGAATGCTCTTCAAGTTCATGGAGTGTAATGTAAGTTTTGAAGTACGAAAAACTGGGTCTTACCATAGCAGCGTCCAGTGACATTTTCTGAAGTTGTTTCCCACCCTACCTTCTCCTTGGCTCAGAAAAACTTTTTCTTGAGCAACAGTGACCATCATCAGGTTGGAATCCATGTTCTAAGAATTAAGAAGTATGTATGTATCAATGGCATGAGTACAATCAAGTCATCACCAATTAGAGGTTGCTTTCTAGTTGGTGGGTGGAGCCTCGCCAAGCTAGTAGACCACTAGCATTCAATATGTTGTTAGCAAGGGGTAAGGGACATTTATCCCCATAGATGGCTGGAGGAAGAGGTTTCTTATCCCGAGATCCTAGACATTCTCTCAGCACTCACTGGACAACCCTCAGAAAAAAGTTATTCCTATTTCAGAACTTACATTTATCAAATTTGTGAATTCCATTCAATATTGGCATATACATACAGCACAAGCTTTGTTTCAATGTAATATTTCGCACATATGATGCAATTTCATGTTTTTTAATATATCTTGTTTCATACTGAATCATCTTCCTCGATTTTACTGTCATTCAGTTACGAACACTTTTAGTCAAATTTCACAACTGTTCTTGTTGAAAATTTGGATTACCATTGCTTAACATTACTGCCAAAAAATTCTATTCTTAGACTGTAAACTTTATGGCCATTTCAAGCTGGGAAAGGAATAAAAAGATCAAACTAAGACTCAATTTTCATGAAAAACTGAAAAATACAGAACTTCCATGAAATCTAATAATGCAGAGAAAGGCCAATTTCTCATAAAAAAAAAAATCATAACCAGATAAAGCTCAATACAAAAGGTTCATGTCATCTAAAATTCAATGAAATTTTGTAGCCTTCAATTTCCAGATGTATTTACACACAATACATGGGGAACGAGAAACTAATTGCAAAAACTGTTAGTATCACAAAGCAGAACTTGAACAGAGAAGAAATGATAAAATAGCCATTCCTGATTAATATATGAAAAGCAAATCTATACAACAGACAAGCAACAGTCAGTAAAATCCAAAGCAGCATATCAAAGTTAACAATGCTTCTGCCCACCTTGCTACGTACGATGTGTCTTGCCGCAACAGAAGCATGTGTACTAAACGGCGAAGAGTGCTGCAAATGCATTCACAATAACCACACTATTAAAAATTACACTTAACCATCAAATATCTGCTTATCTAAAGGAATCTTAATGCATTCATCAGGACATTACAACAACTTTCACATTTCAATATGCAATATGCTGCCACTGAAGAAGAGTACTGACACGAGGGGAATTGTTTCTATGCATGAGTAAAACCTGTGTTGGGATGCATGTCTTCAAGCCAGTCTTGCGAAAGGCAACTTGATGAGCCAAAAGGGAAATTCAAAAACAATGAAATAAATCTTTAGAAAACCAATCAATATGAGTCCACCAGTCCTTGAGTACAAGGCCCCAGATCAACTATAAACAGTAAGATCAATACCAGTGATAACCTACCCTCCCTCAAACCTGCTGTAAACAATCACTGCCAGTAGTATAAATCTGATGATGAAATCAAGGAAGAAAGGTGGAAGGAATATGCTAGGACCATCCTACCAAGTTAAACATTATCTAAGACACATTTACATATCTCTCCCAAGTCAGGATTCGTTATACATCAAACTAAATCCAATCTGAGACCATATGCCTAAGTCAGATAGTACAAACATCTATAAAGGAATTGTACAATCTTAACTGCATTCACATGAACCACGATAACCTTCCCTAAAAAAAAAAAGAGAGAAAAAAAGATTGTTCCCATAATTTTCTCCTTTAAGACTGTCAGGCATACAATGTTTGTTTTTATTTTGGCCTATGCCATTCAAAAAAAAACTCTACTTCGTCATTTGTAATCACAATTATGCTTTTAATATCTCCCCCTTTCCAAAGAATAATTTTGTAATTTTGAATCATGTCTACTTCATCTTGAGTTTCTTGTTTGATCTGCTTCTTTAGTGTCATTGTCTTTACTGTCATAGTCACTCCCATTGCCATAACTTCAGAAATTTTGCTGTCACTAATGTGTTGCAAATTGCAAGCCATTCTTTGGAGCACTGAAATCTAATTGCTTTGTGCATGGTTTACATGGCAGATCAAATCAGTCAACAAATGATTCTGGGTTTAAATCATTAAAGAATCAAGAAATCATTTTCAAGATTAGTTTCCTAGTAAGTGATAGTTCTTTTCCATATCTATCTTTCTATAATAACCATCTCCACTCTAAATTCCATGAAGTGGATCAATTATATACAAGTTCTTAAATGCATATCCTCAATCCAAGCCCAAACTGATACAGTGAAGCATAAATTTCCTCATTTACAAATATGAGTTTCCTACTTTTACACTTTGCACTTTACACGATTTGTCAAGGCTGACTAACATTTCTATTTACACCTCCTCTTTTTTACCAACATATCATCTTACATATATTCTTCATGAATATACAAACCTAAGATACTTTCATATACATGTGCTTTTAATGGTTTCATTACATATCATTCTCTTTGGTCTTCACTCTATTTGTGCTTCTCATTCCACCTATCATATGGAAATTGACTATATTGCTCTTATCTCTCACTCATCCTAACCTATATAACCTTGGGTTTCATACTGTTATATCAGAAATGGATCATGATATCCTTAACGTCTACACTTCACACAATTTTTTTTTTTTACTTGCCTTATATTTCAGTGCACCTGCAATTTTTCTTTATTGCATGACTGTTCTCATATATAATTCTCCCATTACCATCCTCAATTACATTTGCTTTCAACACCTAAACTCATCTACAGCTCCCTATTTTCAACACATAGAACAATGCTACACTCTGACATCCCATCTGCTTCCAAATCTTGAGTCTTGCTTTTCCTTACATTCACTTTCAGAATTCTCCTCTAACACACATCATTGAAGCATACCATCATTCCATCCAGCTCTTGCTCTGATTTAGCTAAAAATACAGCATCATCTGCATAAAGCAGCTGTGGCAGCTTCTATTCTGTTCCAACATAAGTTAGTTGAAACTAAAGACATATCATACTACTGAGATGTCATCATGTTGGATTGCACAAGTTACCTCAGGCCTCCTCAACAAAATCTGTGAGTGTGTTTGTGAGTGTTCCCTGTATATGAGCCTAACAACACCAGGCAAACCCACAGGCTATTCTATGCTCCACTTTGACAACTTCATATGCCCTGGTTCAGCCCACCTCCAATTTATTCTATCCCATACAAATCTGAACCCTAAAAATGTTCAATTCCTGCTACCCAAAACATTTTTACTCCATCCTTCCAACTTCTTCTTGGTTTAAAAGTGTCCAAGCAAAGAAGAAACAGTATGAATAAGTCTACCACACAAAATATCACAAAAATTTTGAAAACCAAACATGAAAAATGTACAGATCATTCAATGTGCTGCAAAGGGAAATAGAAATCTGCATAGGATGAGCACAGAAACATTCAAAAGAAACTTTGATAAATAACTAACAATATGTCATGTTATGTCCAAGACTGACAATCACACACAGTGCATAGTGGAAAAGAAAACAGTCTTGTTAATCCAACACTATTTGCTTGCCCTGCATAATGATAAAATTTCAAAGTACATATTCCCTTTGTTCCTTCCACTTCTACAACATGGATCCTCTTTGCCAATCTTGCAGCATTAATCCTTTCCACATGTCCCAAGCAATTCAGTGTATCTTACTCATCCATCTCAACCTACCTATGCTTACCATCAAACCTCTCCTTACACTGCACATGGTTCAGACACTTCATTTCCAACTCATCTCCCCCCCTTCTCTCTCTCTCCTCCATTGGCCCATGACTGAAAACCATACAATACTGTTAGGTCTATCATGCTTTCAAACATACCTATCTTTGTTCTAACCTTTCTCTCCACAGGTCATTACAACTCTCAGAACCTTAGACTCCTCTTCTACCCTAAGACACACTTCAACCACTATGGTTCCATCCACTGCCAAGCCTGTCTGCATATACTTAAAGCACTCCACTTCCTTCACGCCCTACCCATACAAACTTACAAACAAGCCATCCACTTTTACCCTATTGCACCTCAATATCTTAACTTTCTTCACAAATCTTTCTCATTTCATACACTCTTCCAAACACGGTCTGTCAGTCAGATGAACTGCCTACAAACTTAACTGAGGGAGGTAGCAGATGGTATGCAGCCAACAACCAGTACTACCCACTGGGTATTGGGATGGTTAGTGAGGCTGCACGGTGAGCCAGCACTTCACTGTTGTCAAGCTACCCACATGTGGACTACTGGCATTCTATCTACAAATATGGAATCTCTCCTTGTCATATGTAACATGTGACAACACTGGACTCACACAGCTCATTCTTCGTAACCCTAGATTTTCCTGCGATGAGCAATAGGTGCTAGCCCTGTCTATTTGCAAAATGGAAGGAGCAACAAATAGAAGTAGTAGGTAGAAACATTTAGACAGGAGCATTAGGTAGAAACATTAGGTAGAAGTAGTAAGTAGAAACATTACCCACGAGCATTAGGTAGAAGTCAGTAGGAACATTAGGTAGGAGACTGCAAACACTGTGCTAAAGTTGCTCTCTGCCAGTGGCCTGCTATGGGCAAAGCACTAAAGGTTACACAGTGGCACTGGAGTTCACTAGATAAGGAGACTTTATTGCAGTGGCAACCCCCTGGGGGAGTTCCTGGAGAGAACAGGCATCAGAGAAACTGACAGACACATAGTCAAATCTTCATTGACAACAATGCAAATTAACCTAAACAATTCTCAGATGCCTCACAATTACTTGATCTTTTTCTCCCAAACACTTTCAATCACCTAAGACAATGCCATTCTTTTTAATTCTGTAAACAAGCCAGGAGAGTAATCATGTGTTGAAAATTCAGCTCTTGAGGGAAAATTCTGGCTTGCCTCATGATTAATGGCCAATACAATGGAAAGTTCTTAATCTCTTTCAAGCTGCTTCATTCCAGGAAAACCTTATCCAAATAAGTGTTTTTCGTTTCATGCAAAGTCTTCCTCTTGAACATCTACTTAAGCATCTCACTATCAGCATAACAATTCGAAAAGTTTTTCTGTTTCTCTTAATCACAAAAGGTAGAAGTACCAAACCCCTAATCTTCACTTAACTTCTTGGCACAAATAACTTTTTCTAGTTTCTTTTGTAATTCCACTTTTTTGGGTTACTAAGCAAATTGTTTCCTCTTACTTTTTTGGGTAACTAAGCAAATTGTTTCCTCTTACTTTTTTGGGTAACTAAGCAAATTGTTTCCTCTTGGTACTACCACTACCCAGAGCAATGTTATATGGTTGTGAGGCATGGGCTATAGATAAGGCTGTACAAAGAAGGGTGGATGTGTTGGAAATTAAATGTTTGAGGACAATATGTGGTTTGAGGTGGTTTGATTGAGAAAGTAAAGAAAGGGGTGAGAGATGTGTGGAAATAAAAAGAGCCTGCTTGAGAGAGCAGAAGAGTGTGTTGAAATGAATTGGACATATGGAGAGAATGAGCGAGGAAAGATTGACAGAGGATATATGTGTCAGAGGTGGAGGGAACAAGGAGAAGGAGACCAAACTGGAGGTGGAAGGATGGAGTGAAAAAGATTTGGAGCGATTGGGACCTGAACATATGGGAAGGTGAGTGGTGTGCAAGGAATAGAGTAAATTGGAACGATGTGGTATACCAGGGTTAATGTCCTGTCTATGGACTGAACCAGGGCATGTGAAATGTCTGGGGTAAACCATGGAAAGGTCTGTGGGGCCTGAATGTGGATAGGAAGCTGCAGTTTTGGTGCATTACACATGACAAATAGAGACTGAGTGTGAACAAAAGTGGCCTTTTTGTCTATTTTCCTGGAGTTACCTCAATGAAACAGGGTAGCGATGCTGTTTCCTTTGGGGTGGGGTAGTGCCAGGAATGGAAGAAGGCAAGCATGAATATGAACATGTGTATAAATATGTACATATATATATGTAAAGTCAGGGGTTGGTGAGAGGACAAGAGCAAAGGAAAAAGTAGCACTATTCCTGAAGCAGGAGTTGTGGGAGTATGTGACAGTGCAAGAAAGTAAACTCTAGACTGATATGGGTAAAGCTGAAAGTGGATGGAGAGAGATGGGTGATTATTGGGGCCTATGCACCTGGGCATGAGAAGAAAGATCATGAGAGGCAAGCGTTTTGGGAGCAGCTGAGTGAATGTGTTAGCAGCTTTAAAGCACGAGACCGGGTTATAGTGATGGGTAATTTGAATGCAAAGATGAGTAATGCGGCAGTTGAGCGTATAACTGCTGTACATGGGGTGTTCAGTGTTGTAAATGGAAATGGTGAAGAACTTGTAGATATGTTTGCTGAAAAAGGACTGGTGATTGGGAATACCTGGTTTAAAAAGAGAGATATACATAAGTACATGTATGTAAGTAGGAGAGATGGCCAGAGAGCGTTACTGGACTACGTGTTAACTGATAGGTATGTGAAAGAGACACTTTTGGATGGAAATGTGCTAAGAGGGCCAACTGGAGGAATGTCTGATCATTATCTCGTGGAGGTGAAAGTGAAGATTTGTAGAGATTTTCAGAAAAGAAGAGAGAATGTTGGGGTGCAGAGAGTGGTTAGAGTAAGTGAGCTTGGAAAGGAGACTTGTGTGAGGAAGTACCAAGAGAGATTGAGTGCAGAATGGAAAAAGGTGAGAGCAAATGATGTAAGGGAGTGGGGAAGGAATGGGATGTATTTAGGAAAGCAGTGATGGCTTGTGCAAAAGATGCCTGTGACATGAAAGATGTGAGAAGTGGGCAGATTAGAAAGGGTAGTCAATGGTAGGATGAAGTAAGAATGTTAGTGAAAGAGAAGAGAGAGGCATTTGGATGATTTTTGCATGGAAATAGTGTGAATGACTGGGAGATGTATAAAAGAAAGAGGCAGGAGGTCAAAAGAAAGGTGCAAGACATAAAAAAGAGGGCAAATGAGAGTTGGGGTGAGAGAGTATCATAAAAATTCTTGGGAGAATAAAAAGATTTTTGGAAGGAGGTAAATAAAGTGCATAAGACAAGAGAACAAATGGGAACATTGGTGAAGGGGGGGTAATGGGGAGGTAATATAAAGTAGTGGTGAAGTGAGAAGGAGATGGGGGTGAGTATTTTGAAGGTTTGTTGAAATGTTTCATAACAGAGTGGCAGATATAGGGTGTTTTGGTCGAAGTGGTGTGCAAAGTGAGAGGGTCATGGAGAACGGTTTGGTAAACAGAGAAGTAGTGAAAGCTCTGCATAAGATGAAAGTCGGAAAGGCGGCGGGTTTGGATAGTACTGCTGTGGAATTTATCAAAAAAGGAGGGTGACTGTGTTCTTGACTGGTTGGTAAGGATATTCAATGTATGTATGTTTCAGGGTGAAGTGCCTAAGGATTGGAGGAATGCATGTATAGTGCCATTATACAAGGGCAAAGGGGATAAAGGTGAGTGTTCAAATTACAGAGGAATAAGTTTGTTGAGTATTCCTGGGAAATTATATGGGAGAGTATTGATTGAGAGGGTAAAGGCATGTACAGAGCATCAGACTGGGGAAAAGCAGTGTGGTTTCAGAAGTGGTAGAGGATGTGTGGATCAGGTGTTTGCTTTGAAGAATTTATGTGAGAAATACTTAGAAAAACAGATTGATTTGTATGTAGCATTTATGGATGTGGAGAAGGCATATAATAAAGTTGATAGAGATGCTTTGTGGAAGGTATTAAGAGTATATGGCATGGGAGGTGAGTTGTTACAAGCAGTGAAAAGTTTCTATCAAGGATGTAAGGCATGTGTATGAATAGGAAGAGAGGAAAGTGATTGGTTCTCAGTGAATGTCGGTTTGTGGCGGAGTGCATAATGTCTCCATGGTTGTTTAATTTGTTTATGGATGGGGTTGTTACGGAGGTGAATGCCAGAATTTTGGAGAGAGGGGCAAGTATGCAGTCTGTTGTGGATGAGAGGGCTCGGGAAGTGATTCAGTTGTTGTTCGCTGATGATACAGCACTGGTGGCTGATTAGCATGAGAAACTGGAGAAGTAGTTGGTAAAGTGTGTGAAAGAAGAGAGCTGAGAGTAAACGTGAATAAGATCAAGGTTATTAAGTTCAGTAGGATTGAGGGACAAGTCAACTGGGAGGTAAGTTTGAATGGAGAAAAACTGGAGGAAGTGAAATGTTTTAGATATCTAGGAGTGGATTTAGTAGTGGATGGAAACATGGAAGCAGAAGTGAGTCACAGGGTGGGGGAGGGAGTGAATTTTCTGGGAGCATTGAAGAATGTGTGGAAGGAAAGAACATGATCTCGGACAGCAAAAATGGGTATGTTTGAAGGAATAGTGGTTCCAACAATGTTATATGGTTGCAAGGCATGGGCTGTAGATAGGGTTGTGTGGAAGAGGCTGGATGTGTTGGAAATGAGATGTTTGAGGACAATATGTGGTGTGAGGTGGTTTGATCGAGAAAGTAACGAAAGGGTAAGAGAGATGTGTGGTAATAAAAAGAGTGTGGTTGAGAGATGCAGAAGAGGGTGTACTGAAATGGTCTGGTCACATGGAGAGAATGAGTGATGAAAGATTTACAAAGAGGGTATATGTGTCAGAGGTGGAGGGAACAAGAAGTGGGGAACCAAATTGGAGGTGGAAGGATAGAGTGAAAAAGATTTTGAGCAATCAGAGCCTGAACATACAGGAGGATGAAAGTCATGCAAGGAATAGGGTGAATTGGAACCATGTGGTATACCAGGGTCAATGTGCTGTCAATGGATAGAAGCAGGGCATGTGAAGCATCTAGGGTAAACCATGGAAAGTTTTATGGGGCCTGGATGAGGAAAGGGAGCTGTGGTTTAGGTGCATTACACATGACAGCTAGAGACAGTGTGTGAACGAACATGGCCTTTGTTGTATTTTCCTAGTGATACCTCTCGCATGCGTGAGGGGAGGGGGGTGACATTTCATGTGTGGTGGGATGGCGATGGGAATGGATGAAGGCAGCAAGTACGAATATATACATGCGTATATATATGTCTGTGTATGTATATGTTGAAATGTATAGGTATGGATATGTGTGTGTGTGTGGGCATTTATGTATATAGATGTGTATGTGGATGGGTTGGGCCATTCTTTCATCTGTTTCCTTGTGCTACCTCACTAACGCTGGGGACAGCAACAAAGTATAATAAAAAAATGAAACATATGTAATTGTCTGTGTATGTATATGTTGATATGTATATGTAAGTATATGTGCGTGCATGAGTGTTTATGTATGTACATGTGTATAAGAGTGGATGGGCCATTCTTTCTTATCTGTTTCCTGGTGCTGCCTTGCTGTTGTGGGAAGTGGCAATCAAGTATAAAAAAATAAATGTATGTGTGTGTGTGTGTGTGTTTGAGTGTCTGTTTGTGTGAACAAAAATGGCATTCCTGTAGGAATTTCTGTAAATAATGCAGTCATAGAAACTCAAGGCTCAAACAACTAGCATTCTTGGTAAATTTGTTGACCTATGTACAGAGGATAATCCACTGACAACTCTTAGAAATGTACATCAATCTTAATTTTCTCAAGATAATGGCAACAGTTTATTAAAAAGTATGGCAACAGGCTCAAATGCTTCTGGCCATAATTCATGACTACCCCACCAATCACCTCCCATATAACTCCCCAATTACCTCCCTGAAATCCACAACTTTGTTAGCCAGACCCAAATGCACCTGCCTTTAACACTATGATATACAAACAAAAGGTCACAATATGGTAGCTAAATTTTCAAGCTACGGAAAAACATCTGTTGCCAGACTGGTTCAGCGAGACTGGGACTTCCGTAAAACCTAACATTAAACCAAACAAACCATGGGTGACGAGAGATATGATTTACTCTGAAGACAGAAAAAAAAGAGACCTAATAAATGAAGATGCACAAAATGTAATTCAATACAGGACTGCTAGGAAAGAAGAGACCATAATGTCTCAATGCATCTCATGATCAAGTTCTAATTAGAGATATGGGAAAATTACATAGTTTTTTTACATACAAAACTGCAACAGTTATGCAAGAACCCGGAGAAACCTTTCTACCAGCACATATCAGAACTTTGTTCTGGTGTCTTCATGGACCAATTAATGAATCTCCTCCTGATGACAGGGGAATGGATGGATTGACACCATATGAAAATTAAGGCCATAGCAAAAACACACTGGCACCAACTTTGGACAGGAAAATTACTCCTTAAGTATTTTCTGCAAACAATTCATCTGCTTGACCCTCAGCTACCAGTATGCCCCACCTGCCTGGTCGTTCATCCTGTCAAAAGCAGATTATAACTAAGCTGCAAACCACACAATACAGAGCACTTGCAATAATCATCAGTTAAAAACACTCAACATCTGCATAACAAATCAAAAATTATTCAAAAAGAATCTCTCTGAAATATGCTTGATACCACTTAATCACCATCAATCAACACCCACGTAGAAGAAAGTTTACTCTATTTCACACCAATAACTTACAGAAACAGATTCCCCTCTCCTCGAAAAATACAATAGAGAAAAAACACAAAACCACCACCATCCCAACCAAATTTTAATCCATCTCCATGCTGCACTCCTGGGCATATAGGAGTTGCACTTTATCATCTACATTTTGAACATAAACTATCTTTCCAATGTTATCAATACCAACATATCACAAGACCCCTCGTGTTCAATATGTAGCTTCCATACTGAAGACACCCAAAACTTACAACTCAGTTATCCTGCACTCACCCACATAAAAACAAACATGCAACATCACCACACTTCATGACCTGAAGTCCCACCCAGTAGGTGCTTCTGGCTTCCTCAGTGCTGCATATACCCAAAGAAAGGGATCCTGAAGCAGGAAGGTGAGGTACATATATATATATATATATATATATATATATATATGTATGTATGTATACAGGCATCTTCTTGTTTACATAACAAAATATTAACTTCTAGTTAAAAATATCTTACTCAAATAGAAATAGAAAATACCATATTAACACAATACTACAGCTACTGGATTTACTATGAGGGTATACCAAAATGCATGAAAGCATTTAAACTTACAGATTTTTGGATATAAGAAAATGTACAATGAACAAGAGCAACAATATTATTTTTGATTTTGAGCCTTCTGATGATGTGTGACATTTCAGATTTCCAGACGTATCTCTCACATCTAATGTTTATCGCTTAAACATAACTTCCAAAATACAATTATTTCCATACTTGTTCATCTTTACAGGATGACTCATTATATGGAGGTGAGAAATATCTAGTGACCCCATCTGATGACTTAAAATCAAAGTTTAAGGAATAACAACTAAGGAAATGCATTCCAACAACATTTTCTGAACATACAACTTAAATAAGAGTAAGATGACAAAACTAAACTTTGATTGGGCAAGACTGGCAAAATCTATTCTACATGCTAAAAACTACAAACCTGCTTCGGTAAAACAGCATCCAAGCTGCTTGAAATCGGCTAAGAGAAGAATGAGGGTTAAAATAACTTGGTAATACATAAATGCAGTATCTTATGCATGTTAATCATAACACAAAACTGCAGAAGCTGTAATAAGTATCTAAGAACAGCCTTAACTCATCTGGTTTTTATGCATGTGTTTCAGATACCTAGTACTCATGGAATAACTCTTGAAAGACAGTATTTTTTCAGTGCCCAATAATAAAGAAACCTGAATTCATTTGTTTAATTAAGAATACACCTCTGGGGACAGCTCTAAGAATATAAAATAAATATGCATCACTAAATACCTTCAAGACAATCAAATACAATACGTTTATGGAGAGAAAGCTTTTGGTCTGATAATGTGCGAAAAAGAAATTTGGAGCTGATCAGTTACTCATATGTAACACTAACATGAGCAATTATCATCTGGTACTATATACTATTTCTAAACTTATCCTGTAAATATGACTTTTTTAAAAGATTATCTATATATGTACTTTCTATCTATCTATCCATCAATCTTAGTTTAGTTTCAACTCTTTTGGTGTGCACTTGATTTTTTTTCTTTGTCTTCCCCAGTGTGAATAAAAATAGTAATTCTTTTTCAATTCACTTACAAAGAGCAGCACAAAAAATATTATCTTCTTTTTCTCAAAAATTACGACTTCACCTCCTAATCTAGGAAAAACACAATGTCTAAGACTGGCCAAACCTGTGTAAGGAAGTTACAGAAACTTACATTTAACGTTATATCTATATGATTAAGTGCAGAAAAATTATCAAAACCACAGGATTTTCTTGGGTATTACTACTGAAGCATTAAAAGTTTAGGTAATAAACATTATTTAAAGGACTGGCCAATCTTAATCACTAGAAGCATGGAAAAGGCAGGGGCTCGGTGATGGGCCCTTTGGTTTGGGGTAGACGCCAAGAACTATCACATGCTTTCTCCAGATCCATAAATGCTGTATAAAAATAATTCTGTTTCTCTCACCATGTCTCACATGCATTCTTAAATTTAATGCAAACACCTAATCAACACATCTACAACTCCTGAATCAAAATTGTTCTCCCCCAGTCTCATGCTCTGCATTTGCCTTCACCCTCACAATCAGCATTCTCCCATACAACTTACCAGGTACACTTAGCAAACCTTATACCTCTGCAGTTCTAGCACTTACCTTCCCTTCATACAGTGGCACTATACATGCATTTTGCCAATACTTAGGTACCTCAACATGATCCATACATACACTGAAACCCATAAACAAATCAAACAATTATGATGACATCACATATCCCTGCTGATGACCAATCTTCACTTAGAACCATTTTCTCTCCTCTCTTCCTACTCACACACATGCCTTACACCTTTGATAAAGATCCTCATGGCTCCCAGCAGCTTTTCTACCTAACAGTATATTCCTAAGACATTTCACAAGGAATCTTTATCAGCCCTATCATAAGCTTTCTCCACATCCATAAATGCTATATACAAATCCATCCATTTCTCTAAGTATTTCTCACACACATTTTTCAAAGCAAACACCTGATTCACACATCCTCTACCTCTTCTGAAATCACACTGTTCCTCCCTAGTCTGATGCTCTCAATCACTACCCCCCATACAACTCACAAGGAACACTCAACAAACTTATAACTCTGTAATTTGAACACTCACCTTAATCCCCTTTGCCTTCATACAATGGCATTATATATGCATTCTGCCAAGCCTCAGGCACCTCATCATGATCTACACATACATTGAAAACCCTTACTAGCCAATCAACTACAGAGTCACCACTTTTCTTTATAAATTCAATGGCAATACCATCCACTCCAGCCAACTTGCCACATTTCATCCCATATAAAGCTTTCACCATCTCTTCTCTTCACCAAACTGCTCTCCATGACTCTCACTTTGCATACCAATCCCAACCTAAACACCCTACATCTGCCACACTAAACAGTCCTTCAAAACACTCACTCCATGTCCTCCTCACTTCATCACTACCAGTTACCACTTCCCCTTTTGTCCCCTTAACCAATATTCCTATTGGTTCTCTTGTTTTCTGCACATTATTAACCTCCTTCCAAAACACTTTATTCTCCATAAATTTTATTGATAATTGCTCACCCCAACTCCAATTTCCCTCTTTTTCAAACCCTGCACCTTCCTCTTGAACTCCTCCCATTTTTGCTCATACATCCCAAAGCCATATGCATTCCTTCTCTGTAAGTACTGCCTAAACGAATCCCCTTTCTCTTTTACTTGCAAATTAAATTTTTGCCATTCCTGTACTTGTAGGCAGTGCCAGGAACAGAAGAAGAAATGGCCTTATTTGCTTATATTTACTCTTTAGCTGTCATGTATAATGCATCACAACCAGAGCCTTCTATCCACAATCAGACCCCACAGATCTTTCTGTGGTTTCCTCCAACTGCTTCAGCCTAGTAACAACACATCATTCCCACATCAAATCAAACCACATCATTCCAATCTGCTCTATTCCTTGCACTCCACACACCCTCCAGCACATTCAGGTCCCAAGCATTCAGAGCACTGTTCACGCAATCCATCAACCACTTCCTTCCTTTCTCCTCGTTCCCTTCATTTCTGACACGTATACCCTCTTAGTTATCCTTTCCTCACTCATTGTCCCCATTTCAGCACTCTCATACATACATATATCACATGTATAACTGTGATTCCACTACAACATACATACATACATATGTATGAGTCTGCCCGCACACATACATATACCATGTGCATCATAGTGATTCTATTGCAACATACATAAATATGTATGTACACACTCCTTGGTTTATTGGGGAGAAGGGCTAATTCATCATATCTACTTTGGAATTTGTCATTAAACATATTGCAAACACTGAAAAACTACTGTTACTTACATTTCTAATGCAATTCCATTAATTATGACACTTCTGATATGTAGTTATGCACATCAATAGTGGCAGAATCACATATGCGTATCTATTTACAGAAACTGCAAACCAATTCGGAGAAATCACACTTACGGGTATGCTGCCATTGTTGCCAGCTTGGTGTAGATATCTTTCTTTGGTTGGAATGCCGAAGAGAATGTATGGGGTGGAGGAATCTTGTGCTTGTGACAGAAAGAGATTGGCTGATGGATATAGTCCTGACGTGCTGTAGACATGTCACTCTTATTGGCCACAAACAATACTGGGATTGATGTTTCACTGAAGTATTTCTGATGAAAAGAATGCAGGAGTTCAACAAAGCTTCTAATCCATATCATGTACAATTTTCCACTGTCATGTAAAAAAAGAGAATTCATAAAATTCATGGCATATTTCACTTAAGTATAATATTTAACTGGCAATAATGTTGTACGCATTTACAGTATTATTACGACTTTCTTAAACATCTATGTTAATCAAATGTCAAAGATCCATTGGCATGTATAACATCTGGGAAAGACTTCAGGAAGCTGGTTTGGTTATCTTCCATTAAATGAATTTATCAAAAGACACTATTTTCCAGTTTTGAATGAAGAATGATACCATGCAAGTTCAATTCATATTTCATGAATATCAAGAAATTTGTCAAAAAAAGAAAAATGAATAAAATATGCACCATGCATGAAATTAGCACTGATATCAGTCACTTATGATCTGAAAACTCACCAAGTATATCCTAGCAACATATTCAAATGATTTTGGATTTGAAATATCATACACTAAGCAGGCTACATCACACTGGACTTCATTGGGCATGAGGGCATCAGTTATGTTGTGGACATCTATATCATGCAAAACCAAATACTTTTCTTGGCCATAAACTTGCAAGGTACTGATGGTGTGCCGTGAAAGTCTATCACCGGGAATATCCTGCACTTCCTGTTGAGAACATAGGGCTTTACGGCATTATGAAATTCAAAACATACAATTCTCCATCATTTGAAATAATATACAGCAATCCACAAAGCAAAAGATATGCAAAAAAACACAAATTAAAAAAGTGGAAGGCAATAGAGGATGAAAATGTTTATGAGTGATATAATAGGCTGTATGCAAAATGTTTATGAGTGATATGATAGGCTGTATGCAACTTATCCAACCCATGGATTTGAGAAGACTCATGATAACAGAGACAAGAAAAATGGTTTGATTGAGTAAGTAATGAAAGGGTAAGAGAGAGGTGTGCAATTAAAAAGAGTGTGATGTGAGAGAGCAGAAGAGGGTGTATTGAAATGGTTTGGAAATATGGAGAGAATAAGTGAAGAAAGGTTGACAAAGAGGATACATGTGTCAGAAGCGGAGGGAACAAGGAGAAGCAGGAACCCAATTAAATTGGAGATTGTAGGATAGAAAATGATTTTGAACAAGTAGGGCCTGAATATGCAGGAGAGTGAAAGGTATCCATGGAACAGAGTGAACTGGAACGACGTGGTAAACTGGGGTCGACATGCCATCAATGGTCTGAACCAGGGCATGTGAAATGTCTGTGGTAAACTATAAAAAGGTCTGCGGATAGGAAGCAGTGGTTTTGGTACATTACACATGATAGATAATTAGTGAGCAGATTTGGCCTTTCTTTGTCTGTTTTCTGGTGCTACCTCACTGACACTGGGGTGGTGAGGCTGTTTCCTGCAGGGCAGGGTGGAGCCGGAAATGGATCAAGGCGAGAAAGTATGAATATGTATATGTGCATATATGTATATGTGAATATAACAACAGGAAAATGAAACATGATAAGTTCCCAAGGGTACTTCCCTGTACTGATATCATCAGGGAAGATACAAGAATGAGACAGAAGATATGTAAGTCAGTTGATATACAAAGGACCCCAAGCTAGATACCCATTATATCGACCAACCCTTATGGGAGGATAAATAGCTGTGTTGACTGTACAATGACTGTCACAACCAGGATTCGAACCCATGCACTTGAATCTGGGAGGCTGATGAATGTATCATGGTCAAATATGCTACCCGTTACACCATGGAAGTATTAAATAAAAATGAGACTCTTGATTAGTCAAAACCAAGTCAGCCAATGGTATGACAGCTGAAACAGTCACTCCCTCCAATTTAGTAACAAAGTATGCCTAGTGGATGGTCATTCAGCTGTTGAATATGTCATGTCAGAGGGGTGGAAATGCATGCAGCTAACTTATCTAAATAAAAAATACAAGATAAAGACAAAATGGGTTCTCATTCACTTTAACAGTTCAACTAAATCAACCTGCCATCAATCTTTATGTTTTCCAAACTACATGCTTTTTACTAATATTTCATATGGCATGCACTTTCCCTTCATCTCTTTCTGTCCAAACTAATACTGTATGCATTTTAAGTATTTTTTCATTATACATGATCGCCATTTCCCACATCAGCAAGGTAGAGCCAAGAAACAGACAAAGAAAGAATGGCCCATCCACTCATATACACATCTTTTTTATCACTGTTATTATAATTATACATAATTATAATTGCTGTTTCCTGCATCAGCAAGGTAGTGCCAGGAAACAGACAAAGAATGGCCCATCCACTCATATACATGTATTTTACCTGTGTGTCGTACAATGCGACTAAAAGGGGAGGGCGCGGGGGGCTGTAAATCCTTCCCTCGTTTTTTTTTAATTTTCTAAAAGGGGAGGAGAGAAGGGGGCCAAGTGAGGATATTCCCTCAAAGGCTCAGTCCTCTGTTCTTAGCGCTACCTTGCTAATGCGGGAATTGGCAAATGGTATGAAAAAAAAATATCACCATATACATACATATACACATGTATATATTCATACTTGCTTGCCTTCAATCATTCCTGTCACTACCTCGTTCCATAGGAAAACAGCATCACTATCCCCTGCTTCAGCGAGGTAATGCCAGGAAAACAGACAAAAATGATCACATTCATTCACACTCAGTCTCTAGCTGTCATGTGCAATGCACTGAAACCACATATACATAAAAGCCCATACATGCACATATACATATCAACATATACATACTACACAGACATATACACATGTACATATTCATACTTGTTTGCTTTCACCCATTCCTGGTGCTACCCTGTCCCACAGGAAACAGAATCGCTACCCCTCTGCTTCAGCAAGGTAGCACCAGGAAAAGACAAAAAAAGGCCACATTTGTGGATGGGGCATTAGCATTTCCGTTATTCATGTGCCTTATTTACATTTCAATGTACATTATGAATCAATTCAACACTTTTAGTTATCAACTCAAATCATTTCATACACAACATTTTCACAATACTAAACATAAATAAAAATACTTCTTTTTCAAATATACTTGGCCCCTGAGAACCCAAGGCCCCTGTGACCCTAAATTCTAAAGTAAGGATACTTTACCTCTAAAGTTCTGCCGAGGAGTCCTTGACAGAAGGTTGTCTTTCCAGCATCACGAGGCCCAATAACATGGCACTGGTACACATTCCGCATGGTTTGCTTCTTTTGAAGGTCTATTCGTTTCTCTCGGGTCACTGTCACATTAAAGAGCACAATGAGTTTTATCATACATTCTTATATAACCAAAGTTACTTTCCATCAGTATACAACCACATGAAATATGGGGCCTGTTTAAGATAATTTCTCACTTAGTAATGTGCATTACATTCAACATCAGATAACAGGACAATACCTGTGATAGCAGAGAGCTGATTGTCATCACCTGAGCCACAATAGCCAAGGTAAGCAAAGTATTCTAAAGTTCTCTGAATATCTAGTAGGGTCCAAAGAGTCCACTGGGCTAAATAGCCCTGTAACGTAATCCATCCCTGAAGAAATATAGTAATGTTGTCAATGATATTTCCTATTAAAGTTAAATGAAAAAGTACTACTTTGTAAATAACAAAAGAAATTTTCCCAATTTAATGTCGATACAGTTTTCCATCTAATGACAGCTTGCAAAACATATAAGAACATAACTCCAATGCAACTACACTAAAGCTTACCTTTTCGTTTGTGTGAACTGAATTAAGGACATCTGGACCCCAAGGCATGACAGGACAAGTGGAGAAGAGATCAATGAGCTCCTGTGGGCTTAATGCATTGTCCTTGTCATGATCATATTTTTGAAACAGACTTGTAAGGAAGGAATAGCCAGCATGATTAAGCTCTGTGCTGCAACCAGGTGGAACTCGCAGGCTGGATGGACAAGGAATAAACAATATGAATAAAATAAATTTCCCTGCAATCTACCCTTTTCTGCTACCTCATGCATGCACGGGGGAAAGGGGGTGCCACTTCATGTGTGTCGGGTGGCAACGGGAATGGATGAAGGCAGCAAGTGTGGATGTGTACATGTGTATATATGTATATGTCTGTATGTATAAGTATGCATATGTTGAAATGTATAGGTATGTATATATGTGTGTGTGGGCATTTATGTATACACATGTGTATGTGGGTGGATTGGGCCATTCTTTCGTCTGTTTCCTTGCACTACCTCACTAACGTAGGAGACAGTGACCAAGTATAATAAATAAATATATAAACTAGGTTAAAAGGAAACATACTTCCTTCCTCAAACTGCCCTTCATCCTTTTTTCTGAAACTGGCATGCTTTCATATTCTCCTGCCAAAAATTCTAAAATCTTTTACCAAAAATTTACGTTCTTTACCCTATGTTCATAATCAGTCATCACTTTCCATTAAAATTCAGCTTCTTTCCATAAAATCTTTTAGTTGTCTTCATCATAATCCCAATAACCTTTTTCTCATTTTACTAAACCTATTCTTATAATGACACTAATCATGGTATGATTGCAACTGTTGGTCATCTGAGAGGGAGGAAGCCACTGTACTTGGTAACTTTATTTTTCATTTCATGATTCTATAATATCTAACAGTTCATGATAATTAAATCTAAGGTTGACTGTCACATGTGGAGAGAAAAAAGAAGGAACTTTTGGTTGACATCCATTATGAAATAGCTGAAATGCAGAATTAGTTAATTAGGATTTTGCTTACATTTTTTTCTTGGCAAAGCAGGTGACTTACGGTGGAAATAAATAGTCCTTTGAAAGTTGAAGGTTGTCGTTATAACCAAATTTTCTTAAAACAGTCCATGTTGTCTCATGGCGACCACGCTGAATAAATAAGCGATGAAGGAATAGGAAGCCACGTAGAGTAAGGGAATCAGCATGAACACCATCGGATACATTTCGTCGCACAACTGTCTTGAGCTCTTCCAATGCCTGTCAATAAACAAAAATCTTGATAGTCGCACTTCTTTACAAAAAAATCTTATGAAGATATAAAAATCTTACATTTTCAAGCCTAATCTGTATAGCCATATCCATCAAACTGTTTCTCTTACTTAAATCTAGGTATCTCTTTCAAATATTTATATTCAAAGAACCTAAACACTCAGATATTCTTATAATACAACTATTTAGTGGCTGTTTACCACATGAAAAAAAGTGAGCTTGGAAAAGAGACTTGTGCAAAAAAATACCAAAAGAGACAGTGTGTGCAGAATACCAAAGGTAAGAGTAAATGAAGCTAGGGTAGTGGGTGAGGAATGGGAGGGAAGCAATGCTAGTATGTGCAAGAGAAGTGAGACATGAAGGAGGTGGGAAGTGGGCATGTGAGAAAGGCTAGAGTGGTAGGATGACAAAAGAGAAGAGATGAGAGAAATGCATGGGTGATACAGAAAAAGTGTGTGAGTGACATGGAGATGTGCAAAAGAAATCAGCAAGAGGTCAAGAGGAAGATGCTGGGGCTGAAAAAGAGGGCAAATGAGAGTTGGGTGAGCAAGTATCAGCAAACTTCAGGAAGTATAGGATGTACTGGAAGGAGTTTGATAGAAAAAAAACATGAGAACACATGGGAACATCGGTGAAGAGGGCAAATAGGAAGGTGGTAACAGACAGTGCCTAGGTGAAGAGGAGATTGATTGAGTACTTTGGAGGTGTGTTAAATGTGTTTGATGACATGATGACAAATGTAGGAGGTTTGGGTTGGGGAGGTATGCGAAGTGAGAGTCATGACAACTGGTGTAGTGTTTAAAAGGTGGTGGTGAATGCCTTGCATAAAATGAAATATGGCAAGGCAGCTGGAGAGGATGGAACTGCAGTTAAATTTCTGAAGAAAAGGGATGACTGTGTTGTTGATTGGTTTGTTAGAAATTTCAATGCACATATGAATCATGGAGCCAAATGTATGTACAATGCCACTGTATAAAAGGCAAGAGGGATAGAAGAGAGTGTTAAGATTACAGAGGTATATGTTTGTTGGGTGTACCTGATAAGTCATATGGTATAGTGGTGACTGAAAGGGTGTTGGCATGCTTAAAAAATCAGACTTGGGAGGAACAATGTGATTTCAGTAGTAGTAGAAAATATGTAGATCAGATGCTTACTTTACAGAATGAGCATGTGATATACTTTCACAAATGGAGGGATTTGCGTGGCATTTATGGACCTGGAGAAAGTGTGTTAGGTACAAGAAGTCAGTAAGAACATTATGTAGGATCCTCAGCAAACACTGCACTAGAGTTGTCCTCTGCCATTGACTTGTTAAGAGTGAGGCACTAAAGGCTAAGAAGCAGCACTGAAGTTCACTAGCCATGGAGACTCTGTTGCCATGGTCACCATCTTGAGGAAGTTCCAGTTGGGAACATTTGTCAGAGATATAGATAGCTAGCTGGCTAGATGGACAGAAAGCTTGTTATGGTAGAATATATGATGTGAGAGGAAAGCTATTAGAAGCAGAAGTGTATACCAAGAGCATAAAGTATGTATGCAAGAAGGTAGAGGGGAGGGTGAGTAGTCCCGGGTGAAGGTGAATCTGAGGCATGAGTATGTGATGTCATCATGGCTGTTTAACCAACTGATGGATGCTGTAGTGAGAAAAGTAAATGCAAGAGTCTTGGAAAGAGGGACAGGTATGCAGTTTGCAGGGGGTGAAAGGGCCTGAGAAGTGATCTGATTGTTGTTTGCTGATGAAATGGCATTGGTGGCAGATTTGAGTAAGAAGCTGGAAAAGTTGGTCAAGTTTGGGAGAGTGTGTGAAAGGAGAAAATAGAGAGATGAATAAAAGCTTCCAACAGATTTCCAAAAAAAGTCCCTCATAGTCATGGGACTGACCATAAAGGAGATAATTAGTATGTGATACATATACACACATCATACCTGAGGGTTAAGAGGAGCATTGAAGCAGCGTCGCTGGAAGGTGTTGAGTTCTTGGTCATTAAGCAGACCATCATTATCAGTGTCACAAACCTGTATGGATGAAGTCATTGTTTTTATGTACCTCTTTTAACTATATAAACATGAAGTGATGCATTTGTGCATAGCTATAATATAAACTCAAACTAAGTTAATAAGAAGTTTTTCATAGCAACCAAATGCATGGGCAAATAACATACTCTAATCAAGGCCATCTCAGGTGAAAGAAAAGTTATATAAAAATAAAAATTAATGAGAAACTAATATTCTTTACATGATTTCTGAAAATCAATTCTGATTATTTCAATATCTTACGATTATATTCCCTCAACAGAAAGAAGAGTTCCAGTTTTCTCAATCTATTAGCCTCCTCAATAAATTACAGCCATTTAGCATTATGCTTCTAAGCTTATATTACTGTGATCAACAGTGATGACCCAGAATTACTTTTAATCTGAGTATGTGAAGCAGGGATGCCCCATGGCCTCTTATTAGTAGAGGGTTTGTGGTGATGATCAGCAATTCTTTAATGGCCTCTTACTGGCCAATACATCAGACTCCAGCTTCTTAATCAACTTTAGTTTTTGCACAACACACAATTCATTTGCTATATTTTCATATCTCCATCTTTAGGGGCAATGGTTGCTTAGTTCTCTCCATTTTATATGTTAATGATGCAAAAAAGAAAGAAAAAACACTGACATCAAAGCAAAACATGCATAGCATCAATGATGTTGTTGTCAACAGGGTTCGAGAGGGATGCCGGCACTTGGCTCAAGAGAAAGATGCTGGACCAAGTCCATTTCAGTATCAACTACTTTCTTGCAACTGGTGAACAGAGTTCACTGTTTCCAAAGTCTGTTGAGTTGAGGTTTGACTAAGAGAAATGTCATCCAAATCCACTATCCACCAAACTATCTACATCTCTGATGCCCATTCCCTTCAGGAACTCCCATCAGGTAGGTGGCCATAGCAAAAGTCTCCACTTATCCATCCTTTGCATACACTATTCTATGCATTCTTCCACCATTTCTCTCCTTCAAGAACTCTTCTACTGTATTTCCCCAAGTCACAGGTGGTAGTCTCACACCAACAATTTCAATTGTACTATCATATAATCTCCTTGTAAAACCCAGTGTTATGTTCCTTCAACGTGCCCAAATCACCTCAAAGTATCATGTTTCTCCCTGTAATTCCTTGTGAGTTTTCCAGAGAGTGATGGTATTCTTGATAAAAGTGGCTTGCTTAGAAATACATCTTCATCCTCCACAAGGTAAAAATATTCATGACAAGAAAATGAAAACTTCATATAAGTACATCTACATACTCACCTTAAAAATTCTAATCAGTGCTTTCTTGCATTTTTCTGTCAGCTGAAATCAGAAATACCAAATAAAAGTACATAAAAAATCAGTTGAATATATATTCATTATTTACAAATGACTACATTAAACCCATCAAAACTTTAATCATCATATCACAAACTTCATAAATAATTCTAAAAATACTTTAGCACTATATACTTCTTAACATTAAGTGGTACTGCTAAAGAAAACAATGATTCTGAATGCTTACATCTCTTTCTTCTAGTATATACAGAGGAGATGTTGGGTGAAGTACAGCCTTCTGAGCATAATAAAACATTTCAGATATGTTCTTCAGTGTTCTTGCTGAGCACTGTATAGAATAAGAAAAAAAGAGTGAACATACAGTACAACATACAAATACATTCTACTGTATAACAAATAGTCTTAAACTAAGTTCTGTCTCTGTTAGTTACTTCCTTCTATTTTTTCCACTTCACTTCTCAAACTAATTTTTTTCTACTGTTGGTACTACCCAATTTATAAGATGTGTTAGGTTCTAACTAATACAGAAGAATGCTGTCTTTCTGTGTCTGAAGAGCTTCACTTCTTAAAGGTTCGTGGAGAAGACAAGTGCTAGAGTCACTATTGAGAAAATAAAAGATCAGAGTGGTTTTATTAAAGGATCTGTTGATCCCTGATCTTATGATTCAGATATCAACACAGTTCAGAACTTCAGTATACGATCAATGTAACAAAGAACATCCAAATAATTGAGGAAGGAAGTTTTAACATAAAAATATTTGTAATGCAACAAAAGAATAATTCACTATGTATAACTAGTACAAATCTTAAACCAGTTTTCATGTATATTATCATTCATTTTGCTTTGTCACTGTTTCCCGCGTTAGCGAGGTAGCGCAAGGAAACAGACGAAAGAATGGCCCAACCCACCCACATACACATGTATACACATACACGTCAACACACGCAAATATACATACCTATACATCTCAACGTATACATATATATACACACACAGACATATACATATATACACATGTACATAATTCATAGTCTGCCTTTATTCATTCGCATCACCACCCCGCCACACATGAAATAACAACCCTCTTCCCCCAAATGTGTGCAAGGTAACGCTAGGAAAAGACAACGAAGGCCACATTTGTTCACACTCAGTCTCTAGCTATCATGTAATAATGCACCGAAACCACAGCTCCCTTTCCACATCCAGGCCCAAAAGAACTTTCCATGGTTTACCCCAGACGCTTCACATGCCCTGGTTCAATCCATTGACAGCACGTCGAACCCAGTATACAACATCATTCCAATTCACTCTATTCCATGCACACCTTTCACCCTCTTGCATGTTCAGGCCCCGATCACTCAAAATCTTTTTCACTCCATCTTTCCACCTCCAATTTGGTCTCCCACTTCTCCTTGTTCCCTCCACCTCTGACACATATATCCTCTTGGTCAATCTTTCCTCACTCATTCTCTCCATGTGACCAAACCATTTCAAAACACCCTCTTCTGCTCTCTCAACCACACACTTTTTATTACCACACATCTCTCTTACCCTATTATTTACTTACTCGATCAAACCACCTCACACCACATATTGTCCTCAAGCATCTCATTTCCAGCACATCCACCCTCCTGCGCACAACTCTATCCATAGCCCATGCCTTGCAACCATGTAACAATGTTGGAACCACTATTCCTTCAAACATACCCATTTTTGCTTTCCGAGGTAATGTTCTCGACTTCCACACATTCTTCAATGCTCCCAGAATTTTCACCCCCTCCCCCACCCTATGATTCACTTCCGCTTCCATGGTTCCATCCGCTGCCAAATCCACTCCCAGATATCTAAAACACTTCACTTCCTCCGGTTTTTCTCCATTCAAACTTACCTCCCAATTGACCTGTCCCTCAACCCTACTGTACCTAATAACCTCGCTCTTATTCACATTTACTCTCAGCTTTCTTCTTTCACACACTTTACCAAACTCAGTCACCAGCTTCTGCAGTTTCTCACATGAGTCAGCCACCAGTGCTGTATCATCAGCGAACAGCTGACTCACTTCCCAAGCTCTCTCATCCCCAACAGACTGCATGCTTGCCCCTCTTTCCAAAACTCTTGCATTCACATCCCTAACAACCCCATCCATAAACAAATTAAACAACCATGGAGACATCACACACCCCTGCCGCAAACCTACATTCACTGAGAACCAATCACTTTCCTCTCTTCCTACACGGACACATGCCTTACATCCTCAATAAAAACTTTTCACTGCTTCTAACAACTTGCCTCCCACACCATATATTCTTAATACCTTCCACAGAGCATCTCTATCAACTCTATCATATGCCTTCTCCAGATCCATAAATGCTACATACAAATCCATTTGCTTTTCTAAGTATTTTTCACACATTCTTCAAAGCAAACACCTGATCCACACATCCTCTACCACTTCTGAAACCACACTGCTCTTCCCCAATCTGATGCTCTGTACATGCTTTCACCCTCTCAATCAATACCCTCCCATATAATTTCCCAGGAATACTCAACAAACTTATACCTCTGTAATTTGAGCACTCACTTTTATGTATAGGTGATTATACAGCATATACACTATCAACTATTCCTTAGAGCTCTAGCTAAATCTTCCCAATTCATCAACACAGAAAAATCGAGATTTCTGTTTTTACTATCATGGGAAAGTCATGAGAGCTTCATTACCTTAGAAATACAGAAATGCAACATGATCTGACAATAATAATAAAAAAATAGAATAAATACATAAATAAATAAAAATACTTACTTCTACACAAGTCTCAATTTCAGGATATTCCATCATGGTCTGCAGAACAATCTGCAAGAAATATTAAGATAATGATCAGTATCATGACGTACAGTTTGTCCATAATCTTCCAGATTTACTTGTGCACAATATGAGAACTATATGGGATGGAAGAGGTTGGTTGAAGAGCAGTGATAATATATTGGAAACCATCTGATAGAGAGGTGGAGAAAGGTCAACCTGGTATATGTGAGCAGTACTCCATAACCAGATGAATGAGACCCATGTTAATATGTAATAGAGGTTTAGAAAGAAGATAACTGTGGCACCTCTACAACACTACTACCTTTCAGGTTGCACATTTACAATGTTCATTGTAGGTATTCTCCCCTTACCAGAACAGATATGTTCCTAAAAAGATAGGAATTAATCTAAACTCTAGTAAGTGAAACCAGCTTTCCTAAGGATTCCATTATGTGATTTAAAGTGGTACAAAGAAAAAATTTGGCCCCATAATACAAATATGTTCTAGAATACTGAAAACCTTTTTCAAACACATACAAGGGGCCCCGACTTATGGGCATGCAACCTACAAACACCCATACTTAAAGATGAGCTCCAAAAAACAACATCTAATTCCTAGCCTGACATACAATCAATTACTCATACTTACGAACCATGGAACTGCATCTCTTTTTCATACAGTGTTACCTAATATGTTCTATTAACTATACTTACTTCAGAATACAATATCTACAACATTATCAGTCAGGTATGAGTATTTACTATAATTTAAGGCATTTCTTTATACTGTCCAACTTAAAAACAGATAGACTTACGAGCAGGGTCCAGGAACCTAATGCGTTCGTAGCCCGGGGACCCCCTGTATATGATATAATGCTTTTAAAAAATATACTCAGTAATACAAAAAGCACGGCACAAAAATATACCTGTATCTTCCACACTTATGGCTGTAGCTGCTTAAGGTGGTTTTGCAGAGATTTGTGGTGGAGTTATTGGAAAGACAAGGAATAGGAAATTGGTTCATCGGTCTTACCCACTGAGTCATCTTTTTCTTTGAAACACAGTGTGGTTATCCTTGAGTGGTTAAAATACTGGGCATGGTTTGTGGATGTGTGAGAGTGATGTCTGGAGCCTGTATGTACCTGATGCACTCCATTAAACTGGAAGTGTACATTGCAATATTGAGAGTAGTGATAATACTGTAGTAAAAAAGGACTTATGGTTTCTTATTATCATTTCCCTTCTTTGCCAGCAACTACCTGAGGAACAAAGTTTCACCTGTTCCACCACTAACTGAGGAACATGGTTGCACCTGACGCATCACTACCTGAGAGAGAGAGAGAGAGAGAGAGAGAGAGAGAGAGAGAGAGAGAGAGAGAGAGAGAGAGAGAGAATGGCTCAATATTTTCATTTCTAATTTTAGATGGATATTCAAAGATTTTTTCTCAACAGATACCAGGCAAACTTTTGGAAATTTGTCAGTTGCAAGCCTCCAAACCAATCTTCTCCAATCATTCCTATCCTCATACTCTCCTTTTTCTATGACTCATCATAACTTACAAATTCAAAATTACATCAAAGTGATTTTAAGTATTCCACTAAATGAAATTGTTCCTGAAAACATACGTTCCATGATAGTGAAATTCCAGTAAATGAGTCATCAACAAGAAGGCAATGCCATCGTGTGGAATTTTACCTAGCTAAATAATTTAAGCTCTACAAAAGACGAAGATAACAAAGGTGATAAAGATAACAGCAAGAGAGTAAAGTAAGCAAGCGCAGCCCTTCTTTGTCTGATGCTGGGGCTATTTTGTAACACAGGAAACAGCAAACAAGTTTGGAAAAAAGAAACAAAGGTAGGAGGGAGTAGGTTTTCTATATATTTCCTCCCTCAAATTCATATAAAGTCTAGCAAGCTGCTTTAGCAAAAACACTAGTCAAATAAACCATACTTTCTATGGATAAAATAATAAAGTCAGCACTAAGAATCAGGGTTAGTCAGTCAATCACAAGTCTATCTTTCTGCTTTTAGATACCTTAAGTATCTAATTATTTATATTTATTGTACTCTGTCGCTGTCTCCCGCGTTAGAGGTAGCGCAAGGAAACACACGAAAGAATGGCCCAACCCACCCACATACACATGATATACATACACATCCACAAACACACATATACATGCCTATACATCTCAATGTATACATATATAAATGTATACATAATAAAGTCAGCACTAAGAATCAGGGTTAGTCAGTCAATCACAAGTCTATCTTTCTGCTTTTAGATACCTTAAGTATCTAATTATTTATATTTATTATACTCTGTCGCTGTCTCCCGCGTTAGAGGTAGCGCAAGGAAACACACAAAAGAATGGCCCAACCCACCCACATACACATGTATATACATACACATCCACATACACACATATACATACCTATACATCTCAACGTATACATATATATATATACACACACAGACATATACATAAATACATATGTACATGATTCACACTGTCTGCCCTCATTCATTCCTGTCGCCACCCCGCCACACATGAAATAACTCCTTCCCCTGCATGTGTGTGAGGTAGCACTAGGAAAGGACAACGAAGGCCACATTCGTTCACACTTAGTCTCTAGCTGTCATGTATAATGCACTGAAACCACAGCTCCCTTACCACATCAAGGCCCCACAGAACTTTCCATGGTTTACCCCAGATGCTTCACATGCCCTGGTTCAATCCATTAACAGCATGTCCACCCCAGTATACCACATCATTCCAATTCACTTTATTCCTTGCACGCCTTTCACCCTCCTCCATGTTCAGGCCCCGATCACACAAAATCTTTTTCACTCAATCTTTCCACCTCCAATTTGGTCTCCCACTTCTCCTCGTTCCCTCCACCTCTGTCAATATTTCCTCACTCTTTCTCTCCATGTGACCAAACCATTTCAAAACACTCTCCTCTGCTCTCTCAACAACACTCTTTTTATTACCACATATATCTCTCACCCTTTCATTACTTACTGGATCAAACCACCTCACACCATATATTGTCCTCAAACATCTCATCTCCAGCACATCCACCCTCCTCCGCACAACTCTATCTATAGCCCACGCCTCGCAACCATATAACATTGTTGGAACCACTATTCCTTCAAACATACCCATTTTTGCTTTCTAAGATAATGTTCTCGACTTCCACACATTCTTCAATGCTCCCAGAGCTTTTGCCCCCTCCCCTACCCTATGATTCACTTCCGCTTCCATGGTTCCATCCGCTGCCAAATCCACTCCAAGATATCTAAAACACTTCACTTCCTCCAGTTTTTCTCCATTCAAATTTACCTCCCAATTGTCTTGTCTCTCAACCCTACTGTACCTAATAACCTCGCTCTTATTCACATTCACTCTCAGCTTTCTTCTTTCACACACTTTACCAAACTCAGTCACCAGCTTCTTCAGTTTCTCACACGAATCAGCCACCAGGGCTGTATCATCAGCGAACAACTGACTTAATTCCCAAGCTCTCTCATCCCCAACAGACTGCATACTTGCCCCTCTTTCCAAAACTCTTGCATTCACATCCCTAACAACCCCATCCATAAACAAATTAAACAACCATGGAGACATCACACACCCCTGCCGCAAACAACATTCACTGGGAACCAATCACTTTCCTCTCTTCCTACACATAAACATGCCTTACATCCTCAATAAAAACTTTTCACTGCTTCTAACAACTTGCCTCCCACAACATATATTCTTGATATTCTTAATACCTTCAACAGAGCATCTCTATCAACTCTATCATATGCCTTCTCCAGATCCATAAATGCTACATACAAATCCATTTGCTTTTCTAAAGTATTTCTCACATACATTCTTCAAAGCAAACACCTGATCCACACATCCTCTACCACTTCTGAAACCACACTGCTCTCCCCCAATCTGATGCTCTGTACATGCCTTCACCCTCTCAATCAATACCCTCCCATATAATTTCCCAGGAATACTCAACGAACTTATACCTCTGTAACTTGAGTATTCACTTTTATCCCCTTTGCCTTTGTACAATGGCACTATGCAAGCATTCTGCCAATCCTTTGGCACCTCATCATGAGTCTTACATACATTAAATAATCTTACCAACCAGTCAGCAATACAGTCACCCCTTTTTTAATAAATTCCACTGCAATACCATCCAAGATGGTATTGCAGATGAAGATGAAGGCGGCAGGTTGGACAGAGATGCCTTTCCATTATGTAACTGAGCAGCTTTCCACTATAATAAATATTGTTATATCCCTACAAAATTCAATATACAAGCAGCAAAAAATCTATTAAGTTGCCCAAGCCGTCACAGCTTACATAAAAAAGTCTACAGTTATCTCTTACACAAAGGGTTTTCATTTCTTTTATACACAGCTACAACTCTGTTTCCCTCTTTACAATCAATTTCATTAAAACTAAGAAGTACAGCACTTACTTCCATGGTTGAGTAATCTACTAGATCAACTTTATTGCCAACTAGAATGACTGGCGTGTGGTGTTGTTGTCCTAAAGTTGATCTTATGAGGGGAAGCCAGTGACCTGTGACCCTATCTAATGTGTCTTCCTCCTCAACACTGTACACTACACATATCACATCAGAGCGGTTGACCTCAGTACGCAGCTGATCAACAGTTTGCTCACGTTCTGGAGTAAAAAGAAATCATTCTGTAGGGCAACTTTTAATGTGTTTTGCATGAACTATTATGTGGTAACTGGAACACAGATAATTTCTGTACAAAACGGTATATAAAATATGATTTTTTCTTTCAATATTTGTTTGTTGTTTCCCATTTCAGTAAAACAGTGTTCTGGAACATAGGAAATAGCCACATTTCTTCACATCTACTAATAAGACCTTCCTGTGACCATTTCATGTACCCTAGTTCAGCGTACTGACTGCAAGTCACCCCCATATACATCCAATTCAACAAAATGTTCTGTCCCATGCATACCTCTCAAAGAAAAACATAAAAAAATATATGACAGACATTAAAAATAAAATTATGAACTTAAAGAAACCCCAAATCAAACTTTCACAAATAATTTAACACATTAATGCATGGTGTGAAAAATCCTTGCACACTTTCTAACTCTCTGCACATTCTTGTGCATGAAACTTAACAATATATCAAATACTTCCATATATAAGTACGATATTACACAAAAAAATTGCCCTCTGCCTGCATCATACATGAGATAAACAGGATTCTGATGATAAAGCAGACTGTATCTTCACTGCAATCCTTTATTCAATTTAAGTATTTATTTATTATCTATTTATTTTGCTTAGTCGTTGTCTCCTACATTTGCAAGGTAGCACAAGGAAACAGACGAAAGAAATGGCCCAACCCACCCCCATACACATGTATATACATACATGTCCACACATGCAAATATACATACCTATACATCTCAATGTACCCATATATATACACACACAGACATATACATATATACACATGTACAGAATTTATAGTCTGCCTTTATTTATTCCCATCGCCACCTCGCCACACATGGAATAACATCCCCCTCCCCCCTCATGTGTGCGAGGTAGCGCCAGGAAAAGACAACAATGGCCCCATTCGTTCACACTCAGTCTCTAGCTGTCATGTAATAATGCCCGAAACCACAGCTCCCTTTCCACATCCAGGCCCCACAGAACTTTCCATGGTTTACCCCAGACGCTTCACATGCCCTGATTCAATCCATTGACAGCACGTCGACCCCGGTATACCACATCGATCCAATTTACTCTATTCCTTGCCCGTCTTTCACCCTCCTGCATGTTCAGGCCCCGATCACTCAAAATCTTTTTCACTCCATCTTTCACCTCCAATTTGGTCTCCCACTTCTCGTTCCCTCCACCTCCGACACATACATCCTCTTGGTCAATCTTTCCTCACTCATTCTCTCCATGTGCCCAAACCATTTCAAAACACCCTCTTCTGCTCTCTCAACCACGCTCTTTTTATTTCCACACATCTCTCTTACCATTACATTACTTATTCGATCAAACCACCTCACACTACATATTGTCCTCAAACATCTCATTTCCAGCACATCCACCCTCCTCAGCACAACTCTATCCATAGCCCACGCCTCGCAACCATACAACATTGTTGGAACCACTATTCCTTCAAACATACCCATTTTTGCTTTCCGAGACAATGTTCTCAACTTCCACACATTCTTCAAAGCTCCCAGGATTTTTGCCCCCTCCCCCACCCTATGATTCACTTCCGCTTCCATGGTTCCATCTGCTGCCAGATCCACTCCCAGATATCTAAAACACTTTACTTCCTCCAGTTTTTCTCCATTCAAACTTACCTCCCAATTGACTTGACCCTCAACCCTACTGTACCTAATAACCTTGCTCTTATTCACATTTACTCTAACTTTCTCCTTTCACACACTTTACCAAACTCAGTCGCCAACTTCTGCAGTTTCTCACATGAATCAGCTACCAGCGCTGTATCATCAGCGAACAACATCTGACTCACTTCCCAAGCTCTCTCATCCCCAACAGACTGCATACTTGCCCCTCTTTCCAAAACTCTTGCATTCACCTCCCTAACAACCCCATCCATAAACAAATTAAACAACCATGGAGACATCACACACCCCTGCCGCAAACCTACATTCACTGAGAACCAATCACTTTCCTCTCTTCCTACACGGACACATGCCTTACATCCTCAATAAAAACTTTTCACTGCTTCTAACAACTTGCCTCCCACACCATATATTCTTAATACCTTCCACAGAGCATCTCTATCAACTCTATCATATGCCTTCTCCAGATCCATAAATGCTACATACAAATCCATTTGCTTTTCTAAGTATTTTTCACACATTCTTCAAAGCAAACACCTGATCCACACATCCTCTACCACTTCTGAAACCACACTGCTCTTCCCCAATCTGATGCTCTGTACATGCTTTCACCCTCTCAATCAATACCCTCCCATATAATTTCCCAGGAATACTCAACAAACTTATACCTCTGTAATTTGAGCACTCACTTTTATGTATAGGTGATTATACAGCATATACACTATCAACTATTCCTTAGAGCTCTAGCTAAATCTTCCCTATTCATCAACACAGAAAAATCGAGATTTCTGTTTTTACTATCATGGGAAAGTCATGAGAGCTTCATTACCTTAGAAATACGGAAATGCAACATGATCTGACAATAATAATAAAAAAATAGAATAAATACATAAATAAATAAAAATACTTACTTCTACACAAGTCTCAATTTCAGGATATTCCATCATGGTCTGCAGAACAATCTGCAAGAAATATTAAGATAATGATCAGTATCATGACGTACAGTTTGTCCATAATCTTCCAGATTTACTTGTGCACAATATGAGAACTATATGGGATGGAAGAGGTTGGTTGAAGAGCAGTGATAACATATTGGAAACCATCTGATAGAGAGGTGGAGAAAGGTCAACCTGGTATATGTGAGCAGTACTCCATAACCAGATGAATGAGACCCATGTTAATATGTAATAGAGGTTTAGAAAGAAGATAACTGTGGCACCTCTACAACACTACTACCTTTCAGGTTGCACATTTACAATGTTCATTGTAGGTATTCTCCCCTTACCAGAACAGATATGTTCCTAAAAAGATAGGAATTAATCTAAACTCTAGTAAGTGAAACCAGCTTTCCTAAGGATTCCATTATGTGATTTAAAGTGGTACAAAGAAAAAATTTGGCCCCATAATACAAATATGTTCTAGAATACTGAAAACCTTTTTCAAACACATACAAGGGGCCCCGACTTATGGGCATGCAACCTACAAACACCCATACTTAAAGATGAGCTCCAAAAAACAACATCTAATTCCTAGCCTGACATACAATCAATTACTCATACTTACGAACCATGGAACTGCATCTCTTTTTCATACAGTGTTACCTAATATGTTCTATTAACTATACTTACTTCAGAATACAATATCTACAACATTATCAGTCAGGTATGAGTATTTACTATAATTTAAGGCATTTCTTTATACTGTCCAACTTAAAAACAGATAGACTTACGAGCAGGGTCCAGGAACCTAATGCGTTCGTAGCCCGGGGACCCCCTGTATATGATATAATGCTTTTAAAAAATATACTCAGTAATACAAAAAGCACGGCACAAAAATATACCTGTATCTTCCACACTTATGGCTGTAGCTGCTTAAGGTGGTTTTGCAGAGATTTGTGGTGGAGTTATTGGAAAGACAAGGAATAGGAAATTGGTTCATCGGTCTTACCCACTGAGTCATCTTTTTCTTTGAAACACAGTGTGGTTATCCTTGAGTGGTTAAAATACTGGGCATGGTTTGTGGATGTGTGAGAGTGATGTCTGGAGCCTGTATGTACCTGATGCACTCCATTAAACTGGAAGTGTACATTGCAATATTGAGAGTAGTGATAATACTGTAGTAAAAAAGGACTTATGGTTTCTTATTATCATTTCCCTTCTTTGCCAGCAACTACCTGAGGAACAAAGTTTCACCTGTTCCACCACTAACTGAGGAACATGGTTGCACCTGACGCATCACTACCTGAGAGAGAGAGAGAGAGAGAGAGAGAGAGAGAGAGAGAGAGAGAGAGAGAGAGAATGGCTCAATATTTTCATTTCTAATTTTAGATGGATATTCAAAGATTTTTTCTCAACAGATACCAGGCAAACTTTTGGAAATTTGTCAGTTGCAAGCCTCCAAACCAATCTTCTCCAATCATTCCTATCCTCATACTCTCCTTTTTCTATGACTCATCATAACTTACAAATTCAAAATTACATCAAAGTGATTTTAAGTATTCCACTAAATGAAATTGTTCCTGAAAACATACGTTCCATGATAGTGAAATTCCAGTAAATGAGTCATCAACAAGAAGGCAATGCCATCGTGTGGAATTTTACCTAGCTAAATAATTTAAGCTCTACAAAAGACGAAGATAACAAAGGTGATAAAGATAACAGCAAGAGAGTAAAGTAAGCAAGCGCAGCCCTTCTTTGTCTGATGCTGGGGCTATTTTGTAACACAGGAAACAGCAAACAAGTTTGGAAAAAAGAAACAAAGGTAGGAGGGAGTAGGTTTTCTATATATTTCCTCCCTCAAATTCATATAAAGTCTAGCAAGCTGCTTTAGCAAAAACACTAGTCAAATAAACCATACTTTCTATGGATAAAATAATAAAGTCAGCACTAAGAATCAGGGTTAGTCAGTCAATCACAAGTCTATCTTTCTGCTTTTAGATACCTTAAGTATCTAATTATTTATATTTATTGTACTCTGTCGCTGTCTCCCGCGTTAGAGGTAGCGCAAGGAAACACACGAAAGAATGGCCCAACCCACCCACATACACATGATATACATACACATCCACAAACACACATATACATGCCTATACATCTCAATGTATACATATATAAATGTTTTTTTTTTTTATACTTTGTCGCTGTCTCCCGCGTTTGCGAGGTAGCGCAAGGAAACAGACGAAAGAAATGGCCCAACCCACCCCCATACACATGTATATACACACGTCCACACACGCAAATATACATACCTACACAGCTTTCCATGGTTTACCCCGGACGCTTCACATGCCTTGATTCAATCCACTGACAGCACGTCAACCCCTGTATACCACATCGCTCCAATTCACTCTATTCCTTGCCCTCCTTTCACCCTCCTGCATGTTCAGGCCCCGATCACACAAAATCCTTTTCACTCCATCTTTCCACCTCCAATTTGGTCTCCCTCTTCTCCTCGTTCCCTCCACCTCCGACACATATATCCTCTTGGTCAATCTTTCCTCACTCATTCTCTCCATGTGCCCAAACCATTTCAAAACACCCTCTTCTGCTCTCTCAACCACGCTCTTTTTATTTCCACACATCTCTCTTACCCTTACGTTACTTACTCGATCAAACCACCTCACACCACACATTGTCCTCAAACATCTCATTTCCAGCACATCCATCCTCCTGCGCACAACTCTATCCATAGCCCACGCCTCGCAACCATACAACATTGTTGGAACTACTATTCCTTCAAACATACCCATTTTTGCTTTCCGGGATAATGTTCTCGACTTCCACACATTTTTCAAGGCTCCCAAAATTTTCGCCCCCTCCCCCACCCTATGATCCACTTCCGCTTCCATGGTTCCATCCGCTGACAGATCCACTCCCAGATATCTAAAACACTTCACTTCCTCCAGTTTTTCTCCATTCAAACTCACCTCCCAATTGACTTGACCCTCAACCCTACTGTACCTAATAACCTTGCTCTTATTCACATTTACTCTTAACTTTCTTCTTCCACACACTTTACCAAACTCCGTCACCAGCTTCTGCAGTTTCTCACATGAATCCGCCACCAGCGCTGTATCATCAGCGAACAACAACTGACTCACTTCCCAAGCTCTCTCATCCCCAACAGACTTCATACTTGCCCCTCTTTCCAAGACTCTTGCATTTACCTCCCTAACAACCCCATCCATAAACAAATTAAACAACCATGGAGACATCACACACCCCTGCCGCAAACCAACATTCACTGAGAACCAATCACTTTCCTCTCTTCCTACACGTACACATGCCTTACATCCTCGATAAAAACTTTTCACTGCTTCTAACAACTTGCCTCCCACACCATATATTCTTAATACCTTCCACAGAGCATCTCTATCAACTCTATCATATGCCTTCTCCAGATCCATAAATGCTACATACAAATCCATTTGCTTTTCTAAGTATTTCTCACATACATTCTTCAAAGCAAACACCTGATCCACACATCCTCTACCACTTCTGAAACCACACTGCTCTTCCCCAATCTGATGCTCTGTACATGCCTTCACCCTCTCAATCAATACTCTCCCATATAATTTACCAGGAATACTCAACAAACTTATACCTCTGTAATTTGAGCACTCACTCTTATCCCCTTTGCCTTTGTACAATGGCACTATGCACGCATTCCGCCAATCCTCAGGCACCTCACCATGAGTCATACATACATTAAATAACCTTACCAACCAGTCAACAATACAGTCACCCCCTTTTTTAATAAATTCCACTGCAATACCATCCAAACCTGCTGCCTTGCCGGCTTTCATCTTCCGCAAAGCTTTTACTACCTCTTTTCTGTTTACCAAATCATTTTCCCTAACCCTCTCACTTTGCACACCACCTCGACCCAAACATCCTATATCTGCCACTCTGTCATCAGACACATTCAACAAACCTTCAAAATACTCATTCCATCTCCTTCTCACATCACCACTACTAAATGTGTACATAATAAAGTCAGCACTAAGAATCAGGGTTAGTCAGTCAATCACAAGTCTATCTTTCTGCTTTTAGATACCTTAAGTATCTAATTATTTATATTTATTATACTCTGTCGCTGTCTCCCGCGTTAGAGGTAGCGCAAGGAAACACACAAAAGAATGGCCCAACCCACCCACATACACATGTATATACATACACATCCACATACACACATATACATACCTATACATCTCAACGTATACATATATATATATACACACACAGACATATACATAAATACATATGTACATGATTCACACTGTCTGCCCTCATTCATTCCTGTCGCCACCCCGCCACACATGAAATAACTCCTTCCCCTGCATGTGTGTGAGGTAGCACTAGGAAAGGACAACGAAGGCCACATTCGTTCACACTTAGTCTCTAGCTGTCATGTATAATGCACTGAAACCACAGCTCCCTTACCACATCAAGGCCCCACAGAACTTTCCATGGTTTACCCCAGATGCTTCACATGCCCTGGTTCAATCCATTAACAGCATGTCCACCCCAGTATACCACATCATTCCAATTCACTTTATTCCTTGCACGCCTTTCACCCTCCTCCATGTTCAGGCCCCGATCACACAAAATCTTTTTCACTCAATCTTTCCACCTCCAATTTGGTCTCCCACTTCTCCTCGTTCCCTCCACCTCTGTCAATATTTCCTCACTCTTTCTCTCCATGTGACCAAACCATTTCAAAACACTCTCCTCTGCTCTCTCAACAACACTCTTTTTATTACCACATATATCTCTCACCCTTTCATTACTTACTGGATCAAACCACCTCACACCATATATTGTCCTCAAACATCTCATCTCCAGCACATCCACCCTCCTCCGCACAACTCTATCTATAGCCCACGCCTTGCAACCATATAACATTGTTGGAACCACTATTCCTTCAAACATACCCATTTTTGCTCTCTAAGATAATGTTCTCGACTTCCACACATTCTTCAATGCTCCCAGAGCTTTTGCCCCCTCCCCTACCCTATGATTCACTTCCGCTTCCATGGTTCCATCCGCTGCCAAATCCACTCCAAGATATCTAAAACACTTCACTTCCTCCAGTTTTTCTCCATTCAAATTTACCTCCCAATTGTCTTGTCTCTCAACCCTACTGTACCTAATAACCTCGCTCTTATTCACATTCACTCTCAGCTTTCTTCTTTCACACACTTTACCAAACTCAGTCACCAGCTTCTTCAGTTTCTCACACGAATCAGCCACCAGGGCTGTATCATCAGCGAACAACTGACTTAATTCCCAAGCTCTCTCATCCCCAACAGACTGCATACTTACCCCTCTTTCCAAAACTCTTGCATTCACATCCCTAACAACCCCATCCATAAACAAATTAAACAATCATGGAGACATCACACACCCCTGCCGCAAACAACATTCACTGGGAACCAATCACTTTCCTCTCTTCCTACACATAAACATGCCTTACATCCTCAATAAAAACTTTTCACTGCTTCTAACAACTTGCCTCCCACAACATATATTCTTGATATTCTTAATACCTTCAACAGAGCATCTCTATCAACTCTATCATATGCCTTCTCCAGATCCATAAATGCTACATACAAATCCATTTGCTTTTCTAAAGTATTTCTCACATACATTCTTCAAAGCAAACACCTGATCCACACATCCTCTACCACTTCTGAAACCACACTGCTTTCCCCCAATCTGATGCTCTGTACATGCCTTCACCCTCTCAATCAATACCCTCCCATATAATTTCCCAGGAATACTCAACGAACTTATACCTCTGTAACTTGAGTATTCACTTTTATCCCCTTTGCCTTTGTACAATGGCACTATGCAAGCATTCTGCCAATCCTTTGGCACCTCATCATGAGTCTTACATACATTAAATAATCTTACCAACCAGTCAGCAATACAGTCACCCCTTTTTTAATAAATTCCACTGCAATACCATCCAAGATGGTATTGCAGATGAAGATGAAGGCGGCGGGTTGGACAGAGATGCCTTTCCATTATGTAACTGAGCAGCTTTCCACTATAATAAATATTGTTATATCCCTACAAAATTCAATATACAAGCAGCAAAAAATCTATTAAGTTGCCCAAGCTGTCACAGCTTACATAAAAAAGTCTACAGTTATCTCTTACACAAAGGGTTTTCATTTCTTTTATACACAGCTACAACTCTGTTTCCCTCTTTACAATCAATTTCATTAAAACTAAGAAGTACAGCACTTACTTCCATGGTTGAGTAATCTACTAGATCAACTTTATTGCCAACTAGAATGACTGGCGTGTGGTGTTGTTGTCCTAAAGTTGATCTTATGAGGGGAAGCCAGTGACCTGTGACCCTATCTAATGTGTCTTCCTCCTCAACACTGTACACTACACATATCACATCAGAGCGGTTGACCTCAGTACGCAGCTGATCAACAGTTTGCTCACGTTCTGGAGTAAAAAGAAATCATTCTGTAGGGCAACTTTTAATGTGTTTTGCATGAACTATTATGTGGTAACTGGAACACAGATAATTTCTGTACAAAACGGTATATAAAATATGATTTTTTCTTTCAATATTTGTTTGTTGTTTCCCATTTCAGTAAAACAGTGTTCTGGAACATAGGAAATAGCCACATTTCTTCACATCTACTAATAAGACCTTCCTGTGACCATTTCATGTACCCTAGTTCAGCGTACTGACTGCAAGTCACCCCCATATACATCCAATTCAACAAAATGTTCTGTCCCATGCATACCTCTCAAAGAAAAACATAAAAAAATATATGACAGACATTAAAAATAAAATTATGAACTTAAAGAAACCCCAAATCAAACTTTCACAAATAATTTAACACATTAATGCATGGTGTGAAAAATCCTTGCACACTTTCTAACTCTCTGCACATTCTTGTGCATGAAACTTAACAATATATCAAATACTTCCATATATAAGTACGATATTACACAAAAAAATTGCCCTCTGCCTGCATCATACATGAGATAAACAGGATTCTGATTATAAAGCAGACTGTATCTTCACTGCAATCCTTTATTCAATTTAAGTATTTATTTATTATCTATTTATTTTGCTTAGTCGTTGTCTCCTACATTTGCAAGGTAGCACAAGGAAACAGACGAAAGAAATGGCCCAACCCACCCCCATACACATGTATATACATACATGTCCACACATGAAAATATACATACCTATACATCTCAATGTACCCATATATATACACACACAGACATATACATATATACACATGTACAGAATTTATAGTCTGCCTTTATTTATTCCCATCGCCACCTCGCCACACATGGAATAACATCCCCCTCCCCCCTCATGTGTGCGAGGTAGCGCCAGGAAAAGACAACAATGGCCCCATTCGTTCACACTCAGTCTCTAGCTGTCATGTAATAATGCCCGAAACCACAGCTCCCTTTCCACATCCAGGCCCCACAGAACTTTCCATGGTTTACCCCAGACGCTTCACATGCCCTGATTCAATCCATTGACATCACGTCGACCCCGGTATACCACATCGATCCAATTTACTCTATTCCTTGCCCGTCTTTCACCCTCCTGCATGTTCAGGCCCCGATCACTCAAAATCTTTTTCACTCCATCTTTCACCTCCAATTTGGTCTCCCACTTCTCGTTCCCTCCACCTCCGACACATACATCCTCTTGGTCAATCTTTCCTCACTCATTCTCTCCATGTGCCCAAACCATTTCAAAACACCCTCTTCTGCTCTCTCAACCACGCTCTTTTTATTTCCACACATCTCTCTTACCCTTACATTACTTATTCGATCAAACCACCTCACACTACATATTGTCCTCAAACATCTCATTTCCAGCACATCCACCCTCCTCAGCACAACTCTATCCATAGCCCACGCCTCGCAACCATACAACATTGTTGGAACCACTATTCCTTCAAACATACCCATTTTTGCTTTCCGAGATAATGTTCTCGACTTCCACACATTCTTCAAAGCTCCCAGGATTTTTGCCCCCTCCCCCACCCTATGATTCACTTCCGCTTCCATGGTTCCATCTGCTGCCAGATCCACTCCCAGATATCTAAAACACTTTACTTCCTCCAGTTTTTCTCCATTCAAACTTACCTCCCAATTGACTTGACCCTCAACCCTACTGTACCTAATAACCTTGCTCTTATTCACATTTACTCTTAACTTTCTCCTTTCACACACTTTACCAAACTCAGTCGCCAACTTCTGCAGTTTCTCACATGAATCAGCTACCAGCGCTGTATCATCAGCGAACAACATCTGACTCACTTCCCAAGCTCTCTCATCCCCAACAGACTGCATACTTGCCCCTTTTTCCAAAACTCTTGCATTCACCTCCCTAACAACCCCATCCATAAACAATTTAAGTGATAATTATTATACAATACTGAAAAACTTTAAAATGATACAATACCTTCAACAGAGAAAACATACCAGAATAGTCCACAATATGTGTAGGAACCTTTTCTGGGGTCACGTCAGGTGGAATTGTTATCTCCTCAGCACGAGCAGGAACATGCTCAGGAAATTCCTCAGAAACCAAAGAAAGGATGAGAGATGTCTTGCCTACTCCTGCATCTCCTATCAACAGGATTCGCACACCTCGTCTTTGACCTCCACCCATCCTTCCTGTTGGTAAATCACGAAATATTTCAAAATAAACAAACATATTCATTTTCCCACCCCAGAAACCCCTTCCATTGGGCTCTCACAGCACACAGGAAGCTGGCCACATTCATCAGCCACAGCCACAGGTCAACGTATGATGTTATTGTGATTACTCTTTATGTGTTACTGAGAGAGAGAGAGAGAGAGAGAGAGAGTTTTACACCAATGTTTCCCATCTCTTAACCTTCTATATGAACTATGTAATTCCTGTAATTACCTAAGCACACTGGACACGAAGGGCCCCATCTCTTGAGCATTTTCTACTATATACAACCTTTATTTAAGCTTAAATTTAAGTATGCTGTCTGCTTTAACATGTTCCATTCATCCACCACTCTTCTACTAAAAAGTATTTCTTCACATCAGTTTTAACAAGTTTCTTACTTGATTTCATGTCTTCTTGTTGCTCTATCCCTACACCTCTCAAAGAACTGCTCACTGTCCATATCACCAACTTTTTTTTAAAAAACTTACAGTTGTGACCAGGTCACCCCTCACTCTTTTCTCCTCCAAGGTCAGTAAATTTAAAGCCTCCAGCATTCCCTATAACTCAGCTCTTTTCAGTCCACTAACATCTTTGTTGCATTCACCTGGATCTTCTCTATTAAATCTTTGTGCGTCTTTAGGTGCAGTGGCGAAATCTGAGAAGCATATCTTAACTTTAGCCTTATGTTGGATATGACTAACTTGCTAAATATTTCCTAACCAACATACTTGAAAGTTATTCTGATAGTCACATGCAGACAGTTTGTGTCCCTAACTATTCTCATAAGGTGGGATGATGTCAATTCCCAAGTAGTTCTCACACACAGAATCCTGAAGCTTATTTCCAGCAAGATAGTAACCACGCAGAGGCCATCTTTTACCTACAGTCATCAATGACAATTTGACAGGTGCTGTATGAATTGCAGCATTATTCTTTAACCCATAATAACTTGAAAGTGATATCAACGAAGGGTATAAAGATCACAAGACTTAATAAAGAACATAAACTTGCAAATGAACCAGTTTCTGAAATCAACAGAACCTAAAAAAACTAATCTAACTTCACTGGTAGATGAGATTTATCTTCATTTTCATTGTTGCAGTCAAAATACGCAATACATATCAAACATATAAACAAATAGCTATCACATGGCAACTGGTGGCTCTGCTGTCCTGCCTACTACAAATCACGTCATCCCAAGTGATCCCAAGCAGACAACTACACCATCACTAGCGTATTACAGTTATAAACCTTAGCTGCTAAGCGGAGGTGTGGTGGTTTTCATAACTTCTAGAAGTATGTTTAGGTTTTCAAGAGCTTTCTTCATTTCTGTAACTGTTACACTTAGTTTTCTATCAACAAACCCTAAATTTTCCCTGACCTCCATACCCTCCCCCGAACAACAATTCATCATCATCAAATTATACAAAATAATGCTTCAAATCATGACGTGCTAGTCTAACTCACTTCTACATGTAAACCAATTATGTGTTTCTTGAAAATCAATGTTACTTGTGGAGTGCCTAATGTATAACTGGGCACAATAATTTCCACGAATATTGAAAAAAAAACCTGCCACTATAGATTTCCTAAGTGCAAAATAAACTATATATATATATGATTGTAATTACATCCTCCCAATCATAATTCACTGTGCATAAAAAACCTTACCTTTAGCAGTTACTCTTCTAGATTCCACAGTCAATAAAGTCGTAACACAACAACAACTTCAGACTTCAACCGGTCAGTAAAGTTAGCAGAACACTTCCAAAGTAATGTCTCCACTGTGCCAGGTCCAACAGCACAGCAAAACCACCAAATTTCCAACTGGATTTCACATGTGCCGGGTCGGGAGAAGCTACTGTCAGTCCAATGTCGTCTTTACAAGATAATACTCCAGCATTTTATGACACGCAATGCATCACATACGCCAGCTAGGAGTGCCCAATAATCACTACAAAGTAAGAAATAAAAAAAAAAACTCTGTCTTTCCACAGCTGGGTCAGGCACGCTGGGTTACGAGTCCCTTCCCAACTCGTAATTTCATAGTAAATACAACCTCGTCAGGACAAGTCACGGCCAATCAAACGCTTCCACGGACCTTTAGCTCTTAAGACAAACTCATTCCATCGTCAGAAACTACCCTTAATACCCTCACCTACCCCATAGATATATAGGATTAGTGTGCTGTGCTTCGACCCCCCCAACAAACAACCTCCCTGTTATGGCCAGTGGTAAACAACCCTTACTGGAATCAGCTGATTGGTGGGGGAGGGGGGGAACGGTCGATAACTCCCACAATGCACCTGGCACGACGATCGAGCTCAATGAGGCGTCTCTTCTTTAAAAAAAAAAATGGCGGAAAATAATACATTATTCTCCATTCTCTACGGTAATATTCTCAATAATCCACCCCGGCGAGCATTCCTTCCTTACATTCTATTTCTTGGTGGGTTGATGACTACAACTTCTCCTCCCCAACTCCCGCCGCGCCGCTTCCATTACTGGATACAGGATTTAGTCTATCTATCGGAGAAATGTTTGACGTGATTCTGTCTTTGTGAATAATGTATGGCGGAGATAATTCAGTCCATGAATCAATCTCGTATTTATAGACAGCGCCGCAAGGAGAGTAATCGTCCATTTCTTAGGCATTTCCGTAATTTTCAGATGCCGGTTTAACACACACACACACACACACACACATATATATATATATATATATATATATATATATATATATATATATATTGTCTGGAAATCACAGTAGTATCATGAACATCAATAGGGGAAATTATATTAAGAAATGGCTAACACAGCGAAACCTACCCATTTCATCATCAGAACATGCACATGGACGGAAACCTTATATAATACCATCCCATTAAATTCAAGGGTAAAAGTAATGAAGAGACATTATAACAGTAATTGGATGTATAAACATACATAAATCATATCCCTACGCATATTTTTTTTCATATACATATATACGAGATGCATATATACGACTGTCACTTGGAATGGGAGGAGGAGAATCGTGGGTAACTCATGATGAAAACCTCAAAATAAGATTAATGATTATGAGTACACCGTATCTTAGATAACCTAGCCCTTTTGGAGTTATTTGAATGATAGATTAATTCACTAACATTAGACGAAGTCTATCAAATCGAATACGGCTCTTGTACAGAAGTAAGTTTAATATAGAACCCGGCAAAATAAATTTCTAATGATATAGGGAGAAAATACTTCCCAGTTTCCTGCATGTCGTAGATGGCGACTAAAAGGGTAGGGAGCGGGGGCTGGAAATCCTCCCTTCCTGTTTCACATTTCCAAAAGGAACAAAGAAGGGGGCCAAGAGGGGATTATTCCCATAAAGGCTCAGTCATCTGAATGGTATATATATATATATATATATATATATATATATATATATATATATATATATATATATATATATATATATATATTTTTTTTTTTCCGCTGTCTCCCGCGTTTGCGAGGTAGCGCAAGGAAACAGACGAAAGAAATGGCCCAACCCACCCCCATACACATGTATATACATACATCCACACACGCAAATATACATACCTACACAGCTTTCCATGGTTTACCCCAGACGCTTCACATGCCCTGATTCAATCCACTGACAGCACGTCAACCCCGGTATACCACATCGCTCCAATTCACTCTATTCCTTGCCCTCCTTTCACCCTCCTGCATGTTCAGGCCCCGATCACACAAAATCTTTTTCACTCCATCTTTCCACCTCCAATTTGGTCTCCCTCTTCTCCTCGTTCCCTCCACCTCCGACACATATATCCTCTTGGTCAATCTTTCCTCACTCATTCTCTCCATGTGCCCAAACCATTTCAAAACACCCTCTTCTGCTCTCTCAACCACGCTCTTTTTATTTCCACACATCTCTCTTACCCTTACGTTACTTACTCGATCAAACCACCTCACACCACACATTGTCCTCAAACATCTCATTTCCAGCACATCCATCCTCCTGCGCACCACTCTATCCATAGCCCACGCCTCGCAACCATACAACATTGTTGGAACCACTATTCCTTCAAACATACCCATTTTTGCTTTCCGAGATAATGTTCTCGACTTCCACACATTCTTCAAGGCTCCCAGAATTTTCGCCCCCTCCCCCATCCTATGATCCACTTCCGCTTCCATGGTTCCATCCGCTGCCAGATCCACTCCCAGATATGTAAAACACTTTACTTCCTCCAGTTTTTATCCATTCAAACTCACCTCCCAATTGACTTGACCCTCAACCCTACTGTATCTAATAACCTTGCTCTTATTCACATTTACTCTTAACTTTCTTCTTTCACACACTTTACCAAACTCAGTCGCTGTCTTCCGCGTTAGCGAGGTAGCGCAAGGAAACAGACGAAAGAATGGCCCAACCCACCCACATACACATGTATATACATACACGTCCACATATGCAAACATACATACCTATACATCTCAACGTATACATATATATACACACACAGACATATACATATATACACATGTACATAATTCATACTGTCTGCCCTTATTCATTTCCGTCGCCACCCCGCCACACATGAAATAACAACCCCCTTTCCCCGCATGTGCGCTAGGTAGCACTAGGAAAAGACAACAAAGGCCACATTCGTTCACACTCAGTCTCTAGCTGTCATGTATAATACACCGAAACCACAGCTCCCCTTCCACATCCAGGCCCCACACAACTTTCCATGGTTTACCCCAGACGCTTCACATGCCCTGGTTCAATCCATTGACAGCACGTCGACCCCGATATACCATATGGTTCCAATTCACTCTATTCCTTGCATGCCTTTCACCCTCCAGCATGTTCAGGCCCCGATCACTCAAAATCTGTCTCACTCCATCTTTCCACCTCCAATTTGGTCTCCCACTTCTTGTTCCCTCCACCACTGACATATATATCTTCTTTGTCAATCTTTCCTCTCATTCTCTCCATGTGACCAAACCATTTCAAAATGCCCTCTTCTGCTCTCTCAACCACACTCTTCTTATTACCACACATCTCTCTCACCCTTTCATTACTTAATCAAACCACCTCACACCACATATTGTCCTCAAACATCTCATTTCCAGCACATCCACCCTCCTCAGCACAACTCTATCCATAGCCCATGCCTCGCAACCATACATCATTGTTGGAACCACTATTCCTTCAAACATACCCATTTTTGCTTTTCAAGATAACGTTCTCGACTTCCACACATTATTCAATGCTTCCAGAACTTTCGCCCCTCCCCCACCCTATGATTCACTTCTGCTTCCATGGTTCCATCCGCTGCCAAATCCACTCCCAGATATCTAAAACACTTCACTTTCTCCAGTTTTTCTCCATTCAAACTTACCTCCCAAATGACTTGTCCCTCAACCTTACTGTACCTAATAACCTTGCTCTTATTCAAATTCACTCTCAGCTTTCTTCTTTCACACATTTTACCAAACTCAGTTACCAGCTTCTACAGTTTCTCACCCGAATTAGCCACCAGCGCTGTACCATCAGCAAACAACAACTGACACTTCTCCCTTAGTGAGCCAGCAGTAGTTGTCAAGTTGCACTCCTCTGACCAAAGGCAGCTGTCTTTTCTTTCTGCTTCACCCACATGTTTTCTGCTAGCATTCTGTTCACAAACATACAATCTCTCCTTGTCACACCTTACACTTGATGGCACTTAACTCACACAACTCATTCTCCATAATTCTAAATCTCCCTGTGGTGAGTGCTATGTGCTAGCCCTGCTTTTGGCTAAATGCTAGGAGCAATAGATTGAAGTCGTAGGTAGGAACATTAGGTGAAGGTAGTTAGTAGGAACAATGGGTAAAGGTGTTACATAGGAACATTTACGTTTGAGCATTAGGTGTATGTAGTACGTTGGAACACTAGGTAGTCATTGGTGGGAACCTTGGGTGGGAGCCTTTCTAAATACTACACTACGGTTGCCTTCTGCCAGTGGCCTATCAAGGTTGATTCACTGATAGGCAAAGAAGTGGCACTGGAATTTACCAGTTATGAAGAATTTTGCTGTGGCCATCTCCTTGAGGGAGTTTCCAAAGGGAACATGCATCAGAGATGTACATAAATCTGTGTGTGTGTTTGTAGTGTTTATGAGATGGCCTTGATCAGGCCTTTCACTTGCTGATGTCATCTTAACTAACCTAGAAAAAATAATGTGTGTTGACTTTACTTGGCATGAAAAATGAGAGCGTGGTGATTGAGAGGGTTGTGGTATATAAATATTATCAAACTGGAGATGAGGAATGTGGCAAATAGAGTAATAGACGATGTGTGGAACAAGTGTTTGCTTTGAAAAACTTGAGAAATACCTCAAGAAAGTAAAGGATTTCTAAGTGGCACTTATGGACCAGAGAAAGAATATGATAGGACTGACAGAGTTGCCTTGTGGAAGGTGATACATATAAATAGTGTGGGAGGAAAGCTATTAGTTGCACTGAGGAACTGAGGAATTTTCATCATGAGATTAAGATTGAGTGAACAAGTAAGAGGGGAGGAGGGCAAATGGTTCCAAATGAAGGTGGGTATGTCAAAAGTGTGTGTTGTCACTATGGCTGTTTGATGGGTATATATCAAGAGTGTGTGATGTCACTATGGCTGTTTAATGTCTTCATGGATGGGGTGGTGAGAGAGGTAAATTCTTGGGTCTTGGAGAGAGGGGTAGGTCAACAGCATGCTAGAGGTGAGGATTTGGGAGGCAAGTCATATGCAAATTGCAAATGACAAAGCTCTGGTGGTAGGCTCAAGAGAGAAACTGGTGTCCAAGTTCGGGAAACTGTTTGAAAGGAGATAGAGAGAAAGTGAAGAAGGTAAGGCAATACAGTTTAGCAGACAGGTGAGACAGGCTGGTTAAAGTGTGAGTCAGAATGATGACAACCTGGGAGGAAGGGAGTGCTTTAGAGACTTGGAAGTTGACATGGCAGCTGATGAAACTATGGAGGCTGAAGTGGATCACAGGCTGCAAAAGGGGACAAAGGCCTTAGGAGCCATGAGCATGTGCAAAGTGGGTCATTGTCTGTGTGGGAAAATATAGGTACGTTTCGTGGTAGAGCAATCCCAAAAACATTGAATGGGTACCAAGTCTCGGGCTGAGAATGCACAAGAAAAGAAGGGGATAGACATCTTACCTATTCATCTATCTATATCTCTGATGCCTGTTCCATTCTGGAATTCCCTCAAGGGGATGGCCACGGATATAGAGTCTCCATAACTAGTGAACTCTAGTGCTGCTTATTAGCCTTTAGTGCCTCACCCTTTAACAGGCCACTGGCAAAGGACAAGTCTAGCATAATGTTTACAGAGGCTCCTACCTAATGTTCCAACTGACTTTTTCTACCTAATGCTCATGCCTGATGTTCCTACAAACTACTACTACCAAATATTTCTACCTAATGCTCCTACCTTCTACTTTTATCTATTGCTCCCACCATATTAGCACATAGTGATCCCCATAGGAAAACCTGGAGTTATGATGAATGAACTGTGCAAGTTGAGTGTTGTCAAGTGTTATGTGTGACAAGGAGAGATTGTAAGTTTGTAAACAGAATGCAAGTACTCCATCCTGGCAATAAAATGCATGAGGACAGCATTTAGTGTAAGGAGGGTTGATTGTGTAAGGAATGACAGAGAAATGAAGAGAAGTATGCAGTAGTAAACAAAGTATATCATAGAGCTGACCACAGTTTGCTGAGATAGTTTGAACATATGGAGAGGATGAGCAACAGGGAATAAGACAAAATACATGTCAGAGGTGGGGGTTGTAAGGTGAAGTGGGAGACTGGAAAGGAAAAGGAAGGATGGAGTGAAAGAGACTTTGAGTTAATGGAGCCTGAATATTCGGAAGGGTGAGGAACATTGATGGGTTACAGCAAATTGAAGCAATGTAGTGTACAATGGGTGATGTGCTATCAGTGAGCGAGGGTACATGAAGTGGCCAAGGGAACCATGGAATGGTGTCTGGGGCTTATCTGTGGATGGGGACTCAGGTTTCATGACAGTTAGAGGGTGGATGTGACCAATTGAGGCCAATTTTAATTCATTTTTGATGCTTCACTTGTAATGGGGGATCTGATGAACAAGCATGAAAAAAGTTCCATCTTAGCACCTACTTTCTTACTGGCTACTGCTCTTCAATGGTGATTAAAATATGAGAAAAATCTAACTGATTATGCTTAGGATGCATCTTTTTTTTTTAAGAGAATGTACAGTACCACTGCCCACGTCTGAATTACTCTTGTTAATCAGGTGTGTATCCAAAAGAAATAATCTTTAGTTCTGCCTATATATTTGGTACCACTCAAAACGCTATCTTTCAATTTATGAGTACCTAAAATTTTGGTGACATAATACATAAATTGAATCTGGTCTCTTTTTAATTTACTTTTCTTTCACACTTTTAACAATACTGCATCTACTTGAAATTCTTAATAAAAGAATTATCTTCAGACCATGATCATTGCAAGTTACACACCCTCATTTCACTGTAATACTAAATTCAACACTAAAAATTTAATTTCTGATACTGTATCAATAAATTTAGATTAGTAATATATACAATAAGTGTCTCACCTGCAAGAGTATGATATGGCTGCAGGATGGTGATGGAGGTAGATTGGATATGTGGGTAGTGATGCAGCAAGAAGTAAGGGTGGTGATGGAGTATGGGTGGTGCTAGCATCATTGTCCATAAATTTCAAGACTATCATTAATTATTCTAGGTCTTGTGAAGGATAAGACTTGGAGACCAGTAATGTACTATCACTGAAAATTCTAGTTCCTGTGAAGAACAAGCCTTGGAGACTTGTTACGTCTATTGAGCGAAGGTGCTGACATGGCAAAGATGGCAGTACAGTGGGGGTGGCAATGAAGCAATGATGGTGATAGTTTTGTTGTTCTAATATTTCAAAACAGTTGGTAAGTGAAGACTAAATTCAATGAATGGAAATCAATGCTTTGCAAATGATGATATACAATGACAAGAGCAATGCAATACTGTAATACAACAGCAAAATTTTGTCACAGTGCCTGTGGTGGTAAAACCTTTACTAATAAGCAAATATTATGACATGGTTTTATATTTTCCTACATACAGCAGTTCTAATTCTTTTATTTTGGATCCACACCTGCTTCTAATGATAACTTTGATAACAGATCCATCATCATCAGCCTCTTTCAGACAGACAAGAATCCTGAGCAATCAACAACTGTCAAATACAGAAAGATCCTCCAAGACAAATCCAATAATACATCTAATCATAATATTCACACTTGAAAACTGGACAAACAATACAAAATCATTTAAATAAAATAATTTACTTTATTCACTTTGGAATCTATACAATATATACATCGCATCCTTATAATCAATACTTGTACAAGTCCAGTCTGACAATTATGAAAAATAGACTGTGTTGAGCCTGCTAAGCCTGTAGGTCTGAGCATGAACTTTGTTATTATTACTGGAAGGTGTGCATTTTATAGTTTAAACAGAAAACAAAACTCAGCAAAAAATCTGAGGAAAATGTATCTCTGAATTCTGTATGACAACAAATGCAACGAATCTAAAGCCATATTAAATTCTCTAGGTGTGATCACTTATATCAGAATAGGAGGCAAAAACAAATGCTATTATCAAAGGGGAAGCAGTACACATTTCATGGCACAAATGTTTAATCTTTAATCTTCTTTAACTGTCAAGAACTTCAATCAGTTTATGATATAAAAGAAGTACAAAAAATTCCCTTCTGAATTACCATGCTCTGAACCAAACAAGTGTAAATAAATGTCTTACTAAATGATGAACAGTGACTTACCTCTAGTCGTGTACAAACTATTGCAACTTAATGGTTCCTTACGATAAGTGGTGATGGAGCAAAGAAGATGCCGTGTCTCTTTTCTTTACCCTTCAATAATTACACAAAACTTAATTGGTAACTGGAATACTAAAGTTTTTGTGATGATTCTGCTATACTGATTCACGGAAAAAGACAGGAATAAATTTTTCTGGGAATTTAACAGTTACTAATGGCATAGAATTAGGTAAACACCAATGATTCACAGACATAAGAGAAAATGTAATGATATCTACCCATGCCTCCCAAACCCCATCCCACTAAAGCAAGTGTATGTTTGAACGTGATAAAAGGTAAGTTTGGTCACCGTACAAGTACATATCTCAAGACATTCAGAAGGCATTTCAAGAGGTTACCAAAACCTATTCATCTATCAACATCTCTGATGTCTGTTTCCTCCGGGAACTCCCTCAAGAGGATGGCCACAGCAGAAGTCTCCATAATTGGTGAACTCTAGTGCTGCTTCTCCACTTTTAGTGCCTCACTCTTTCACAAGCCACTGGCAGAGGGCAACTCTATTGCAAGTATATGAAAACCTCATGTATAAATGGTATAAAATATGTTATGGTCCAATGTGTTCTGCAGTGGCAATTGCATTAAAATCTTCACATAGATGAAAACAATAAATGTATAATATTTGTAACAGTTCTTACTTTAACAAAGTGCTCAATACTGAAATGATGCATGGAGCAAATATCTATATATTCAAAATGTACTTTCTTAAAAGCATTATAATAATTTCAACATCCCTAAAGTAAGGTTAATTTTTCATATCAATAAAGGTAACTAAAAGATCCAATAATTATCCACAAAACTATATTTAACATTAATAAAAAATACAAGTCGTTCAGTATTAACCTTTGCAACATGTCACATTACCTTTGAAGTAATGCAACATTGTACAGAAAATCTGGCCTAGTACATTTAAGTAAGTACATAGCCCCTGCCATGTCAAAAATAACTGTTAAAAGATTTCAAGGTAGTGTTATACTTTGAAATTAGCAATATAACACATCACTACATAACTTACAAGTATTTATGAATCACATTTATAACTCCTGTGCAATTCCCTTGCTCTTCCACTTGCTAGTAATCATATCTTGCTCCTTTTTCCCTGAAAAAAAATAAGAGTAACAACAGCCAATAATAAAAAAAATTAACAAGATTCAAAACATTTTATATGACTGTCATTCTAAACTTATATTCATTATACATAATCGTTGTTTCCCAAAACAGAAAGGTCATTCTAAACTAAAGAATAATATTACACTTCAGTACAAGGTAACCTTTTTTCATCAATTCTTGTAATACAAATCTCTGCATCTTTACAGTTAGCATGTTCCTTCTACCTGTCAATCAACCTATATCATAAAAGCCCTTTTTCTACATTCAAAGATTCTTGCCTTATATTTGGATTACTGACCATTACCAGGAGAGAACCTACTATCAAATGCTCAAAACATATACTAAAGATTCCTACATGTACAGCAAATCAAACACAAGCTGTTTCCAACTGTTTTACTGGCAAGACAGCAGCTCTGGTTTTGAAGACTTTCCATAGAAAAAAAGTCTTATCTGTTCCGCTATCAATCACAACAAAATACTACACACATAATGATTATCCTTTTACATCAATAACTAAATGGAAACATTTAAAGCCATTCAGTCAAGTGTAGGTTAAACTATACTTGTCCAGAGCAATCAAATAAATGAAGTGGATAGTAATGCAATGCTTCCTGCAACTTGAAACCCCAAAGTTCAGAAAAAGTCTATTACAAAACTAAACTGTGTTTTTGAGCCTAGCAGGTGTGCTGAAATTACCTATGCCAGTTCTTGCTGACTTTCCCCACATTAACAAAGTAACATCAGGAGGGGATACTATATCCTTTAAGGAAAAATTCTAACTTTACAACTTCTGTTCCTACTTTCAAAATAATAATAAGGGAAGGAAGGATTGGTTACCATGCATAAAATCATTCTATTATTCTGGAAAATTTCTTAAGAACATTCTAAGCTTTTTCTTTCTATTGCCCTTTTATATTTCTAATTCAAGTCCTGGATTCAATGAAGTTTTGTACATGTCTGGGGCATATGACATTAAACAAAGATCTATCTATTCATCTATTTTATTATACTTAGTCACTGTCTCCTGCGTTAGCAAGGCAGTGCAAGGAAACAGAAGAAAGAAAGGCCCAACCCTCCCACATACACATGCATATACATAAACGCCCGCACACGCACATATACATACCTATACATTTCAACGTATACATACATATACATATTAACACATGTACATATACATCACATTCTTCAATACTCCCAGAACCTTTGCTCCCCTCCCCCACCCTGTGACTTATTTCCTCTTTATTGATTCCACCCGCTGCCCAATCCACTCCCAGATATCTAAAACACTTCACTTCCTCCAGTTTTTCTCCATTCAAACTTACCTCCCAGTTTACCTGTCCCTCAACCCTTCTGAACCTAATAACCTTGCTCTTATTCACATTTACTCTCAGCTTTCTTCTTTCACACACTTTACCAAACTCAGTCACCAAACTTCTGCTCAGTCACCAAATTCTGCAGTTTCTCACACAAATCAGCCAGCAATGCTGTATCATCAGCGAACAACAAATGATTCACTTCCCAAGCTCTCTCATCCACAACAAACTGCATACTTGCCCCTCTCTCCAAAACTCTGGCATTCACCTCCCTAACAACCCCATCTATAAACAAATTAAACAACCATGAAGACATCACACACTCCTGCTGCAAACCGACATTCACTTGGAACCAATCCTTTCCTCTCTTCTTACTCGTAGACATGCCTTACATCCTCGATAAAAACTTTTCAATGCTTCTAGCAACTTACCTCCCACACCATATACTCTTCATACCTTACACAGAACATCTCTATCAACTCTATCACATGCCTTCTCCAGATCCATAAATGCTACATACAAATCCATCTGCTTTTCTATGTATTTCTCACATACATTCTTCAAAGCAAACACCTGATCCACAAATCCTCTACCACTTCTGAAACCACACTGCTCTTCCCCAATCTGATGCTCTGTACATACATGCCTTTGCCCTCTCAATCAATACCCTCCCATATAACTTCCCAGGAATACTCAACAAACTTATACCTCTGTAATTTGAACACTCACATCTATCCTCTTTGCCTTTGTACAATGGCACTATGCATGCATTCTGCCAATCCTCAGGTAACCTCACCATAAGTCATTTTTTTTTTTTTTTTTGCTTTGTCGCTGTCTCCCGCATTTGCGAGGTAGCGCAAGGAAACAGACGAAAGAAATGGCCCAACCCACCCCCATACACATGTATATACATACGTCCACACACGCAAATATAAATACCTACACAGCTTTCCATGGTTTACCCCAGACGCTTCACATGCCTTGATTCAATCCACTGACAGCACGTCAACCCCGGTATACCACATCGCTCCAATTCACTCTATTCCTTGCCCTCCTTTCACCCTCCTGCATGTTCAGGCCCCGATCACACAAAATCTTTTTCACTCCATCTTTCCACCTCCAATTTGGTCTCCCTCTTCTCCTCGTTCCCTCCACCTCTGACACATATATCCTCTTGGTCAATCTTTCCTCACTCATTCTCTCCATGTGACCAAACCATTTCAAAACACCCTCTTCTGCTCTCTCAACCACGCTCTTTTTATTTCCACACATCTCTCTTACCCTTATGTTACTTACTCGATCAAACCATCTCACACCACACATTGTCCTCAAACATCTCATTTCCAGCACATCCAACCTCCTGCACACAACTCTATCCATAGTCCACGCCTCGCAACCATACAACATTGTTGGAACCACTATTCCTTCAAACATACCCATTTTTGCTTTCCGAGATAATGTTCTCGACTTCCACACATTCTTCAAGGCTCCCAGAATTTTCGCCCCCTCCCCCACCCTATGATCCACTTCCGCTTCCATGTTTCCATCTGCTGCCAGATCCACTCCCAGATATCTAAAACACTTCACTTCCTCCAGTTTTTCTCCATTCAAACTCACCTCCCAATTGACTTGACCCTCAACCCTACTGTACCTAATAACCTTGCTCTTATTCACATTTACTCTTAACTTTCTTCTTTCACACACTTTACCAAACTCAGTCACCACCTTCTGCAGTTTCTCACATGAATCGGCCACCAGCGCTGTATCATCAGCGAACAATAACTGACTCACTTCCCAAGCTCTCTCATCCCCAACAGACTTCATCCTTGCCCCTCTTTCCAAAACTCTTGCATTCACCTCCCTAACAACCCCATCCATAAACAAATTAAACAACCATGGAGACATCACACACCCCTGCCACAAACCTACATTCACTGAGAACCAATCACTTTCCTCTCTTCCTACACGTACACATGCCTTACATCCTCGATAAAAACTTTTCACTGCTTCTAACAACTTGCCTCCCACACCATATATTCTTAATACCTTCCACAGAGCATCTCTATCAACTCTATCATATGCCTTCTCCAGATCCATAAATGCTACATACAAATCCATTTGTATGTATTTAAGTCATACATAACTTAAATATCCTTACCAACCAGTCAACAAACACAGTAACCCCTTTTTTAATACATTCCACTGCAATACCATCCAAACCCACCACCTTGCCAGCTTTCATCTTCCACAATGCTTTCAATACCTCTTCTCTGTTCACCAAACCATTCTCCCTGATATCCATGAAATATAATGGTCTGTGTAACAGTTCCTATCATATTATGTGCTTGATTTCATGGCATTCTAAAGGTTTCAAGAAAAACAGCTAAATATACATTAAAATCTAATAACATGATAAATACTTACGGAATACCAGAACCTCCATCAGTGTCCTTGCGTCTCTTCAGGATCTGCTGGATCTGTTGCCACTCTCTGTTCAGCTCAGCATTACGATCTTTCTCCTTATTTCCCCCTATACGGCGAGTTTTCCGACCATCTGCCATCTTCACACCATACTGAAAAGCAGCTTTTGGCATAGCTTCTCGTTGATTCATGTAATCACTGTATTCTTCTTGTGTATCGAAGTCCCAACGACCAACTGGACCTTTCTTGTTACCCTTAAATTGAGAATGGAAAAACCATGTAATTCAGTTTCTATGGATATTCTTCACATCAAATGCCTGACTATGGATGCTTGCTTGGTAAAATACCTGAAAGTGTACCACAAATGTACTTCCTCACATTAGACACTTCTATCTAAACTTTTGCTTGGAAGGAAAACAACATCCAAGGCAATGCAGACAACCCATCCTTCAGTTTATGGTAACTACATTGCCAACGGATGAAACCAAATTAATATCTACAGGATCTAATGGGAATAGTGCAGAAGAACACCTCCTCAATGTTTCAGCTTAAAGCAAAGCAAGGTAGAAATGTAATTCAAACTCAAAATGTCTTCACCTCAAAAATAAAGCCCCTAAAATATATGGAGGCTGTAGTAAAGGGGTTTGTCAAAACTTCAAAAAAATATTTTTGGCTCATCAATTACTGTGAAGGCAAGAGCCAAGGAAGGGGTAGCACCACTGTTGTAGATGGGGAAAGAACTCTACCCAATTATTCCTTGCTGGGAAAAGAATTCTACCCAATTACTCCTTGTGCGTTGTAGAAAGTAACTGAGAGAGGTAGGAGCATGGGGTTTGAAACCTTCCCATTCTTGTACTTCAATTCATAAAAGATGGAAGAGAAGAAGGAGCCAAATGAGGAGTGCTCAGGCTGGGGGTTTAAATGAGTGTGGAGATAACCAAGACGAGAAGAGAGGAGAAATAATTGATGTTTGAGGAGTGGAACCTGGATGTTCTAGCTCTGAATGAAAAAAGCTCGAGGGTAAGGGTGAAAAATAGTTTGAGAATGTCTTAAGGGTAGAGTTAGTGGGGGCAAGAGACAGAAAAGGGTTGCTCTACAACTCAATGTGAAAAAGTGTATGGAAAAGAACTCCAGATTATTGTGTGCCAAATTAAAGTGGATTAAGAGAGATGGATTATTATTAGTGCTAATGCACCAAGTCATGAGAAGAATGATGAAAAGAGGTGAGCTGAGTAAGTGCATCAGCAATTTTGATGCAAGAGGCCAGGTACTGGTGAATGACAAAAGAGGTGAGAGTAAACAAAGCTAAGGGAGTGGGTGAGGAATGGAAGGTATTTAAGGAAGCAGTGCTGGCACGTGCAAGAGAAGTGTGGGGCATGTAGTAAGTTAAAGGTGGGCAAGTGAAAAAGGGTACTGACAGGAGGGATGATGAAATGAAGCCACTAGTAAAATGATCCACCAAATCAATACCATTGTCATTATTGCCCTAGAAACAATCATTTACTTGCTGGGATTAGCACACACAGCTGCATGCCTACTGCAGAAAGTAGCAAGCAAACACACATGGGAAAGACAACACTGTAAGTTCCCCCTCTGTGTTATATGTGTAACTTAAAGTGCAAATTTTTTTACCCAATGCTAATTACAGCTGCCTGTAACATAGGCATCTCTACATAATGAGAAAGTGCACTTTTGAATTTAAATGAGGACAGGAAGAATCAATCTATCTAATAAAGTAAAACCACAATAGCCATGCTGAAGCCATAAAAATATGGTTACAACTGTAATCTAGATATGGTGCAGTTATGCTAAACTTTGTTTGTCAAGGCCTTAATTACTGCACAGAAATCAAATCACCTCCAAAATCAACTCAAAGAACACCACAGACCTTGACCTTGGACCTTCAGACCCCAAAAGTATCATTCACTGGTTTCGTTATAGAAAATTTTAATAAAATCTAACACCAAGCTTTCCAGTTATTTTGTGGCCACTAAACTGTGGACAGACATACTGACAAAAAAAGTGATTACTATTGGGCACCCTAAAACTTCACTTTAAAGAGCCTTAATCAAGGTGAGCATTATAGACTATATCAGAGTTCAGTAATTTCATATAAGTACAGCAAGTGGACAGAATTTTCTGAAAAATGCTAACAAATGACAGTGATATCATGGAAAAAAGTGAGTACAGAAAGATGAATATAAAGTAAAGTAAACCTTCAATTTTACGGACCAACACAATGGATTTTGAATTCGTTGGACCAGGCAAATAATAATCAATTAATAATGATGAAAAAAATCTCAAATGCTGCACCCTGCACATTTCATATCACACAGTTTTTGGTAGCAAGTGTGGTATACTCGCTTTGTTTCAGTCTAAGTCTGCCTCATGATATCGTGCAGTCAGGTTGTATACAAAGAATTGTGACTTTATTTATTAAATAATTTTGCAATCCCTATGATTCAAAATGGCATCAAGTGATATCAGAGTTAAAAGGAAGTGTGTGAACTGTATACTGTATTAAAAAATGGCCCATAGGTTACATTCAATTTAGCAGACTTTTAGCATTAACAAACACCCCCTCCCCCAATTAGTCTGTTAAATCAAGGTTTTACCGGATTGCAATGATAAAAGCTATAACAGCAGAAGTACAAATGATATACAAAGTCTATAATGGTGATTACATAAATCACTATGTACAATCTGAGAAGTAAGAGAACAAGAACCACTAATGTCCTCACACTAACTCTTCCGAAAAACTAACCATGTCCATCTTCGTGTAGTCAGCTTCATCATCTGAATCATCAATGGCATCTTGCATCTCTGCCATACCAGGGTAACACTCAGTGTAGTAGTCATCCACCACCAACAAACTGTTCACTCTGAAATTATTTTTCACTTTTCAATTTTCAATTGCAATAAAGTGAAAAACAGAGTCAAAAACATATAGTGGTAATGCAGTTCACAATGAAATTACTCGGGGCTGTGCAAAATCATCAATGCCAACAATGTTTTTCCAGGCAATACTGAATCACGATAAATGGACCTACAACCAACACTTAACAACATTAGATTTTTTGTTGTAAAAATTATGTTATAAAATAATATATAAAATAAATATCAAGATTTTCTTTGGGTAGAAGTAGTCAATAGAAACATTAGCTAGGAGCCTCTGCAAAAAATAGTGTTAGACTTGCCCTCTGCCAGTGGCCTGTTAAGGGTAAGGCACTAAAGGCTAAGAAGCTGCAATATAGTTCACTAGTTATAGGGACTATTGCCTAACTACCCTCCTGAGGGAGTTCCAGAATGGAACAGATGTCAGATATAGATAGATAGATATCGAGAGAAATAAAATCACAGACATCATATATCGTTATAATCATATAAAATCATGCAAGTTACATCTTATAATTCTATCAGTTTCCCATTTACCATACTCACACTCACTGTTTCTCAAACTATGAGAATGAACACACAATAACTGAGTTTAAGAATGAAGTGTGTATGAAAAAATGTAAATAATGAAGAAAAATACTTACTGTTTTGGCTGTTGTTGCTGTTGTGTAGGTAATTGTTGTTGCTTGCTGTGTTTGTTGCTGTTGTGTCACCTGTTCCTGTGGCTGCTGAGGGGCCTGAGGGACCTGTTTGTCAGCATTTATATCTGCTCCAGTGGGCCACTGTGCCTGTAACCTCTCCTCTGCAGCACGCATCTCATTCTTCACTTCTTCATGAGCTGAACGGCTGAAGTATGAACGGGGTTTCCTTTCTCTATCATGTTCTCGATCACGATCATGCCTGAAATGCATCATGTATCTAATGTTTAATATATCAATATATATCTTTTCATGCATCTTCACTATTTCCAGCATAAGAGAGGTAGCATCAGGTACACATGACTGACCCTTAAAGGAAAAAAATCCTCGCTTGGCTCCTTCCTCTTTTCTTTCATTTGAAAATCAATACAGCAGGGGAGGATTTTAAGCTCTCAATTCCTAACTCTCTTAGCATCCTTCTACAATAAACAGGAGAAACATGGCCAGCATTCTTTCTCCCCTATTCCTGGGAATAATATCTATATACAATTACCTATTTACTAATGGTGCCATATTTCATATGTTTCCAGTGCTACCTGACAACATGGGAAAAGGCAAACATGAAAAATATACTCATATATTTTCCTAAATATCTTCCAGTATGTTGCTGGACACATCAAACAGAAACTCAATCAAACAACAGTCTTTGTAAAGCTCTTCACATTCCTATATGATGAAACCCTTTGAAGAAATAAATAAACAGTATCTCATATAATCTTTCTTATTTACCACTTATTTTCCTTACCCCTATCTCCATTAACTTATATCATCTGAGTTCAAAAAAGTCTTTTCTTTCTTTCTATCATAACTGTGTGAAGTCTGGCACCTTAGCAAGGTAATGCCAGGAACACACAACTGAACCTTAGATGAAAAATCCTTTCCTAACTCCTTACCTCTTTTGGAAGCTACAACGGGAAAGGATTTCCAGCCTCTAAATATCAACACTTTTAGTTACCTTTGATGTATAGGAGATATGTGGGTATTATGATATTATCATTTGTATGCTCATTAAGATATTTAGTCTGACTTTTGGAACTGTTGTAATAAAACTTCATATATTCATACACACAGTGTTTACAAAAAGCCCGGTCCACCTGCCACATATCTCCAAAAGAAATACATGTCTATGGTTTACCGTGGGTACAAGCATATAACGCTCTCAGGGTGATACTGCACATCTGGTCACAGAGATTAATGTTTCTAAGTTTTAGTACCAGCCACCTGTCTCAGGCTATCTTTACTCTTCTAGGCTGCCCCTTCATTTTGGGAATATCACTTCTACGCTCTGAATTTCTTTCACCTTTCCTTTCTAAGGACTAGAATGCCTCAGGCTATCTTCAATCTTCTAGGGTGGCACTTCATTTTGGGAATATCACTTCTGGGCTCTAAATTTCTTCCACCTTACCTTTCTAAGGAGTAGAAAGCCCAAATTCTTTCCAGGAAGTTAGAAAATGTGGATAGACTAGAGAATTCTAGGTACTCTGAGCACTCAGAATGCACAATCAGGTGGCTGCTTCCTGCAATATCTCATTAGTGTCTTGCCTCATTCAGGAGATGAAGAACCTATTGACCCAAAAAATGGGCCTCAAATGCTTTAGAAGCCCTCCTAATTCCATGCCTTGATGTCTACAGATAGAAATCATGGCCAAAGCAGAGATGACAAAGTACAAAATTATAAGTGAGACCACTTCTGAAAATGTATAGGGAGGCAAAGTTTTTTTTACAGACGATGAACTACCTTCCATTGGAATATTTTTCCGTCTCAATGATTTTCATATCTGTGTTTGCTTGTCTGTGATTTTCATTGCTCTTTGAAGAGTGCTGTTTTATATCTTCTGGTTAAGTAACTTTCTAGCTAGCTCTGTCAACATCTCCACTAAAAAATGTACGGATGAAGTGAAGAAGGCTTTGGGGTACTGGGGTCCGCATATTCAGGAAGTGGTGGGGCATGCATTTGATAGGATGAACAGGAGTGATGTGATATACTAGGAGCAACGGCAAAGTGCTGTTCATGGGCTGAACCAGGGAATATGTAGTCAAGACAAATCATGAAATAATATGTTGGGCTTGGCTGGGGATAGCAGGCTCTAGTTTTGGTTTTCATAAATGATAGCTAGAGACAAAATGTGTTGAAATGCACTGTACATTTGTTCCTAATGTTGTCTCACTAAGATGAAGAAAAAAGTTAACATTTTGTTATTTGCTGCATAAAGTATATTCAAAATTATTTATCATTTATTATACTTTATCGCTATCTCCCGCATTAGCAAGGTAGCACAAGGAAACAGACAAAAGAATGGCCCAACCCACCCACGTACACATGTATATAAATAAACGCCCACACACGCACATATGTATACCTATACATTTCAACGTATACATACATATACATATATACACGTGTACATATTCATACATGCTGCCTTTGTCCATTCCCGCCGCCACCCCACCACACATGAAATGGCACCCCCCTCCCCCGCATGCATGCGAGGTAGCGCTAGGAAAAGACAACAAAGGCCACATCCATTCACACTCAGTCTCTAGCTGTCATGTGTAATGCACCAAAACCAGCAAAAAACATGATGAGTAAGTCAAATGATGATGGTGTATATACTTCACTAAGTTACTTATTTTTATCAAATGACATTTGTCCTAGCCAATGACACTAGTGCTACCCCAATGATGATGATATTGCAAAACATCACGCCAGCAGTATTTCACAAATAACAAAGATTAACCAACATGATAGTTACACCTAAGTAAATCTCAAATCAACATCAAATATAACTTACCTATCACGATCCCTATCTCTGTCTCTATCACGTTCTCGTCTCTCCTTTTCTCTATCTCTGTCTCGGTCTCCTCTCTCCTTATCCCGGTCCCTGCGGTCACGCTCACGGTCACGATCTCTATCTCTACCCCTTTCACGGTCACGATCACGATCTCCACGATCTTTGTCTCGGTCACTGGCCTTTCCCACAGATGGGACATAGTCACCAATATCTCCATAGATACTGTCATCAGCTCCAGTCCTACCTGCCTGAAAGGACAAGCAAACAATATCTAATCAATTAAAAAAAATTTTACAATAAGAAAGAAAAAATGTGATGAAGAAAGAGCAAGGTGGGGAAGATAAAAGGTTCCTACACCAAAAGATTAAACACATAATACCTATTAACAGAAAGATCACTTATCTAATGCAGTATAAAAAATAAATTATTCAGTAATATTAGAGTGGTAGCACCATAAACAAGTTTGAACTATGAATCTAACATCTAAGAAATACAACTTTTCCCTGTCAACCCTTAAACTGTTATATCTGTCAACTTATGATACACAGTCCAATGCTATTACAAGGAAGTCCTTCTGTGGATAAACAACACTAGAAGCCATCAGACCCCTCTGATGGATAGTAAAAGAAATGTGTGCTGTAGCCACCACATCGAAGTGCATCTGCCCCACTGGCCATGCAAATAGAGTTTTACAAATACTCTTAAATCAATGCATGTAACTTATGAAGACAAGATTTATAAGAAAAATTAATCAAAATTGTGCAACTTATCATCACACCACTGTAATCAATCATCTTAATCTTTTTAAAACTAGGTAAAAAAATAGGTCAATTTACATAGAGAAAAGGTATATGTTAGTTCAATTAGTATATATATTTTACGTTAAAGCCTGCAAAGTTACAGAAAGCGTGCATTGTGTTTAGGCATATATTTTTTTTTTCTTTTTTTTTTTGCTTTGTCGCTGTCTCCCGCGTTTGCCTATCCAGGTGAGGATAGGAATATGTATCTCAGAATATATTCATGTGAAGTCATCTATCAATCTACCTATATCTCTGATGCCTGTTCCAAATGGAACTCCCTTAATGGGGTGGCCACAGCAAGAGCACCCATAACTAAAGAACTCCTGTGCCGCTTCTTAGCCTTTAGTGCTCCACCATGAACAGGCCACTGGCAGAGGGCAAGTCTAGTGCTGTGTTTCCAGAGGCTCCTAACTAATGTTCCTAATGACTACTTCTATCTAATTCTCCTACCTACTACTTCTACCAAATGATCCTACATAAATAATCATGACAGTAAAAATTTTTTTTTTGTACAAATGTCACCTATCCACCTCAATTTAGTCTATTCAAAACTCTACTTATGAGTATGGTTCATATCTTCTGTAAGGAAATAATATTTTTCTGAATTATTATTATTTTTTGTGCACAATATAGAGTCCCTTAGGATCAACTACACAGCTGAAAGGTTAATGCCTTTGCAACAAGGACCCTATGAAATTGTCAGCACACTCACGTATTAAAAGTGAGACCTTTTCAAGTACTGCTTACTGTCTAAGGATAAATTGACACACCACATAAAAAGACTTACAGATTCATTTTTGCCTTTGTCTTTCTTCTTCTGCTTCTTGTTGGTTCGTCCAGTGCGTAGGTATGACAAAATCTGAGTAAGCTTCTGGATTACGATGTCATTGGTTGTAAATGTTGCTTGCATATTCTAGGGAGTAAGAAATTTTAAAAATCAAGAGCATGTTTATAACACTGGAACAAAATGTAATATCTGATGCAGTTTTCTACATGTGCAAGAACATCTAGCTTTTCCTAATCATCTAGTAAACTTTCAACATAAAATGAAATTGGAAAAAAAAAATCTATTCTGTCATAAACTCCATTTCCAATTTTCCAAAGTAATATCAAATCACTTATAACACATCTTCAACCCATGCCCACTGTGTTAAAAGTGAAATATGGAATTTTACACTTAAATATTGTATACAGTTCCTTCTTTTTCACTTAGCACACTCAGTTGATATGTTGAGACCAGCATCTCTATTCAAATTATCTCCACCCACAAAATGATTTCACTGCACCTGCTCCCCACTCATTCCTTTAGAATTGCCCTTTGAACTATCCTTAGCCTTTATCAATACTCTCAATGCATCTACCCATCTCTTCTGTAGTCTATCTCTCCTCCTTGTACCTTTTAATGTACTATCATATACCATCCTGACAAACCATTATCTACCACATATTCTAAACAACCATGTCATCTTTCTGACTTTCAATCAAGTGCCTTTCTAGAGATATTCCCAAGCCACATACCTTTCTCACAACTTCTTTCTTTATTCTCTCCCCCCTCTTATTTCCAATTATAATACACAAGTTATCCATCTCTACAGCTTTTATTCTTTACCTAACCTGACCAACTTGGGTTCCACATCCATACATCAGAAATGGGACAAAATTCTCTTCATGCAACCTTCACACATATGCTAAACTTATAATTTTTCTATTCACAAGAGCTTTCATTGCAATTCAGAATTTTCTCCCTTACATGACTACTTTTAAGTTTAGCTTTCTCACTATCATCCTGACTGAAGTTTACTTGCATATATCTGAACTCATCCACAACTTCCAATTCTTCAAAATGGAAACTGGTATAAATGTAATCTCTCATCCCTTTCAAAATGTGAGTCTTTCATTTATCTGCATTCACTTTTGGCAATCTTCTCCAATACAGTTCACGGAAATGGACCACCCCATTCTTTCCAGTTTTCCTCTGATTTATGTGACAACATGGATAGTTCATTCAAGTTCTCTCTAAAGGACATCTCTAACCCCCTCTTTTCTATCATTATATGGCACATAATCATTTACCTCAATGCCTTGGAGGTCAGCTTTGGAGCGGATGACGGTAGTAGGAATATCACTCTCATTAACTTCATCATCAAGGTCAATGGCATATGCCATACGGCCAGTAAGGAACAAGTCATTAAACTCAGGTGGTTTTGTGTTGAAAATGCTGCTGAAGATGCGACGTCCAAAATTTGTCCTAAAACATGAGAAGTATATATGAAAATATTGTTTAAATAAATCTTTTTCACTCCATCTTTCCACCTCCAATTTGGTCTCCCACTTCTCCTCGTTCCCTCCACCTCTGACACATATATCCTCTTTGTCAATCTTTCCTCACTCATTCTCTCCATATGACCAAACCATTTCAATACACCCTCTTCTGCTCTCTCAACCACACTCTTTTTACTACCACACATCTCTCTTACCCTTTCATTACTTACTCGATCAAACCATCTCACACCACATATTGTCCTCAAACATCTCATTTCCAGCACATCCATCCTCCTCCGCACAACTCTATCCACAGCCTACGCCTCACAACCATATAACATTGTTGGAACCACTACTCCTTCAAACATACCCATTTTTGCTTTCCAAGATAATGTTCTCGACTTCCACACATTTTTCAACGCTCCCAGAACTTTCACCCCCTCCCCCACCCTATGAATTACTTCCGCTTCCATGGTTCCATCCGCTGCCAAATCCACTCCCAGATATCTAAAACACTTCACTTCCTCCAGTTTTTCTACATTCAAACTTACCTCCCAATTGACTTGACCCTCAACCCTACTGTATCTAATAACCTTGCTCTTATTCACATTTACTCTCAGCTTTCTTCTTTCACACACTTTACCAAACTCAGTCACCACCTTCTGCAGTTTCTCACACAAATCAGCCACCAGCGCTGTATCATCAGCAAACAAGAAACAGACTCAGTTCCCAAGCTCTCTCATCCACATCAGACTCCATACTTGCTCCTCTTTCCAAAACTCTTGCATTCACCTCCCTAACAACCCCATCCATAAACAAATTAAACAACCATGGAGACATCACACACCCCTGCTGCAAACCAACATTCACTGAGAACCAATCACTTTCCTCTCTTCCTACTCCTACACATGCCTTACATCCTCGATAAAAACTTTTCACTGCTTCTAATAACTTGCCTCCCACACCATATATTCTTAGTATCTTCCACAGAGCATCTCTATCAACTCTGTCATATGCCTTCTCCAGATCCATAAATGCTACATACAAATCCATTTGCTAGAGTATGTGTGGATCAGGTGTTTGCTTTGAACAATATGTGTAATAAATATTTAGAGAAAGAGTGTATATTGCTTCTAAGTATCTGTAAAAAGTTTATGACAATGATGACTTTATAAAAAGTGTTATGAATATATGATATGGAAGGAAAGCTACAGGAAGCAGTGAAGAGTTCCTACCAAGAGAGTAAGGAATGTGTGTGAGCAGGATGGGAGGAGGGTGGGTGGTTCCAGATGAAGGTGGGTCTACAGAAAAGGTGTGAGATGTCAGAAGAGGTAATTAATGTTATCCAATTAACCTTTTGATTGACAAAAGTGAAATTCTCCTAATAATAATAAAATGAACTCCATTAAAACACATGTCAATAGCCTACCCTTAACAAATACTATAATTCTTCCACTCTCCACACTTTATTCCTAATGACCATAACATCATTATTACCTCTGTTATCTGGCACAGATACTAGAGCCTCACACATATAAGGCCTAATAAAAACACTCTCCTCTTCCACAGGAACTTGAGTAACCTCTTATTCCTGTGATAATCTTTTGAGCTCGGAGCATGAGCTATATTCAAAGCAATGCTCACTTTCTTCAAAAATGAAATCACTCCATTCTTTGAAGAACATTTGGGTATTTTTTGCATATCTTCTAAACATGATGTCATACTGAGATAATTTTTGACAGCAGCATTTGGCCTACAATTATCTTAAATAGACAGATGAATATAAACACACTGAAAAGCCCTCTGATAAAAATTTCTTATGGTTTTCTAATAAGCCCTTTGCCTTTCCCTTCAGAGGATGTAATTCCTTTGATGTAATAAAGACCACTTGATGTTGAAATATCAGTGTACAGGAAAAAACTGCAGTATAGTTCTTGAACAATCAAATCAATCTAACTGGTCATACAAGAAAACATGCTCTATAAGAAAACACTAAAATACAAACAACATTGGTTATAATTACTTGAATAGAAGCTCATCCTCATCTTGAGGGATAACTGCAGATGTTTTCTTTTCTTTTGTTCCATCAGATACAATGGGACGCTCTATTTCTACCAACACCTCAGACTCCTTAAGTTGAATCTCTGATCGTACCTTCTGCAAGAGCGCATAATCCAAACCCTTCACTAAATGAGTGTGCTCCATATCACCACCTAAAAATTTGGACTCTTGGATCATTTGCTTGCGACGCTCAGCAGCATCCAAGCCTCTGAAATGAGAAATAAACAAACATTACAAGAATATATTCATTACCATCAAGCCAGACTAACTCACAAAGGTATCACCTTGCTTTTTTTCTGTGGTGTACAAATTTTCAAGAAGTCTGGATCCTAAAGAAAGCAGTAATACAGGGTAGTATGAGGAAGAGAGATGAGTTCTGGGGAGTTTTAGGACAGGCATTGTTGGTAAGTTTCCAGATGTTCAGGTATTTGTGTAACAGGGAGCAACTGAAGAAATCTATAAGCTTTTGGAATGCAACTGGGTCAAAGTATTTCATGTTAATTTGACAGGGCCTGTTCTTTTAGTTACAAGTGCACTGCAAATATCAGTGAAAATGAAGGATGGGTCAGCAGTTGATGCAAGATGGAATTTATTTAAGTCTTACAAAACTTTCCTGTTAAGGGGTGTGGTTGTTTTGTAACTGCCTTCTGAGTATTGCTTCATGAGTATGACTGCATATCCTAAGAAGTAAGTTGTTGATTTAGGTTGGAAGTACTTTCTATGTGGGGACTAGAGTGGTGTGGGAGGTATGAATTTTTATTTTTCTAAGCCAGGGTTGGGTACTGGAGGTTCTCCCATTTGTAATGTTAAAGGATGAGCACCAAAATAGAACATTTGCATTTCCAATAAAACTTTCAGTCACTCTTTTAACCCTGGACAGACACAAATCCCGCAAACACCCTTTAGTTATCTTGAATGGAAAATCACTTCCACTAAACAAAACATCACCTGTCCAAGGTATCAAGGTATATGCTCTCAGAACCCTACCTGACACAAGTTTTGGAAAAGAAAAGGAGTCCCTTAACTCAGGAAATAGCGATTAAGAGTGGAAAACAATATTTTTTCATACTTGTTCCTGTTTCCTGCATCATCAAGGTAGTGTCAAGTTCCATGCACCAAAACCACAGCCTTTTATCGACAATCAGGCCCCACAGACCTTACCATGGTTTCACCACTGCTTCACCTGGTCTGGTTCAGTCAACTGACAGTGTTGACCTCTGTATATCACATCATTCAAATTCACACTTTCCCATGCAAGCCCATTCACCCTCCTGTGTGTTCATGCCCTAATTACATAAAATCTGTTTTACTCCATTATTCCATCTCTAATTTGGTATCTCCCTTCTTGTCCCCTACATTTAAGACACATATATCCTCCTTATCAATCTCTCCTCACTCATTCTTTCCATATGTTCAAATCATTTCAGCTCTCTCAACCACACTCTTTTTATTACTACACCTCTCTCTTAACCTTCATCACATACTTGATCAAACCACCTCTCACTACATTTCGTCCTCAAATATTTCATTTTCAACACATCCACATTCCTCTGCACATCCTATCCTTATCCATAGCTCATGCCTCACATTTATACATCATTGGGACCACTATACCTTTAAATGCACCCATTTCTACCCTCCCAGATAAAGACCTCTCCCTTTCCATACATTCTTCAATGCTTCCAGAACCTTTACCACCTCACCCATCCAATGACTTGCGTCTGCTTTCGTGGTTCCATTTGCTGCCATAATCACTCTCAAGTATCTAAAACACTTTCCTTCCTCCAAATTTTCTCCATTCAACTCACATCCTAACTAACCTGTCCCTCCACCCTGCTAAACCTAATAACCTTGCTTTTATTCACATTTACTCTCAACTTTCTCTTATCAAACAGTCTTCCAAACTCAGTCACTAACTTCAGCAGTTTTTCACTCAAATCTGCCACCAGTGCTATGACATCAGTATACAATAACTGACATTTCCCAGACCCTTTTATCTTCAACAGATTACACACTTGCACCTAACTTACCATGCCATCTAAAAACAAAGTGAACACCCATGGTGACACGTCAGTGAGGTAGCCCCAGGAACACACAAAGAAACAACCTATGGAAATCTTATAGAACCAAATTCAACAAGATATTCAGCTTAATGGGATAAGATTTTAACACTGGGAAATTATGTACTTATATATCTGTCAGTAGGGGTGAGGGTCAAGTCAATTGGGAGGTGAGTTTGAATGGAGAAAAACTGGAGGAAGTGAAGTGTTTTAGATATCTGGGAGTGGATCTGTCAGCGGATGGAACCATGGAAGCGGAAGTGGATCATAGGGTGGGGGAGGGGGCGAAAATTTTGGGAGCCTTGAAAAATGTGTGGAAGTCGAGAACATTATCTCGGAAAGCAAAAATGGGTATGTTTGAGGGAATAGTGGTTCCAACAATGTTGTATGGTTGCGAGGCGTGGGCTATGGATAGAGATGTGCGCAGGAGGATGGATGTGCTGGAAATGAGATGTTTGAGGACAATGTGTGGTGTGAGGTGGTTTGATCGAGTAAGTAACGTAAGGGTAAGAGAGATGTGTGGAAATAAAAAGAGCGTGGTTGAGAGAGCAGAAGAGGGTGTTTTGAAATGGTTTGGGCACATGGAGAGAATGAGTGAGGAGAGATTGACCAAGAGGATATATGTGTCGGAGGTGGAGGGAACGAGGAGAAGAGGGAGACCAAATTGGAGGTGGAAAGATGGAGTGAAAAAGATTTTGTGTGATCGGGGCCTGAACATGCAGGAGGGTGAAAGGAGGGCAAGGAATAGAGTGAATTGGAGTCATGTGGTATACAGGGGTTGACGTGCTGTCAGTGGATTGAATCAAGGCATGTGAAGCGTCTGGGGTAAACCATGGAAAGCTGTGTAGGTATGTATATTTGCATGTGTGGACGTGTGTATGTACATGTGTATGGGGGGGGGGGTTGGGCCATTTCTTTCGTCTGTTTCCTTGCGCTACCTCGCAAACGCGGGAGACAGCAACAAAGTATAAAAAAAAAAAAAAAAAAAAAAAAAAAAAAAAAAATCTGTCAGTATGAAAATGCTTCTCTGACATGCCAGATTCAACCAATATACACTGAGAGCTTGAGACTACTGTCCAAAATATATCCTAAATGATTAAATTTTGCTGGAAAAGGAAAATGTTGCTTTCATCAGAAGAAAACAACTATATAATACCATTCACACAAGACAAATTATTGTCAAAGTGAGAGTAGACATACGATTTAAGATCTGGGGCTACTGCTCGATATCCTCCCATGCCAGCCTGAGAGGGGTCTTCTGCTTGATAGTCAGGGTTTTTCCCTTCACGTCTCTCTTTAGCTCTATCACGGTACTTCTCTGCCAACTCTGCCATCTTTTCTTCCTCTTCCTTCTTGATCTTTGCATAGTAACTGGAAAAAATAATCAAAATGGTTAAAAATACACAGGTTAATGAGACCTTGTTATTTTACTACTAAATACCCAATAATCTCCATAAACTTTCATATATCAACAGTAAATAATCCTGACTACAAAGAGCATTCTTGAAATTGGTCAGGGTGACCAGCAGAGTGGCAGAAGGTTCTCTGTTGTAAATAAACTGCCTGAAGGTGTGGACTCCAGCCTGAATACTTTGCAGATGATGTAATGGTCATGAGGGAAGTCATAAGTGAAGAGGATTGCATTAGCTTACAAGGAGACCAAAACAGACTCCACCATTGGTCTGATACATGGTTGATGATATTCAACCCAAGCCATTGTATGTAATGAGATCAGGACAAAATAAAAGACCTCCATACAGTTATTATCTAGCTAAAAACAGGCTTCAGGATTCTGTATGTGAGAAGGACTTGGGAGTCGACATCACCCCTAACCTGTTAACAGAGTCCCATAGTTAGAGAATGGTAAAGGAGACAAAATGACTTCTGGCAAACATTAGAATATTTAGTAAGCTGTTCATATCCTACATAAGGCCAAAACAAATATATGCATCTCAAGTTTGGTAACTGCACACATTCTGGCAGCAGAGCACCACAGATTAAAGCATGTGCAGAAGACATAACCAATGTCTCACCAAGCTGAGTTATACATCATTCTATTCAGAAAATTACATTCCAGATAACCATTATAATAAACTCAAGAGATATTCTTTTTTGAATATGAGAACATCCTGCACACAGAGTATTCATGAATATGATGAATGTTACACTGAGAGGGTTCAAAGATAATGACTTCAGGTATTTCTTTTTGAAAAAAAAATTACCACAAAATGATAATGTTAATATTCCCTGTACCTTTTTTTCTTCTTTCTCTCTGCAGCTCGGACATCATCTTTATTTTCCCGTCGCTGAGTAGGTGGCTCAGTACTTGATGTTTTGGTTCCAGCGGAAGAAAGTGTTTCTTTTTGACTCCCTGCTGGAATGCGGGGAGTCATCAACAACTTTCGGAAGTCTGCATTAGTAAGGCGCTGGGGTCTGAAAATATAAAAAGAAAGAAGTTACAATAATTATCAAGTTTACACATTAATTAGAACTCTGTCAACCGAACAAAAATACTCTCAAATATATACATCTAAAAAAATCATGACAAAAATATAATGAAACATTTCCCACATACTGCAGCAACAATTTGGCATAAATGGGTTGAGAGTAACCAAAGCAATGGAACTCTGCTTAACAAACTCAACATAAACAAGATAATTTACATAAAGAAGCAAAGTTGCAACTGGCACTTGAGAATTAATCTATACAATATTCATAAGGGATGAATTCAGTACTTATAAAAAGAAACACATGTACACACACAAAAAAGCAGTCACTCTGAAATTAGCTTTAGAAAGGCTTAGAAGGAATTAGAAAATGATATTACCTAATGAATGCCACTGATACCTCACGGTAAGAAAAAGAAAAGCATTAAGGGTCACTTGAGATCTACAACCTTTGTATATGACACGATGAGATAGGCTAAGTCTTACTTCGGGGAAATTCTATGATTTGAAATTCTTAATAACATTTCATCAACCACAAATTGATATAGGGAAATTTCAAGTCTTTTTTATGATGATCACTAACTAATTTTCATCCATTACTGGACTCCACCTGCAAGTGATTAAACTGCAAACAAGGAGTTATCCTCAGTAACGGATGTATCAATGTCAATGAATGGAAAGGAGTACAATACAGTAAAAGTCTGGTTAGTATACAAGTTAAGTTGTATGGGAAAGTGGTGACTAAAAGGGCAGTAGCATACTCAGAGCATCTGGGGAGGAATAATGTGGGTTCTGGAGTGGCAGATGATGTGGGGAACTGATGTTTGCTTTGAAAAATTTGTGTGAGAAATACTTGGAGAAATAGAGGGATTTGTACATAGCATTTATCGAACCAAAGAAGGCAAATGATAAGGATGACAGAGATGCCTTGTTGGTGTTATGGATATACAGTGCAGAAGTAAAGTTCCCAGATGCAGTGCGGAGCTTTTACATGGAGAGCAAAGCATTGTGCATGTAGAAGAGGGTGACTGGTTCCAAGTGAAGGTGGGTCTGCATCATGGATGTTTAACATCACCATAGCTGTTTAACCTGTTCACAGATGGAGTGGTGAAAGGGGTTGGCCAATGGTATGCTGGTGTTGGGGGAACCTGGGATTCAAGTAAGCTGCTGTTTGCTGATGAAGTGGCCGTGGAGACAGATTTGAGAGTTTGGGAGAATGCATGAAAGATGGAAGTTATGATTTAATGTGAACAAAAATAAGGTAATGAACTTTAGCAGAGAGCAAGGCAAAATAATAATGTGATTCTGCGGGGATAGAATCAGGAAGAAAATGAGTGCTTTAGGTACCTGAAAGTGGACATGACAGTGGAGAGAATCACAGGAGTTAAAGAGGATCACAAGAGGGTAAAAAGGGCAAAGGTCATAGGTGCTCTTAGGAGTGTGTGGAAGGAAAAGTCATTGTCTATCAAGACAAAGATGAATATGGTTGAAGGTACAGTCATCCCATGATGCCAGGTGGATGTGACTCTTGAGCCCTGCATGCAAAAGAAAAAGAGCGTAGATGTCTTATGTGTAGAAATGAAATGCCTGATGATGATGTCTGGGATAAGGAAGGTTGATGGTGTAGGAAGTAACAAAATAAAAGCAAGGTGTGGTAGTAAGTGCAGTAAGACTGAGGTAGTCTTACTCATGATATGCTTTGGACTTATGGAGGGAATGAGTGAACAAAGATTGAAAAAAAGGATCTACAAAACTGAGGTGGAAGGAGTAAGAGGGAAGAGTGGACCAAGAAGGAGATGGAAGGATGAAGTAAAAGAAGCTTTGAAGTGCCAGGGCCTGAAAATTCAGGAGAGAGAAGCACGCATGCATCCGAAAAAATAAGAGTTATGTGGTGTATGGGGTGATATGCTCTCAATGGGTTAAACCAGAACATACAGTGTGGTCAGGGGAAGTACAGAATGGGGTTGTGGGGCTTTGCACAAGCTGAAGAAAGTAATACATAAAGGGAGATCCAAAATATCTTGCACTAACCTTTCATCAAGAATGCTTTCTCCCAGTGGAGCCAAAGGGTTGGAAAACACTTCCTCGGCACCTGAAAATGTAAAGAGCAAAAAAAATTATTAGAACATAGAAATAAAAAACTGTACATCTAGTGCTAATCAAAATGACTTATGGCAGTAACCCAATATATAGTAGACATACAGTAATATTGCACATGTAAAATAATTTTTCCTAAATGAATACTGGTATATGAATAATAAGTTCACTCAAGCTATCTAGGGAATGTAAAATAAGGTTATACTTTTTACACTGACAAAAACCTGTTATCTTACAAGGTCTTAACCTACTCATCTCTGTGTAGTACATGTATTACAATATGCTTGGATTTTCTTTATAAAGTTTTATCAAACATAGTATCAGTCTACAATAGTGTAGATATATAATTCCAATCTGCAAACAGTTTGCAGACAGTTCAGCTGAAAACTATAAGCAAAACCTAATTAGTTTAAATGAAGTGACAATTGTAGTTGCTACACCTCAATTGCATTATGAGCTCAAGCTAAATATTCTTTTGCACTGTATTACTATACTACTTCCTATTAAAGTTAAGTACTGTATCAATGCTCTTCATTAAGTTTCTTAAGCAAGGAATAGTTCTAAAAAAGCACAATGAACAACCAGCAAAAACACATCGAAAATTCAAAGAAAAAATCTACATACTACATTAACAAAACTACATAATATGGTAACAACAGGAAACAATATAAAACAAAAATAAAAAAATCACAGATAAACAATATAAAACAAAAACAAAAAAATCTAAGATAAACAACATAGTTTTTCAGATCTAAGGGTACAGAAACTTTTTTCATACTTGTTTGCCATTGCCCACATTGGCAAGGTAGCACCAAGCATAGCTTAAGATATGGCACTCACTGGTTCACACTTACTCTCAAGCTATCATGCACAATGCACCATAATCAAAGACCACCACCCACAGCCAAGTCCAGCAGACCTTTCCATGATTTGTGACTGCTTTGTATACCTGGTTCAGGCCAGTGACAGTACATTTCTCCCAGTGCGCCATACCAATCTAATTCACTCTATCCCATGCATGCCTCACAGCCCCCTGCACGCTCAGTCCCAAAAATTCAAAGTGTCTTACATCTCATCTTCAGTCTCCTCCTCCTGTTTGATCTCTCCACATCTGGCACATACATCCTCTTAGTCTCTTCTCATTCTTCCTCCCAGAAGTCCAAACATTTCATCACATCCTACTCAGCTCTCTCAAACATACTCCACTTGCTACCACACCTCTCTCAAAACGTCAATCCTTTCTCGTGTCAGCCCTTATCGCATCACACATTGTTCTCAGGCATTTCATTTCCAACATATTCATCTTCTCAGGCATTTCATTTCCAACATATTCATCCTCTCCAAACTTTTGCAATTCAAACCCACGACTCACATACATATAATGCAGTTAGCACTAATAAACCATTAATCAGGCATAACACTTCACTGCACCAACATATTCATACAGTGGTCTCTCTTTCCACACTTTCCTTTATGTACCCTGGACCTCTGCCACTCACACCTATGGTTCTCTTTTCCTCCCATGGTTCCATATGCTGCCACGTCCGCTTCCAGGTAACTAAATCACCCCACTTCCACCAAGTTTACATCATTCAACCTCACACTCAAACCTACCATGTCCCTCCTCTGCTAAACCTCATTACCTTAATCTTATTAACATTAACCATCAACTTCTTCCTTTCATACATTCTTCCAAATGTTGAAAAATCATAGATAAAACTATCAATCATCACGTTATCATCACTGACCAAGTCATAAAAATTAGGGTGAGCCAAGATCACTGCTGGCATCTGTCATCACTTCCCTTGTTTATATATTCTTTCTGATCTTTATTGTTTGTCTATGTATGTACTGAAGTTGAACTGGTGATCAATTTAGCTATCAATCATTGTCTCATCATCATTCAACAATAACTGTTGTGTTAAAAAGGATGAGTTGGAATCAGTAATGATAAGCACATAAATATATAAATACCAAAAGAAACGTCATGACATTATGATATTCATGTTAAGGGAAGCGATTACTAAAAAGCATTATGGCAAAATATTTTCTCTTTACTTGATGATAGACCTTTCTTTTCTTATATCAAACTATGTTCTACAGTTCATCTGAACGCAACTTACGTAAACTGGATGGCATGCACTACATTATTCTGGTATATCTGAGTCTTTTGATATATTTGGTGTTTCATCACACCTGCATTCAATGATATTAAAAAGAAACTTGCTGTATATTTGGGAATATGAGGATATTTTATGTAAGAGGAAGAAATACACTTTTAAAAATTCATAGAACCAATGAAAACCTCATCTATCCTCTCTAGCAATCACAATTATTGCAATTTTTAATAATCGGTAATTCATCAGAGAGGAGGCGAAAGTTCTATCTGACCAGGTGCTACACTTAAAAACAAAAAAATCACTACCTTCTTAAACTTTTCCCATGATGAAACGCCGAAAGAGATGCCAAAAATCATGTTATCATTCATAAACTAGTATCGACTTTACAAGTCTTATTCACACTTGACTAACACCACATATCCCCTCTCCCTCATAACCTTTCCATTACAAGAATATTCAGTATCAAATTATAAGATATATGAGAATAAATGAACAAACTCACATTCATAAATCATTCTCCATTGAGGACACAAGGAATCCATGAGTATAGCAAAGATCCCAGACCTAGAGATCGTGCAACTTCTTTCTGATATATTATCAAATGTTCTAGTCCAAACATACTAATCCAACCCATTACTGAGTACTGTGTAAATGCTTCTGGATGTCAACGAACATAAGACACAATGAAATGAGATGCGATTTATAGAAACAAACAGATTAAATGTTGGTGCATTTCTTTTGATTCAACTCCTGGTGAGGTTTTCAATAGATCTGTTGATATGAATCAAAAGTTTTACATATTTTTGTATTAACCCCACACTTTCCTTAACATAGATATCCCTATACTATAGCATCATCTACCATCATGCAACAAAATATGATTCTAAAATTCATACTCCACAAGAGTTAGTGGTCTCTCAAAATGCAACATTTCCACTGCAGAACATCACTATATAGCCAAAGCTAATAACGACGAGGAGCTTCAGTAGTCTTTAATCCATTTAATAAAGCAGTTTAGAAAATAATGTATTAGGAGCTTCAGAACTTTAATTCATTAATAATGCAGGACAGAATATAATACATCAATTTTGGAGCATGAAATGATGCATCATATTTTATTAAACGATACCATATAATGTGAATAAGAGGGGTTGTCTCAAAAAAAAAAAAAGTAATTTAATGTAGAATGTAACTTACCCATCTACTTTTACTCAACAATCAAAGCAAAAATTCATAATCACTGCATGCAATATCCTTTACTCACCGGCAGGCATTTTTAATTAAGTAAACTTGATCTTCGGTATCCTGACAACAAGCCTGCTCAATGCTACAAGGTCTTCTTAAGTAATAGGTCTTCCTTTATTTTCCTCCCGGCTTGTTTCTTGCCATTATTATGTTGGGAAAATGAAAAAAATGACCTTGTCTTTTCTTGAAGTGCAATTTCCTAGTTTTCTTCTTTTGGTTTCATAGGTCAAGGTCGGTTTGGATGATTAACTATCATTAAGCTGCGGCTGCCACTAACACAGTGAATGTAAACAAAGAACAGATGACTGCAGCCATGCGCACTGCCTGCGTCCTCCCCCTCCCCCAACCCAAATACTGGAAGGAAATCAAATATATCCAAAGGAACCAAACCTTATTCTGAAATAAATTTACGTAAGATGCTAGCTGTACTTATAATATCACAACCCAAAATCAGCAAAGGACAATGTATTTTCAACAGGATGGTGTCTTCAATTCCCACCAACCACCCCCCGTCAAAAAAATCCTATCAAAATAAATATGAACAAAGGTTTACTTAGTGATCTTTCGTTTTCATGGGTTTTCAGAGATCTCATCATGTATGGGCAGTACAGTTGAGACTCATGAAATTTGGGGGAAATAATGATAACGGGCCAGTTCGCCATTAAATGGTTAGTCGGGAACCGGTAATTGTATTTGATAACCCATCATCGGGAAGTAAATTGAGTATTGGAAAACTTTGAAAAGCAAAAAATGGACACTAGAACATTAAAAAATATCGTCACAACCTAATGGATGCATGATATCAGTAACAAGGGCCTGAAGAAGCCAATGATGTTCTGAAGGTAATTATGGCAAATTGGCAGACGTCAAACAGTCAACAAGACAAAGACGAAAAGAAACAATGAAAGCACTGAAAGCAGAGTGCTCTGTGAACTCCATTTGCATACCTGATTCCTCAGAGAGAAGTTAATTTATCATACTCACTGCTCAAGAGAAGGACCTCACGATCGAACTCCCTCCTCATACCGTACAAGTAGACAGACAATCACACATGTAAAGCATTTAAGAGTGTTAGGTGTAGGTCAACATAAGTGCAAAATTCTCTTCTCTACTCACAAACAAAGTAAGCAAGAGCCCGTCCAGGAGTGGACCCACCTGGGTCCTGGGCGCGGCAAAGCCCAAACCTAACCTAAGCATCCATCCTTCCCTCAGGGATGGCCAAAGAACTTAGGCTGATACATAATTACCTATCTGTATAGTACGGGGAGGGAGCTTTACACTCGTTAGACCCTCATCTCTTTGAACAGTCACCTGTCATTCTTCTTAAACTTAAATCTATGCACGCTGTCTGCTTAAGTAAACTTTATATGGGCCGAGATCTTTGATCAATTTCATTATCTATGTTAAACGTATCAATTATTTCCAATGTGTGTGATTTCAAACTGTTTCGGGGAAAGTGTTTTAAACTCGTGTTGCCCCCTTCTCTCAATCTTGTGTACATGAACAGAGTCTTTACTTCCATGTGTACACACACACACACACACACACAAATATATACAATAGGAAGCGTATAGTGGTACTGACAGGGTGGTTGATGATAGGCAACCCAAATAAATATATATCAATATGGATGGTAGATAGCAAAAGAAGGCCTCGATATGAACACTTATTAACTGGATAGAAGGTGCAGGGATCATTGTATGTGAGAGACTTGGGGTCGATATCCTTCCTAGTTTGGCACCAGAATCCCAACTCAGGTCAATGGCAGAGGAGGCATAGTTTCTACTGCCCAGTATCAAAATTGTATTCACGTGTTTGATAAGGAAATATTCATCAATATGTTCACATCCTACATTAGGCCAGAATCAGAATATGCTCCTAAAGTTTGGTCACCACAATTAATGGAATTGCAAGAAAGATGGTAACAGAATTAAAATGGCTAAGTAACAGCAAAGGATCAATGACCCGAATTTTTTCACCATGCGAAATAGGAGTAAGGAGTGATATGATCAAAGCTTTTAAGTCTTCAAACCACATTGCATCTGTCGGTAGACGGCAGGATAAAGCAACCAGAGGCCATAATATGGAATTAAGCAAGACACTTGAAGGGTAAATTGAAAAGACCAACATATATAGCATAAAAAAATGGTTGATAGATAGAATACATCGAGTAATGTGATGCTGAATTTTGACACACGCACACCCACTTTGTAATAGTTGCTATATACATCTCTGAGTTTATCAATTTGCTTATCAATTGCTACGAAAGTGGCTGAAACATGGCGCAATCTGATTATGAAATACACAAAGATTACCAATAAAATCATTACATCATGGTGAAAGTGAGTAATCAAATGTATTGGTGGTGATTAACAAATCTCTGTACAGCAGTGAAATCGGATAACAGAGCTTGAAATGAAAGATTTATAACCAAGTAACTTTAACGTGGTGAAATCGGATTGGATATGTTGTTGCATATTCCTAAGTATTCCCTAAGTATATAAGTTTAGGAATACCGTTTTCTTTTGAACACTAAAGGTAACCTGTACGATAATTGTTTCCACACATGTACACATTCTAATTGTAACACAATCAGAAAAGTTTAAAGTGTATCTAAAGTACAAAAGAATACAAAGATTGCAACTTGGCAACAGTATGATCTTGCACCACTCTGTTTATCTGTAATGATTGCACCATGTTAGTCCATTTAGGCTCAGCAAGACCTTCATATATAGAATCGGCCCCGCGTTGTCACAGTGCTGTGTTCAGAACCGAACATTCCATCTGCTATCTACGCTGTGCTTGGCGTAGGGGCGCAGCCCTGGAGTCTACCGAGTCTGAGAGTACCATAACTTCCTCCAGGATGTCTCAAGAATCATTGGTGGTAAAATCGGAATCAAACCCGTTATTTCTTGGTGTGGACATGGAAGAAGCAACGTCCAAGGCCACAGTCAGGCCCAACGAGGACAGTGGTAGTGCTGAGAAGACTGTGTGTTCTTACTATGTGGAAGGAAAGTGCAGATTTGGCGATGACTGTTTCAACTTGCACCCTCCTAACGTCTCACTGTCAGGTCCTGCGAAAAACAAAGCCCAAAAGAAAACAGCAAAGAAGGGAAGAAGACCTCCGGAGGAAGCAAAGACGGATAGGAAAAACCCTCCCCTGAAGACAGCAGGGGAAGTGAGGAAAAGGATTCAGTGGGACCCCGACCTTCAGAAAGAATATTTCACCATTGGTTACCTCGACAGGTTCAATGGGGTTGTGGAGAAACCATTCACTGCTTTCTCGTGGGAACACCTCTCTGTGGTAGACATGGATCAGCTGGCTGTGCCCCAGCATCGCATCCAATACTACAAATATAAAGGCGTCAAAGTCTGGGACAAGAAGGATCGGCTCGACCACATCTTCGGGAGTGCAGGCAACAATATCACCATACAAGAAATCGTCCAACAAGTTGACGCAGACACTGAGAGGAATGGCCAGACCTTTGATCATGAAGAAGATTCAGATGACGATCTTAGAGTAATGGGGGAAGTCACCCTAGGGAGTAGACTGATGATGATTATCCACAAGGAGGAGCGTTTGCGGTCAACGCACTTTTTCTGCATTCGAGTGGAAAATGAAGCGGTGAAGACCACCGCGGCGGCGTTGCAGGAACGAGTGGTGCGGGAGGAACCCGTCCTTCGTAGTTGCACGATGCCGAGCGAACTGCTGCACGTCACTTTGGCCATGGTCCGGATCGAAACCCCGGAGGTTTTGCGTGATGCCATCCAAGCATTACAGAATTTACGGCTGAAGATCATGGAAATCCTGGGACCCCCAGCAGATAATGAGTATGAAGTTTCAAAGCGTATCATCAAAGCTCGGGGACTTTCCACATTCGGCGCGAGGGTGTTGTACTCGAAGCTCCAAGTCCCTTCCACCTTCACTGCTACCTTAAACGCGTTGCACCAGAGTCTTCAGCATATTGATGGTATCACCGTCACTAACCTCTTCGACTTCGTGCCTCACATGACACTGCTGAAGGTGAACCGACCCACAGCCACGGAAAGACGCTCCAAATACATCAACTCCAGCCTCTACAGTGATTACGAGGATTGTGAATTCGGCGACATTGTCTTTAACAACGTTCATTTGTGCGTCATTGACGATAAGAGAGGCCCAAATGGCTTTTACGTTACATGTGAAAAAATTGAGTTTTAGGGGAACACTTCCGTTTTACTGCATATTGTACGCAAATATACACACAATCTCTTTCTCTGCACGGCACCTGCACAAGAATGGACACAGTATTATAATGCGGTGGGGAACCATCTTGAAGTTCAGTCTCATAACTCACAAGTCAGGAAACCATTTCACAGAAAGGTATATTCCACCAGAAAATGATTTTCCCTCAAAGGCTCAGTCATCTGTTCCTTGCACTACCCTGATAACGCAGGCAATGCAAAGTGATATATATATATATATATATATATATATATATATATATATATATATATATATATATATATATATATATCACTTTGCATTCTATAATAGTGATAACCATTTTAATTCATGTACTGTGGATCGATTTTTTAAATATTATTTATTCAATTAAGTAGTTTTCATTCACCATACATTTTCATAAAGGAAGGTACAGTAATCCTTGATCATGTACAAGCTGTGTGAGAATGAATAACCAAAGTTTTATGAGTTAATATCTTTGTACTGGGAAAGATAAACACTTGGGCTACTGGGAAAGATAAACACTTGGGCTTTCAACAAGATAAACACGTGAGGCTTTCAGCAACAGATTACTCATATGATTAGGTTTATTATTGTTTTCACCAAATCTATGCACAGGAGTGTAAACATGAGAGGCTTTTTTTAATGCAGTGGGTCCTTAGCGGATCCTACTCAATGACCCGACGCTTGACCGTTCACCTGACTTTATCCTGAGGCCAAAGATGCAAGTATACACCGCAACAGTGAGGGACATACCCCGTCTCAAACGGGAGATATATCGAAAAAAAAAAAAAAATGACACTCAAGCATGACAGTCTAGAGGAGTGTTTTACCTGTTTCGTTTGGAATGTGAGGAATCACAAGGATACAGGATACGTAAAATACCACACAGCATTTGTAGTACGCGCTGAAAAGTACAACTCTTAAGGCGAGCTATTGCTGCTGGTACAGGAACAGGAAAAGGGTGAGACTTGGGAGTCCCATAGTACTGGTGAAAAAAGTAAAGAGAAGAGGTGAGGTAATAGTCCCGTGGTGCGTCTACGGGAGACGTGCAAAGTCGTTCTCTGGCCTTTGTGGTGCTTCTGCAGGAGGGAGAAGACCTTGCCGGGGTTGTGTTACACAAGGACGGAAGCGTTGCTGAAGTCCTGTGGCTGCGCTGTAGGAGGAAGGAGGCGTTGCCGAGGTCCCATGGTTTTCTGAAGGAAGAAAAGGGTGTCGCGGTTCCGTGGCTATGCTGTAAGAGGGAGGAGGCGTTGCCTTGAACCAGTAGATATGCTGCAGGAGGGAAAATGTGTTGCTGAGGTCTCGCGGGAATGCTGTAAAAGGAAAGGGCTGTTGCCGAGGTCCCGTGGTTGTGTTGCAGAATAAATGAAGTACACATATCAACAGCACTAGACCTCTCCCACCCAAACCACTCCATAATTAACCACCAACCCCCAAACAGAAACAGAAAGATTACCTTATCATACTTCAGTAAACTCTACTCTCACATTCCCCCCACTCCCAACAAACATGAATCTAACAAAACACCCTGTAATAACCTATAAACACTTTCCCCGGACATCACCCATTTCCACAACACTACAAACACCATTTCAGCATATACCCATATACCAAAACCCTTCATGCCCAGGTTGCAACTAAACCGAAGACACTCGATCACTTGCTACTCAATTGCCCTGCACTATCCCCTAATTAGACTTACACACGAAAGTCCCTACACTTTTATGATCTGTGGTCCCGCCCGATGGACGTGGATGGCTTCCTTACCGCTTTTGGGGACTAGAGCCACATATAGATAGCAGGAACTTTCGGAATTGGATTAAATGGTATGTATATACATGAGACGTTACAGGACTCAACCAACCTAGGTTAACAGCGCGAGTGAAAACTCACCTTCAGCGAGGTTGTATCATCGTCAATGTAGGAAAATGAGGACAATGTCGTTGAGGAACTTCCCACCTCAAAGGACTTAACCATTTCCCTGCTACTTGAAGCTATAAGAGCCCCGTTAAAATGTTCCTGATGTAGTATCATTTCTAGATTGTATAAGGTACTTTCTTATAGAGAAGAATGGGGTTTGAGCTCTGGTTATATGGTCATCTCCCATTTAATTATGGTGATGGTGGTTTTGATGAGGATCATCTTGTATATTAAGAAAAAAATACATGATTACAGCACATTAAGGCAGAATACATAAAAAGAATGCAATAAAAAAACACGTTTCGATTGGTTTCCTCATTAACAACACTACATGCTGATGCATATGATTATATACTGAATTTTATTCTTTTCCATGTATTATATTTCTTTTCTTTTTTCGTCTGGGACGGAAATGGTTCCGGTCCTCTCAAATTGGTTACCGGAAAAATATACTGAAACCAGATACTGAAATGTTTACTTAAAATACTAGAGGAGTCTGTCAATCTTGTAAAAAAGTCTAAATCTAACTAATATAATGCCTAAGTGTTATATTTCACCCTAATCAAAAATTATGAATGACTTACATTTAACGTGCCTCACAAATACAAGGAAATTTTCATTTCATAATTTTCATATATGTAATCCCAAAAAAAATGTTGGCATAGTTTCATATCCATCGAACGCGCCAAAGTTGGTGAGCTGGCCCAAGGCAGGTCGAGGTAATGCCTTTTACTTTGACAAACTGATTTTCAGTGCATATAGAATCAACTGCTTTAGTTTTCATCCTTCATTCGACCATTAAGGTGAGTAATTTTCTTGTTATTCGTAAAAACTGTCTCCAAAGAATTACTTATGGAGGATCGATGTGGTGACACTGATTAGGCGATCTACAAATTCTAATTCTTGTCTTGTTTTAGTTTGCCCAGAAAGCTCACTTATGTCTACTCCTGTGGCCTATACTAACACACTTTATTCAGTAGTATGTAATCTAAGTCAAGCTGAAATTCCTTGCATATAGCTACTATAAAACAGTCTGGCAAAATTTCCAAACTTATTTCAGTACTGGAATGAAATCTTCCGACCAGGTTTCTGGAAGTAAAAAAAATATATATTAGGATTGGCTACTAACAAATTATGTGTATTTAGCCTATTTTTCTCTAATTTTGGGTAAACTATGGGAAATGTGATCCGATGAAACGATTAATTCTTTATAATACGTTAATTCTTATCAAGATTTGTATTATAACCGCATAATCATGAATTGATAAGTATATGCTGCATAGCTCTTTTTATTGTAGCTAATGATTATGGAAACTCCATAGTTTTATCAGACTGGGGTGTCTAAATGGGCCCAACGATTTCTACCTCACACACTTCCAAAATCTACCCAATCCTTCCTAGTTTCGCTCTATATGAACTTGCTTGTTTTTTTCGTGCATTCCTTCGCTTGATGGATTCACTTGCAGTTGCTGATTGTTTCAAGGTCTGTTTAGGATGCCAAAAATTTTCATTTGGGCTGTTGGTTTAATAATGAGCTGTCTATATTCTAGAGGAGGGCTTTCACGCGAGACAGCAATTCGCATTTATTTAAGGTCTAAGATTGTAAGTCCCCTTTTTAGACTGGGTCCAGTGTTACGTTCTAAGGAATTTTAGCTCAGGTTAGGTGGTAGTTAAGGCTTCTTTAGCTTTGTGGCTGAAATTTTCATATTGAAGACTGCATGACTAGTCTCAATGATGTAGACTTCTGTGGCCGTATATAGTAATAAATTGTAATTCTTATCGGTTTCCTTTCACCATTCTACACAACCACTGTCAAATGTATCTAAAAGTTTCGTCACTTTATTTTTACTTTCCTTTCTCATATAACGTAGTTCATATAACGTAGTTCACACATATTCTAGACTAATACTTTCAGAATCATTACATTTTGTAAAGCTGGACAATTAGAAGTATTCGGGACTTATGGTTAACGGAGGTGAGCGATCTAGAAGTGCCACTTTATATGACACCGCCTTCAATCCAAGCTAACTTTACCATAGATCTGATATTGAAAGGGAATGAGCTCCTGGGTGAAATATCTGTCTATAAACTTTATCTTACATATACTCTTCAGCATGTTTCTTATGGACATTAAGTATTATTATTTGGTAAAATAATTGCGAAACGTTCTCTTAGTTCAGATCACCTCTCTTGTGGGTCTTTTGGCATCAGGGCTTTCTAACTCAAATACTCAAATTTGTGAACAAATATGAAGGTGGCATAAGTATGGCATGCTGCAGTCTCAATAGACACTATAGTTTATCCTCGGACGCGAGGCTGGACATCACCTAGTTCAGTTAAAGGGACGAAAACAAATATCCCTCGTTTACAGAGCATAAACTAAAGTTATAAAGAAGCTGCCCTTCATTTATCCTAATACTCATAACCCACGCCACGTCAAGGCATTTAAACTTAAAACACCAGCAGCGATTAGGTGTCTCTATTTCAAAGGCAATCCCCGTTCGTTTTATGCTTCAACATGTAAATGTACTCTTAATTATCATCATTATTAAACTTAATCGCTGTTTCCTACGTCAGCGGGGTAGCGCCAGGAAACAGACGAAGAATGGCCCATCCACTCACACACACACACTCATACACACACACACACACACACACACACATTTTCCCCATGGACTCATAGGAATATATATATATATATATTTATATATATATATATATATATATATATATATATATATATATATATATATATATATATTTTTTTTTTTTTTTTTTTTTTATACTTTGTCGCTGTCTCCCGCGTTTGCGAGGTAGCGCAAGGAAACAGACGAAAGAAATGGCCCAACCCCCCCCCCCCATACACATGTACATACACACGTCCACACACGCAAATATACATACCTACACAGCTTTCCATGGTTTACCCCAGACGCTTCACATGCCTTGCTTCAATCCACTGACAGCACGTCAACCCCTGTATACCACATGACTCCAATTCACTCTATTTCTTGCCCTCCTTTCACCCTCCTGCATGTTCAGGCCCCGATCACACAAAATCTTTTTCACTCCATCTTTCCACCTCCAATTTGGTCTCCCTCTTCTCCTCGTTCCCTCCACCTCCGACACATATATCCTCTTGGTCAATCTCTCCTCACTCATTCTCTCCATGTGCCCAAACCATTTCAAAACACCCTCTTCTGCTCTCTCAACCACGCTCTTTTTATTTCCACACCTCTCTCTTACCCTTACGTTACTTACTCGATCAAACCACCTCACACCACACATTGTCCTCAAACATCTCATTTCCAGCACATCCATCCTCCTGCGCACATCTCTATCCATAGCCCACGCCTCGCAACCATACAACATTGTTGGAACCACTATTCCCTCAAACATACCCATTTTTGCTTTCCGAGATAATGTTCTCGACTTCCACACATTTTTCAAGGCTCCCAAAATTTTCGCCCCCTCCCCCACCCTATGATCCACTTCCGCTTCCATGGTTCCATCCGCTGACAGATCCACTCCCAGATATCTAAAACACTTCACTTCCTCCAGTTTTTCTCCATTCAAACTCACCTCCCAATTGACTTGACCCTCACCCCTACTGTACCTAATAACCTTGCTCTTATTCACATTTACTCTCAACTTTCTTCTTCCACACACTTTACCAAACTCAGTCACCAGCTTCTGCAGTTTCTCACATGAATCAGCCACCAGCGCTGTATCATCAGCGAACAACAACTGACTCACTTCCCAAGCTCTCTCATCCCCAACAGACTTCATACTTGCCCCTCTTTCCAGGACTCTTGCATTTACCTCCCTTACAACCCCATCCATAAACAAATTAAACAACCATGGAGACATCACACACCCCTGCCGCAAACCTACATTCACTGAGAACCAATCACTTTCCTCTCTTCCTACACGTACACATGCCTTACATCCTCGATAAAAACTTTTTTTTTTTTCTTTCAAACTATTCGCCATTTCCCGTGTTAGCGAGGTAGCGGTAAGAACAGAGAACTGGGCCTTTGAGGGAATATCCTCACCTGGCCCCCTTCTCTGTTACTTCTTTTGGAAAATTAAAAAAAAATAATGAGAGGGGAGGATTTCCGGCCCCCAGCTCCCTCCCCTTTTAGTCGCCTTCTACGACACGCAGGGAATACGTGGGAAGTATTCTTTCTCCCCTATCCCCAGGGATAATATATATATATATATATATATATTTTTTTTTTTTTTTTTTTTATACTTTGTCGCTGTCTCCCGCGTTTGCGAGGTAGCGCAAGGAAACAGACGAAAGAAATGGCCCAACCCCCCCCCCCATACACATGTACATACACACGTCCACACACGCAAATATACATACCTACACAGCCTTCCATGGTTTACCCCAGACGCTTCACATGCCTTGCTTCAATCCACTGACAGCACGTCAACCCCTGTATACCACATCGATCCAATTCACTCTATTTCTTGCCCTCCTTTCACCCTCCTGCATGTTCAGGCCCCGATCACACAAAATCTTTTTCACTCCATCTTTCCACCTCCAATTTGGTCTCCCACTTCTCCTCGTTCCCTCCACCTCCAACTCATATATCCTCTTGGTCAATCTTTCCTCACTCATTCTCTCCATGTGCCCAAACCATTTCAAAACACCCTCTTCTGCTCTCTCAACCACGCTCTTTTTATTTCCACACATCTCTCTTACCCTTACGTTACTTACTCGATCAAACCACCTCACACCACACATTGTCCTCAAACATCTCATTTCCAGCACATCCATCCTCCTGCGCACAACTCTATCCATAGCCCACGCCTCGCAACCATACAACATTGTTGGAACCACTATTCCTTCAAACATACCCATTTTTGCTTTCCGAGATAATGTTCTCGACTTCCACACATTCTTCAAGGCTCCCAGGATTTTCGCCCCCTCCCCCACCCTATGATCCACTTCCGCTTCCATGGTTCCATCCGCTGACAGATCCACTCCAAGATATCTAAAACACTTTACTTCCTCCAGTTTTGCTCCATTCAAACTTACCTCCCAATTGACTTGACCCTCAACCCTACTGTACCTAATAACCTTCCTCTTATTCACATTTACTCTTAACTTTCTTCTTTCACACACTTTACCAAACTCAGTCACCAGCTTCTGCAGTTTCTCACATGAATCAGCCACCAGCGCTGTATCATCAGCGAACAACAACTGACTCACTTCCCAAGCTCTCTCATCCCAAACAGACTTCATACTTGTCCCTCTTTCCAAAACTCTTGCATTTACCTCCCTAACAACCCCATCCATAAACAAATTAAACAACCATGGAGACATCACACACCCCTGCCGCAAACCTACATTCACTGAGAACCAATCACTTTCCTGTCTTCCTACATGTACACATGCCTTACATCCTCGATAAAAACTCTTCACTGCTTCTAACAACTTGCCTCCCACACCATATATTCTTAATACCTTCCACAGAGCATCTCTATCAACTCTATCATATGCCTTCTCCAGATCCATAAATGCTACATACAAATCCATTTGCTTTTATATATATAAAAAAAATATATATATATATATATATATATATATATATATATATATATATATATATATATATATACCTCGCAAACGCGGGAGACAGTGACAAAGTATAATAAATAAAATATATATATATAAAACTCATACCACATATTTTCCTCAACCATTTCACTTCCAACACATCCACCCTCCTCCGTACAATCCTATCTATAGCCCATGCCTCACAACCATATAACATTGTTGGAACTACTATTCCTTCAAACACCCATTTTTACTCTCTGAGGTAAGGTTCTGTCCTTCCACACATTCATCACTCCCAGAACCTTCCCCCCTCCCCCACCCTGTGACTCACTTCCACTTCCATGGTTCCATCCACTGCTAAGTCCACTCCCAAACATCTAAAACACTTCACTTCCTCCAATTTTTCTCCATTCACACTTACATCCCAATTAACTAGTTCCTCGTCCCTACTGAACCTCATAACCTTGTTCTTATTCATATTTACTCTCACCTTTCACCTTTAACACACTTTTCCAAACCCAGTCACCAACCTCTGCAGTTTCTCACCCAAATCAACCAGCAGAGCTGTATCGTCATTGAACAACAACTGACTCACTTCCCAAGCTCTCTCATGCACAACAGAATGCATACTCACCCTTCTCTCCAAAACTTGTATTTACCTCCCTAACCACCCCATTCATAAACAAATTAAACAACCACGGGGACATCACAAACCCCTGCCACAAACCGGCATTCACTAGGAACCAATCACTCTCATCTCTTCCTACTAGTACACATGCCCTACATCCTTGGTAAAAACTTTTCACTACTTCCAGCAACTTACCTCTCACAATACTCTTAAGACCTTCCACAAAGCATCTGTCAACCCTATCATATGCCTTCTGCAGACCCATAAATGCTACATACAAATCCATCTGTTTTTCTAAGTATTTCTCACATACATTCTTCAAAATAAACACCAGATCCTTACATCCTCTACCACTTTTGAAACCACACTGCTCTTCCCCAGTCTGAAGCACTGTACATGCCTTCACCCTCTCATATAATTTCCCAGGTATAGTCAACAAACTTATGCCACTGTGGATTGAACACTCACCTTTATCCCCTTTGCCTTTGTAGTGGTACTATGCATGCATTCCACCAATCCTCAGGCACCTCACCATGATCCATACATACATTGAATATCCTTACCAACCAGTCTACAACACTGTCACCCTCTTTTTTAATAAATTCCACTGCAATACCATCCAAACCCACTGCCTTGCCAGATTTCATCTTCTGCAAAGCTTTCACTACCTCTTCTATCTTTACCAAACCATTCTCCCTGATCCTCTCACTTTGCACACCAACCCAACCAAAACACCCTATATCTGCCACTCTATCATCAGACGTTAAACAAACCTTCAAAATACTCCATTTCCTCACCTCATCACTACATGTTATTACCTCCCCACTTGCCCCCTTTACCCATGTTCCCATTTGTTCTTTTGTCTTATGGATGTTATTTACCTCCTTCAAAAACATCTTTTTATCCTCATTAAAATTTAATATTACTCTCTCACCCATCTCTCATTTGCCCTTTTTCACTTAATATCAAACATTATTTTCTGTCTGTGACTGTAATGCCTCTACCCACATGCAGATTTAATTTCCTATTCACTAAGGTACCCATTGGCTTCATATTGCCCAATACAGCTGTTATTAGGCTCATAAGAGCCTGAATCAAGCAAGTTTTAATTGCATAGCCCCTATGTTACTGGTTTTCTTCTACTCCAGGAAAAAGTCTGTACAAAGACATCTCAGTAATGATAGGCTCATTATGGCAAACTAATTCAGTAATTCTTAACTCAGTATTGTCTTCCCACAGCCTGTGTAGTCTCATCAAGAATTATGAGGACTAATGCTGTGTATGTACGTCGCCGCCAGGTTCAACAGTCACTCAGTATTTCGCCAATCTGTCCACATGATATGAATTCATGTATCAAGGAATCTGTACAGTGTGATGTTGCTAGGAATCACACTGCGTTCCAGAGGACTTTAGGTGATGGAGACATGGTGGGGCAACATCCCGACTCTCTGGAGGAAGACAATATTCAACAGCAGCCAGCAGCCCAAGGACTGCAGCTGAATGGACACCCTCAACTTATTGAAGCCAAAGAAGTGCACAAGGAACCCTGTCCAGCCCGTCCGACAAAGACCATCCTACAAGATATAATAAATTTCTTTAGTGCTAAGGTCACGTCTCCAACACAACTGCCCCGGGATGCACCAATTCCACCTCCTCAAAGTATGATGCTTCCAGGTAAAGATCAAGCAACTCATCCTCATGAGAGCAAATCTGCAGACAAAGAGAATATTCCTCCACAGGGTGCTAGTGTTTCCACGGCAGTGTCTATGCTGCAGGACTTTAGGCGTAAAGCCTCAGTGAAGCAGCGGTTGATCAAATGCCCTCCAGCACCCCATGCAGCCAGACGCATTGCGCCAAGAAACTTTGGAGAACTTTCCCCTGGAGAGGTGGCAGACAGCAGTGTGGTAAGTGTTTGTTGCCATGATCATCATTAGAACATAAATCACATGTAAGTTGGTAAATGTTAAAGTTCCATTTTCATTTCCTGAGTACTTGGTCCCATAGTATGTTTTGCTTCCATTTCCTGTATGTATTACTGGGACTAAGAAGTAATACAAATTATATTGGCAATAAAGGATGTCAAACACTGAAAACAGCTTCCCCAAACTCTAAGCTGGACTACCATCATCACACAATCAAAGAGAAATAGGTAATCATAATTAATTTTATTCTTGATTACATTAGAGCATGGCATCAGGTGAAAATTGAGGAACAAATGCTATAAAGTAATGAATGGGGATATGATACAGGATGAGTTTAGTGTGGATAGGATGGATGTGAAATCCGGTGGTATGGAGAATGCTTGTAGATGTTATGGTGATAGGTTTGCATGAGGTGGGGGTGACGGAATAGGCTAAAGTTGAGTGTGCATGGGAATGGCTGTGGTGGTTGGTGGACATGTTACAGAATGGTTGAGATTGCTGTAAAAGCGGACTGGGTAGGTTTCGAACACCTGTAGGTTTGCACAGGACTAAAGTAGAAGTGGTTTTGCTTATAAATTAGGATACAATGAGAGCTGTGGGTGTAGTCAAGTGGAGATGACTCCTGTCGTGGATGGAAATGGGATAAGGATGGATGGAGTGAATGGTGATAGGGTGGGGTTATATGTACGTGTGGACAGGAGAGAGATGGTTTTTGATGTGGGATTAGAATGAGTTGGCTGTAAGAGAGAGTTTTTGATGTGGGATTAGAATGAGTTGGCTGGAGGTTTGTATTATGCTGGGGATGGCCCTTGATATGGATGTTATCGGATAATTGTGGATGAGGAAGAAAGTAGGTGTCATTGTTGATGTAGCTAGGATGAAGGTTGCTGTAAAGTAAATTTGGATGGGGATGGGAGTGGGTGTATTTGTGGCGGGCATTGGGTGAGGATTACTCTGTGCAGGGTAGGCTAGAGCCAAGCATGAGCCTGGGGCTGGAGCAGACCCTGTGCCTGCTTTGTGTATGGTGACTATGGCCAACCCTTCATCCAAAGACATACGAGACATATATTGGAAATTGTATCCTGAAATTCTAGTTAGCTATGTAGTGTTATTCACAGAGCACAAACATATGAATTAACATTTCTGATGTCATATGTACAATCAAACTTTTGATGAAGTTTGCAAAACTCTTGCCTTATTAGGTCATTGACAGAGGGCAACTCTACCACAGTGTTTCCAGAGGCTCAAACTACTAACTACCTACTAACTATTTCTACCTGATGTTCCTACTAACTACTTCTACCTAATGTTCCAACCTACTACTTCTACCTAATGCTTCCACCTAAGGTTCCTTCCTGCTACTTCTACCTAATTCTCCTGCATAATTAATTACCTTTCTGTAATAACCAAATTGCACTTTACAGGGCGAGGCTTCTACACTCATTGGGCCCTATCTCTTTTACAGCTTTTTAAACTTATATATGCTGTCCGCCACATTCATAGTTCTTTCATTTTGTTTATTCCATACATCGATTACTAATACACAAAAAAGTACTTCTTTACTTCTTGTTATGACCTCTGGATGTTTTGTTTTTGCATCTTTTGAAGAAAAGTTCACTGTTGATGTCAGCATATTGGTTTAAAAGTGACCCTCTTTCTTTCATGGCATCTAACCTTTCACTGCAACTCTTAATTTTGGTATCATCTCTGTTGCCTTTCTCTGAATCTGTATTAAATCATTGTGTTTAAGTAAAATGAACAAATTGAGAAGTATTTCCTGATACGCAGGATGTGAACTGTGAGGGCTTGGAGAGGGTGAAGGTGGCTATGTGTGGATGAGGTGGGGATAAGGATTCCTGCATGTGTGGATGTGGTGGGTTTGAAGGTGGCTGTACGTGTAAATGTGATAGGGATATGGGTTCATGCACATGAGGATGTGGTGGGGTGAGGGTGACTATATTGTAGGGTGAAGATTGCTGTAAGTATGGATATGGTGTGAGGGTGACTAGTCATACAGTAGTACTCCACAGATAAAGACGACAGATGAGAGGACAATGGTACAAAGGAGCACTGCAGACTATACAATACAAAGAAAGCATGAGAAATCTTGGAGTAGAAACAGCACTAGCAAACATAAGAACTCTGTTGAGAATGGGACAACTGACATCATAAATAGGGAGAAAAAGAATGCAGTAATTAGACGTAGTCGTCGTGAAGAAAACTCAACTGGCACCGTATTAGTTTCGAGGAAACATATGAATTGGTTTTTGCAGCTTGTTGGTAAGTAACACCTTCCTAACAGAAAATGTGTTGTATATTCCCTTTGTTTTTTTAGACTGGATGTTCTATGGACCTTTCCGAAATGAATATGACATTTACTTCTTTTTATCAACTTACCATTATTCCTGGTCGCTGAATCTATGTCTAAGGACAAGGAATTTTTATGTTGTTGGGATTACTGAATAATTTGAAAACTTCTAATAGGTCTCCTCCAGTTTATGCCTTTTTGAGAAAATAATTTTAGTTCTTCGAGTTTCCTTTTAGACAACTTTATAGCCTCTGACTTCTCCCTGTAGATATCCTGTATCATTTTTGTTGCTGCAGTGAATGCATGTTCTAATTCAGGTCTAAGTTGTAAATAGGTACTGAAAATTTTCTAATCCATACTCTAATTACATTTCTAATACTTAATCAGTAGACAGTTTGCATCCTTATCAATTGTCAGAGTTACATGGTGTTGTGGTGACAAATTGGGTACAATGTCAATCCCAGGTCCTGTTAAAACACAGATTCATGTAGCTTGGGTTCTTGCTGGTTGTAGTCATATTGAGGACTTCTTTCACTTTATCCCATATTCTGTACTTAGTATTTGCTTGGGATGAACTCATTAACCATGTATCTCTTTGTAGGTTAATGCAGTCCTTGCCATTCTTTACTTCTTTTCATGGGTTAGCTTCATTCACAAACTTATTCATTATTTACATAAATTGGGAATAATAACAGCTCCTAAGACTGAGCTTTGCAACATGCCATTGGGAACTGCACCCACTGAGACAAGGCACCTTTGGCATTGTTGCATACTCCACTGTAAATACACTTTGGAATTTTGTATTTACCTCCTCATAGTTTGTCATATGCTTCAGCTACCCTTCCATTTTTATTAATTGTGTCTTTATCAAGATTTCTTCTTATCTTACACTACTCATTTGTCACTTTCAATACCTTTCGAATGCTGACTGATTGTTGAGTTTGTAAATCTTCTCCAAAGTACATCTATGTGTCCTGTATTTTCTTAACACCTTTAATTGAAGTTTATGCTTTTCAGACCTACTCTCTTCCCTGCTAACAGTACCCATGCACTGATCATGCCATTATAGATGTAAATAACCATCTTTTAACATTTTTATTTTCACTGTGAAATCCAGTTTCCCAGTTCATGTTCATACAAAAATAGTTTGACTCTAGAAATGTTTAAGCTCTGTATGGTTTCCACTTTTTTATTTCCTTCTAGCATTTCGTTTCTGATCTTTTGAGGTCTTCAATAATCATGTAGTATGTATGCTTACCTATTCATTTTGTATATATGAATGCTGGGAGGGATTTCACATTCATGAGCGCCTCTTTCTCAACATATCTTTTCTGTCATATACCCTCTCAAATTTTCCATTAGCATACATAAAGTTTGATTTCATTGATAAGTGCATTTTTTACCTGATATATTTAGACATCAAAGTTTTTATGTGGGAATCATGTCCTATTGAGCTGTGTATGATATGATTTACAGGCTAATTGTACTTTCTTTGCTCAAATTCAAAGTTCTTTTTCTCCTTTATTGTTAAAAACTCTAATTGTATCAAGATAATATGAAAGGTCTATGAGTAAAATTACAATTAAAAAATCTGTTGACGACAAATCTTGTGATTTGATTTTGACAGTTCAGAATGTCTTAATTTATCAAGATTTTACCATGATAAGTATTATGGTTTCAGAAGTGGTAGAGGATGTGTGGATCAGGTGTTTGCTTTGAAGAATGTATGTGAGAAATACTTAGAAAAGCAAATGGATTTGTATGTAGCATTTATGGATCTGGAGAAGGCATATGATAGAGTTGATAGAGTTGCTCTGTGGAAGGTATTAAGAATATATGGTGTGGGAGGCAAGTTGTTAGAAGCAGTGAAAAGTTTTTATCGAGGATGTAAGGCATGTGTACGTGTAGGAAGAGAGGAAAGTGATTGGTTCTCAGTGAATGTAGGTTTGCGGCAGGGGTGTGTGATGTCTCCATGGTTGTTTAATTTGTTTATGGATGGGCTTGTTAGGGAGGTAAATGCAAGAGTTTTGGAAAGAGGCGCAAGTATGAAGTCTGTAGGGGATAAGAGAGCTTGGGAAGTGAGTCAGTTGTTGTTTGCTGATGATACAGCGCTGGTGGCTGATTCATGTGAGAAACTGCAGAAGCTGGTGACTGAGTTTGGTAAAGTGTGTGAAAGAAGAAAGTTAAGAGTAAATGTGAATAAGAGCAAGGTTATTAGGTACAGTAGGGTTGAGGGTCAAGTCAATTGGGAGGTGAGTTTGAATGGAGAAAAACTGGAGGAAGTGAAGTGTTTTAGATATCTGAGAGTGGATCTGGCAGCGGATGGAACCATGGAAGCGGAAGTGGATCATAGGGTGGGGGAGGGGGCGAAAATTCTGGGAGCCTTGAAGAATGTGTGGAAGTCGAGAACATTATCTCGGAAAGCAAAAATGGGTATGTTGTATGGTTGCGAGGCGTGGACTATGGATAGAGTTGTGCGCAGGAGGATGGATGTGCTGGAAATGAGATGTTTGAGGACAATGTGTGGTGTGAGGTGGTTTGATCGAGTAAGTAACGTAAGGGTAAGAGAGATGTGTGGAAATAAAAAGAGCGTGGTTGAGAGAGCAGAAGAGGGTGTTTTGAAATGGTTTGGTCACATGGAGAGAATGAGTGAGGAAAGATTGACCAAGAGGATATATGTGTCGGAGGTGGAGGGAACGAGGAGAAGAGGGAGACCAAATTGGAGGTGGAAAGATGGAGTGAAAAAGATTTTGTGTGATCGGGGCCTGAACATGCAGGAGGGTGAAAGGAGGGCAAGGAATAGAGTGAATTGGAGCGATGTGGTATACCGGGGTTGACGTGCTGTCAGTGGATTGAATCAAGGCATGTGAAGCGTCTGGGGTAAACCATGGAGGGCTGTGTAGGTATGTATATTTGCGTGTGTGGACGTATGTATATACATGTGTATGGGGGTGGGTTGGGCCATTTCTTTCGTCTGTTTCCTTGCGCTACCTCGCAAACGCGGGAGACAGCGACAAAGCAAAAAAAAAAAAAAAAAAAGTATTATTTATCTTGTATGAGATAACAGAAGAGATTAATGTTTATCTTGTACTACGGCACTGATGTGCTATGGCCTTTTTGTAATGTATATGATTAGTTAATATTCCATGTATGATTAGTTAATATTCCATGTTATCCTAAAGAGGACCCATTAGTGGCGAAGTTTCTAAAAGTTGACATCTGCCGACGCTATGCCGACAAATATCTGCTTGCCATGGTCTTCACCTACTTTGTACGTGCTGGTCTAAAATGTCATCAGTACTCTAAGGAGAATTTCTTTGCTGCATTGTAAGTTACAAAGAATAATATTTTGTATTTCATATCATTTCAAAGTATAATACACTACTTTAAGGTTAACCTTTTTTTTTTGTTTTTTTTCTAGACCAGTGATTATTTCATACTTTTGTGTCTGTGCTATTGATATTGTATTTAGAGAGCCATACAGACAATTTATCAGCTGTTACAATGGGATGAGCTCATGTACCACCATCTTTTAAATTTTTCATTTTTTAAAGTAAGTTCACTTTGCAACTTAATATCTGCCAATTATCAGTAGTTTCCTGTTAAGGAAATATAGGAGTCATACTGTCTCATATCAACTGCTTTAACAGATACCTTGCACATGATATGGAGGAGGATGAAGAGGAGCTAAAATATGAAGTGTTTCCATGGGCACTTGGCCAGAGGTGGCGCAAGACTTACCCATCTCTCTTGCGAATACGTGATGATATCTTCTGGTCCATTGACTGTCGTGCAGTTGTTTCTAAGCGATGTTGTGATCAGGTACTGAAGTCTTGAATATGATATATATTTTCAGGCTCTTTACAATAACAGTATCTTTACTAATATACTTCAGGTCATACATTTTAGAATTTCTCCTTAATACTTAAATTAAGAGTACAATAATGTGGGTTATATTTTGAACATTACTTCTGACATTATCTGACTATGTGTAACTAAGATTTTGTCATGATGGCAGGTCAAGCAATGTAATGCACACCATGACTTTTATGCTAAAGAATGATGTTTCTCTTGACAGCCTTTCCTTGTCCCATCACTTGTCTTGTTCGTTGTGTAATGTTATTTTTTCTGCAGCTCCTCCAGTGATGAAAATATTCATTCTCAGTTCATCTGGTGTTGTCTTCAACAATGACTGTAATCTTTTGAATGTCTTTGTAGTCACTCCATATAAATATCATAGGTTATCAAGTATTGCAGTATATAATTGCTTCACCTTCTTTCCTGGGCAATTAGGTATCTGAAACATTTTTGGTATGTTCCAAAAAATACTTTTGACTTAATGATTCTGTAACTCCCTTGCCTAGTTGCTTTCATGATTAACACATTGCTCTTCAATAATTCTGTTTGTTGCCATATATCTCTCCCTTCATATATCTCTCCCTTCAGTGTTCATGGTACTTCATATGCTCCTGTCTGTTTAGTTCCTTAGTAAAATGTTTCTTTATTCTCTCCATCTTGAGTAATTCAGTCTATTTTACTGGTGACCATACAACATAACAATATTCTAGTTTACTCCTTATATATTTTCATCATTAATTGTCTATCTCTTGTTGCAGATGTTCTCAATATCATACCACTCATTTTTTGGCTTGAAAGCACTACTGTCTTTTCAATAGGTTCCTTAAATGCAATATTTTCACTTATAATAGCAACAGTAATGGATGAAGGCAAGCAAGTATGAATATGTACATGTGTATATATGTATATGTCTGTGTATGTTTATGTATATGTCTGTGTATGTTTATGTATATGTATGTATATGTTGACATGTATATGGGTGTTTATGTGTATATATATATATATATGTGTGTAAATGAGTGGATGGTCCATTCTTCGTCTGTTTCCTGGCACTACCTCGCTGACACGGGAAACAGCAATTAAGTATAATGAATAAATAAATAAACAAATAATATTCCAGAAGAATATACGTGAGAAAATAAAGGACAGCATGGGCCTCTCACAGAGGGGAACTTGACAACCAAAAGATATATCTTCATTTCAATATTAAAGGAAATATGCTAAAGGTGGTTGTATTATTCACACAGCAATAGAATATAAAATATTAACATACCAACAAATATACTACATATTAAAAACTAGATATAAGATCTAAAAATAATTATACCAAATGACTTTAATATTAGAGAGCATAACAGCAGCCATAATTTCTTAAAAATATTAAATAAAAGTTTGCCTTTACTTCATGGAAAATTAAAGAAAAACAAAAAATTTGGTTAATTAACCATATTTGTTGCTGTTCAGACATTTGAATTTGGCATGTATGCAAGTCATACTTTCCCCTATTGTGGTACAGTATATGGGTAAGTGGCAGGGTGGCAATGGGAAAGGATGAAGGCAGCATGTATGAATATGTGCATGTGTATATATGTATATGTGTGTGTATGTATATGTATGTATACGTTGAAATGTATATGTGCATGTGTGGGCGTTTATGTATAAACATGTGTATGTGGGTGGGTTGGGCCATTCTTTCATCTGTTTCCTTGAGCTTTCTCGCTAATGCGGGAGACAGCGACAAAGTATAATAAAAAAATGTAGCACTTTAGGATTCATTTCTGGTGCTAACAGCAATCTCCTGACATAAGGAATCTCTGCACACAGTTTTGAGAAAATTCTTCCATGGAACTCTCTTAATAAAGTAGGGGAGCCTTTTTAGTAACCATCTATGGGGGCTTGTCTCCATAATCAAAACATTTCATTTCCTTAAGAAAATAATATATGAAAAAAGAACAAAGGAAAATTTCATATTGTAAAGGGAGAGTTAAAACAAAAATGAATAAAGGAATCTTTTGCAGTTTAGAAGGCAGATATAAATCAAAAACAAATAGAGCTGGGTTACGAAGAGATTATTAGTTTCCTTAAAATTTTTATAACCAAGGTAATGGAGATGCAACCAGAACACTGGCTGTGGGAACGTGACAGGCCAACATACCATGGAGGTGCACTTCGAGAACATCTCAAGCATCCTAATGATAATGGTAAGTTATACCAAACAGATGTATAGCAGGTACTGAAGTATATACCTAGGAAATATATCAATACCCTAAATATAGCTTCAGTGTAGTATAAAGTTTAAGGTGATAGTATGTTCTTAAATCCACAACTTCTAACTAGCTTGGTATTATTAACATCATCATGTAATACATCTTAAGGCCATTTTGGAATTATTATTGACAATGCTGTATACAGAACAGGAACTATAGACTTAAGTACATCACATATTTGCTCCAGCTGTTCACACATTGTTTTTTTTTAGCTGTTTTATGATGTAAACATTAAAAATATTCGAAAATGTTGTTAATTCTAGTTTCCAAAACACTTTCCAAGGTCATCCCCGAGGTCCTGACAAATCACCTTTACAGTGCCAGACATGTTTTGAACGAGAATGCAGTAATTCTCAGAACTCTTACCTTCTGTATTTATCAGAGTCTGATGCTAGCACAGATTCATCATTTATGGGTGAGTTGAATTTATTAGTTGATTTTCTTGTGTTTCTCACCATTCGAACAGAGGAATCTCTAATCTCGCCAAGAATTTAAACATTGAGTATGGACTCAATTGCCATATATATTATCTTTTAAACATATATTGAAATTGAGCTTTGAACTAGATTAAAGCAGAACGAGGGCTATATCTATAGTGGCGTAGGTTATATGCTTCAAAATAATTTTACCTTTGATCAACCTCTGATGGAGTACGGTGGCAAAGACTTTCTAGAAGTCTAAGAACTTGTAGTCTACCCATCCCTCTTTTCGATCTAAAATGGAGATCACCTTATCAAAGAAGTCTAGAAGATTGGTTATGCATGACCTTTCTCTGAATTCATGTTGCCTGTCAGCTCAGTAATATTCTCCCTTGAAAGAAATTATTCATTTGTTTTCAGATTATCTTTTCCAGTGTTCTACATATTGTGCTTCTTTGTGAAACTGCCATGTAGTTCACCACAAATTCCTGGTTAAGTATTGATACATTCCTTCTGCACATACGGGGATGTTGTCAATGGAATGATTTCCCCCATCCTATCAATACAGGCACCTCAATTTATGTCTGTTTGATTTACGCCATTTTCAGAAAAACACACACAATCCACTTACACCTTTTTTTAATTCATACAGGCTTAAGTTTGGATTAATGCAATCATCACTGGGCTAGCAGCATGTTGGTGTGGCGTTTCCAGCACCTTGCAAGAAGTACCCATACACATGGCGTGTATACAGTCTGTATTCAGTGCTACAGCATGCTGTATATTGCACATGTTTTGCTCTTTGCATCATGTCACTTAAGTGTCTTTTAACTTCTCTTGGTACCAGTGGTGCTAAGAAGCGTAAGTAGTAATGTTAAGATGGAGGTGAAAGAACAGCTGATATTAAGCCAGTTCTTGGACTTCATGAATCTACTTTGTGGTCTATTCATGACAGTGCATATCTAGGCATGTCAAAAGTGTAACATTAATCATTGCATCCAAGACCTTGTATTTCCGAAGTTTGATTATGAAGAGAATGGAACTAATGTTGAGCATGTGGAGCAAACACCAAACTTGTGAAAATGTTCCCATCAGCATGTTTGTAATATAAGCAAAGGCTTAGAGTATATATGATGACTTTGCATTGGAAGATGGAGCAGTGAAGACATTTCAAGCAAGTCCTGATTGATTCACAAATTTTAGGAAATGCTACAATTGCCAGAACATCAAGATTACTGGTGAAGCTGCTTTTGCTGGTGTTTTTGCCAAAAATTTCCCAGTAGCCCTCAAGGCCATAATTGAGAAAGGGGTCATTCTCTTCAGCAGATTTTTAACATGGATGAGACTAGATTATTTTGAAGGAGAATGCTTCCCACATTTTTTGTATGAAGACCAGCCACTTGAGTTTTAGCTGTTATGATACCAGTCCTTCGTCCCTCAAACAGCTGAGGTGGAATTCTCTCCTTTCTTTTGTTTTCCCTTTTCATATAACCTTTAATCCTTTGAGAGTCAGGTCTACAAATACCTGCAGAACCCTGATTCATTTGTATTTTCCTTTTCTTATGCCTGAGATGGCCTTGATTAGGGCATGTTTTGCCCATGCCATGTCAGTCACTAAAAAAAATATATGCCTACCAAATCTTCTTTCTCCCATCTTTGTAATGCAGGTACAGTAACTTTCTCTGATGTGGAAACACTTATACATTCAACTCCTCACACTTTCTCACCATCCTCAAGAATTCTTTTCTCCTCTAAGTCTATGAGCTTGATTAACTGCCCTTTAACATCTCAACATCCCATAAAATTTTTCTTTATGACCAATACATTTCATGTCTTTCAAGTCATTTAAAAAATTTACTTAATCTTAGTTTCAAAAATTTTCATTTAACAATGAAACAAATAATTTCAGAGGTAATCTTAGTTTCAAAAACTTTCATAAAACAATGAAACAAATAATTTCAGAGATATACTTTGTCCACTGTCACTATATTAAGTGTAGAAGTTCTGTAAATTTTTCAGCTCAACATACTGAAGAAACATGCACATGTACAGCCTGAGTGTCAAGTAAGTGCCTCAAAACACATTTTATTATTCATTTTATCTACACCGAAAAATTGATCACCGATTATTTTTGTTTTATCTTGTATACCAAAAGTTTTTTCATAAGTGTAAAACTACACAAAATGTAAAATTACCAGCCACACCAAAGTCAGGTGGTTGCTGGCAACACTGCTTTCACTTTTGCTACATCAAATTCTCCTGCCTTGTCATGGTCAACTTTCATTGCAGAAAGAGTGTGTCCTTAAGATCACTTGCCATACAGTTCAAAGACCTACCATCATGAAATAATTCAGGATCATCGGTATGGCTTTCCAAGTCTAGCTAAAAGCTACTTGATTTCCTTTCTAGAAAACACATGAAAATGTGCTCTCATTAGCATGGCTGGAGGAAAACCAACTGAATTATTGCACACTGTCAACTTTGCCACTGCCCAGGCGTGGCACACGGCCTTGAAATGGAGGCACAAAACTCAATCCAAAAATATTCGTTATTAGATGTTGCTCAGTTTGCTTAAATATCTATCTGGAGATGTTAAGTGATTAACGAAGTTTATTTCTGATAAGCCAAACTCATTCTAATTCATTCCCTCATCCACCATTATTTGTAAAGCTTTATTTATGCTTAAGATTTATCAAAGGATATCACTGTGTATGTGATTTTGTACATAGCTTACCACCACTTCCCATGACCTATACATATCCCATTATAACTTGACAAAATACTGCACGCCACAAATGACTGACATCAATACTTTTCACTTTTCAAAAAATGGCTCTTCCAAGCCAGAATGATAGTATCCTCTTGAAAATCCTCAGCTATCTTGCTCATCCACCAAACATGAATCGCAAACACACACCTGCATATCACAGTGTTCAACCAACCCTTCTCTCTCAACAAAACATAAACAACACAAGGCTTCATGTGTTGTACATAAATTCTCCATTCACATCAAAAAATCACAAAGGCAACCAAAAAATTGAATGCTTCTTGAACCTCTCCGGGAAGAAAATTTAGCTAACATAAAGAAACCCTTACTCTCTATACTAGTTCACATGGCTATATATATAAACAATGCCTCCTAGGCTGGTACCTTCCCTAATCCAAACAAAATTAAGCTCTTAAAACCATAAGATGCATCCACACCGCATATCCAACCACTACAGACATATTTAGACAAAGAGGTACTCAATATATTCCTGGTGCACATAACCCCACCCATTCCTGTCATTACCTTAACCACCCAACCCCATCCAGAAACTAGAAAGATTATCCTAGGCTTAAATTCATTTCACATATACAGCAAATTTCCCTTCCATCAGTGAGTATTAGAACAACCAGATAGATTCATATGCAGGTCATCCACCAGACTAAATAGATGGCCTTCATCCATCACTGCAGGCTTACAGATGTGGAATAGATCCCACAGTTATACCCTTCCTCCTTATGCTAAAAACATCCCACAGAAGAAACAAAGCATTTAATTTGCGACTGCCCATCACCACCCTAACTTCAATACATCTTTAATATATCTTTCCAAGATGTGGTGGAATATCTGTATACCATGGGATTCCCTTAAAGAGATCCTGGGGCCAAAACAACTTATTAGGTAATGTAAAGCTAAAGCGAGCTTTGGAAGTAGCAGTAGGATACTTTCAGAGACTAGAAGTTTAAGGTGTTATTACATGGAGATGTGGGTTGAACAAATTTAGAAAGTGTGTGTGTGTGTGTAAGAAAGGATAGTGGAAACATGAAGGACAATTGCTTGAAATGGATTTGAAGAAAGTGCAGAAATCAAAATAATTATTTAGTACACCTAATAAGACGGGCGAGATGTCAGTTTTCCAAGTGGTTTTACTGAAACAGGTAAATTACAGGAATAGCGAGATCCTTTTTCTGAAATTCTTAAGATACCAAGTGTGGGTTAACTGCAAGTGGTGGGACAACCCAGTTAATTCACATATAGTGATTGGTGGGTCTTTAATGGTCGGAATGGATGATAAAACCCAAGGCATCCTAATGGATTCTCTGAAGTGGGTGTGGAATTTATACAGCAGATAGAAAGGAAAGAGGATATTTAGGAAGAGATGAGCAAATTAGTATGATAAGAGGCGTTTATCATAAATAATAGGACAAAGCAAGTATGTATCAATAAGATATTTATTTATATTTATTTTGCTTTGTCGCTGTCTCCCACATTAGCAATGTAGTGCAAGGAAACAGACAAAAGAATGGCCCAACCCACCCACATACACATGTATATACATACACGTCCACACACATACATACCTATACATCTCAACGTATACATATATATATACACACACACACATACATATATACACATGTACATAATTCATACTGTCTGCCTTTATTCATTCCCAACGGCACCTCGCCACACGAAATAACATCCCCGTCTCCCCTCATGTGCGCGAGGTAGCGCTAGGAAAAGACAACAAAGGCCCCATTCGTTCACACTCAGTCTCTAGCTGTCATGTAATAATGCATCGAAAACACAGCTCCCTTTCCACATCCAGGCCCCACAAAACTTTCCATGGTTTACCCCAGATGCTTCACATGCCCTGGTTCAATCCATTGACAGCACATTGACCCCAGTATACCACATTGTTCCAATTCACTCTATTCCTTGCACGCCTTTCACCCTCCTGCATGTTCAGGCCCCGATCACTCAAAATCTTTTTCACTCCATCTTTCCACCTCCAATTTGGTCTCCTACTTCTCCTCATTCCCTCCACCTCTGACATATATATCCTCTCTGTCAATCTTTCCTCATTCATTCTCTCCATGTGACCAAACCATTTCAAAACACCCTCTTCCGCTCTCTCTTCCCACGCATTCCTCACGTGTCGTAGAAGGCGACTAAAGGGGACGTGAGCAGGGGCTAGAAACCCTCCCCTCCTTGCATTTTAACTTTCTAAAAGGGGAAACATCAATAAGATATACCAAATGGAATATGCTGAAGAAGACTAGCTGAAGTAGAGGGACAGAGTGAAAGAATGTTTGAGACAGGCTGTATTTAATATGAGTGTATGGAGACGATTGACTGTTCAGAGAAGGTTCAGCAAGACTTGTCCAGCTTAAAAAAATAAATAAAAACCAAGTTTTTTCCCTCAAACAGATGGTGGCAAGACAATGAAGCACAAGGAGAGAGATTCAGGCTTTGAAACATTTCTTTGTGAACTATCCGATGCCAGTATGAATTCTCAAGCTCAAGATGCTACACACCCAGACAAGTTGGTCACTAACAAGGCAACTAGTAGTGATGACTTTTGCTTTGAAGGAAAGACTGAAAAAGATATTGCAGATTTTAATTCTTCTTCAGCTTATGATGCATCAGAAAATGATGGAGGAATGGAATTATCCATAAAAGAGCAAAATGAGTCACAAGAAATGCTGCTTTCTCAGTGACATTGTTTAGCTTTTATATACATTAGTTTGTAACTGTTGTGTTTTCTGTATATAACAAATTGGGTATATATCATGGAAGTGTAAATACATTTGAAAATTTTTATAATTTAGGTATATATATATTTTGTTTCTGTAGAATGTACTGTTGATCAGGTAAATGAAATCATGTATTTTTTTTTTTTTTTTGTAATTTACTTAGGTTTCGTCTACAAAATAGTGATATACAATTTTGATTATTCGTATGTTACAAATATATGGTACAGCAAAATTAAGAAGTTGTCAGATTAATTATGTGTTCATCCTTTCTCAGGATAAATTTATCCAAAGTCTGCACTAACTTGAAATCAATTTTATGATACTTCAAAAACTACTGTTATGACTGAAAATGAACACACAATGTATTACATTAAGGAGGGTCAATGTTACATAAACTAATCCTGTATAGGTGATCCCACAGAACAATGGTTCACAGACCGACATCTGACAACAGACATCCAAGAAGTAGGGTAAAAATTCATCAAATAACCCAATTTTTGCAATAGTAAAATATTTGACGAAAATTTTTACTATTGTATTTTCAACTAATATTGAAATATTTAAATATATTGTAAAGAATGTCAGTTATAATGCCTTTGATATTGACAGCAAAATTAAATAACCTTAGATCTTTATTGTATTCCAGCCAGCGATGGTGACCTTATAAGGAAAAACCAAGTTTTCAGTTTCTTTTAATGTGTCATAACAGCGAGATATAACAAACTTGTAAGTGTTAAAATCATTAATATAATTGCTAAATACATCAACAAATATAAATACCAGATACTGAAATGGATACGCTTACTTTGGAAGGCTTAATAAACTGTTCACTCCTACCCCCATCCCATTCCACCACCACCTACCTCAGTCCCTCATCACCAGCATTCTCAGTAAGAATGATTAAATATTGTCTGAAATGGCAACAGCTGAATCAGATAATCAAAATTGTATCATCTTAAAGTGTGGCAAGCTACGGGGCTTTGGATATAGTCAGTAGTAGATGTAAATTTTTGGTCTGGAACATAACCTCCTCTTGTACCGGGTTTTAATTATGCTGTGTCATTCTGCTATAACAACAGATTGCCAGGAATGTAACCCCATCATTCTGCAAGGACCCCCATCATATTTTACTTCTTGGGTTATTTAGAATACTGTTAACTATGTTAAGTATTAATATCAGTCTAATAGTGCATCACTAAAATGATTACTTCAACTGAAATCCTGATTATGAATCAGTTAAAAATATTTCATAAGATGCAAAATTTCTGTAATACCTATAAATGGAATCAAGTTATAAAGCATGAGACAAAACATTCCAAAACAACTGATAATATAACTCATTTACTCTCATTTGATAACATCAACATTCAATAAATATTTTCAATAATGCATAAATATACACTAAAAACAACCATACATATCATATATCAATTTCTTTAAGGGACAAAGGTGAAGATTCTTCGGGAAATATCATTGTATATAAGTGGAGATTTTTAACTGTAGCACAGAAACTAGCAAACAGAGAAATACAGTTTACCATGTTTTATCATGTTCAGCACTTTTGAGGCAAAGGAATGTCTGTAACTCAATCAAACATTATGAAATTGCTTTTAACTAGATATATATTGCTGAGCAATAAATGTTAGTCATCAACTACAGTGCTCCATCTTGCTTTAACTCTTGCAAACTGATGGAGTGCAAAATTTATTTTTAAACTAGTAATATGGTGGATGAGGGGGAAAAGGAATGTGTGGAAAGAGATGGCAAAGATGGGCATGGTTTGGGGTATAGTGGTCATGACACTAATGTGGGGAGGTGAAGCATGGTTTCACAAAAGAGAATGTATGGATGATGAATACTTTGGAAATGCAATATATTTATTTATTTTATTATACTTTGTCGCTGCCTCCCACTTTAGCGAGGTAGCGCAAGGAAACGGACAAAAGAATGGCCCAACCCACCCACATACACATGTATATAAATACACATCCACACACGCACAGATACATACCTATACATCTCAACGTATACATATATATATTTTTTTTTTTTTTTTTCAAACTATTCGCCATTTCCCGCGTTAGCGAGGTAGCGTTAAGAACAGAGGACTGGGCCTTTGAGGGAACATCCTCACCTGGCCCCCTTCTCTGTTCCTTCTTTTGGAAAAAAAAAAAAAAAAAAAAAAGAGAGGGAAGGATTTCCAGCCACCCGCTCCCTCCCCTTTTAGTCGCCTTCTACGACACGCAGGGAATACGTGGGAAGTATTCTTTCTCCCCTAACCCCAGGGATATATATATATATATATATATATATATATATATATATATATATATATATACACACACACACACAGACATATACATATATACACATGCACATAACTCATACTTGCTGCCTTTATTCATTCCCATCACCACCCCGCCACACATGAAATGAAAACCCTCTGCCCCCTTCATGTGCACAACTTAGTGCTCGGAAAAGACAACTAAAGCCACATTCGTTCACACTCAGTCTCTAGCTGTCAGGTATAATGCACCGAAATCACAGCTCCCTTTCCACATCCAGACCTCACAAAACTTTCTATGGTTTACCCCAGACGCTTCACATGCCCTGGTTCAATCCATTAACAGCACATCGACCCCGGTATACCACATCGTTCCAATTCACTCTATTCCTTACACGCCTTTCACCCTCCTGCATGTTCAGGCCCCAATCACTCAAAATCTTTTTCACTACATCTTTCCACCTCCAATTTGGTCTCCCACTTCTCATTCCCTCCACCTCTGACACATATATCCTCTTGGTCAATCTTTCCTCACTCATTCTCTCCATGTGACCAAACCATTTCAAAACACACTCTTCTGCTCTCTCAACCACACTCTTTTTATCACCACACATCTCTCTTAGCCTTTCATTACTTACTCAATCAAACCACCTCACACACAAATTGTCCTCAAACATCTCATTTCCAGCACATCCACCCTCCTCCGCACAACTCTATCTATAGCCCATGCCTCGCAACCATATAACATAGTTGCAACCACTATTCCTTCAAACATACCCATTTTTGCTTTCCAAGATAACGTTCTCGACTTCCACACATTTTTCAATGCTCCCAGAACTTTCGCCCCCTCCCCCACCATATGATTCACTTCCGCTTCCATGGTTCCATCCGCTGCCAAATCCACTCCCAGATATCTAAAACACTTCACTTCCTCCAGTTTTTCTCCATTCAAACTTACCTCCCAATTGACTTGTCCCTAACCCTACTGTACCTAATAACCTAGCTCTTATTCACATTTACTCTCAGCTTTCTTCTTTCACACACTTTACCAAACTCAGTCATCAGCTTCTGCAGTTTCTCACTGGAGGATAATATGTGGTGAGGAGGAGGGTTCAGAGAATGAGTGAGGAGAGTGTTGAGAATGAGTGTTGAGTGTTTGACAAAGATGATATATGTATTAAGTGGAAGGGGCAATGAGAAGGGGTATTGAGAATTGGAGATTGAAGGATGAAGTGGAAAGGTCTTCAGTATTTGGGGCCCGAACAAAAAGGAGGGTGCAAGGCATGCATGGAATAATACAGTGAATTTGAGCAATGTGGTGTATAGTGGACCAAGTGCAGTCAATGGACTGAACCAGTGTATATGAAGAATCTAGGAAAACCCTGGAAAGGTTTTTGGGCCTGGTGGTGGACAAGAGGCTGTGGTTTAGTCACATTACAAATGACAACCAGAGAATGGATGCGAGTGAATGAGACCATTTTTTTTTCTACTTAATTCTGGGGGTACCTCACTAATGCAGGAAACATTCAACAAGTATGAAGGGAAAAATAAAACAAAACAGGAGGCTCAAAGGCATGCATAGGATAGAATGAAGTGGAACAATGTGGTATACAGGGGTCAACATGCTGTCAATAGACTGAACCATGGCATGTGAAACATCCGAGGTAAACCATGGAAAGGTTTGTGGGGCCTGGATTTGGATAGGGGGCTGTGGTTTTGGTGCATTACATATGACAGCTAGAGACTGTGTGAACAAATGTGGCATTTTCTGACTTTCTGATGGCACCTTGCTGATGCAGGGGGTGGCAATGCTGTTTCCTGTGGGCTCCTTTCAAACTGTTCATTTCCGTATCCTAGATTCTTGATCTGTGTTACTCATTTCATGTCCATGTTTCAGATGCATAGGTCAGAGATGAGAGAACTATGCTGTCCCTTAATCCTTCATTCACTTCCTTACTTACACCTTTTCCCTTCATCATTCTATTAAGGGACCCAATGACTCTTGTACCCTTTACTGCTCATCTGCCACATTACTCATCCTTCACCAGTACTCAGTTTCTTGCCTCAAACCTCAAAAATGCTAAAACACTCACTTAGCTGCTCATAAAACACTTGCCTCTCATGATCTTTCTTCTCATGGCCATGTGTATAAGAACCAATTATTACCCATATCTCATATATAAATCTAATATTAATTTTCTATCTTGAAAATGTTCTCAATATCATTCCATTCATCATATGGATCAAAAGTGCTGTCTTATCAATGTGTTCCTAATGAAACTACTCTGAACTTTCTCTTGATTAGAAATTCTTTAATCCATTTTCCAATTTTTCCTTTTATACTGTCTTTTGCCATTTTCTTTGCACTCCATAGTTTACATAATCAAAAGCTTTTGCAAAATCAAGATAAGTGTTCATTCTTTTTCTGGTTTTCAATGTTTCATATATGCCATTATAATGAGCTAACAGCTGTGTTTGCATGCTTTTACCAGGCCTTGGTGTTGACTTTTTTCTTACAGCTGAATAACCATTTCCATGAAGTGTCTAAGTTTATATCTGTAAGTGCATGTTTGTCTACATCTATCTACATCTCTGACACCTGTTCCTTCCTGGAACTCCCACAAAGGGGAAGCCACAGCAGTAAAGTCTCCTTAACGAGCAAACTCCATTGGTGCTTCTTAGCCTTTATTGTCATACCCTTTACAGGCCACTGGCAAAAGGCAACTCAAGCACAGTGTTTGCAGAGGCTCCTATTATGGTTGTCAAAATCATTAAGTATTTCATCAACTTCATTTTCATTTGTACTAAACACTGACATACTAATCATCATATGACATATTCTTTTGGGTTCATTTTCATAGCTGTTGCCTCTTTTGACTGGTCTAATTTCTGGCAGTTCTTTTCAATATTTTTGTAAGCAAACAGGACTTCTGAGTTTAATCCATGATTTGAATTTATCTTCTCTTTTATGTGATACCATTATTTCATTGTTTGCATACCTTATTTTTTCTTCTTGTTTTTCTTCAGCTTGTTGCAAATCTTAGTTTCTCTTCCATTCTTTTCTGTTTTGTGGAGTGATTGGGTCTAAAGCTATGTTGTGTAAGTGAGAGTGGGATATTTTGCTTGAATCTTTTAGACCAATTTTTCAGAACATGGATACCAAAGACAACAGTGATACATGGGTGATATGATGAGAGAGAGTTGGGTGGCTCAGAGGGTTTCAGAGGGTATACTTTGTCAGCAAGGGTGGGTTAACAGTTGTGTTAGTATAGGTTTTGTGTAGGTTTTTCATGAATTTCCTGATCATTCAGAGGATATATGGTTGGTCTACAGCTAATTTTTCAGTGGTTTCGTGAGTATGTCCATATGTTCTTTGGGGGAAGGGATGTTGTTAGTTTGGGTTAAGAGTGCTTAATGAGTCAGGGCTGGTGTGGTGTTGGAGGTATCAATTTTCTTTACTATTTGCCAGAGTTCACTGCTATGGATTTTGTGGTTAATGGTGTTGAGGTGCGAGCGTCAGGTATCTGTTTGCTTGTTTATCTTCTTTGATGCTCTATCACCATTTTGAAGCAATTTATATCAATAGGTTTTCTAGTAAAACAGAGGTCTGTTGGTTTGCTGTATTGTTTCAGTCATTATACTTTAGGGAGAATGATTTCATAAACAAAGAGGTAGTAAAAGCTTTGCAGAAGATGAAAGCCAGCAAGGCAGTGGGTTTGGATGGTACTGCAGTGGAATTTATTAAAAAAGGAGGTGACTGTATTGTTGACTGGTTGAAAAGGTTATTTAATGTATGTACGACTCATGGTGTGGTGCCTGAGGACTGGCAGAAAGCTTGCATAGTGCCACTGTACAAAGGCAAAGGGGATAAGAGCGAGTGCTCAAATTACAGAGGTATAAGTTTGTTGAGTATTCCTGGCAAATTACATGGGAGAGTATTGATTGAGAGGGTGAAGGCATGTACAGACCATCAGATTGGAGAAGAGCAGTGTGGTTTCAGAAGTGGTAGAGGATGTGTGGACCAGGTGTTTGCTTTGAAAAATGTATGCGAGAAATACTTAGAAAAGAAAACGGATTTGTATGTAGCATTTATGGATCAGGAGAAGGTATATGATAAAGTTGATAAAGATGCCCTGTGGAAGGAATTAAGAATATATGGTGTGGGAGGTAAGTTGTTAGAAGCAGTGAAAAGTTTTTATCGAGGATGTAAAGCATGTGTACATGTAGAAAGAGAGGAAAGTGATTGGTTATCAGTGAACGTTGGTTTGTGGCAGGGGTGCGTGATGTCTCCATGGTGGTTTAATTTGTTTACAGATGGGGTTGTTAGGGAGGTGAATGCAAGAGTTTTGGAAAGAGGGGCAAGTATGCAGTCTGTTGTAGATGAGAGAGCTTGGGAAAGGAGTCAGTTGTTCGCAGATGATACAGCGCTGGTGGCTGATTCAGGTGAGAAACTGCAGAAGCTGGTGACTGAGTTTGGTAAAGTGTGTGAAAGAAGAAAGGTTAATGTGAATAAGAGCAAGGTTATTAGGTACAGTAGGGTTGAGGGTCAAGTCAATTGGGAAGTAAGTTTGAATGGAGAAAAACTGGAAGTGAAGTGTTTTAGATATCTGGGAGTGGATCTGGCAGCAGATGGAACCATGGAAGCAGAAGTGAATCATAGGGTGGGGGAGGGGGCGAAAGTACTGGGAGCGTTGAAAAATGTGTGGAAGTCGAGAACATTATCTTGGAAAGCAAAAATGGGTATGATTGAAGGAATAGTGGTTCCAACAATGTTATATGGTTGCGAGGCGTGGGCTATAGATAGAGTTGTGTGGAGGAGGGTGGATGTGCTGGAAATGAGATGTTTGAGGACAACATGTGGTGTGAGGTGGTTTGATTGAGTAAGTAATGAAAGGGTAAGAGAGATGTGTGGTAATAAAAAGAGTGTGGATGAGAGAGCAGAAGAGGGTGTTTTGAAATGGTTTGGTCGCATGGAGAGAATGAGTGAGGAAAGATTGACAAAGAGGATATATGTGACAGAGGTGGAGGGAATGAGGAGAAGTGGGAGACCAAATTGGAGGTGGAAAGATGGAGTGAAAAAGATTTTGAGTGATTGGGGCCTGAACATGCAGGAGGGTGAAAGGCGTGCAAGGAATAGAGTGAAATGGAACGATGTGGTATACTGGGGTCGACGTGCTGTCAATGGATTGAACCAGGGCATGTGAAGCGTCTGGGGTAAACCATGGAAAATTTTGTTGGGCCTGGAAGTGGAAAGGGAGCTGTGGTTTCGGTGCATTATACATGACAGCTAGAGACCGAGTGTGAATGAATGTGGCCTTTGTTTTTTCCTAGTGTTACCTCGCACACATGCGGGGGGAGGGGGTTTTCATTTCATGTGTGGCGGGGCGGCAACAGGAATGACTAAGGGCAGACAGTATGAATTATGTACATGTGTATATATGTATATGTCTGTGTGTATATATACGTATACGTTGAGATGCATAGGTATGTATATGTGCGTGTGTGGAGGTGTATGTATATACATATGTATGTGGGTGGGTTGGGCCATTCTTTCGTCTGTTTCCTTGCGCTACCTTGGTAACGTGGGAGACAGTGACAAAGTATAATAAATATAAATAAATATACATATATATATATTGTTGGAAAGGATCACAATTTTGCACGTGATCAATTATATTCCTACGAGTCCATGGGGAAAATGAAACACTATCAGCTCCCAAGTGTACTTTCATGTAATAATCACATCATCAGGGAGACGCGAGAGAAACAACAGTCAGTTGATATACAATGAAGAGATGTAGCTAGGAAGCCATTTGGTAAACATGTGATTGTCCAAGACAGACAACAAGCGTATCATACTTATTATGTGGACAAGAAGGTGAACTGTTCACAAATCTTATCAACAATGAAGTTATTCAATTTGTATAGACCTTCACGAATATTAAGGTTATAATTCTTTGTGTATTTCATAACAGAAGATTCAATGATATTTCTCATGGTACTGGAGCTAGAGTTAATAACTGAGATGGCATTACTCCAGTCAAGACAATGATCATAGTCTTTAACATGATTAAACAAGGCATTTGACTCTTGTCCTGTTCTTATACTATATTTATGTTGCTTAAGTCTAACAAAGATCCTTACAAGTCTGCCCATCATAAAACTATCACAATTTCGACATGGCACTTTACACATGCATCAAGGAGAATTTTCTGGCGAGTTCTTGATTAAGATATTCTTTATGGTATTATTGTTGCTAAAGGCAACTTTTACATTAAAGGATTTAAGGAACATGGGAAGTAAAATTATTATTAAAAGGGAGAACTAAAAGATTCTTGGTGTAAATGGGAGGTTTGGGCTCAACCCTATAAAATGATTTCTTTGCTAACTTAAGGGATCTATTAATGAAAGATCTAGGATGCTTTAACTTAGATCCAATTGAGTATATCTCAAACTCATCAATAAACTCTGGACTGCAAATACGTAATGCTGTGAGGAACATAGATTGAAATGATGATAATTTAACTCTATGTTGAGATGAGTAATAATTGATATATGAGCATACATATTAAATACACAAAGAATTATAGCCTTAACATTAGTGAAGGTCTATACAAATTGGATAACTTTATTGTTGATAAGATTTGTTAACAATTCACCCTCTTGTCCACATAATAAGTTTATGATACGCTCTTTGTCTGTCTTGGATAATCACGTTTACCAAACGGCATCCTAGCTACGTCTCTTCGTTGTACATCAACTTACTGTTATTTCTCTAATGTCTCCCCTGATGATGTGATTATTACACGAAAGTGCACTTGGGAACTTATCATGTTTCATTTCCCTGTGGACACATAGGAATAGATTGAATTGGAACGATGAGGTATACTGGGGTCGACATGCTGTCAATGGATTGAACCAGGGCATGTGAAGCATCTGGGGTAAACCATGGAAAGTTTTGTGGGGCCTGGATGTACATGGGGGATACATTCCCTAAAAATTGTTAAAGTAAAAATTTGTGCACATCAAATCTATTACAGTATTCCATAGTAAAAGTGGGTTTGTTTCAATGTTGAACAACTTCATTGGAAGAAAACCATGAACCTACTATCCCAAACCTAAGGAAATCAAGCAAATATATGACACAGCTGCCCGTCCTGCCAACTGTGCTGCTACTGGCCCTAAACTGGATTTACAACACTGTGCTCTGATTTTACTCAATCTAATTCTGTGCAATAATTAGGCATCAAAAAGCTACACTAATGATAGAGGGTGACAGCTAAACAAGTAATTATGTGTAACCTTTGTTTATAAGAAAATTCTTTAAAAAAAAGTCACACACCATCATGATAAAAGTTTAAATTAATTTGGTGATAAAATTATAAATCTAGTAACAAAGATATGATTTTATCTTTTATTTTGTGAAATAAAGCTTAAACAATTCCTTAACTAAAAATAAAAAGTTAATTAACTGAGCTAATTAGTCCCCAAAGTATAAGAACAATTCATGAACAGACAATAGTCCATGAAGTCAAAAGAACAGTCCACTAAAGTAAAAGAGCCTGTTAATCAAAGGAACACAATTGATAAACTGACTAATAAAAGAATGATTAATACAAAATCATCCTTAACTCAAACATATTTAATGAAATGCAATAATAAAAGAATGCTCAAAAGAAAACAATCAGTTTATGTTGAAGATGGAGTGCTGTCAAGGTCTTCAACAGAATTCGCCGAGTTGGTGTAAACGCATGAAGCTTGGGGGGGTCTTGAAAAATTATGCTGAAGTCGACTGCTTCCCATGAATACTGTTTCTTCTTGCATAATCATTTGCTGGGTAAAAAAGTTGTTATTCCTTCCAAACTGGAAATACTGCATTGTGTCTGGGTCTGTGTTTGATGCTTCCTGGGCCAGTTGGTCAAAGAGTTTTAAGATTGCAAGCCTCTTCGCACTAACTGATGGGGTTATGCTATAGTAACTCTTTCCTCTCCTGCTTCAATTTCTTTTTTCTTCAAGTCCAGCAAGTCCTCAACCTTGATGGGAATCAATCAGTTCAGTCACAATCACTGCCCAAACCTTTAGCGCCAAGAAATTTTTCCGCAACAACTTTTGAGACTCAAAACCCTTAAAATTTTGGGCACATTCCTTCCATAAGTATTTTCAAACATTGTTCATGGCTGTGTTCTTATTTCACTCCATGTACTCAATATTATTATGCAAGCTAATTAACTTATTCAATATGTGTAAGTTAAATGTATATGTTAGTAGTGCTATGGCACTCATTAACTTAATAAGAGTTAGATGTGTATGTTAGTACTGCCATGCCACTCATGTGAGTGATATTGATGTGTATGACAAGTGTGTTACCCCGTGACCAACAGGCACACGATCAACTTTTGCCTTACTGCTACCAGGAGCATCCCAACTTAAATTGTACTCTCATTTTATTGCTCATTACTGATTTTCATCAACAGATATGTTCAAGTCAGGTTCAACACATACTCCTGTACTACATACTTATTCGTTCTCTCAAGTCTTCACTCACAGAACTCATTTATAAACTGCTTTTGTCAACATTAGCATCACTACTGAACATAAAATATACCAGTGAATATATCAATATATAGGATTTTGGTCAAATCTTTGTTTGTTATGCTCTATATTAATGACTTAAACACTAACACAAAAATTTAAAGATATCCAACAACAAGCAGAGATTTTTCTTTAAATGAAAGAACAAAATGTTTGCAGACACAAACAGCAGCATCCACACTCTCACAGCAAGTAACTTAAAAAAATTCATGTGATCGCAATAGTGCAATATATGATTAAGGAAAAAATCCAATTTTTTCTTTTTGTCGTATTTGATTGGTGTTTCCCACTTTATTAAGGTAGCGCCAGGGACAAAAGAAAAAAAAAAAGGCCACATCACGCTCACATCCACTCTCTAGCTGTTTATTTCCTATCATAATATTAAAGAAATACATATAGAAAGTAAAGGGTATGTACCAATATGTGAGCAAACACATAAGGCTCTTTCTTTTAATGTTTGCCATTTCATGCAAGAATGAGGGAGCATCATATATAGATAACAGAGTCTTTGAGGAAATGAAAGTGCTTGGTTTCCTCCTCTATTCACCCTTTTGTTTGGCAACACATGAAGGCAGGTTTTCCAGCCCAATACTCCCACCCTTCTTCAAATGAGAGTTGGGGTGAGAGAGTATCATTAAATTTTAGGGAGAATAAAAAGATGTTTTGGAAGGAGGTAAATAAAGTGCGTAAGACAAGGGAACAAATGGGAACATCAGTGAAGGGGGCAGATGGGGAGGTGATAACAAGTAGTGGTGATGTGAGAAGGAGACAGAGTGAGTATTTTGAAGGTTTGTTGAATGTGTTTGATAATAGAGTGGCAGATATAGGGTGTTTTGGCCGAGGTGGTGAGCAAAGTGAGAGGGTTAGGGAGAATGATTTGGTAAACAGAGAAGAGGTAGTAAAAGCTTTGCAGAAGATGAAAACCAGCAAGGCAGTGGGTTTGGATGGTATTGCAGTGAAATTCATTAAAAAAGGGGGCGACTGTATTGTTGACTGGATGGTAAGGTTAGTTAATGTATGTATGACTCATGTGAAGGTGCCTGAGGACTGGCAGAATGCTTGCATAGTGCCATTGTACAAAGGCAAAGGGGATAAGAGTGAGTGCTCAAATTAAAGAGGTATAAGTTTGTTGAGTATTCCTGGGAAATTATATGGGAGGGTATTGATTGAAAGGGTGAAGGCATATACAGAGCATCAGATTGGGGAAGAGCAGTGCAGTTTCAGAAGTGGTAGAGGATGTGTGGACCAGGTGTTTGCTTTGAAAAATGTATGCGAGAAATACTTAGAAAAGCAAATGGATTTGTATGTAGCATTTATGGATCTGGAGAAGGCATCTGACAGAGTTGATAGAGATGCTCTGTGGAAGGTATTAAGAATATATGGTGTGGGAGGTAAGTTGTTAGAAGCAGTGAAAAGTTTTTATCAAGGATGTAAGGCATGTGTATGTGTAGGAAAAGAGGAAAGTGATTGGTTCTCAGTGAATGTTGGTTTGTGGCAGGGGTGCATGATGTCTCCATGGTTAATTTGTTTATGGATGGGGTTGTTAGGGAGGTGAATGTTGTGGATGAGAGAGCTTGGGAAGTGAGTCAGTTGTTGTTTGCTGATGATACAGTGCTGGTGGCTGATTCATGTGAGAAACTGCAGAAGCTGGTGACTGAGTCAGGTAAAGTGTGTGAAAGAAGGAAGCTGAGAGTAAATGTGAATAAGAGCAAGGTTATTAGGTACAGTAGGGTTGAGGGACAAGTCAATTGGGAGGCAAGTTTGAATGGAGAAAAACTGGAGGAAGTGATGTGTTTTAGATATCTGGGAGTGGATTTGGCAGAAGATGGAACCATGGAAGCGGAAGTGAATCATAGGGTGGGGGAAGGGGCGAAAGTTCTGGGAGTGTTGAAAAATGTGTGGAAGTCGAGGACGTTATCTTGGAAAGCAAAAATGGGTATGATTGAAGGAATAGTGGTTCCAACAATGTTATAGGGTTGCGAGGCGTGGGCTATAGATAGAGTTGTGCAGAGGAAGGTGGATGTGCTGGAAATGAGGTGCTTGAGGACAATATGTGGTGTGAGGTGGTTTGATCGAGTAAGTAACGAAAGAGTAAGAGAGATGTGTGGTAATAAAAAGAGTGTGGTTGAAAGAGCAGAGGAGGGTGTTTTGAAATGGCTTAGTCACATGGAGAGAATGAGAGAGGAAAGATTGACCAAGAGGATATATGTGTCAGAGGTGGAGGGAACGAGGAGAAGTAGGAGACCAAATTGGAGGTGGAAAGATGGAGTGAAAAAGATTTTGAGTGATCGGGGCCGGAACATGCAGGAGGGTGAGAGGTGTGCAAGGAATAGAGTGAATTGGAACGATGTGGTATACCGGGGTCGATGTGCTGTCAATGGATTGAACAAGGGCATGTGAAGCGTCTGGGGTAAACCATGGAAAGTTTTGTGGGGCCTGGATGAGGAAAGGGAACTGTGGTTTCGGTGCATTATACATGACAGCTAGAGACTGAGTGTGAATGAATGTGACCTTTGTTGTCTTTTCCTAGCATTACCTAGCACACATGCGGGGGGAGGGGGTTTTCATTTCATGTATGGCGGGGTGGCAACCGGAATGAATAAGGGCAGACTATGAATTATGTACGTGTATATATGTATATGTCTGAGTGTGTATATATATATATGTATATGTTGAGATGTATAAGTATGTATATGATCGTGTGTGGACGTGTATGTATATACATAGTTATGTGGGTGGGTTGGGCCATTCTTTCGTCTGTTTCCTTGCGCTACCTCGCTAACGCGGGAGACAGCGACAAAGTATAATAAATATGATAAAATATATATGTGTGTGTGTGTGTGTGTGTGTGTATGGGAGGATGGAGTGAAAAAGATTTTGAGCGACAGGGGCCTGAACATGCAAGAGGTGAAAGGCATGCAAGTGATAGAGTAAACTGGAACTATGTGGTATACTGGGGTCAATGTGTTGTCAGTGGACTGAACCAGTGCATGTGAAGCAGCTGGGGTAAACCACATAAAGTTATGTGGGGCCTGGTTGTGGATATGGAGCCATGGTTTCAGTGGATTACACATGACAGCTAGAGAATGGATGTGGGTGGATTTGGCATTTTTTTGTCTGTTCCTGGTGCTTCTTTGCTAACACAGGAAACTGTGATCAAGTATGAACAAAAACAGATATGGGTAATTCTGAATTATGCATGCCTGCAGTGACAATGTAGACTAAAGGCAGCATCACCAAGGCTGTATCTTTGACAACAGACAGAATGGAGCAGAGATTTATGGAGGACCTTCTAATTCCAATGGAGACCATCATATCCCTACTCCTTAAAAGCTGCATAAAAGGGATCCTGCAGTTGCATAAGGATAACATAGGTGTTATAAACTCCACCTGCAAGTAGTTACACTAACTGTGAAAAGTCACCTTTACCAGTGTTGTATCACTATCAATGGACAAAATGGACTACAGTCTTCTTGATAATATAAAAAAATATTAGGCAGAAGTTGTCCTCTGCCAGCGGCCTGTTAAGAGTGAGGCACTAAAGGCTATGAAGCGGCACTGAAGTTCAACGTTTATGGAGACTTTTGTTGTGGCTACCCCCTGAGATAGTTCCCAAACAGAACAGGTATCAAAGATATAGACAGATCTCGTTGAGGACCTTCTTGTTCCAAAAGTCCATCATTTCCCTACTCCTACAATGAATGCACCCTTAAAGCTGCTGAAACCCTATAAAAGGGTTACTGAGGTTGTATCATCATAATAATATTATACCCACCCAAGTGTTTAACAATTCAGATCTTTGGTAATGAATCACATATGTAATTTCAGTTATACAAAGGAATTCAAGTAGCAACAGACCAGTGGGGTCCCACTGAGACTGTCATATTAAAAGATATAAGAAACACAGATTAGCGAGGTAAAAGTTGGAATAGACAAAAACCTACAAACCGTCAACAAGACTATGGAGGCACAAATATTGTAAGTTAGGGACCTAAAGCAAAATATTAACAAGTTTATTCTTAAGTGTATATATCATTACTGCTTTCAACCACTCTAGTTGGTGAATCATTCCATATGTTAACAATCCTCTTGAAAAAAAGTACTTTGCCTCATTCAAGGTAAAATGCTTGCCCATGAGATAGTAATGAAGACTGTTTTCATTACTGAGTGAAATCAGATGAATCAGGTTTCAAGTAGCTTGTCATATCAAGATAATCAGTCTGACAATTTTAAATATTTGTATCACATCACCTCTTAACTTCCTCTTTTCAAAGTTAAGCAAATCCAAGTCATTCAGTTGGCTCTCATAGGCTTTGTTTCTCAATCCAGGAATCATCTTGGAAGCTCAACACTGAACTCTTTCCATTCTGTCCATCTTTTTAAAGTGGGGTGACCAAAAGTGAACACAATACTCAAGATGGGACTAAACAATGAACTGTAAAGAGTAAGGATGATTTCCCTAGACTTAAATTCAAAAGCCCTCCCTATGAATCCGAGAATCTTGTTTGCCTTTTTCACTGGTTCTATGCACTCCTTACTTGGTTTTAAATATGTCCCAGCCTTTTTCACTTCTTTTTTGCGGTTCAAAATAATTCATACTGTAGCTTACCTTTTCGTTTTTACAACCGATATGTAAAACCTTGCACTTATCAAAATTAAAATTCATTTGCCACCTAAGAGCCTAGTCCACATTTCTCTATCAGTTTGAAGCTGCAGATGTTTCAGTTTACGTGTAGATTTATTTCACTACTTATTACCTCCTGTGAATTTTGATACCTTACATATATAAAGATGAGAAAGAGAATGGGTCCCAAGACTGATCCTTGTGGTACACCACTTATGTTTAACTCTATTTATGGCCAATCAACCAATTTTCTATCCTCCAAAGTAAATTCAAATCAATACCATATGACTTAATATTTGCTTTTAATCTTTGATGCAGAACCTTGTCAAATGTTTTATGAAAAAAGTAAAAATAATAATAATAATAATAATAATAACAACAACAACAAAAACAATAATAAAGAAAAAGGAAATAACAATAATATATAAAGGAATAAAATTGAAACTGTACTTCTGAAATCAGAATTCTGGCAATTTACACATAACATAAACCGAAGTTTTTTGACGACTGTTTTGTTAGTATTTCTGAAGTTCTTCTTTTAAGAAGTTAATAAGATATGGCTTCATTTAAGTAACATTATCAGTTAAATCAAAGCATCAAAAGGGAAAAATTTACTCTTGATACCAATCATCAAAACTACGTGAAAATATTACATAGCATTACTATGTAATATCATGTCCATGACTTTAACAGAAAATTCAATCATAAAACACACCTATTATTAATTTTGGTACACTAAAACTGACTTTAACAAGGTAGCCCATGTTATAAAGAGATAACATAACACAAGTACTAAATGATATCAATGAACAGTAACCTGAAATGTTTAATAATTCTATCTGTATTACAGCTAGATAAAAATATTCTGTCTCAATTCTGGTAATCTTGGGGCCAAACAGTTGCTAAATTAGAGATTTCCACCAGCTTATGGGTATCAAGAGTTTCTAAGGGGACCTGACAGCAGATTGAATAAATCATAACTAAACCTGTGGTGTTATATTTTCCAAATATATCAAGTTCATGTAAGGTATTTACCAAAACTTTTTTTTTTACTTCTAGTTCCTTAATGTACAGTGAAGACTAAAGTGATTATGTAAAAGTTTAAGTGTAAAAGGATTTGGGAGGGAAAACATGAGTGTCATCTTGCTGCGACAAGACTGATGCCTCGGGAGAGTTAGGGATCAGGTCTTGCATTGCATCCACTTTCGGGGCTAGTGTGGTGCTTGGAGAACCACTGATATTCTATGAAACTGAGAAGCACCATGCAAGAAGCTCAATGAAGGAGTGAAGCAGCTGGAGATGCTGTACTTGGGCATGTACAGTCCTTTAATGGCTTCTTCAACATTTCTTGCAGCATCACTTGTTTCTATGTACAGTACAGTATCAGGTTTTTCTTTACTCAACCTTTCCTGAATCCTATACATGCCCATTATCTCTTGCTAGGTGATGGAACTCTTTTGTCCTAAGAACCTAAAGAATTAATCATTTTCCAGCTGCTTTCCTGTATCCAAGTTAATCCTTTCCTGTGCAACATCATTCATACTTATAAAATACACAGACTTACTGAGGTCAGTTGGTCTTGCCTCCTGTCTTTCCTTTGCTTACCTAATCAAAACAGCCATAGAATGGACTCTCACAATGGTTGGATGCTTCAGTAGCAAACCCATACAAAAGAGCAGCAAATTCCATAAACTGAACACAAGTAACCAAATATGGGAATTACTTAATTTTGGAAGGCCAAACTGGAGACTACAGAGTGTACTGTTACATCACCATTGAAAAAATGAAAAAAATGTAGCAAATAAATCACCATACCTTTTTTTTCCTGTTACATTTTAAGATGGCCAATAAGGATGTCCCGTGCCAGTTTATCGAAACACTACTGGACTGGGCAATTGCGCAAAGTTGGCTGATACAAGAATCGGCGCCTACGCCTTAAAGCTTCTAAGTATACATCCCGGTTGAACAATCCAGCAGCCAGAGGCACACTGAAAGAGTAGAAAATAACATCTAAGTATTTCATACAAGAATATCTACTGCATTCATTAGCTGAGTACCACTTTCAAATTAGAAGTTACTGTAGGTGTTATTTGATTAACAGATGCAGTTCCATTTAAGTATTTTATATAAGAATACGTACTGCATTCATTAACTGGGTACGACTTCATCAAATTAGAAGTTACTATAGGTGTTATTTGATTAAGTGATGCAGTTCAAGTGTTTTTTTGTGACTACAAGGGTACTGTTTAATCAGTACAAACATCTCAAAGTGTTTTTCCATTTAAAAAACTGGAAGAGGCAACAGAATTCTAATTGTTTTCACCTATATTTACTATTTTTGTATAAATGACAAATGTAAAAGTTCCATAAAGGGTTAGCATGTTACACACAAGAATCAAGGCAAATGGTGAGATAATGAATGAAACAAATGTCACGCTAAGAAATAAGAAGGAATGATAAATGCAAAACAAAATCTATACTTACAAAATCTTCACGTGTTAGTGTAATTACTTATTTGTATTATACGTGGAGTGAACTTTATGATTGTGGGGCTCCATTCCTTAAACATGCTCTACTATCTTACAACTAATCAAATCTATGTATGCTCTCTACATTAACTATGTCTTAAGTCATTTCATTCAATTCATATATCACTCTCATACTATCTAATACTTCTCTGCATCTTTTTTTGTTCGTTTTTCATGCTTTAATTCATGCTATATCCTCTGGATGTGCAATCCCTACATATTTCAAAGAACTGATCAGTATGCATCATATATCCGGTTAAAAAATTAAAAGATTGTATTCAGGTCATCCCCTCACTCTTCTTTCTTTCAAAGTGGGCAAATCTAAGGCTTATATGTATATATGTGATGTTTTTAATTACCTGTTTGTACTGTAAAGGGAAGATTTACACTAGTGGGGGCCGCATCACTTGAACACTCTCTACTTTCATAAAACTTCTTAAATAAATGAATACTGTTTGCATAAAAACGTGTCCTCAGTTATCTTATTCCATTCATTCACATACTTATACAATAAAAGTATTTCTATGTCTCTTTCAACAAGTTTCTCACTTAAGTCTGTCTTATGACCTCTGGTTGCTCTATCTCTACATCTCTCAAAGAACTGTTCATTGTCCACATTATCAATGTGTGTACAATTACCAATCTGTATGGTACAGGGAGGAAGTTTTACACTCACTGGGCCCCAATCTCTTGAACATTCTCTACTGTTAAATCTATGTATGCTGTCTGCATTGAACATGTCCTCAATCATTATATTCATGTACCCCTAGAGGCAGAATAGGTGAGAAATTATTTTTCTGTAAATATTGTTTCTAAACCTACAACAACATTAGGTGTGTGTAATTATTCATTTGCAGTTTTTACATTTTTACATTACATGGAGAGTTTTACACTCTTGGGGACCTGTCTCTTGTACTTTTTGTACCATCAAGACTAAGTATATATTTGTTGCTTGCATTCACAGTCTCCTTGTTTAGACCATTACAACCATCCACTAATCTTGAGCTAAACCAGTACTATCTTATACTCTTCTTAACCAGTCTTTCTTGGCTTCTGATTTGGCACTGCACCTTGTGAATATCTACTGACAGTCAACATCATCCCATTAATTTTGGAACTTAAATGCTGTTCCCAGGTTGTACCTTTCCCTTCTCTCATCTAAGATAGACGGCTATGATGCCTTCAGCCTTTCTTAGTAGCTTAGCTTTCTTAATTCTGGCACCATCTTGGTTGCTCTTCTCTAAACTTTCCCAACAATGTCTTTGTGTTTCATTAGCTGTGGTGACTAGACCTGAGAGACAACCCAGTTGCATTCTACGTCATCAATAGCTACCAAACATTTCTTTAACCATGCACTTAAAAGTGATGGTAATATTTGCCAACAGAGTTATTTCATCGTATTCCTTCCCCATTACCTTGCAGTGTGTGTGTGTGTGATTTACAGTGAAAGAGTTGTACACTTGTGTTGTCCCATCTCTTTAACAGTGCAAACATATTCCATGTTTTTTACTCCACACACCCCAGCCTAAGCCACATACCCGCATACTTATTGACCAGTCTCAAGGAAAATACAAACACTTGAGTTTGGGGTGGGCCAACTTCCATGCCAAAGATTCAAACCCACTCAGGCCTATGCTGAATCATGGTCAGTATTGCTAGCCACTAAAACACAGAGGCTCATGTGATCATTTGTCTATTACAGGAAGAGTTTTACACATGTTGTGTCATCTCTTAACCTTGTATTTATGCATCATACTTATATTCCTGTATGTAAAAAGACAAACACAACCCTACGCTAGATATCCACATAGTGAAAAGGCATGAGTGAATGATGAACATGTGGGTGGAGCATGGGCTGATGGCAGTTCCCATAATTCTGACCCATGCAGACCTGGCCCCAAGCACAGAAGCTATTACGTAATTACCCATTTATAACTATCTATTTGTACATTACGGGGAGAGACCTTTACACTCATTGGGCCCCATCTCAAGTACTTTTCATACCATCATGATATTTAAATCTCTGCAAGCTGCTAGCATTCACCATCTTGCTTTGGCCATTCCAACCATCCACTACACTTACATTAAGACAGTATTTCCCTATATCCAGCTTGAAAAGATGCTTGTGCAGCTTCTGATCATGGGCTCAGGTAATACTGGTATTGTACCTCATGAAGAACCATTTACCGTTAGCATCATACAGTTGTGTGCATGTGTCATTACTATGTGTTTGTTAGGAGAGAACTTTTACATGTGCTGCACTGTCTCAATCTTGTATATATGTACTATGTTTTTACTCTCGTGTGTATGCACACACACACACACACATTACCCAACCTAAGTATGGTATTCCTTTACTGACCAGCCCTGCAGGTAGGATCAAAAGCTGGGTTGAATGTGGCCTGATTACTGCACCCAGGATTTGCATCCGGGCTAGCTCTTGCATGAATCATCATCAACGACACTAAGCACCGCACCATATTAGTCTGTGTGAGTTTAAGAGGTAGAGGTACAACTAGTATGACAAACAAAAATAAGTCAACAGACCACATAAACTAAGGTACTGAAAAAAGTATAGCCTTATAATACTCAAGGTACTTAGTATCAGGTTTAAAAGGGCCATTCTCAAATATCATATGAAAGATCAGCATATAAAGATCAAAACATGAACAATTAAGATAAAGAAATTATCAAAGAAATCCTCATCATGAAAACTAGTAAAGGGAATGATCCATAGCAAAACTTAAGACTGAAAACTGATGCAAACTTCAACCATCATATACATGAAAAAGTAAATGCAGCTTGTTAGTTTCAATAGCTGAGTCCCCAAAGGAATCAAAGAAACATTCATAGCAAGCTATGAATAATTTTCTACATAAGATAAATTATCTATCTAAGTAAGAGGCAACATGGTTTTAGGGAAGGTGGAAGTGAAAGTATGGATTTTGTAAAACCATATAGAGTGAAAGAAGAAAGTGTACTAAATTGTGCTTAGGATATGGGGTAAAAAGACTGGAAGAAATGAGGGAATTTAAGTATCTCGGTAAGTATGGTGATATGGAGGGAGAGAGCAGTACAGGGTAAAAGAAACTGAGTCCCTAAATAGAATAATGAAGGACAGAGGTGTAAATATGGAAGTCAAGAGAGGATTAAGGGACAGCATAGTCCTCCCAACCCTGACCTATACAGCCAAAACATGGATGTGGTATGAGGCACAGAAGTCAAGAATCCAGGCTGTGGAAATGAGCTATTTGAGAAGAGCATGTGGTGTGACTAAATGGAATGAAGAAAGAATGAAAGGGTGTATGAAAGATGTGGTAGGCAAGGAATGCAAAGAGAATGAATTGTGGAGTGGAAGAATGGGTGAAATGTAATACTTTGAGGTGGTTTGGGCATGTGGAAAAAATGCATTACTTGGAGTTTACAAGGAGAGTGTATGATAGTACAATTAAAGGGGTTAGTGTGAGTGGAAGACCATCTGTGACATGGGCAAATAGGGTGGAGGAATATTGGAGGGAGAGAAACAGAGGAAGAATGTGTGGAATGGTATATGCGAGGGAGGCATGTAAGGACAGGGATAAGTGGAGATCATTTTGCCATGGCCACCCCTTCATGGAAAATCCTGGAGGGAATAGGCATCAGAGATATGAATAGATAGATAGATTGAGGGTCATGAGTTTCAAACCTCTTAGATTTCTATGAGAGCGTGAGCTCTATCTTAGACAAAAGGGAAGGCTGAGTAGATTGTTTATATATCATGACTACCAAAATGCATTTGACATTCCTGCATAGGAGGCTGATAGTAAGTTGGAAAACCAGGCAGGAATAAGGGGTAGATGCCTTCAATAATGGAAGGGATCAGAGGACACATGTTAGAGGAGCCTTCTCCAAATGAGTGGAGGTCACCAGTAAAGTGCCCCATGTTCTATTTTAAGACTGTTATTGTTCTTGATATATATAAGCAACTTGCCTGAAGGTATGGATGTCTACCTGAATATGTTTTCATGTCATGTAAAAGTCAAGAAGGAAGTGAAAAACAAAAAGGACTGCATCAGCTTACAATGTGATCTATGCAGACTCCAAAAGTGGGTCTGATATATGGGTGATGAAATTCAACCCAGGCAAATGCAAAGCAACAAGAATGGGGAAAAAAAAAAATCCTCAATGTGATTCTCATCCAGCATGAAATGGGCTTCTGGATTCTGTGTGAAAAGGTCTTGGGAGTCAATGCTATCAAAACTGTTGCCAGAGTCTCACATTAAGAGAAAAGTGAAGGAGATAACCGTCTTCTGGCAAAAATCAAACTTTCAAGTAAATGGATAAGGAAATACTAAGCAAGCTGTTCATATCATGCACGAGTCCAAAACTAGAATGTGCTTCTCAAGTTTGGTCACCACAATTAAAGACACACAGACAGCTAACACGGAATGTCCAGAGGAGGGAAAAAATGGCAAAACCAGAATTAAGGAAGCTAACATAAAGGGAAAGGCTAAAAGCCATTAATTTGCCAAACTTGGAAGACAGAAGAATGAAGGGTGACCTGATCACAACCTTCGAGTTTTTAAAACAGATCAAGGACAGGGACAGTTAACACTTCTTTGAGAGATACAGGAAGAGAGCAGCCAAATGACATAATATGAAATTAAGCAAGAAACTTGTTGAAAAAAATATATATTAAGAAGTACTTTTATAGTATAATAGTGGTGGATGAATGGAACAGAATAACTGTTTTAAAACAGATCAATGACATGGGCAATGAACATTTCTTCAAGAGATATAAGGATAAATCAAGAAGAGGATGTTCACATGAAATTATGTAAGGAACTTGTTAAAAAAGTATGAGAGGTGGATGAATGGAATAAAATGACTGACGACATGATTAATGCAGAAAGCATACATAATCAACGAAGTTTTGTAACAACAGAGAATGTTCAAGAGATGGGACACCTTGAGTGTAAAACTCTCTCCCTGCACAATACAAGTAGGTAATTATTGATATGAAGTATGTGAAGCCTCCACCTCAACTTCCTCCTCTTGCTCAGAAAAATACTTAATTACAGTTCTAGCTGCACAGTGGAAAAAGTAATAGTAGCCAGAGTTCTACCTGAGGTGTCTACCTTTTCTTTTAACAGCTGAACATTCTGGGCAACTAACAAGAAAAAAATTACCAATAATACATAACATATAAGGTCCTAGAAGGCCTAAAAGTTGGAACCGAGTTTACACAGACACTTGATGCCAGTGTGAACAGTAAATAAGTTGGTGAAAACAGATGACCTTCCATGGTTTGCATACAGCTGTACACCTAAATGCAGTGGTATTTTATCATGATTAAGCCCTTCTGTGCATGTGAGCACTTCTGAGTGTGCACACTTTCTCTTTTCCAATTCTTTCATTCATTATTTTTTTTAGTACTGTTTTGGGCTAAATACCCGATGATCATCTGACAACTCCTGGTTCCTGACATAACCACAATGAAGAAAATGAAGAACCACTTACTCATCTTTGCCAGGCCTAATTTTGCAGTGGAAAGCTCCCAACACTGGTTTATGATCTGATGTCCTAAACAATGGGCATGAGCTGTAGTTAACACATGTAATGGCTCCACGATTACTCTGCAGAAATATAAAAAATAAATCATGTATCAGGTTCTGGTATGAATAACTTTTTTCTTTGCAAAGAATGCAATATGAAGGATTCAGAACATCAAATTTACTTGTCAATACATTGTTTATAGGTAAACATAATGAATACAGTGCATTGGAGAATCTTATGTTGAAGTGATAATTCAGCTGGGGAAAGTAAAGTTTCTTAGTTGTTGAGAGATATGAGTTTTACAACCTTAGAAAAAAAAGTACTGTACTTATAAAATGCAGCAATGTGTTTACAACTTACTAGGGAGGAAAATGACCAAGAAAGTTTTATTTTCAAACATAACACACTTTACTGTAACTGACAACATTGGTTTTTATGTAAACCTATTATCCTTACTAATATCCTTATACCGCACCCTAGATTTCTCCTACATACCTTAAAGAGGATCCTGTCAGTATAAGATGGGACTCGCTGCTTGGAAGATGTGTCATAGTGATCAGTTCCGGGGTCATACTTGAATGTTGGGGCAAAGTTAATAGGGCCTTCCTCAAATTCACCAAAGGCTTCTCCTGCAGTTTAAAAGGGTATACTTCAATCACAGCACTTGGTAAGCTTTTGCTTACTGCATGCAGAGTGCCTCATATGGAATATATACCAGACAAACTATGAATATTTATCATACAAGGTTCACCTGAAGAACTGGTTTAGCAGTGGCTGGAGGAATTCTGTATGTAATGATTTTTAAAACATCTTAATTGTCCCTGATCTACATGATCACATATGTAATGTTTCATCTGTCAAGCTGGCAGCAAAAAACAGTCTCTCTTGTGCCTCATTAGGGCTCCTCAAAGTCTGTGCTCCATTTAAACCTCAAACGGAAATGTAAGGACTGTATGCCTCTTCCCTATAAGCCAATGAAAAATTAAAACTTAAACTAAGCTCACAGCCAAATCGAGCAGCAAAATACTTCAACAAGATAACCGAGCATCTACTTGCTGGCAGAGAACATTACAATAATTTCCACACTCTTCTCAATGAACTTGGAGTAAGATACGAAGACATAACTACCAAGCCAATTGCCAATTTCTTCTCATTCTCCAGAAGTACTTGTAGGTTATGATCACCATTATTACAATAACTAAATCAAATCTTGGACATTTTGAACATTCAAGCCCTCAAAAATTCAATTATATCCCTACTCTTGTTCTATTCTAGGGAAAGAATAATTTGCAAATTATATGCTTGTACACAAGAAAGTCCTAAACACTGTATTGTGTTTATATCATTTCAGCCATAAAAGTAACAGTGTTGTTAAAAATTCTGTTAATGAACATGCAACATATGGAATAAAGAGGAGTTTACACATCTAATCAAACTTGTCAAGTTTTTACAGAACTGAAATTTCTAATCAAGCTTGTAAAGTTTTCACAGAACATACATCAGAAAGACATTGAGTACCTGTAACATGTGAAAAACTGGTTAAATTTACACCATGAGGCTTAAGAAACTATAAAAACTTGTACCTTTTGGAAAACTCAGATACAAGAAGAATACAATATGACCCAGGTATACTTAATAGGATCATTTTCCTTCAGCAGATGGGCATGTAAAAGTTAATCTTTCTGAATATGTGCTTCTAGAATGGAAGCAAACTATATCTCTTGATAGCAAGGTCAGACTGAAGATTTGGCTGGCTTGTGACTTTAATTCAGTGTGCACTATTTTCATGGGGAGTAATATATATGTATCATAGTTATTTTTTTTTTTTTTTCCCAAAGGAAGGAACACAGAAGTGGGGCTGGATGAGGATGTTTCCTCAGAGGCCCAGTCCTCTGTTCTTAACGCTACCTCACTGACGCGGGAAATGGCAAATAGTATGAAAGAAAAAGTATGAAGTTATCATTCAATGAAATATTCATATTTCATATGCATTCTACCAGTCTTTCACCTCACTGTGTCATCATAGGTTAAATTAATGGAAAGTAATGAAGAAATTATATATACACAAATATAAGTTTGGAAGTCGAGAACATTATCTTGGAAAGCAAAAATGGGTATGTTTGAAGGAATAGTGGTTCCAACAATGTTGTATGGTTGCGAGGCGTGGGCTATGGATAGAGTTGTGCGCAGGAGGGTGGATTTGCTGGAAATGAGATGTTTGAGGACAACATGTGGTGTGAGGTGGTTTGATCGAGTAAGTAATGTAAGGGTAAGAGAGATGAGTGGAAATAAAAAGAGCGTGGTTGAGAGAGCAGAAGAGGGTGTTTTGAAATGGTTTAGGCACATGGAGAGAATGAGTGAGGAAAGATTGACCAAGAGGATATGTGTGTCAGAGGTGGAGGGAACGAGGAGAAGTGGGAGACCAAATTGGAGGTGGAAAGATGGAGTGAAAAAGATTTTGAGTGATCAGGGCCTGAACATGCAGGAGGGTGAAAGGCGGGCAAGGAATAGAGTGAATTGGATCGATGTGGTATACCGGGGTCGACGTGCTGTCAATGGATTGAATCAGGGAATGTGAAGCGTCTGGGGTAAACCATGGAAAGTTCTGTGGGGCCTGGATGTAGAAAGGGAGCTGTGGTTTCGGGCATTATTACATGACAGCTAGAGACTGAGTGTGAACGAATGGGGCCTTTGTTATCTTTTCCTAGCGCTACCTCGCACACATGAGGGGGGAGGGGGATGTTATTCCATGTGTGGCGAGGTGGCGATGGAAATAAATAAAGGCAGACAGTATGAATTATGTACATGTGTATATATGTATATGTCTGTGTGTGTGTATATATATGTGTACATTGAGATGTATAGGTATGTATATTTGCGTGTGTGAACGTGTATGTATATACATGTGTATAGGGGTGGGTTGGGCCATTTCTTTCGTCTGTTTCCTTGCGCTACCTCGCAAATGCGGGAGACAGCGACAAATCAAAATAAATAAATATACAATAAGTTAGAAAAAAACTAACCTTTCTTTTGAGCTTGAGACAGTTGATCCCACTGCAGAAGATGTTTGTAAGTCTCAAGCCCAGGATGTTTTAAGCGTTCAAATACATGATCACGACTAACAGCTAGACGAAAGTTTAGGTCACCTAGCCAGAAGACACAGTCATACCGATGAGTAACATCTGCAAAGAAAAACAGTTTTGGGCATGTAAAAATCACTACGATGAAGAAAAAAAATTCTGAAAAATGCTAAAGATATCTTTTTCTATCTTGCTTTATCCATGTGCCATTTCTCAGGCAAAATATCTTGCTTTTTCATGGACATTCTTTTATGTGTCAGGAGAGACTTAGGTAATATTGTTCTTATGTTCTATCTCAAGTGATTCTTTTGAAGGACTGTTAAATGAGTTGGATGAGTGGCAATTGTAGGGTGTTTGGGACATGGAGGTATGCAAAGTAAGAGTCACGGCAAGTGATAAGTTGAAAAAAAAAAGGTGATGGTGAATGCAATGTGAAAGATTAAGTGCAGCAAAAGGCAGGTGGAGTGGATGGGATCACAGTTGTATTTCTCAATAAAAAGGGTGGCAGTGTCGTTGATTAGTTAGTTATTATTCACAGTGTACATCTGGCTTAGGGTGAGGTGCCTGAGGATTGGTAGAATGCTCATACAATGCCAGTGTATAACTTCCTCTGAGGTATAAGTTTGTTGAGTGTACCAGGTAAATACAAAGTATGGCTGCAGGCACAGAACATATGGTCATGCCACAACCAAGATATGTGCAATACTCTATTGCACTGGGTATCACTCAAAAAACTTCCTAAGGGTTAGTCAGTGTAGGTTGGTTACCTCCTGAGAGGTCATCATTGAAACAGCCAAATGACAGTCATTATATGTTTCACACACACTTCGATACCCAAGGATACGGACTGATATTGTGCTGTCAGTGTTCCATCCATCACTACCATGACTGCTACAGGAGGTAATTTCATGCTATTCTAGCAGAGTAACAATAGAAAAAACAAACAATAATACTATGCTTAAATACAATAAGCTTCTATAACTAACCTTTATGCTTGTGTTTGTGCGGTAAAAGGCGTGGCAAATCCAAGGAATGAGTAATGTTACGGAAGTTTTGGATACGTAAGGATTGTTTCTCCTCGTGAGCTGTCAAGTGCGAGTTTATGAAGAGAATCCTTGTCCCTACAATGGAAAGAAAATAATCAGTACTACATACTCCAGGTTCCAAAAATTAGCTGCTCACGTAAGAAAAAAATAGTTATAAAATCATAAAATCTCTTTCTTCCTAAATGGGAATCCAATAAGCTCTCTTTGGCAAAATCCCAAGCATCACCAGAGGATCATCCTATCATTTACCCTTCTTTTTTTTTTTTTTCATACTATTCGCTATTTCCCGCGATAGCGAGGTAGCGTTAAGAACAGAGGACTGGGCCTTTGAGGGAATATCCTCACCTGGCCCTCTTCTCTGTTCCTTCTTTTGGGAAAAAAAAAAAAAAAAAAGACTGATTTACCTCACTAGGGGAAATGGAAGGATGGAGAGAAAGATTTTGAGTGCTAAGGGCCTGACCATGAAAGAGAGTGAAAGGCATGCACAGGATAGAGTGAATTGGAGCAATGTGGTATACAAGGGGTGACTTGCTGTCAATGGAATGATCTAGAGTATATGAAGCAGCTGTGGGAAACCAGAGAAAGGTCCATAGGAATTGGATGCTGATAGGAGGTTGTGGTTTTTGGGCATTACACATGACGGCTAGAAAATGGATGTCAGCAACGAGGCATTTTCTCTGTCTGCTCCTGCAACTACTTTGCGAACACAGGAAATGATGAACTAGTAAGAACAAAAGAAAAGAAATATATGAATGAATAACTTATTTCATACATATTCACCATATCCTGAATCAGTGAGGTACCATCAGGAATGGACTAAGAAATGGCTTCATTCACTCACAGCCACTCTCTAGCTGTCATGTGTAAAGCACCATAACCAGAGTCCCCTATCCATAATCAGGCCCTACTCTAGCTGTCATGTGTAAAGCACCATAACCAGAGTCTCCTATCCATAATCAGGCCCTACACACCTTTTTATGATTTTCATGACTGGTTCACATGCCCTGGTTCAACCCATTGACAGCACATCACCCCCTGTAAACACACTGCTCCAATTTGATCTATCTCTTAAACGCCTCACACCCTTCTGCATGTTTAGACCCAGAGCCTTCAAAGCATCTTTCACTCCATACCTCCCTCCTCCTTTGTTTCCTCATTTTCCTTGTTGCTTCCAAATCTAATATGAATACCATCTTAGTCATCCTCTCCACACTTATCCCATTTATATTTTCAACCATTTCTGTACACCCTCTTCAGCTCTTCCATACATACATATACACTCCCCTTACCATATCAATTTCTCACTCACTCAACCCTCATTATTCCACATATCTTCCTCAAACATTTCATTTCCAACAAATTCATCCAATCCTCTGCATTTCTTTCTAAGGCCAACACATCACCAACAGGCCTACTATCCCATCTAACATACCTATCTTCGCCATTTAAGATAGTGACCTCTTTCCATGGACTTCAATATGCACCAAGATCTTTGCCCTCCCGCCTACCCAATGGCTGACTTCAGCTCCCATGCTTCCATTCACTACCATATCCACTTCCAGGTATCTAAAATACTTAATTTCCTCCAAATTCACTTCCATTAAAACTCATGTTCTATATAACCACTCTTTTCACTGCTGAACCTGATAACCTTGCTTTTATTCATATCTATTCTCAACTCTCTCCAAAACTTAGAAAACAGCTTCTGCAGTTTCTCACTCAAATCCTACACCAGCAGCATATTATCACCATACAACAACTGAATCACCTCCTAGGCCCCACTTCAGCATACCCTCTTCTGCTCTCTCAAGCACACTTTTTATTAACACACATCTCTCTTACCCTTTTATTACTTACTTGATCAATGCACCTTACACCACACACTGTCCTCAAACATTTCATGTCAAAGACATCCATCCTCCTCTGCTCATCCAAATTCATAGCCCAAGCCTAGGTCCCATACAATGTCACTGGGACTACAATACCTTCAAACATAACCATTTTTGACTTCTCTTTCCACATATTCCTCAACACTCCCAGAACCTTAGCCCCCCTCACCTACCCTATATAGGATTCACTTCCACTTCCATGGTTCCATTTGCTGCCAATTCCTTTTCCCATATATCTGAAACACTTCACTTCAAAATTTTCTCCATTCAAACTAACACCCCAAACTAAGTTCTCTCTCAGCCCTCCTAAACATTAAACCTTCACTTTTGATTACATTTATCTTCAACTTTCTCCTATCACACACTATCCCAATCTCAGTCACCAACATCTGCAGTTCCTCACTCGAATCTGCCACCAGAGCAGAGCCTTCAGCAAACAAAAACTGACTCACATTCCAGAACTCCTCACCCCCTTAGAACTGCATATTCATCCCTCACTCTCAGATCCTTACATTTACCTCCCTCACCACTCCGTCTGTAAACAAATGAAACAGCCTTGGTGACATCGCACACCCCTACTGCAGACCAACCTTCACATAGAACAATTCACTCACCCATTTCCCTTCTTGTATACATGCCTTACACTCTTGACAAAAACTTTTAACTGCTTCTAGTTCCTTTCCTTCCATACCATGTATTCAAAAGATCTTCCACCAGGAATCTCTATTAACCATATCACATGCCTTCTCCAGATCCATAAATGCCACATACAAACCCTTCTGTTTCTCTCAGCATTCCTCACACACATTCTATAAAACAAATCCTTGACCCACGCATCCTCTACCAATCATAAAACCACATCGTTCCTCCCCAGTCTGATGCTTTGTACATACCTTCATCCTCTCAATCACCACTCTCCTTTACAACTTACCTGGTACACTCAACAAACTTATACCCCAGTAGTCTGAACACTCACCTTTGTCCCCCTTACTTTTAATAAATACAATGGCACTATACATGCACTTAGCCAATCAACAACATAGCCACTCCCTTTCTAAGAAATTCAACATCAGTGCCATCCACTTTAGCCACTTTTCCACATTTGGCTTACACAATGCTTTCACCTAACCACTTCCCATGACTCTTTCACTTCACACATCTCCCTGACCAATCACTCTACGTCTGCCGCCCTCTTGTCAAACACATTCAACAAAAATCCTTCAAAAAACTCATTCCATCTCCCCTTTCACCTCATCACTATCTGCTACCACTTCCCCATTTGTCCTTGTCACTGATGTTCCCATTTGTTCTTTTGTTTTTCTCACACCATCTCAAACCATCTCATTGTCCCAGAGTTTACCAATATTTGCTCATCTCAACTCTCATTTGACTTCTTTTTCAACCCCTCCAACTTCCTCTTGACCTCCAGCTACTTTTACATCTCCCAATCATATATACTTCTTCCCTATAAGTATCCATACATCTCTCTTTCCTCTTTCATTATCAACTTCATTTCCTTCACTCACTATCCTTTCTCTCTCTGACCTAGGCAGTTTGGGTGTATTTTCCTTACTTTCTCTAACTACTGTATGTACATTTGCACATGCACATGGCCACATGGGTTGACATTATCCTGGTTTTAGCTAGGATTCACGAACTCTGTGAGAATGTGGTTTCCCTCATCTAAGTCCTTATTGCTTGATCCACTTATAACATATATTTATCATTATTATTACAGTATCAATATCTCCACTCTCCCTCCATCCTGCTTCACAGTCATCTTCTACCACAGCTTTAGTTATCATTCCTTGTTACCATCATACTTGCAACAATTACAAATTTAGATATAACTTACCAAAGAACTGAAAGCCTATTGCCATGCCCCCTTTTGTTTTATAGGCAATACCTGGGCGAAGACTGTATGTATCTTCTTCTGGCACTGTAAACAAAAAAGCAAGATAATATCACAAACTGGGCAGTTTAAACTATAAGTGCATTTCATTCCTCTAAGTATAAACACACACACACACATAGCAAATGGATGACAAACCAACATAGGAGAAATTACCTACAAGAGAGACATCATGGATTTATGGTAACGGCATTTGGAGCTCTAGTTCACTAGTTTGGAAGACCCTTTGCCATGGCCATCCCCTTGATTAAGTTTCCAGAGGGAATGGGCTTCATAAGTATAGACAGACAGACACTGACAGATGTGGAACAAACTTCTTAATATTCTACAAAATAGTAAACTATCTTAAAGAAAAGAGGTGTAAAATGTTTAAATCTGGACTACCAGAAAGAATTGACAATGTACCACATGGAAGGCTAATTAAGAAGAGGGAGACTCATTTGATGGATAAACGACTATTTGTGAGGAAAGGAACATAGGACGCATGTCTGAGGAGCTTCCTCCAAATGGCTTAAGGACATCAGTGGAGTGCCAAAGGGTTCTGTTCTGGGACCATTACACTTCTTGATCTATGTAAATTACTTTTTCTCTCCCCATTGGAGGCTCTAGATATGGGATGAAGTCCACATTAAGGCTGGGCCTTAACTGAAATATACAGATGTTAAGGGAAAAATAAGAGCAAAGAGAAAATATATATGAATTTTGGAGGAAGTAAAAAAAACTGTCTTTCAACATGAACCAGGTCAGTTTTTGAGAAAGACACAAGAGGGTAGAGACTTCAAAAGCTTCAAGGTGTAGGAAAAGAAAATTATCAAAATGGCCCATCCCTGAGTTTCCAATGGCCACACAGTAATCATATGATGCAATGGCTTGCCAAGTGCTGCATGATCCAGCCACACAAGCAGCCAGATCCCAAGAGCAAACACTACAGTAATATCTACAGAAAAGGGAAAGTTAACCAACATGCAGAGTAGGGCAAAAAGGTTGGACCACTTTCAACACAATTCTGTTAACTAAGGATACAGAGTTAGAATCACACCGGATGTGAGACCAGCACTCCAAAACAAGTCTTAACAATGTTCAAAGGATCGTAATATGACCATCAAACCCAGTAAATTTAATGTCATCTGAAATCAAGTTGAATTCCTTGGACACAACATGGGAAATGGAATTGAATGCTGTCAGGAAGATAAAAAAAGATTCAGGCAGCTCCAGTTTCTATCACCAGGAAGCAAGTAAACTCATTTTAAAGGCTTGGTGGGATACTAAATTGTTCTTGCAGAACAACAGGGTTACATTCCCAGAAATCTATTGTTATAGAGGAATGTCACTGTACGAGTATTGTAGGGATTATGTTCCCGACCAAAAATTTCCCCAATCTAATTCTCATGTATGATCTATCTATCTATATCTCTGACACCTCTTCCAACTGAAAATTCCTCAAGGGGGTGGCCATGGCAATAGAGTCTTCATAACTAGTGAACTTCAGTGCCACTTCTTAGCCTTTTGCACCTCAACCTTAACAGACCACTGACAGAGGGCAACTCTAGGGCAGCTTTTGCATAGGCACCTACCTAATGTTCCAACTGACTACTTCTATCCAAAGCTCCTGGCTTTATGTTCTTACCTACTACTACTACTATCTACTGCTCCTACCATTTTGCTAAAAGGCAAGGATAATCCATAGTATGATCTACAACTAAAATTGATCACCTAGCTTGAAAATAAACTGAGATACCTGGAGAAAATACATGAATGCCCAGTGAAGAAGCTGGAACATTATTCAATGCATTTCCAGAACTGTGAAACATACATGAAGTGACTACCAAAACATTTGTGATGGAAAACAAGGAGTAGCTGAAAAAAAAAATACAGGGAGTGAAACAAATGATGAGAAAGAGAAACAGCATTATCAAACAAACAAAACAAGTGTCAAACACAACATGCTAGTCCTATCATCATGGTAAAATATCATAGGTAGTCATACAGAGATAGGTACTCCCTCTCTCATGCCAAGGATCAATATCCTGATATTAAAAAGAAGCACTCAGAAGTGAGAGAACTCTTGTAATAATATATTCATCATAAACACACTCAGACAGTAATATACATGAGTCCCTCTAGGAAACCTGAAGGTTTGTAAAGAAAACACCTGTAACTGCTACATGTTCCAGATCATAAAGCAGACCATTAACATACAAGATATGATATTTACTGGAAGGTTTGCCAGAGATTTACCCCAACAACATGCATTTTGTTAGGAGGTCACTGGGTGATCAATCTAGTTCCCATAATATAACACAAAGAGTTACTGAGGTTTTCCTTGCACCAAGATGAGACGATCCTAAAAGCTCTCCACATCACCCATCATAAGTGATTTGCTAAATCTCCTCAAGTTCAATGCTCAACCCTTAACAAACCTAAATGATAAATTTTTGATGGCATGGGATCCTTACCTGTATATCTCATGGGAATTGAACTGTAATCAGTCTCTGAGAAGAAATGTTTTCTCAATGATCCCAGCATAATCAGATAAATCAGATGAGAAAGAATATACTACAAATTTTTTGCTACCTTATTCTAAAATGGTAAACAGAATATATCATGCAAACTATGAGGGAAATTTTACCTGAGCAGAACCAGAGAAGATCTCTACGTATGAATATGGTCAAGTGAAGAACACCAAATACTGCTGAGGTAAAAAGCACATGCGAAGGGCCAATAGTTGCTTGTAAGCGTACCTGGAAAAATTTTATACATAAATAAAATCAACAGCAGCATGATAAGCAAAAGCCAGTAAGGCATAAACTGATCAGTGTATGGGAAAGAAATACAGAAAAAAAGCTGGTAAGTAGTACAGTATATATCTTTACAAAGGAGATATACATACAGTAACAAACATATAATATGAACATCAACAAAGATAGATAAATACTACTGAATTAGTCCAACCCATGGATGTAATATGGACATAATCACTTTCATACTTGCTCACTTTTTCTCACGTCAGTGAGGTAGTGGCAGGAACAAACAAAAGATGCAGCATTCGCTCACATACATTCTCTAGCTGTCATGTGCAATGTACCAAAACCATAGCCCCTATCCACAACCATGCCCCATCGACTTTTCTGTGGTTTCCTCCAACTGCTTCACATGCTCTGGTTCAATCCAAAGACAGCACTTTGTCCCTTATATACATACATTACGCTCCAATTCATTTTATCCCATACACGCCTTACACCTTTCTGTGAGTTCAGGCCCCAAGCACTCAATATTTTATTCATCCATCTACCTACCTCCAATCAGTCTCTCCCTTCTTGTCCCCACCATTTCTGACACTTAAATACTCTTCCTTAACTTCTCCTCACTCATTCTTTCCATACATTCAAACCACTTAATCACAAGCTCTTCAGCTGTCTCAACCATACTCTCCTTAATATCACACCTCTCCTTTACCCTAACATTACTAACTTGATCAACCCTCCTCACTCCACATAATGTCCTCAAGCATTTCATTACCAAAGCATTTACCCTCTTCCCTATTTTCTCACCTATATCCCATGCCTCAAATCCATATTGCATTGGTGGGTCTACTATATCTTCAAAAATACCCATCTTCCCCAACCCATGTAGTTACCTCTATTTTCACATGTTCCTCAATGCTCCAGGACCTTCACCCTCTTACCCACCCTATGATTAACTTCAGCTACCATGATTCCATTTGCTCCCACATCCACTTCAAGATATCTAAAATACTCAACTTCCTCCTAAGGTTTCTCCATTCAAACTCACACTTCAATTTACCTGTCTCTCTAAAATGGTAAACCTAACAATCTTACTTTTATCCATATTTACTCTCAACTTTCTCCTTTTACACACACACACTCTCAAACTACATAAGATACCAGCATCTGTAGTTTCTCATTCAAATCTGTCATCAGCAAACAACAACTGACATCTCCCAAACCCCCCTCATCACCAAAAGGCTGCATCCTGCTCCTTTCTCCAAAGCACCATGTATTCATCTCCATCCCATCCATAACCAACTTTAACGATCATGGCGACATCTCACATCTTTGCCACAGACCCACCTTAACCTGAAACAACTCACTCTCCTTTCTTGCTACTCACACACACATGCCAGTTACCCATTTAATGACCTACCCAAAAGAAAGGATGAATAGTTGGGTGGACTGTGGACCAACTGTCATGACCAGGGTTCAAGCTAATGTGGACTCAACCTCAGGGTGACCCACAGTCAAGCCAGTCAGTTGAAGAGGGACTAGTACTTACTAAGGGTAACAAGTTATCTATTATAAATAAGGTAACTTCATCAACTTTACTCACTACTTTTACATGCAATAACACTAGATAACCTTTGGAAAAATGTATACTTTACATCTAATATACAATAATAACATACCTCCCACTCAGAACGACTACCACCAGACTCCTGTGTACCAACCACAAACATATCAGGCAAGTGGTCCATCTCTTCAGGAAGCAAAAATGCTTCAAGATTCACAGGAGGTTCCTGTTATATTAAGATAAAATATGAATTATTATAATGACCACGAAAGTAGTGCAATAATGATGGCACATCTAAAACATGTTTGAGAAAATTTAATACACTTATTCTCAATTGAAATGACTCACTGGGGTCAAAAGATATCTTACTTCCATCTATCTCTCTAAAGAAGGCATGATGTCCTTCTGTACATCAAGTTAATATACCAAAATGACACTCATGCAATCTTCCTTCTCAAGTCTAGTCAGAATGACCAATCTAAGTATGGCATTACCAAATTAAACACTCAAGTGGGGGCAGAAGATAAGTAATTTGTTAAATGCTGACTTTATATCCCACATTTTGATATATATATATATATATTCTTTTTTTTAAACTATCCGCCATTTCCCGCGTTAGCAAGGTAGCGTTAAGAACAGAGGACTGGGCCTTTGAGGGAATATCCTCACCTGGCCCCCTCTGTTCCTTCTTTTGGAAAATTAAAAAAAAAAAAAAAACGAGAGGGGAGGATTTCCAGCCCCCCGCTCCCTCCCCTTTTAGTCACCTTCTACGACACGCAGGGAATACATGGGAAGTATTCTTAATCCCCTATCCCCAAGGATAATATATATATATATATATATATATATATATATATATATATATATATATATTTATTTTATATTATACTTTGTCGCTGTCTCCCGCGTTTGCGAGGTAGCGCAAGGAAACAGACGAAAGAAATGGCCCAACCCCCCCCATACACATGTATATACATACGTCCACACACGCAAATATACATACCTACACAGCTTTCCATGGTTTACCCCAGACGCTTCACATGCCTTGATTCAATCCACTGACAGCACGTCAACCCCGGTATACCACATCGCTCCAATTCACTCTATTCCTTGCCCTCCTTTCACCCTCCTGCATGTTCAGGCCCCGATCACACAAAATCTTTTTCACTCCATCTTTCCACCTCCAATTTGGTCTCCCTCTTCTCCTGGTTCCCTCCACCTCCGACACATATATCCTCTTGGTCAATCTTTCCTCACTCATTCTCTCCATGTGCCCAAACCACTTCAAAACACCCTCTTCTGCTCTCTCAACCACGCTCTTTTTATTTCCACACATCTCTCTTACCCTTACGTTACTCACTCGATCAAACCACCTCACACCACACATTGTCCTCAAACATCTCATTTCCAGCACATCCATCCTCCTGCGCACAACTCTATCCATAGTCCACGCCTCGCAACCATACAACATTGTTGGAACCACTATTCCTTCAAACATACCCATTTTTGCTTTCCGAGATAATGTTCTCGACTTCCACACATTCTTCAAGGCTCCCAGAATTTTCGCCCCCTCCCCCACCCGATGATCCACTTCCGCTTCCATGTTTCCATCCGCTGCCAGATCCACTCCCAGATATCTAAAACACTTTACTTCCTCCAGTTTTTCTCCATTCAAACTTACCTCCCAATTGACTTGACTCTCAACCCTACTGTACCTAATAACCTTGCTCTTATTCACATTTACTCTTAACTTTCTTCTTTCACACACTTTACCAAACTCAGTCACCAGCTTCTGCAGTTTCTCACATGAATCAGCCACCAGCGCTGTATCATCAGCGAACAACAACTGACTCACTTCCCGAGCTCTCTCATCCACAACAGACTTCATACTTGCCCCTCTTTCCAAAACTCTTGCATTCACCTCCCTAACAACCCCATCCATAAACAAATTAAACAACCATGGAGACATCACACACCCCTGCCGCAAACCTACATTCACTGAGAACCAATCACTTTCCTCTCTTCCTACACGTACACATGCCTTACATCCTCGATAAAAACTTTTCACTACTTCTAACAAATTGCCTCCCACACCATATATTCTTAATACCTTCCACAGAGAATCTCTATCAACTCTATCATATGCCTTCTCCAGATCCATAAATGCTACATACAAATCCATTTGCTTTTCTAAGTATTTCTCACATACATTCTTCAAAGCAAACACCTGATCCACACATCCTCTACCACTTCTGAAACCACACTGCTCTTCCCCAATCTGATGCTCCGTACATGCCTTCACCCTCTCATTCAATACCCTCCTATATAATTTACCAGGAATACTCAACAAACTTATACCTCTGTAATTTGAACACTCACTCTTATCCCCTTTGCCTTTGTACAATGGCACTATGCACGCATTCCGCCAATCCTCAGGCACCTCACCATGAGTCATACATACATTAAATGACCTTACCAACCAGTCAATAATACAGTCACCCCCTTTTTTAATAAATTCCACTGCAATACCATCCAAACCTGCTGCCTTGCCGGCTTTCATCTTCCGCAAAGCTTTTACTACCTCTTCTCTGTTTACCAAATCATTTTCCCTAACCCTCTCACTTTGCACACCACCTCGACCAAAACACCCTATATCTGCCACTCTATCATCAAACACATTCAACAAACCTTCAAAATACTCACTCCATCTTCTCACATCACCACTACTTGTTATCACCTCCCCATTTGCGCCCTTCACTGAAGTTCCCATTTGCTCCCTTGTCTTACGCACTTTATTTACCTCCTTCCAGAACACCTTTTTATTCTCCCTAAAATTTAATGATACTCTCTAACCCCAACTCTCATTTGCCCTCTTTTTCACCTCTTGCACCTTTCTCTTGACCTCCTGTCTCTTTCTTTTATACATCTCCCACTCAATTGCATTTTTTCCCTGCAAAAATCGTCCAAATGCCTCTCTCTTCTCTTTCACTAATAATCTTACTTCTTCATCCCACCACTCACTACCCTTTCTAATCAATCCACCTCCCACTCTTCTCATGCCACAAGCATCTTTTGCACAATCCATCACTGATTCCCTAAATACATCCCATTCCTCCCCCACTCCCCTTACTTCCATTGTTCTCACCTTTTTCCATTCTGTACTCAGTCTCTCCTGGTACTTCCTCACACAAGTCTCCTTCCCAAGCTCACTTACTCTCACCACCCTCTTCACCCCAACATTCACTCTTCTTTTCTGAAAACCCATACAAATCTTCACCTTAGCCTCCACAAGATAATGATCAGACATCCCTCCAGTTGCACCTCTCAGCACATTAACATCCAAAAGTCTCTCTTTCGCGCGCCTGTCAATTAACACGTAATCCGATAATGCTCTCTGGCCATCTCTCCTACTTACATACGTATACTTATGTATATCTCGCTTTTTAAACCAGGTATTCCCAATCACCAGTCCTTTTTCAGCACATAAATGTACAAGCTCTTCATTTCCATTTACAACACTGAACACCCCATGTATACTAATTATTCCCTCAACTGCCACATTACTCACCTTTGCATTCAAATCACCCATCACTATAACCCGGTCTCGTGCATCAAAACCACTAACACACTCATTCAGCTGCTCCCAAAACACTTGCCTCTCATGATCTTTCTTCTCATGCCCAGGTGCATATGCACCAATAATCACCCATCTCTCTCCATCAACTTTCAGTTTTACCCATATTAATCGAGAATTTACTTTCTTACATTCTATCACATACTCCCACAACTCCTGTTTCAGGAGTAGTGCTACTCCTTCCCTTGCTCTTGCCCTCTCACTAACCCATGACTTAACCATTCAAACTTACTTCACAAAAAGTTTTTATGTAAATCTAAAGGATAGTAAAAGGGGAATTGACTTCTACTTACATGTGTTGTAAGAGACAGAAAATGGATGGGAGTTGGGGTCTGGAAACCCTCCTCTCTTTGCTTTATCACTTATCAACAATAGGTAGGCAGAAGTTGGTAGGTAGACAGTGACCAGAGAGGTACATTAACAGTACTACCATCTTGGGTATTGGGAGGGTTAGTGACGGCTGCGTAGTGTGCCAGCTCTTAAGTGGTTGTCAAGTTGCACTCCTCTGACCCAGATAACTGTTTTTTCTTTCTTCCTCACCCATATGTGGACTACTGACATTCTGTCAACAAGCATGCAATCTCCCCTTGTCATACATAACACTTGACAACACTTAACTGGCACAACTCATTCTTCGTAACTCTAGATTTTCTTATGGTGAGAACTTTGCACTAGCCCTGCCTTGTGGCAGAATGGTAGGAGCAGTAAATAGAAGTAGTAGGTAGGAACATTTAGGCAGGAGCATTAGATAGAAGAAGTAGGTTAAGTATGATAAATAAAAAAGTTTGAATGGAGAAAAACTGGAGGAAGTGAAGTGCTTTTGATATCTGGGAGTGGATTTGGCAGCAGATAGAACCATGGAACCGGAAGTAAGTCACAAGGTGGGGGAGGGAGTGAAAATTATGAGAGCGTTGAAGAATGTGTGGAAGGCGAGAACGTTATCTCGAAGAGCAAAAATGGTTATGTTTGAAGGAATAGTAGTTCCAATGATGTTATATGGTTGCGAGGCGTGGGCTATAGATAGAGTTGTGCGGAGAAGGGTGGATGTGTTGGAAATGAGATGTTTGAGGACAATATGTGGTGTAAGGTGTTTTGATCGAATAAGTAATGAAAGGGTAAAAGAGATGTGTGGTAATAAAAAGAGAGGGGTTGAGAGAGCAGAAGGGGGTGTATTGAGATGATTTGGTCACATGGAGAGAATGAGTGAGGAAAGACTGACAGAGGATGTGTGTGTCAGAGGTGGAGTGAACGAGAAGTGGGAGACCAAATTGGAGATGGTAGGATGGAGTGAAAAAGATTTTGAATGATTAGGGCCTGAACATACAGGAGGGAGAAAGGCGTGCAAAGAGTAGAGTGAATTGGAATAATGTGGTATACCAGGGTCAAAATGCTGTCAATGGATTGAACCAGGGCACGTGAAGCATCTGGGGTAAACCATGGAAAGTTTTGTGGGGCCTGGATGTGGAAAGGGAGCTGTGGTTTTGGTGCATTACATGTGACAGAGAATGAGTGTGAACGAATGTGGCCTTTGTTGTCTTTTCCTAGTGCTACCTTGCAAGCACGCGGGGGGAAGGGGGTACCATTTCATGTGTGGCGCGGCGGCGACGGGAATGGATGAAGGTAGCAAGTATGAATATGTATATATGTATATGTCTGTGTATGAATATGTATGGATACGTTGAAATGTATAGGTATGTATATGTGTGTGTGTGTGTGTGTGTGTGGGCGTGTATGTACATACATGTGTATGTGGGTGGGTTGGGCCATTCTTTTGTCTGTTTCCTTGCGCTATGTTGCTAGTGTGGGAGACAGCGACAAAGTATAATAAATATATAAGAATATATAAAATGTTTTGGTCATTAAAAATGAGGCTTTAAGTTATAATATATTATGAGCAGATATTGTGAAATGGCACAACTTATTTCATCATTTTTCTTTTTTGTTTTCAGATGATCTAGTTGCTGGTTGGGACCACATCCATTACAGATCAGTGTTAATTCTAAATACAATTGTCTTGTATATATCTTGACCCTTTTATGGTCACCCATAATGAGTCAAAAAGCTAAAATCCCTTAACAGCATCCAAAAGTCTTTCAGGCACACTATACACATTTACAACTTACCAGGGAGCTTTTCTATTAATTTTTTCAAGTGCCTTTTCTAAACTTATGGATAATGCTAATGTTTTCTTCTTCCCAGAACTTTCTCCACTACCTGCTCAAGTGAAAGAACCTGATGAAAAAATTTTCACTACTCTCTCCAATTTGTTCTTTTCCTACAAGGGTTAAATACAAGTAATCTTTTTGATAAGATCAATTACAATCCTACCATATATCTTGCCAGCTCAGCTAATATGACTTGTTCTTTTACAATCACTTTTACTTCATGTAACTTTAAACAGTGGAAATATATCTGTCTTTGTCCAGTCATTAGGAACATGAAAACATTTCTATGCTAATTTACATACTTTCCAAATTGTTTCAATTCCAGTTTCATTACCAATTCTCACCTGCAACTTCTTCTGAACCCCCAGCTTTTCTATTCCTTTGAAACACTATTGTTCATCACCTGCTTTCTAAGGTTTTCTTCTCTCTTATACTTATTCCAGTTCCTTAGCTCAAATTTTACAGCAATGTTTCTTTTACCATCATCTCCAATCAGTTCTTTAAAGTATTCTTGTCCACTTCTCAATCAGTGTTCCTTATCACATACATCCTCCCAGACTGTCTCACTTACTACATCACCTTTTACACATGTTTTCTGCAAGTATGCTCTTCCTTCCAAAACAGCTTGTTATTACTCTTAACATGTAAATATGCAATAACAAAATCACAAACATCTCAAAGAGCAATGATGGCTAACACAAACATATCATTCAGTTATCATTTGATGGCAAAATCTTTCATACTAGCCTATGCTTATCCCCACCTTGCCATTCATGTTCCAAGTAGCAATAAAGATGTTAATAGTTCGTGCAGGGAAGTAGCGGTCTAACTCAGAAGCCCCAAGCAGGCTACTCAGCCCTCCAAAAAGATAGTTCCTGAGGAAAATTATTTTGAAGTAAAAAAGTGATAAGTAACGATAAAATTTTGAAGCCTTACATTATTTGAAAAGATTAAATACCAAGGCAAAAAATTATTAGATTAAGTCCAATATCCTGTAAGAAGGAAATAAATTGTTTGTTATTAGCTTATTCTGAAAAATAAACAGGTGTATTCAACTTAAAAATGTTTTAAGCTGGCATGATGTGCAAAAGAAGGCACTGCATGTCATTTAAAAAAGAATGTTAATTCTGTTAGAGTGGCATCTGGCTGAAATAGAGGGTCAAATAAACAGAATCAGAAGGTTCCAGTTTTCTACTTATCAAGTACTGCTGTAGCATGAAGTTTGGCCATGCTACACTTACCGGCCTCCAGAAAGAGACATCTAAGGAGAGGAAAACAAGATGATTATACAAAAAACAAATAATTCAAATTTGTGCAAATCCATATGAACCAATGTCTACTCTAGACATCAACAGACTTCCTAAACCTATGACTAACAAAACTGATCATGTTGAAGCTCTATAGTGCTTTTTCACTCGACTTAACAATGTCATTAGCACTTTCTCAGCTTCAAAGAGGGTTCAGTACAAGAATATGAGTCTGGGATACTTTGGGTGCTTTTGTCTGTGTGATTTATGAATACAAGAAGGAATTATAATTTCCTAAAGACATGTTGATAATGGTATTTACTCTGGAAACTCTTCAGCTTACTAGATTCACATTAATAAAACTAGCGAGCTATGATATCAGTGATCTCAGAAACATCCAGTAGTTACCATTTCTACCTAATAAGCAAACAGGGATGAACATGGGAGGAAATACCATGATCTAGGGGTTAAACAGTCACAGTCATTTAAACCAGTTGGATAACGGACATAACCCTAAACCCACAAACTGTCAATGTGCCATATACAGCATGGGACACCTTGCCAATTGACTGTAAATGTGCAGTATGCAGTCTGAAGCATTTAAAAATCTAGGGCATGGTAAACATCAGAATAATGTGTGAGAAAGCAAATACTGGCAACTCAGGCAATGTTTCCACAACCTTTGCCAGTATGTAATCTACAGAGCTAGTCAGTTACTACTGAAATCCTGTGGGATAAAGTACATCATTTTTGCACTGTCTATGCAGCAAAGAAAATATATATAAATTCATGTCTAGCTAGTTAACAGACCTTTATGAAGTGTTGATACATAAGCTATTTCAAAATTTCTTACCCTACTTGCATCTTGGTTTTATCCCATCACAAAACATTACTAGCTTTGCTTCTGACATGTTCTTTTTATGGAAGGTAGCTAGTGTTCAGTTCTCCTCAAGCTGTTTTATTGCCTTACATATGTTGACCTTTGATAATCTAATATCTTTCATGGCACTATCATAACAGTAAAATATCTTTAAATTTTCACGTTTTTGGCATATGTTATGCCAATGTATTAATGCACACCTTATCATTCTGTTTCTTCCTTACTGAGATACTTTTAGTTCAATCACACTGTTCTCCATAACTTTAATTTGTTGTCTAGCATAGATTTTTTTTCATCTTTTCTCTCTTTTCTGGGCTGTAGATTCAAACTCTTTCCAACCTCTCATGGTAAATTCTATGCTCCATTTTACTATGGTGTTTCTGAATTCTCTCTTGCTTAATCACTTTCACTTATCTGGTTTGGAAAGTGACCATACAGTGCAGCAGCACTATGTTGTTTTGCTCCTTATGGGCACACTGATCTTTTCATCAAGAGCCCTCTGTCTCTGCAGGATAAGTTCTTATCATCATATCATCCTATACTATCTGATCTGTGTGCTCACTGAAACAAGTTTCTTGTTCATCATGACTCCTACATCTTTCAGGAAACCTAATTTTCCACTTTTCCCCCCAATGGACCTTTGTATGGTGTCAGTGTTTCATTGTTAATTATTGCACAGCTTATAAAATTTCATGGATTACGATAGGATTAGTAGTGTAACAGAGGCTGAAGGTTGACACTTCAGTGGATGATAGAGCAGGGCACTTAAAAGAAGATTTAGCAATAAAACATGACTAGAAAAAAGCAGCACCTAAGGAAGCAGTAGGAAATGCACAGATGCTTTTAAAAGTAATGGACAAGAACAAAACAGCGTGTTACTGACCAACATAATTTGAATTGGAAAAATGCCAACTGTTTGATGTCTTATACTACTTGGAGACTGTTAAGTGGGAATGGTATCCTATTTCAAATTTTCTATATACCATTCTTCATGTTCTTGCATATACAAAACTATCAATGCAAAATTTTCATTGTTTTACAAAATATATTACGTTTTTCCCTTTCTACATCCAGGCCCCACAGAACTTTTCATGGTTTACCCCAGACACTTCACATGCCCTGGTTCAATCCATTGACAGCACATTGACACTGGTATACCACATCTTTCCAATTCACTCTCCTCCTTACACGCCTTTCACTCTCCTGCATGTTCAGGCCCCAGTCACTCAAAATCTTTTTCACTCCATCTTTCCACCTCCAATTTAGTCTCCCACTTCTCCTCGTTCCCTCCACCTCTGACACATATATCCTTTTTGTCAATCTTTCCTCACTCATTCTCTCCATGTGACCAAACCATTTCAAAACACTTTCTTCTGCTCTCTTAACCACACTCTTTTTATTACCACACATCTCTCTTACCCTTTTGCTACTTACTCGATCAAACCACCTCACACCACATATTGTCCTCAAACATCTTATTTCCAGCACATCCACCTTCTTCTGCACAACTCTATCTATAGCCCACACCTCGCAACCATATATCATTGTTGGAACCACTATTCCTTCAAACATACCCATTTTTGCTTTCCATGATAACGTTCTCGACTTCCACACATTTTTCAACCCTCCCAGAACTTTCGCCCCTCCCCCATCCTATGATTCACTTCCGCTTCCATGGTTCCATCTGCTGCCAAATCCACTCCCAGATATCTAAAACAATTCACTTCCTCCACTTTTTCTCCATTCAAACTTACCTCCCAATTGACTTGACCCTCAACCCTACTGTACCTAATAACCTTGCTCTTATTCACATTTACTCTCAGCTTCCTTCTTTCACACACTTTACCAAACTCAGTCACCACCCTCTGCAGTTTCTCACATGAATCAGCCACCAGCACTGTATCATCAGCAAACAACAATTGACTCACTTCCCAAGCTTTCTCATCCACAACAGACTTCATACTTGCCCCTCTTTCCAAAACTCTTGCATTCAACTCCCTAACAACCCCATCCATAAACAAATTAAACAACCATGGAGACATCACACACCCCTGCCGCAAACCAACATTCACTGAGGAACAATCACTTTCCTCTCTTCCTACACGCACACATACCTTACATACTCGATAAAAACTTTTCACTGCTTCTAACAACTTGCCTCCCACACCATATATTCTTAATACCTTCCACAGAGAATCTCTATCAACTCTATCATATGCCTTCTCCAGATCCATAAATGCTACATACAAATCCATTTGCTCTTCTAAGCATTTCTCACATACATTCTTCACAGCAAAAACCTGATCCACACATCCTCTACCACTTCTGAAACCACACTGCTCTTCCCCAATCTGATGCTCCGTACATGCCTTCACCCTCTCAATCAATACCCTCCCATATAATTTCCCAGAAATACTCAACAAACTTTTCTTCTTTCTTTCTTTCAAACTATTCGCCATTTCCCGCATCAGCGAGGTAGCGTTAAGAACAGAGGACTGGGCCTTTGAGGGAATACCCTCACCTGGCCCAATTCTCTGTTCCTTCTTTTGGAAAATTAAAAAAAAATGAGAGGGGAGGATTTCCAGCCCCCCGCTCCCTCCCCTTTTAGTCGCCTTCTACGACACGCAGGGAATACGTGGGAAGTATTCTTTCTCCCCTATCCCCAGGGATAACTCAACAAACTTATACCTCTGTAATTTGAGCACTCACTTTAATCCCCTTTGCCTTTGTACAATGGCACTATGCAAGCATTCCGCCAGTCCTCAGGCACCTCACCATGAGACATATATACATTAAATAACCTTACCAACCAGTCAACAATACAGTCACCCCCTTTTTTAATAAATTCCACTGCAATACCATCCAAACCCGCTGCCTTGCCGGCTTTCATCTTCTGCAAAGCTTTTACTACCTCTTCTCTGTTTACTAAATCATTCTCCCTAACCCTAATATTATGATAAGTATGATATGGTGAACATCTTCCTCATCTGTTTGTTTAATCAGCTCATTTTACTGTTCAACTTTTATTTATTACTGCATGAATGCGAGTTGTTTGACAGGCTTTCAGACAAACGTAAAATAAATATGTATTCTTTTCAAAAATATGGGCATTGAGAGAGAGGTTCATCATCTAGCTGCTACCTCCCTTCCCCTTGTTTGTTTACTGATGTACTACTGGGTATACTTATGTGAAAAGTTCATTCAACTAACAGTATTTTTGACAAAAAAGTATTAATCATTATAGTCACAAAAATTACAAAAGAATTTTTGTTAAAAGGGGAACTTTGGCCTTGGGTGGTAATGGCTATATATATTTGTTTAGACATATGGAAAGGATGAGAGAGGAAAGGATGACTAAGACAGTACACATGTCAGATGTGGAACGAATAAGGAAAAGGGGGTCACCAAGGACAAAGTGGATGGATGGAATGAAAGATGCACTGAAGGCTCTGGTGCTAAACATGCAGGAGGATGTAAGGCATGCAAGCTATAAAGCAAAAATTGGAGTATGTGACTTACAAGGGGTGATATGCAGTCACTGGGCTGAACCAAGGGATAAGAAGTTGTCATGGGAAACTATGGAAAGGTCTGTGGAGCCTGACTGTGGATAAGGGACTCTGGTCTTGGTGCATTATACGTGACAACTAAAGAGTGAATGTGAGCGAAAGTCACTATTCTTCTCCTGTTCCTGATGTTACCCAACTGGTGCGGAAATGGTGAGCAAATACATACATTTGTCTACATTGAATTTGCTTATTCTGGCCTTTTCTAGGAACACGCTTATACTCAAAAACATGTAAAAACTGTGATACCTCGAAAACCTTTACATATATTTTGCAGACTCTAACTAATCTTCATTTATCCCTCAATAACAGTGCACCACACTGTAGTTTGACTGACAGTGCTGAAAGATTAGCGTGAATGAACAGTATGGGTGAAACCAGTTTTTCTTCACAAAGTTCTTTCACTATACTACATCAAATACCTACCCATAACTGTAATCCTAAGGCCATTTCACTCACCAAAAGTATCAAATTATCTTTAAGTAGTTTCCAAGTTATTCTATCATGATCACGCATAATCTTAGTGTAACCCAGTAATATGGGGTACCACAGGAAAGCAGTCATAGTGCCCATGAGATACAGATTTATGCCTATAGACATTCAGAGCCACAAGGGTTGTTCCTTAAAATATGCATGAGGCCAGATAATTTATCAAATTAGAAATCATCTGTCTACCTAATCTTTCCTGATCATGAGGCAGCCACCTTATCAAGATAAAAGACACTACTACAGATTCTACCTACTTCTGAAATAATGATTGACAATAATTACTGCAGTTTAAGACATAACTTACTTTTTCTTGGCATCTATTGGTGATATCACTGGCAATCCATAAGAAGCTCCAATGTTGTTCAGTTCATCTAGAGAGGCTGAACGGCAGGCTTGGAGTGGAGATTCTGGCATGTTATGACCCTACAAATTCAGCAATATATCAAAGAGGTTGAATATACACAGGAAAGAGTATAAAGAGGTATGTGACATGTGGTAAAAATCTATGGACATCTTTGTTTGCACAAGTGGGTGGAAGGCAGCAGCCAAATGGCAAGACTCCCTCTTGTCTATACATATGAAAAGAAAAAATAACTAATTTACACTTGTCTAAAAGCCTGATGGGAAACAAAGAAAAAATTTGTATAAAATAAAAATCGAAATGTAAAATGAAAAAAATCTTTTCTTAGTAGAAATTCAATGCATTTACTTTCTTCTTGGTCCTGCAGAAAAATAAAAAGCTAAACTGTAAATAGGCAAAGACAGTTCACGTATGTTTGGGAAATCACTTGGATTGAATGCCGAAGCTCATATGGGATGGAAAGAGTACGTACTTCAAAAACCTGAAAAAGGATTATAAGAGACAGATATCAGTGTTCTAGGATTACAGGTTAAAGGAAAGATGATGTTACAAAGGAGATTACAGGTCAGAGGACTGGAGATGTCACAAAAGACAAACAATCAGTAAAGCAAACAAATTGGAAATGGTCAGGTTGCTGATAGCAAAGAGTGCTGCATGAGATAGCAAGAAATGGCAAAGATGCACATAATGGACTTAAAGAATGTGTATGAAACATGGAAAATTGGTTATGTGCTTGATAACTGAACAAAAACAGTTAATGTTCTACCAGACAGGTAGGAGCTGGAAGGCATCCACATACCAGGGAGTGACATTACTAGTACTACCTGCCTGGGTATCAGGAAGGTTAGAGATAAATGCAATCCTAAAACTCTCCAAAACACCTAACTCCTCCTCCTCTTGTGTTCAATAACCAAACTTTTTGAAAAACTGATCCACAATGGAATCAAGCAAAACATCTCACTCTTACCAGCATAACATGGCTTTAGATCTAATTACTCCATTGCCACACTAGACCCAGGTTTCACACATCCTGAATGGCTTTACCTAACCAAACCCCTGCAGCACAATATTAGCAGTAACAGTCATCAACACAGCATCTGATATTGTCCTCTAACACAATGTCACACAAAAGATATTTGACAACATCCTCCACAACAATGACAAAACGTGTTTGCCAAATTCTATATAGCACCAAGCCAGTCAATTACAAGAGCTTCACCTATATAACCCTTAAGCTCTATAATAATGCTCCTCAAGAAGCAGCTCTTTCTTCAGCCCTCTCCATTCTCTTCCTACTTAACCTTTTATATCCTCCTGCAGACAAAAGTGTGAAAATCATCTTATATGATGACAACTTTATAATCACAGAGCAGCACCCTATCACCAACATAGCAACAACAAACATGCAACACATCACACAACTGAAACAGTATCCCACCTAGTACATAATGTCTGCATCGCCATTGGAGTCTTCAGTCACACTCTTCACCCCAACAAGACATGAATCCAACTTGCACCCTCCAATTACCCTGAATGAGCAAATGTTCCCACTCAGCAAAACTCGAATAATTCAGGGAAACACATAAGAGACACATCCCATTCACCACTCATACCACAAACATCAACAATCAAATAAACAAACTGCCAGTAGAAACTGCCAGTAGAACACTAACTGGTACAAAACTGTACCAAAAAAGAACCCCTGAATATCCTCATCTTTAACTGTGCCTCACCTGCCTGGTCATCCACCCTGTCAAAAGCAAATATAACAAAGCTACAAAACACTCAAAACAAAGCACTCAGAACAATCATTGACGGCATAGCAATCACAAACACTCAACAACTAGATGACAAAACAAAGGTCCTCCCAACATAATCCCACCTCAGTATGCTATGCATCCAATTCTTTGCAGCAGCACAAGACCCTTCCCATCCATACCACTCTAACCACCCAACAGAAATAAAAAGCTTACCCCTGCATCACACTTCAACCTGTATTTACAAATCCTCCCATCCTAAGCAAACACAATACTGCCCTATCAAATACTCAACAATGTAACCCACCTGCCCTCTCAACAGTCTTAAACACTACTCCATCAGACATACACCCATCTGAAACCACGCTCCCATGACATAATTAAACACGGTAGGCTTCGTGACTGACTAAAGTGAGATAATACATCACTAACAAACATTCACCAAATTATAATTAATACATCCAACATTATCCTTAAGTACTGAGAAAAATAAACATCCACATATTTTCTATAAGCCTTAAAAGGCAATTAACAGGGCAACAGATGGGCTGAAAATTCTACTCTCTAGTATCATTAATTTCTAAAGGAAGGAACAGAGGAAGGATCTAAGCACATATTTTTCCTTTGGGACTCAGTCATCTGCTCTTGGCACTACCTCACTAAAGTGAGAAACAGTGAACAGTTATGAAAATATTCAGCATCACTATAAAAAATAACATTACAAACTAGCTCATGGAGTTGGCAAAGTTAACAGTAAAAAAGCTTAGCCTGAACCCAGGCACTTGTAGGAAACCTCACCAGATGGCAACTTCTGATAAACTTAGGACTTTGATAGCAAAGTGGCAATGCTTCAGTGACATGACATTATCATAACCAGTTATACAAAAAAGTCATGATTCAACATCATTTGCAGACAGACTTTTGTCTATCCACAAAACATTTGAGGGTAACCCAGTGCTTGAAAGCAAAATGCATGAATGAGGTCATGCAAGAGAGGGAGTTTGCTTGAAATATATAGTCAGTTACATGATAATAGCAGCAAAATGCCATTCAAATTAACAAACATTTCAAGACAACATGCTTTCTTCAACAAATTACGTAAATGTGAAGGATTACAGTAAACTTTTACTAGCGTTATGATCATGCAAAAATAAAAAAAAAAGTTGCTCAATTTCATTATCCTGTATATTCAATGGACATTAATTATGTTTACTCCATGAAAAATGTGCCAACAGTTAAAATTGTAATCTAATGGATTAAAAATTGAGTGCTGCCATAAACACCATAAAAGATTACACAAAAAAGCCTTGAAATCCAATAACCCATAATTTGGAAGAAAATGCACATCATCGACTCCTTCATCCACACAAATTACCTACCAGATTTGATTGAAGACAAGATGCATCGTAACAGGGGAGGTCATCCTCATTTATGAAGTTGTCTGGAGATGTACTTGCATGCTTTAAACCTCCAGAACCACTGCTGCTCTTGGGAATGTTGGTGCTTCTCTGACTAATCTCCCCTCTTACTCTCTTTTCGTCTTTAGATTCAAGTGCTACGTGTTTATTTTCACTACTCCTGGAACTACCAACATCCAAAGATTCACTATGTAAACTTAAAGCTTTGTTACTACCACTGGATATTTGGAGTTTAGTCCTTGAGGGGTAAGAAGCACAAAATCCATTCTCTAATACATTAGCATTAAGTTGACTAAAAGGACAATATTTTGGACAAGACACATTTGATGAATGTATTCCACAGTCAAGGTCTGACCTACAATTAGAAACTCTGTCACCATGGGATGCACACATATTAAGGGAATCCATGCATGACTTTTTATTTTCTTTGATTATCTCTCTAAATGCTGGCTGTCTGGCAAGCTTGGGAGACTGAGTGCGCACAACATCGGTTCTAGTGTTTGTAGCAATGAGAGGTGTGAGGGGAGCACTAATGTTTACCTCTGATTCTGGCAGATGTATGGATGGCGATTTAAGCGGAGACTTGGAACTGCACTCAGCCAACCCTTCACTCTGTCGTACATCACAAAAGATGATAAAAAATTACATCAATTGCATCTACACATCCAAATGAAATGGTCATGTCTCTATTTCACACTACAAAAGTAAATAATCTTAGGAAAATAATATAGTTGAATGACATCACTGAAATAAACTACAACACTATCCTCTATTTTGCATCAGTTACAAATGTAAAGAATGAAAATGTAAATACCCCTTTACTCTATAAATCATAAATATATACAGGTTGTGCCTCTTTAATCCAGCAACCCTGGGACCTGGCCATTGCAGGACCACAGAAAATGCCGGAAACCAGAAATTGACCCCTTTAAAAGCCCTCCGGTGAACACACCCACCAATTACCACCAGCTCGGTTTTATATGCTTCTCCAGCACTGCTGCAGCCAAGAATTGTTACCCTATCTTTGGAATCCTTACCCTCAGATGGAGACTACTCATTATCTTGGGCAAGGGTTTTTCATGGCATATGATGCCAATACAGGGAAGATTTACCAGCATTATACATTTGTTTTGGGGCTCTAAGAAACCAACAAGACTTAATTAGATTGGCTGCAGTGTAAACAGACTTTGGCACCTTAGTGCTGCTAACAGCATCACCCTGGTGGAAGATCTACAAACTAATGGTGGTAGATTCGAAACGTGCTGGACCACAGAACGCCAGATTAGAGAGATACAACCTGTACTGTATAATAAATATTCAAAGCACAAACAGCACATCTTGACTTTAACTATATAACAAATAAATATGCCAAGCAACTTCCTGTATGAAAAAAAAAAAAGAAAAACAGACACAGCTATTCAAAAGTGTTTCATAAGTATCAGTTGCAGGAAAGTATGAATTCCTTCAGAGTGAGTTCTTCAACAAGAGTGTATTCCAAATGATAAAACCTTGCCAAAGGTGCTTTTCACTCATGGTGTAACCTCGAACAGGAAGAGTCAGCATCATAAGTTTAAGTCTTAGTTAGCTTTTCATCCCACACTGACTTGGAGAAATCACTAACATACTTAATGGCTGCCTCCTACCTGAGACCAGTATCTCACTTCTTGCAAATGCCACACTGTAACTTTAGTTCATGCAAACATCCAGTAGAGAATTCACAAGCCTCATGCATCTTTAACATCAGATGAAACTACTCAGCACATTTTCACTGTGCCATTCACACAAGAGCTGAAGTATTGCTGAACTCTGCTTGCTTGTGGTTATGCCGTGGGTGAAAAGTCACCCACAGTAAGGCTGTATCATCAACCACTGATGAATGACAAAAATTTCATGAAGAAACTTCTCACTGAAAAGGAGTGTATTATTTCCCAGCTACTGAAAAAAGTACAGCCTTCAAGCAGTAGGAGCACCTGCGCAGATAGGTGTCCTAGTATTGTATAACAATAATAAGTACATAAGTTGACTCACACTGGTCAATTTTGTCCTACACAATAACTTATGCTTAACAATGCCCTTATTACTGGCACTTCCAGCACAGAACTTCTGCATGTTTTCACATTAATCCTTTAAGTCATAAATTGTTGAAGTTACAACAAAATGGTCACACAAGATATGCACTAACATGCCCTTCTATAACTTTTACAGAATTACCACTTACTACTGAATCACAAGCATGATGTGCTTTCTTGTCACACTAATAACACTACTAAACTAATCACTGTATTTTGGACACTTGTTAGACACCACTGTATAGGCAAAATGCATGGAAATATGAAGGGATTGCTAACAGACATGACTACCTGAAGTTCAAAAAAGATCAAACTATGGTCTGTGGGGATGTGCAGATGCCTTGGCAGTGCTCAAACAACAGAGCTGCAGCTTCCATTAGCATGAGTGACATTTCACTGAGCATCATGGGAACCTGAGGGCTGATTGAGTAAATAAGAACAAAAAGTAGTGTTTTATTTTCCCATTTCTTTTTATACACAATTGCTTCTCCAGCCTTAACAAGCTAACATCAGGAACATACTAATAAAGGCCTCCTGTGGTGTAGCAGGTACTGTTCCTGACCTTGACGCATTCACGGGCCACCCAGGGTCGAGCACATAGGTTCAAATTCTGGTTACAGCAGTCAGTCCAGAGTCAACTCAGCTGTTCATCCACTCCTAAGGGTTGGTCGATAAAATGGGTACCTGACTCAGGGTAGGGCAGTAATAAAAAGTGTGGTTGAGAGAGCAGAAGAGGGTGTATTGAAATGATTTGGTCACATGGAGATAATAGGTGAGGAAAGATTGACAAAGAGGATATATGTGTCAGATGGGGAAAGAACGAGAAGTGGGAGACCAAGTTAGAGGTGGAAGAATAGAGTGAAAAAGATTTTGAGCGATCAGGGCCTGAACATACAGGAGGGTGAAAGGCTTGCAAGGAATAGAATGAATTGGAACAATGTGGCATACTGGGGTCGACGTGCTATCAGTGAATTGAACCAGGGCATGTGAAGCATGTGGGGTAAACCATAGAAAGGTCTGTGGGGACTGGATGTGGAAAGGGAGCTGTGGTTTCAGTGCATTACACATGACAGCTAGAGATTGTGTGAATACATCTCAATGTATAAATATATATACATACTCAGACATATACATATATACACATGTACATAATTCATACTGTCTGCCCTTATTCATTCCCGTCGCCTCCCTGCCACACATGAAATGACAACCCTTCCCCCCGCATGTGTGCGAGGTAGTGCTAGGAAAAGACAACAAAGGCCACATTCGTTCACACTCAGTCTCTAGCTGTCATGTATAATGCAACGAAACCACAGCTCCCTTTCCACAACCAGGCCCCACAAAACTTTCCATGGTTTACCCCAGACGCTTCACATGTCCTAATTCAATCCAGTGACTGCACGTCGACCCCAGTGTACCACATTGTTCCAATTCACTCTATTCCTTGCACGTCTTTCACCCTCCTGCATGTTCAGGCCCTGATCACTCAACATCTTTTTCACTCCATCTTTCCACCTCCAATTTGGTCTCACACTTCTCGTTCCCTCCACCTCTGACACATATATCCTCTTTGTCAATCTTTCCTCACTCACTCTCTCCACGTGACCAAACAATTTCAAAACACCCTCTTCTGCTCTCTCAACCACACTCTTTTTATTACCACACATCTCTCTTACCCTTTTGCTACTTACTCGATCAAACCACCTCACACCACATATTGTCCTCAAACATCTAATTTCCAGCACATTCACCCTCCTCTGCACAACTCCATCTATAGCCAACGCCCCGCAACCATATAACATTGTTGGAACCACTATTCCTCCAAACATACCCATTTTTGCTTTACAAGATAACGCTCTTGACTTCCACACATTTTTCAACTCTCCCAAAACTTTCACCCCCTCCCCAACCCTATGATTCATTTCCGCTTCCATGGTTCCATCTGCTGCCAAGTCAACTCCCAGATATCTAAAACACTTCACTTCCTCCAATTTTTCTCCATTCAAACTTACCTCTCAATTGACTTGTCCCTCAACCCTAATGTACCTAATAACCTTGCTCTTATTCACATCTCGCTTCCCAAGCTCTCTCATCCACAACAGACTGCACACTTGCCCCTCTTTCCAAAACTCTTGCATTCACCTCCCTAACAACCCCATCCATAAACAAATTAAACAACCATGGAGACATCACACACCCCTCCCGCAAACCAACATTCACTGAGAACCAATCACTTTCCTCTCTTCCTACATGTACACATGCCTTACATCCTCAATAAAAACTTTTCACTGCTTCTAACAACTTGCCTCCCACACCATATATTCTTAATACCTTCCACAGAGCATCTCTACCAACTCTATCATATGCCTTCTCCAGATCCATAAATGCTACATACAAATCCATTTGCTTTTCTAAATATTTCTCACATACATTCTTCAAAACAAACACCTGATCCACACATCCTCTACCACTTCTGAAACCACACTGCTCTTCCCCAATCTGATGCTCTGTACATGCCTTCACTCTCTCAATCGATACCCTCTCATACAATTTCCCAGGAATACTCAACAAACTTGTACCTCTGTATATGAAATGTATATGTATGTACATGTGCATGCGTGGGCGTTTATGTATGTACATGTGGATGTGGGTGGGTTGGGCCGTTCATCGTCTGTTTCCTTGCGCTACCTCGCTGACAAGGGAGATGGCAGTTAAGCATAATAAATAAATAAATAAAAAAATATATCTCTTTTTTTCATACATATTCACCATTTCCCAAGTTAGTGAGGTAGCATCAAGAACAGAGGACTGAGCCCCAGAAGGAAAATTCTCACATGGCCTCAGCTGCCCATGCCATCTAAGCTAACATTAAAAAAAAAATTGCCCAGATCCATTCTCTAGTTGTCATGGATAATTTTCCCAATTCGTATGTTTATAAAAGTTTTACAAATGCATGTGAAGAATCCAGGGTAAACAATGAATAGGTCTGTGGGGCCTGGTTGTGGATAGGGAGTTGTGGTTTTGGTGCATTACACATGACTGCTACAGAATGGATGTAGGCAGATATGGCCTTTCTTTGTCAGTTCCTGGCACTTCCTAGTTAATGGGAAATGGCAATCAAGTATGAGAAAAAGATTAACATTTCAAGCATAGTCATTTACTGTGCTTATCACTTCTTCCTTCGTGACGATCCCAAGATGTATATTGTAGACTTAGGCAGAGGTAATCTACCTATCTCTGAGGTCTGTTCCCTCCTGGAACTACCTCAAGGGGGTGGTCATGGCAATGGAGCCTCCATAACTAATGAAATTCAGTGCTGCTTCTTAGCCTTTAGTGCCTCATCCTTAACAGGCCACTGGCAGGGGGGCAACTGTAGTGCAGTTTCCAAAGGCTCCTACCTAATGTTCCTACTAACTACTACTACCTAATGCTCCTGCCTAATGTTCCTACTTACTACTTCTACAAACTATTTCTACCTTATGCTCCTGCCTAAATGTTTCCACTTACTACTTCTATCTATTGCTTCTACCACACTGCCAAAAAGCAGGACCAGCTTATAGTGCTTACTGCAGGAAAATCAGGCATTACGAAGAATGAGCTGTGCGAGATAAGTGTTGTCAAGTGTTGTGTGTGACAAGGAGAGACTGTACACTTGTGGACAGAATGTCAGTTGTCCAAGTGTGGGTGAGGCAAAAAGAAAAGACATACCTGAGTCAGAGGAGTGCAACTTGAAAACCATAAATGCTGGCTCACTATGCAGCCATCACTAATCCTCCCAAAATCAAGGTGCCTACCAACTAATAACTAGAAAGTAGTTCGTAGCTGGCAAAGGTTGGTGGTCTAATTATTGTAAAAGTTCAGATGCTTAGTTCTCTTGTACACATACTTACCAAAGCTGGCTTATCTCAACCATGTGTTGTCCTAAGCTCAACAATTCATAACCAAGTAAAGAATAAAGTGTTGCAATAAATGGATGCCTGGGCAGTTCCTGAATAATAAAGAAGCAAATACTGCAAACAAGAGTACCAGTACCCTCACAGGTACCTTGCTAAACCAGGAGAAGCAATTAGTTGTAAAAAGAAAAAAAAAGCTGTTCAACTCAAATCCTACACTTGATTTTGAAAATGACAGTCCATTCTGCTTCTTCCTTTTCTGACTGTGGCAAAAATTACCATCTTTGTAGCATACATAATATTTAACACAATTCTTACTTAATACTTTCATAAACCCTTTCTGAAACTAACATTTAGCAGGCATGGGAAAAAACATTCAAAGTAGTTATATCTCTCTGGAAAAGAAAGGATAAGATCATCTAAAAGAGAGTGGCCTACTCCTTTCATTCATTCATTCATAAAAGACATTTTGATTGATGGGTTTGTGTTTCAAGTTGGAAGGTAAAGAGTATCTGCTCATTTGAGACTTTATTAGAGTTTATTTTGCATTCAGCACCCTCCCACTACTCTTTGAGCACATGATCAGTTTTTAGTAAAACTCTTTGTTTTTCAGTTTATTTACCATTCAACATTCTTCCCTGACTAACAGATATAAAATAGATATTGATTTACCCAAAAATAAATCTTTTTTTTCTTAAGCTACGAAAATGGCCATCAAAACTTACCTCAGCTTTAGCAAGTTGACGGGCTGGAAAAACACATATATTGTGTATCTGATTAACAGCTTCAGTGAGGAGAGTCATTGAATTTGAACGTTTAACCTGTGGTGGGGCCAGGTGGGAACGGCGAGAAAGTTGGCGAGATAACTTATGACTGATGCTGTAAGAACTTTCGGTCTTGATTTTTTGAGAATCTTTGTAAGCTGCCTTTGTATCCTGCTGTTCACTACCATCAGAGGAACCTCTCTGATTCACCATAGGATGAGAATGGTTTGTCCTTCCTGCAGGTTTTGCATTTTTTATGAAATCAGGATCACTGCAGATAATCTGATAATGTCCACCAGAATCCAATGACAGCCAGTCTTCCTCCAAACTAGTGCCTCTGCCCTTACGATCAATTGGTTGTTGTCCACTCAGCTCGGACAAATTCATCTTGTTGGGCAATAGGCTGACTGCTGCACTCTGCTTATTGAGACTTCTTAGAGGTGAAGCATGTAATTCAGATGATTGGTCATGCACTCTGTGGGTGACATGAGGACTGCTAATGTCTGGAAGAAATACAGAAAACTTACATGAGATAACATGGATAACCAGAAAATTCATACAGAAACTGAAGCTGTGGTCGTGGATGAAATCGATATACCCAAGTCATTAATACAAACACAGAGTAAGAATAGACAGTGGTAACAACTCAATTTGAAACGGTAATGCATACAAATCTTTACTAAATAAACTAGAAGGCTGGAAGTAATAAAATATTAATAAATTCAAAACTAACGTTCAAGTCCAAATAGGTGTTTAAAATAATCCGGACTATCAAGGAGCATCTAAAATTTAAAGATTTGCAGTTAATATTAACCTAGAGAGATTATAAACTAATTTATGCATTTGATGGAAACTTTACACATAAAAGAATCTAAACAGATAAGGAAAAATTATCTTTGAACTATATCCGATAGAAAAAAACCTTATCAAAATCTTTGCACAATAGTAACAGATCTACAGTAACTCTCTCTGGGTTTTCATTCATGTTTCACAAATTATAAAATCTTACCCTCTTGGAGCCTGAATATAAATATCACATTTAAAGTGAAGTGTTTTAGACACCTGGGAGTGACATGGCAGTGAATGGAACCATGGAACTGGAAGTCATGGATTAGTAAGGGGGTAATGTTATGATAACACTGAAGAATGTGCAAAATGAGAGGTCTTTCTCTGGAAGGGCAAAATGGTTATGTTTGAAGATACAAGAGTTCCAACAAGGTTAATTGGATGCATGGCATGGGCTATATGTGAGGATGTGCAGAGAAAGGTGGATGGGTGGATGTATAAGCAACGAAATGCATGAGGACAATATGTGGTGTAAGGGGAAGAGCTGTGGTTTTGATGCATTACACATGACAACTAAAGAATGGATCCAGATAAATGTGCCCTCTCTTCATCAGTTCAAGGTACCTCAATGATGTCAGGAAATAGCTATAAAGTATGAAAAAAATATATCTATCTATAAACCAAACAATATATATATACAAAAAACTAGCCTGGTGGTTGTCTTGTCAGCTCACAGTACAAGAGAATTCTGTACTGGGTCAGTATAGAGTCAGTAGGTCGATGACCATTTCTGTAGCAGTCCCTGACTGGCAAAGTCAAACCCGAAATGGTCAAGCAGTTGCTGTCACAGCTGAGTGGACAATCATGGGATGGGAGAGCCAGGGTTTCCTCACAAGAAATACTGAGGGTTGGAAAGTCCTAACTGTTTTTCTGACAGAATATTCCAAAGAAATATGTCATGCTTGCAGGACAAACCATAGAAGAGATATAGCTAGATCTTTACCAAATGATTTAACACAATATATAAAATAGACAAGTCCAGGCATATGGAAGAACCTATACCACTGCATTGCAGTGCTCTAAGGGTCTTATGAATTTTCAGAAATACAAGTATGCAGAAAAAAAGCAAATATATATATATATATATATAGGGTTGAGGGTCAAGTCAATTGGGAGGTGAGTTTGAATGGAGAAAAACTGGAGGAAGTTAAGTGTTTTAGATATCTGGGAGTGGATCTGGCAGCGGATGGAACCATGGAAGCGGAAGTGGATCATAGGGTGGGGGAGGGGGCGAAAATTCTGGGAGCCTTGAAGAATGTGTGGAAGTCGAGAACATTATCTCGGAAATCAAAAATGGGTATGTTTGAAGGAATAGTGGTTCCAACAATGTTGTATGGTTGCGAGGCGTGGGCTATGGATAGAGTTGTGCGCAGGAGGATGGATGTGCTGGAAATGAGATGTTTGAGGACAATGTGTGGTGTGAGGTGGTTTGATCGAGTAAGTAACGTAAGGGTAAGAGAGATGTGTGGAAATAAAAAGAGCGTGGTTGAGAGAGCAGAAGAGGGTGTTTTGAAATGGTTTGGGCACATGGAGAGAATGAGTGAGGAAAGATTGACCAAGAGGATATATGTGTCGGAGGTGGAGGGGACGAGGAGAAGAGGGAGACCAAATTGGAGGTGGAAAGATGGAGTGAAAAAGATTTTGTGTGATCGGGGCCTGAACATGCAGGAGGGTGAAAGGAGGGCAAGGAATAGAGTGAATTGGAGCGATGTGGCATACCGGGGTTGACGTGCTGTCAGTGGATTGAATCAAGGCATGTGAAGCGTCTGGGGTAAACCATGGAAAGCTGTGTAGGTATGTATATTTGCGTGTGTGGACGTATGTATATACATGTGTATGGGGGTGGGTTGGGCCATTTCTTTCGTCTGTTTCCTTGCGCTACCTCGCAAACGCGGGAGACAGCGACAAAGCAAAAAAAAAAAAAAAATATATATATATATATATATATATATATATATATATATATATATATATATATATATATATATATATATCTTTCTTTTCTTTCATACTATTCGCCATTTCCCACATTAGTGAGGTAGCGTTAAGAACAGTGGACTGGGCCTTTGAGGGAATATCCTCACCTGGCCCCCTTCTCTGTTCCTTCTTTTGGAAAATTAAAAAAAAAAATGAGAGGGGAGGATTTCCAGCCCCCCGCTCCCTTCCCTTTTAGTCGCCTTCTACGACACGCAGGGAATACGTGGAAAGTATTCTTTCTCCCCTATCCCCAGGGATAATATATATATATATATATATATATATATATATATATATATATATATATATATATATATATATACACATTTCAAGCTCAGTTTGGTAAGAACATTATTTTTCGTAAACTATCTAGTAAACCTGAACAAAGTGTAACCACACAAGGAAAGGGGTAGGCTGAAGCAAACAATGATAAGTTCCAGATGCCTTACCATCTTTCTCATCTGGTTTTCCCTCCATTCTCTGAAGGTTGTTTAGACTGCTTGATAAACTGTGGGTTTTTGCCATCCGTGCCAACCCCATCCTTCTGCCTACCCCACTATCATCTTGAGTTTTAGAATCCATCTAGCACGACTCCTTGTAATAATCTGGAAGTCAAAAGAGCTCTGGTGTACATTCTATACAAGATACTCAAAGTTACAAATACAGAGTACTTTAGTAATATCTTTAGAAAAAAAATTTAAAGATAAATCAGAATACTGATTGTAAGGAAACAGATACTACTCCCAACAGATTCAATAAAAAGTATTCACAACAATTTCAGCACACGAGTTGAATATTACAAAAAAAGGGGAAAAAAAAACACGAGCATTGCCATTTCATGCTGAAAAGGGTTGAGTGCGCTTCAGCTTATGGAGTGGTGAGGGATGTGAATGCAAGGCTCTAGCAGAGGGGAGCAGGTATTCAGTCTGGTGGAGCAATGGTGAGGGGATGGGGGCCTGGGAGATGATTTTGTTTTATATGGGCCGAAATGTGGGGAGCATCAAAAAACTTAACCCCAACTCAATCTATCATTATATTCATTCATATTGGGAGTATTAGCACACACTGAAATTTGGGATAACCAAATGAATATCTTTAAGGTAGGTACTAACTGAACATATTTTCTTAATTTGGTGGTAAGGAAAGGGAGGTCGAGTCAAGAAAGAGAATATGGAGACATATGGAGTAAGCTTTGCACAAATGTTTGAATGGTTTGCAAAGTAAGTATTTTTGTGAATCATTTATGCAAACCTTGTATTGTGTATATGTGCAGGTAAAAATGTAGTTTCCTCTTAATTTAGGAAGTAAAACTGCTCAGCTAAGCTAACGATTTAATGTATGAATGGATGACTGAAGCCTCTCTTTGTAATCTGCAATTCTATGGAAATCAGGTGCATTCTACATTTGTACTGCCATCAAGGTCTTGCGTGTCGTCAGTTGGTTAGTTGTTGGGGCTTCAGGCTTATCAATTGCCAGGGTAATTAAGGATGTCACTGCCAAGCTACATCCACCAAACAAAAAACCTTTAACACATCTACTCAGCCCGCATACATTCTCCCTAGGCAAGTGACATTTGCTTGGATGCATCCAGGCAGTCTGTTTCCGTTTTCTTCTAATTTCTGCCAAATTTTCTACTGCTTTCCTTGACCCTTATACAGCAAACATAGTCTGGCAATTCCGTCATGGAGCAATAAAAAACCAAAGAACATTTTACCATTCAAATTCAACAAAAACTACAAGGAGATATATTACAACTTCTGCGATGGCTTGGTCCACTAAGTACATAAGGGGCAGAAAATGACATGGATAATATGTGACAGTTTCCAACCTAGCTACACAAGCATAGCACTGGTAGTAAATAACATGCAAATTCTTGGAAATATCATACCTTTCACAATGAAATATTGGCTGGTAAGTGTGGGGAGGCTAACGAAGGATTTGTTTCTTTATTCTGAACTTTGTCTCACTCTCTAATCTTGGAGCACTAATGGCGAATACCAAAAATATGTTTAGAAATATTACACTACTCTAAAATACAAAGTGTGAGGATAGCTAATATCTGGCATGTGGGAAGGATATTGGCATTTTTTTGTTTAAAAATATTCTAGTTCTTTTCATACCACATTACCAAAGTCCTCAACTTCCCCATGATTACATAGAGAAAATTTGGCAAACTGATGCAACATTTTTTTCAACACCATTAATTCTACAGTGACACCTTCCATACAGGTCTCACTCATTCTTACATAATCCTGCTAAAATCGTTCTCTAGGTCACATTATTTCTTCACGTTTAAGTCAATTTATTTCTTCACATTTCTCGTACTATCCTTCACTTTCATATTCAAAAAATTTGTACGTACCCTACTGTAACTGTCTGTTTTCAGATATATCAAGAAAACTAAGGCATGAAAGGAAACATACAACTACCTAAATAACAAAATATGTGAAAGAAAAGACTAACGCTACAGCATTTATTACTATGTTAAAATTTCACCAAGACAGATCAATAACCCTAAGCTTTAGCAACAATGGAAAAGGATCCAGTAAGATAGAAACATGCATTTATGTTTCTTGTGCATATAGATGTTCACTAACCACTGACAGCCTGTAAATCTACCACTAAGAAGAAAATCTAATCAAACTGACAGCTGACTTTGATATTCATTTAGCCATTATTAAGCTACATGCAAGATATCAATCTCAACTGCATGAACATCTGAATTCTAAACACATCATAAGGTATTGGAGTAATGCTATTATGGTAAAGCAAGTCTGAACATGAACTAATATGAAATACATTAGCATAAGTAAAAAAGTTCAGCCTGGACAGTTATCACACATAATACAACTGACATTTCAAAAACTGATTAAGCTGCTATGCTGGTCTTAATCATGACCAAAAAAAGCATAAAAGAACCACTGTTACAATTCTTCTATTTTTCAATGATCACAGTGCAAGAGGTTTTGCTACTAAGGGTGGTATCTACCGAGTTATTCATACCTGCTGAAAGAATAACTTACAGCATTTCGTTTCGATTGTTTTCAAAAGATAAGCACCCATTTTATCTACACAAATTGCACGATCTTTTTTCTACAAAATGTTGAACTTAAGATACAATAAGCTAATATCAACAAATGTCATATGCTAAACACTATATTAACAGGTCTCACAAATAAGAGTCTGAAAATTTCATTTGTTAGTCCATAATTTGTTATACAGTTTCTCAAGAATAGTGGCCTGCATCATGATTAAATCTCAATGATATGATGGAAATAGCTTCATGCATGAATAACTTGGTAATGACCATGACTTACTATGACAGAAGTTATCAGATCATGAGGCGTTCCTGCCATGTGTCCATTTTCTCCTCACCAGCTTAACCAACAGTGAAGAGAAATGCTTCTATCTGTGCCTCAAACGTCCTAGGAATTCTTAATTTATGTCAAACTTTTTTTTTTCACCACAGCCACATGTATCTTTTACGTCTGTATAATTTGCCTGTTATTTGGTGTATCATTGCTGTATCATTGCAATACCAATGCTGATTATTGGGAACACTTCTGTGTTCATTTACAAAGCATTTATGCATTATAAGTGAAAACTAAAATGTCTGATCCTAATTATCCCAAACTGTGTGGTAATTGTGATATAAATATACAGTGACTTTCAACAAGGGTCAAAGGCCTGCTTGCCAAAGGAGGGGATGAACAGCTGGGTTGGCTGCAGCCCAAATACCTAGCCTGGTTTCAGGCCTGAGCAGAACCCCCCCAAAGCTACTGTTGATGAACAGTTGAATTAAACTTTCACCCCAAGACTCAATATCCAAAGCTAGTCTTCACGTCTGGCTAAAACTGTACATAACCTACCAAGTTTCCTAAAGTTCTTAACTTAGGCCTAGGTTAGGATAGAGCCCGAAGGCTGAAATACAGCTTTAAAAAGACCTAACTTATGGTTTATCTTCGCTCATAACCTAATACCCTAAATTAAAGGATGTCCTAAGGACCCACAACACGCAGACAACCTATGACCTAACCCACGACCTCGCTTAATAGACCTGACCCCAGTAGTGTGACTTAAAACCTAAATGCGCAATGCAAGATCTCGCATGACCTTAGCTCTCCTTAGTTCCAATGCCATGAGAAATCAGTGACCGGCACAATTCGGGAAATATTCCCTAATTAGGTATTCATATAAAAAGTTTGTTTACATAAAAAAAAATCGGGTTTACAGTTCCCGCGAAACACGAAACCAAAATGCCGCCAAAAAAAAAAACCCACCCTTACCTTAGCCACACAGGGACATCGCCAATGGAGTACTAATTGTAGTAGGCCGACTGAATGGCTAATTAAGGGCCATCGTCACTTGTTACTATTGATAGACCAAGATATTCAAGGTTTCCTTTCACCTATCATATTAGCCATCATATTTCACCGCGTTCCATATGTGCATGAGATTTTCCAATAATTCGTTGGAAAATATTGGGAAGTACCTGTCACGACACATTTTCATTTTAACCAAATTGAAAGACAAATATGCAAAACAAACAGCCCCGCCATCTATAGGGTTCTGCTCGTACGAAACATGGCGGCACTTTCGAAATATTATTATTGGCATTAAAGGAGCACCATTCTCGATGTATTCCCTCAAATAAGAAAAGAAAACCAGTAACATGCATGAAATGATTTTCAGCATTCATTTTATGGAATAGAAGGAAAATTGTAAGGAATCATAAAAATGATTTATTAGCTTTGCATTCGGTGTTTGTTTTAGTTTCGCATAAATCCTCATATTCCATTCTTAATTTCTAATTGAACATAGTCTACTGCAAATTCACTAAAGATAATCATTTTATTTCGGGGATAAAATCATCCCACGACACGGACTCGCCTTCAAAATGTGTACAGGATGAATGCGTGAGGAATAATTATGGTACATTTCTTTCTTATAAATATTATTTTCGTTTAATTCACTATACAGTTCAAGGTTAGTTACAGCCAACGAAGGCTTTAAAACAGGTCATCTGATCAGTGCAGAGAAAGAATTGATCTCGCTTACATCCAAGGTCAACATATTGACCCAAGCTGTAAAGTAATATTGACCTAAATCGCACTTACCTTTTCAGTGTCATGCTTTTCACCATAAGTGATCACCTTTAACCACTGACAAGTGGATTTTAGAACATAGCAGACATTCAAACAAACAGATTTGCTTTACATCTCCTTTGGATCACAGCAAAACCTTGAGGTTTGGCACTTTAGCTTGCGAATTTCTTTTTTTCTTTTTTTTTTTACAAATGTCCATGAATTATTAATATGAGAGAAGGCACGTTCACTAGAGTCGGCTCCCAGGACACATAATACCAACTGAAATATTTCAGACATGCGCAGACAAGATGAACGAGTGCGGGCCTCCATCTCCAGCCGTCAGTTGAAAAGGACTTTAAAAAGACAATATTCAACTAAAAAAAAAAAAAATTGCTGGTCTGGACGTCTTGCCACTTTACCTAAAATTAAATGAAACCCGATCAATAAAAGAGGTAATGAAATAAGTTACTTACCCTCGGCTGACCGACATAGCCATGTCATATGTGCGCAGATCTTCAGGCAAATAATCACATTTCTATATTTTCCATGTAATTACACTGCATTCAGGTACGGAATAGATTTCCAAAGAGTATATTGGACATACCCGTCACTTACCATCACTCTATGCAACAATATTTTCGCCATATTCTTTACCAAGCACAATAACCCTACAAGAATTTCACTTTTCCTTCAAATAATTGCAGGTATTCATTAAATTTTCTGCTCAGATTTTTTTTCTCCATAATTCAAAATCATGAATCATTATTACTGTGTGGCAGACGAATGCCAAAGGGCAAGGTCACGGTATACTCTGCATTGGAACAGCAAGGCACAAATCATCCTGACCTGACCCCACACAACATATGTATTCAGTTTTTGCATCACCACTTACTAAACCACTCACATGAGATCACAAACACAAACTAATCAAGTTTTTCTATAATATTTCAGATCACCTGGAAATATTTCTCTTCCTTATTTCACTTATTGATTTCTTTCTATATCGCTTGCACCATCGATTTCCAATGACTTATAGACACTTTCATCTCGCAGTGGAAGACACAATTATAAGTATCTTTCAGGTATTAACGAAATATATATATACACATCACTTACACGCAGTGTCTATCAACTTCCCTCTGCAGAGGTCAGGGTAGAACTGGCTTCTAGCCGGGTCCCATCATGTGGGAAGGGTCAGGTAGTAAAAGGTCACGACCAGCAGTTTAAACCATCGTGCAGCAGTTCGCTTGGGTGATTATGGACAAATAACAATAAAAAAAGCTGGTTGTCAGGATTTTATGTACTAAGGAGACATTTTTAAAGCTTACAATGAATTAAGACATTTTTCTATTAACTGGTAAATGACAGGTTTATATCAGGGGGACGTGCGGAAGCAAACAACCAGGTAATGAGTGGGCGGGGCATCATAACCGGAGACGCCCTCTTTGGACTGGTCTGTCATGTTGGCAACCAGAATTTTTCTCTGCGACATATGATGCAACATATTAAATCTGAAGTAACTAGATTTTCCGGAGTTAAAAGTGGAACATCTCATATAATGAATACTTGAAGCAGCAGAGAAAAAAAATGTTCTCTGCTAAATTGTTTTCATACTTAATATACTGTTTTTCTACATCGCAAATCTGTATACGATACACACTTCCTTTTGGGAATATTGTGATCAAGATGGTAAATGTCACAAACATGAAAAATCTCTCGTTATCTCAAAGGTGAGGACCAAACCTCCCCTACCAGCCTATTTCGAATGACAAAACTTAATTGTAGGACTTAACCTTGAAGTGCCATTGGAAGGAAAAGAACTTGTACACTATAACTATGGTTTTCTACAGTATGTCCTTCTTAGGAAAAAAAATTTACATGAAACTACTGAAAGAAAGAACAAACATACGCATTATAATAATGTACGTTTTTACTATAAGCTACAAATGTAGTAAAGCGGAAAAGGAAAAAAGTATGACAGCAAACAATTCAGGGTATCTCCCAAAATTAATAAATTAAATTCCACATTATTTTGTTCATTTTATAACATTGCATACAATATCTTATTATTATGAAGTGAATGCCAATGTACAATTCATAGTACATTAGTTAGTGGGTCAATAAGAAATTAGTTGTGAAGTGTATGGACTTTGTTTTATAAAAAGGAAGGACATTATATGACAGTAGGGCTGGGGTCTGCCAGATGTTACTCTTATTACCCACAAACAGTAAAGATATAACCCACTGTTCATCATATAGGACCTTTTCTATATATATACCTGTGCTTCATGACAGCAAGAAATCCACAGACATACAGCTTACAGATACTAATTTCTATAAGTGGACTTTTATACGAATTTTTTTTCTTTATGAAAGTGGTACATTACATCCTTTCAAATTCCTGAGTACTGTGGAATATTAAAATGGGACATCTGGTCACTCTTAAATTGTTTACCTACACCCCAAGTGGATGCTCATGCCTCCATCAATATTAAGCCTGGTCTAACATGGATTTCACTGCTAAACACGAGAAAATGCAATTTATAGGAAAGCATTATACAGGCACGAGTAATTAGTATTGCAATTTAAGAGCTAAATCACTTGGGGATACTCATTTCGCTTCCTAAAATGTATGGTGTACATTCCTCTAATATTGTGTTCCGCTTGTATTCCTCCTGGCCCTATTAGATTTCATTTGCAAAAGTCAAAGATGGTATATCTAATAACTATAATAAATAACTGGCATTGCAGTTCAAGGTTTAACTTATCTTGGGCCAATTACTTTTCTGCATGTCTTGAGGGGCACATCCCCTCTACGAGATCTAGCTGTATATAGCACAGCCAAATACGAATTTCACTTAGAACTGAGGAGGAAAAGATAACTACGTTTTTTTCAAATATGAATAATTTAGCATTGCAATTTAAAGGTTAAATAATTTGCTACTAGTTTTTCAGCACTTATTGTTTGGTGCATATTACCTCTTGGTGCTGCTTGTGCAATGTGGATTCCCCAACAAAACAGAGCAAACATAGCACATACCAAAATGTACTTCTCAGTTATGTATGATTGATCACCATTGCAATTCAAGACCATCATCATCTTTGGCCCTTCATTTCTCTGCATAGAAAGCATAAGGCATGTCTCCACTATGTGATCCTATTGCATGTACCTGGCACACAACTCAAATTATACTTCAATTCAAGGGACATGTCATCTTTATTTTTTATTATACATAATCACTGATTCCCACATCTGTGGTGTAGCGCCAGGAAGCAGATGAAGAATGGCCCATCCACTCATATACACATATACATACATAAATGCCCATATACATACATATATCAAAATATACACACACACACACATACGCATGTACATATTCATATATTTATCATTTACTTATGTATCATACTTTGTCGCTGTCTCCCGTGTTAGCGAGGTAGCACAAAGCAACAGATGAAAGAATGGCCCAACCCACCCACATACATATATATATACATAAATGCCCACACACGCATATACATACCTATACATTTCAATGTATATATACATATACATACGCAGACATATACATATATACACATGTACATATTCATACATGCTGCCTTCATCCATTCCCATCACCACCCCACAGCACATGAAATGTCACCCTCCTCCAACGAGTGTGTGTGAGGTAGTGCTAGGAAAAGACAAAGGCCACATTTGTTCACACTCAGTCTCTAGCTGTCATGTGTAATGCACTGAATCCACAGCTCCCTTTCCACATCCAGGCCCCACAAAACTTTCCATGGTTTACCCCAGACACTTCACATGCCCTGGTTTAATCCACTGACAGCACGTTGACCCTGGTATACCACATCGTTCCAATTAACTCTTATTCCTTTTATGCCTTTCACCCTCCAGTATGTTCAGGCCCCGATCACTCAAAATCTTTTTCGCTCCATTCATCCACCTCCAATTTAGTCTCCCACTTCTTTTTCCCTCCACCTCTGACACATATAACATATTTGTCAATCTTTCCTCACTCATTCTCTCAGTGACCAAACCATTTCAGTACACCCTTTTCTGCTCTCTCAACCACAGCCTTTTTATTACCACACATATCGCTTACCCCTTTCATCACTTACTCAATCAAAACGCCTCACACCACATATTGTCCTCAAACATTTCATTTTCAACACATCCACCCTCTTCCGCACCCTATCTATAGCACATGCCTTACAACCATTTAACATTGTTGGAACCACTGATCCTTCAAACATACCCAAGATAATGTTCTTGTCTTCCACACATTCTTCAATGCTCTCAGAACCTTCGCCCCCTCCCCCACCCCGTGACACTCCTGCCTCCATGGTTCCATCCGCTGCCAAATCCACCCCCAGATATCTAAAGCACTTCACTTCCTCCAGTTTTTCTCCATTCAAACTTACCTCCCAATTATGTATATATTCATACTTAATCCTTTTTCCAAGTTAGTTAGGTAGCACTGGGAACCAACGAAGAAAGGCTGCATTCACTTGCATCCATTCTCTAGCTGTCATATGTAATGCACCAAAACTAGTTTCCTATCCAAAAATGACCTACCATAAATCTTGCTTTAAGAAACATATGATTTCATTCAATGAAAATTCCTAAATATGCACATTATACAGCTCTTTATAACAAAACTGAAGTTCAGGATATAAAAAATACATCATTCGTAAAAATAGTTTATTAATATTCATTACGACTCATTGCAAGATATATGGAACACATACATAAGAGGGGGAAATCTTTAAAGCAAATGACAGATAAGCCTATGCATAAGGTCGATCAGAATTTTTTGTTTGCTTTTTGATGTAAGTGAGTGCGTGTGTGTGAGTGTTTATTGTGTCATACAGTACAAAATGTGAATCATCAATTAGGAACTGTAAAGACTATGAAGAATCATCTCCAGGTTCAATATGAAATAAACTCAATGTCATCCAGGACTAAGATTGGAATGATATGTCCATTATGAAGCTATAACACAGGTTCCAAAATGCACATTCATGAGTGTTTTGTGTGCTCAGTCCCTTACAAAACATAAAACAGTTCATCTACACAAATTAATAGCATACACCTTACTTTCAAGGTAATAATCTTCAGTGCTAATTATTCATTAACATCTATAACGAATTCTGGTCACCTCTTCCTTGACATTTGGTTGCATCCAATGCTTACTCAAAAGGTGCCGACATTGCCTTGGCCTGTGCTCGTACTCTCTTCTCATACTCCAATCGATTTTGGCTGAAAAAATAAAATCATATTTCATCTACAAGTTTATACCTAAATTATCTTATCTCTTGCTCAAACAATTGCAAATGCACTTCTCCTCCAAACAATATTTTATTTCTATATTTATTATACTTTGTCACTGTCTCTTGTGTCAGCGAGGTAGCCCAAGGAAACAGACGAAAGAATGGCCTAACCCACCCACATACACATGTATATACATACCTATACATCTCAACGTATACATATATATACACACACAGACATATACATAATTCATACTGCCTTTATTCATTCCCATCACCACCCCGCCACACATGAAATGAACCCTCCCTCCCCCGCATGTGCGCAAGGTAGCACTAGGAAAAGACAACAAAGGCCACATTCATTCACACTCAGTCTCTAGCTGTCATGTATATTGCACCGAAACCACAGCTCCCTTTCCACATCCAGGCCTCCAAACAAGTGTGAGAATATTTTCAAAATTGCCTCTTGTTTAAGTCCCTCTAACACATCCACCTTTCATTTGCCTTTTCATGTTTCCTAGCCCTAGAAATATTTCTTAGCTGGTTTCTCTTAATCCTATCCTTTAAGTATTTCAAATTCAAAAATACAAACTTTCTTCCCTCCAAATTTTCTCCAAAAATGTATTCATCCTTTAATGTTACCGAGTTTCTTGAGTTTGTCTATCTTTTGTTGCCGTTTCTGAATTATTACCAACTGTGTGTTCAAACATGCATGTCTGTCTATGTGCACATGCATATGTGTGAGTAAAGTGCTTGTGATACACTAGCTGAGTGAGAAGAATGAGGTGTATAAGTAAGGTTGAAAGTGCTAAAAAATATTCATGTCAGAAGATGACAGGAAAAGTGATGGATAATATATCTTCAAATTCTTTAAAATGAAGCAATATCGATTACATTCTCAAGAATGACTAAGATGCTAATAATATACCAACTATGCATGATGTTAGAGAATGTCCCCATATGCATCAGATTTTTAACCCCAAGAAATATATTTCCTTCAATTTCAACAGGAAAAATGCAACAAACCAATATATTGTGTAAGCTTCAGCCTGGGCAGGGTCCTTGATGTTGGGATCATTGAGGAGATCCTGTATTCCCAAGAGGATTTGCTTGATGGTTATTGCTGGCCTCCAGTCCTTCTCTTCATCTAACAGTGACAAGCAGACAGTTCCTGCACAAAAATATAAAAGCTTTGTGAGGTTGTAGTTCAGAGAAGTAGCCACATAAGTCATTAAAAGAGAGAGAGAGAGAGAGAGAGAGAGAGAGAGAGAGAGAGAGAGAGAGAGAGAGAGAGAGAGCAATAAAAGCTATAATGGCCCCAAATTACCTATAACTTGAGAGAAATATGCCCTGCAGTTCTAATGACCTTTCAAACAAGGGTAAAAATATCAAGGAGCATTCAATATGAAGTCCTACAGAAGATCCTGTGGTACCAGAAATATTTCACAGGTGTTTAACAAAATTCCTAATTCACTGTACTTCGACAGACTAATTACTAACACAGATATACTAAATCAGTATTTTTCAGGATGGGAAACATTCTTTGGAAACCAAACAGACTGAATACAATGATTACACCATCCGAGTCAAGATCAGAAGGCTGGCAGTGGGAAAGCAGATGAAAACTGTCGTGCAAGGGATAAAATTAGGTTGTGAACGGATTTGGTAAACAAGAAAAAATCCAACTTCTGAAGGATGAAAACCATTCACTACTGCATGAAGAGCCTTACATGTACACAAGAGAGCAATTGCTTGCAATTTTATCACTACGTGCACAATTCGAAACCAAGCTACTGAAAATGTTAAGCAGATGCAACCAGGTGTCCACAATGACCTTAACATTCTTAGTAGCCTGGGTTCAACCTCTGGTGCGCAATGGTAAAATTGTTTCCAGTGATTTACAAGAGAACATTACACAATCTGATATACAGACATTCCCAGGAAGCCACGAGTTGATTTGTGGTGTCCTTAGGACCAGAGTGTGGGCAGCCTGTCTTAACCCCCAGGCCCACAGTGAGTGGGTGGGGTCTGGAAGTTGTAGATAGTAGTTCCAGAAACATAGGTATTAGCCTATCAGAGGTCACACAAGTGGTTATGCTATCCCCCTACCATTCTCAGCAGCTCAGATTTAACTCTTGGGTGCCAAACGGTAAAATTTTCACATATCTGCATGTTTGGGAAACTGCTCTTTTGAGCGCTCTAAGGCAAGATAATTGTTTTCTTTAACTGGTAACATATCCCTTCTTATATCATATGCCATTTTGCTAGCTCATTTGAACACAATTTCAGCAGTTTCAATGGAATAGTGTTATTCTGGTATACTTTTGGCTCCTTTCTGCAAAACATTTTTTGTTACTTTTTCACACCCGATTTGCTTCTGACATTCTATTTTTATTTACTTTACATATTTGATTGCCATTTACAGTGTTAGCAAAGCAGCACCAGGAACAGACAAAGAAAGGTCACATCCACTTACATCCATTCTACAGCTGTTTTGTGTCATGCATCAAAACCACAGCTCCCTTTTATATCTCATATTTTTCTAAACGTGTAGATGATTATTTGTTCATTCATAAGGCAAGATCTGAAGAAAAAATGTGTACGAAAATATGCAAAAAACACAACATACTGTATTTTATCTATTATAATTTGAAAGTTTTGAAATCAATATAATCAGTAATGTTCAGCAGGACATAAGAGCTCCTTCTATTTCACCTATTTTCTCCAATTATTTTCTGAACCTGTGGAAAATCATCAATTCATGCATTGGATAAGAACCTATAGAAGAAAACTGAAAAATATAATTCATCTTACAATATCCTTGATTATATGTTGAATGTTCTGAATTATGGGCATGCACAACACTGACCAAGAAAAAAGTATGAAATACATGGAGGTTATTTTGAATCTGAATTCTGGAGACCTTCAAATTCTGAAAGCTTCACCTGTATAATGGAAGGAAATTTGAAGGACGAAAAAGAAAATAATACTTAGGGACTCACCTGATGGATAAACATTTGGGTGAAACAATGGTGGCTCAAACTTGCACTTTGGTGGTGTAGATGGGTAGTCATCCTTGAAGATCATACGTAACCGGTAGAGACCACTCTCCCAAGGGGTCTGTTTAGCAAAGATGTGTATTGTAACACAGCACTATCCTGAAGTTCTGCATAATCTGATTTCAAACTATCATATTTGTGTATCACTTCCTACAACAGAGAAGGGTGACCTAATAAGAATCTTCCTCACATGGTCAATGAACTTGCACTCCTCCACACATTCACCATCCTAACTCTACCTCTGATGCTAAAGATCCATTTCATCTTCCCACTCACCAAATAATGTACCACTCCAATTACTTACATTTCACGAGTGGACAGCACAATTTCTTCTCAAAAGCTTTACCACACACATCATAAATGAGAAGTATAACTCTGACCTAGTTTCAAGCCTTTCTAGTTACTTTCCTTACCCAAAATCATGGAAGCATACTTTAGGCCAATCCATCCATACAAAAAAGCATTTTATTAAAACCCTTCCAAGTACTGCCCCATCACTCTACCTTATACTAGATTGAAATTATTCAGAACACTCCTTAACTTTCACCTTCTAACCCTTTCAACAAATTTCCTTTCCTGGCCAGTTTAAGTCTCAAAAATGTCATTTCACAATGAAAAAATGAAAACTTTCAAATAATCTTTATCATTACTTTTCCCAAGTGAAAAGTTATTAAAGGTTCCATATCTGATAATAATACAAGGATACAGCATGAAAGGAAAAATATACATACATATAAAAAACAAGCCCCTTATCCACACCCAGGTTCCAAAGCAGAAGCAAGTCACAGGGTGGGGAGGGGGCAAAGGTTCTGGGAGCATTGAAGAATGTGTGGAAGGTGAGGACATTATCTTGGAGCAAAAATGGGTATGTGTGAAGCAAAAGTGGTTCTAACAATGTTATAAGGATGCAAGGCGTGGGATATTGGTAGGGTTGTGCAGAGGAGGGTGGATGTGCTGGAAATGAAATGCTTGAGGACAATATGTGGTATGAGGTGGTTTGATTAAGTAAGTAAGGAAAGGGTAAGAGAGATGTGTGGTAATAAAAAGTGAGGTTGAGAAAGCAGAAGAGGGTGTGATGAAATGGTTTGGTCACATGGAGAGAATGAGTGAGGAAAGATGGACAAAGTGGATATATGTCAGAGGTGGAGGGAACAAGAAGCAGGAGACCAAATTGAAAGTGGAAGGATGGAGTGAAAAATATTTTGAGCAATTGGGACCTGAACATACAAGAGGGTGAAAGGCATGCAAGTAATAGAGTGAACTGAAACAATTTGGTATACTGGGTTTGATATGTTGTCAATGGATTGAACCACGGCACATGAAGCATCTGGGGTAAACCATGGTAAGGTCTGTGAGGCCTGGATGCGCAGAAAGGGAGCTGTGGTTTCGGTGCAATACACATGACAGCTACAGACTGAGTGTGAACGAATGTGGCCTTTGTTATCTTTTACTAGCGCTACCTCACGCATGCACGTGGGGAGGGGGTGCCATTTCATGCATGGCGGGGTGGCGACAGGAATGGATGAAGGCAGCAAGTATGAATATGTACACGTCTATATATGTATGTCTGTCTATGTATATGTATGTATACATTGAAATGTATATGTGCATGTGTGGGCGTTTATGTATATACATGTGTCTGTGAGTGGGTTGGGCCACTCTCTCGCCTGTTTCCTTGCGCTACCTCGCTAATGTGAGAGACAGCGACAGAGTATAATAAAAAAATCTAAAAATAATAGTAATAATATATATATATATATATATATATATATATATATATATATATATATATATATATATATATATAAGCAGGTAGTGACTTACTCCCTTTTTTCCTGGAATGGCACATTCCCAGTTCATCAAATTCAGAGTTCCATCTGGGTTCTTCGTTGGTCGGGCAATGAAACCCTGAAATGCACAAATAATTATATAAAAAAATCATCAGGCACCTTAAACTTCTCATATTTGGTGCAATATATACAAATAAAGGTATGAAATTCCATTTACTTACAAAGGGATGATCTTTTCTCCATGCCTTTCTTTCCTCAGCAAGTCGAGCAATTGCTATTCCAGACATTATGCTAACTTAACTGAAAGAAAGAAAAAAAGTTAATCTTATGAAGCATTAACAGATGTGAACCTTCAAAAACATTTTATGACCTAAAATAGCAGTTTTCTCATTCTAATCCAGAAACTGTCCTGAATGTATGGAAACATCAAAACAATGAAGCAATCAATTAGAACAAACAAAAAATTAAACAAGAAGCTATACATTTATAAAATAAAACTACTGGTTTTGGAAATTGTAAAATCTTTTCTCTCCAAGGCAGTGTTCCAGGAGCATTAGAATTTCTCCATGATACTCTCTACAAAAATCTAGGAGGGACCTTCGAACTCTCAAGGTCTAGTGAGGAAGCACTGGCCTTTCCCATCATTTGCAATCTTCCTAAGTATAGCAATGGCAGCAAGCTTATTTCAGACACACCTTTAGACAATGGAAGCACCACAGAGAACATGTCAGTATCCTACTGTACTTAACTGAGCTAAAAATCTAGTTTTGCCAGCATCAACCATAAAGCTGGCACAGCTTTTTTTTTTGTGGTGTGTGTGTGTGTGTGTGACATCTGACATACTGCAATGGAGGCTGATTTAGAAGCTTTGACAAAGAGGCATGAATTAAAGGAGATTCCCTTAATGGATAGAAGATATTCCTTCACTGGATAGATTATCTTATCAACTGGGAACAAAGAATATATATCCAAGAAGCTTTCTCAAAATGAACTGGTCACCAACAGAGTGGCACTGTGCTGGTGACCATTACTCTTCGTGATCTATGTATATGGCTTGCCAGATGATGTGGACTCCTTCTGAAATCTTATAAATAATGCAAAGGTCATGAGGGATGTAAAAAAAATGAGAAAATTGCATCAACTTACAGAGGGCCCTAACAGACTCCAATGTTGGCCTGATACATGATTGACAAAATTCACACCAAGTACCTGTAAAATACTGAGGATGGATCACAGGAAAAGAAGGCTCTGATATGATTATCATCTGGCAAGAAATAATCTGTTGACAAGCTGCATCTTAGAACAGTTCAGATCAAATGTCTGCTATCAAATATTAGAACTGCACTGAAGAAATATTCAGGAAGCTGTCCACCTCTTACACATGGTCAAAACTAGAATATGCTTGTTTGGTCATCTGAGCTAAAGAAGGAAAAAGAACTAATACAGGAGGTGCACACGAGAACAACAAAGATGGTGAGTAACAGAATTAAGAAAGCCGAGTTACTGAGGAAGGACAGCTACCTTAAAATTCCCATCTTGAAAAGAGACAAAAGTGAGGGGGTGACCTATTCACTATCTGCAAAATATTCTCCATTTTTCTAACAGTTGCTCGGATGGGAAAAAGAAAGGGCTGCATAGAGAAGGCCAAGTGGAGAAAGAAAAGCTAGTTGTAGTGTAGAAATCTATAACGTGCAATTAATGAAGTGCATTAGCATTAGTATCACTGTGACCTTGTGTGTAGATTTATGTGCTGAAAAAGGACTGGTGACTGGGAATACCTGGTTTGAAAAGAGATATACATAAGTATACGTACGGAAGTAGGAGAGATGGCCAGAGAGCATTATTGGATTACGTGTTAATTGATATGCAAAAGAAGAGAGACTTTTGGATGTTAATGTGCTGAGGTGCAACTGGAGGGATGTCTGATCATTTTCTTGTGGAGGCGAAGGTGATGATTTGTAGAGGTTTTCAGAAAAGAAGAGAGAGTGTTGGAGTGAATGATAGTATACGGTCTTTTGAATAAAATGAGAGCAGGGAAGACATGTTTGGGAGTACAGTATTTTCTTTTATCCCACACTGAGAGATAATGTAATAATTGGGGGTATGTTGATCTGGTAAAATGTGGTTAATCAGCATAAAAGTATGTAATACACTCATGAGAAAATCAGCAGACCCTGACGAAACCTCAACTAACTTCCCCTAACAGAAACGTGTATACTGTTAATGTGCTTATCTGCTGGGGACCAAATGCAATGCCAGGGTAGTTGTCGATAGGTGGGAGGTGAATGCACCAGCTACCTTATTTGTCATGTTTGCATTCATTTCTATCATACAACACTAGTGTTACCTGTCTGGTTGAGGCCACATCATAAATGACAAATCACCTTTATCAAGGCTGTACCTTGTGACAAAAGAGAGCAGAGACTTATCAATAGCCTTCTTGTTCCAATGGAGTCCATCCTGTCCCAATTACTCATTGAAGCTACAGAAGCCCCTAGAAGAGTCCTTGGATATGATAATAAAAATATCAATAACCAATAATAAAAATACTAAATACAACACTAACAAGAGTAACTAAAATAATAACTACTGCAGTGATTTTGGGGAGGGACATGGTAAGGAAAAGTCAGTTTCATAAAGCAACAGTGGAAAATTAGGTGAGGTTTTCAAAGGTTCTGTTGATTTCTAAAAAAGCCACAAAATATGTGTGCTGGCAACTTACTTTAGTTCCAATAACACATATCCCTGGGGATGGGGAGAAAGAATAATTCCCACGTATTCCCTGCGTGTCGTAGAAGGTGACTAAAAGGGAAGGGATTGGGGGGGCTAGAAATCCTTCCCTCTCATTTTTAGTTTTCCTAAAGAAGGAACAAAGAAGGGGGCCAAGTGAGGATATTCCCTCAAAGACTCAGCCCTCTGTTCTCAATGCTACCTCGCTAACGTGGGAAATGGCGATTAGTATGAAAAAAGAAAAAAATAAGTTCTAACAACACATTAACACTATCTTAACTTATCCTATAAAAGAAACTTTGTTGGAAATACAGAAAACATTACATTAGTAGATGAGAATTTTAATGATTATTGGTCATTGATCAGTTCATCTCCAAATCAAAACTAGCTCTAGGAAATGGCTAGTTATGTTTTACTTGGGTTACATAATTTGCTGCGATTACAGAAATATCTGCTAACCATAACTTGGGACACTACAGTAGTTCACATCCCCGATGTGAAGCCATATTCAAACAAACAAGCACAGTGCAATCCCGAGCATTTCGGCTACTGAGTGAGGTTTTAACAGGTTCTGTTGATATCTTACAAGTGTACTCCCTACCCTTAAACTTACAGTCCATTATTTTCCATAACATACACAACCCTATCAGTCAAATTCAACACTGCTGCATTAATCATAATGTAAAGGTATTTCTGTAATAATAAACACAATATAAAGCACCAAAAACAAAGTCCATTGGACAGTTCCCAAAGCTAGTTTCGATGCACACCTAAATTGATATATTACCCAAAAGTGAGCAGCCATGCTGAACTCCTGATAATGTGTAGGACGGGTACCAAGCCTTTTAAAATCTTTCAAAAGTAGATGATCTAATGCTAACATGTGTGCTGCAAAGACTAAACTTTCAATGATTTCAGCTGCTTCTATAAAGTCATTTCCTACATTGTCAACAAGACCTGAAAAGGATCTCTGTGGGGGTTAATATCTATGTCAGTCAAACATTTAAGAACCCTAAACAGAATCTGTGGAAACCTCCCTCGTAGCTTAGTGTACATGGCAATATACCAACATTAAATTGGTCTGCAAGGAATTGCTCCTTGCGAGGAAATTAGGTGATGGGGTGATTTGCCCCTATGTGTTTGGTCTTTACTAACAGCCAACAAAATATCCATGAACATACATTTTGACTAAACTTCGACATAAAATCAACTGCTCGGGAGGTTAACTATAGTTTTCTCGAGCTCGGCTGATTTTGTTTCACATTTCACATTTAAGATTCATAACCTTCACTACTATCACCTTCAATAGGAGAACATACTATAAAGCTAATAATCACGATCCACAATTTAGTGTACACTGTACTCAGTTACTGGTTTCAATGTGCGGCAAAACATATTTACCATTACTGTTTTTGTGAACTCTTAGATTTCTTATATGTCCCTTAACAACTATCTAGACTTTAAGTTACCAGCTACTTTTGTTTTGCAATGTAAACTTCACAAATCACTGATAAAGTGGCACAATAACATATTCACAACACATTTTCCAATTTTCACAGCCCTCCCCAATGTCACTAATACATAACATGACAAAGATGGTGATGGGGTTAAAAATGTATGTTAAAAAGGGAGAGAACACTTAGTTGTGGAAGCCATTCTCCTCCTCATAGTCTATAAATCTAAGCATAAAAACAATTGTAATTATTCCTGAAAGCAAATAACGTAGCAAATGTAAACAGGTAAAATTATCGGTGATTTCCATCAATTTTACCAATATTTAGCCATAAATAGCATATCATACCTGCCCCACTTTATCCGTATACACTACCGCTGCCAACTATGGGCCCCAGCGAACAAGGGTAACAATGAACACCACAATACTCCATGACATAAGCCGTGGTGGATTCAGCTTTAACAGGAACAACAAACCTCTAGAAACAAGAAACTTATGCCTTCAAATCTATGAAATAAGATGTTTATTCCTCTGCTTGTAAAGTTTCCCCAACGTATAAGCACCATCCACCAGTACACCACACAGCCTTCCCTGCAAACAATACGTCGAAATCAGGGGGACACAGAGAGTAAACATTGCTGTGTACCACATTCCATGTTGCTTTTCCTATCCTACACCATTCCCATCCTACCCAAACATCGCGTCCTCCTCCAATCCTCGTACCGGGTCAACTCCCAGGCCTCAAAACAGGTAGTTGGTGGTGTGAGGTGGAGGCGAAACGTGTCTCTGCGTGATCTCACTTGGCAGAACTTAGACCCGGGTGTCCGTTCTCACTCACTACCCCCCCCGCTCTTACCTTTGCAGCCGCCTTTCCTCTCAGATCTTTCGCCCTTGAGACGGTTTTATCCCCTCTGCTGCACTCAGTCACGTACTATCGCATGGTATAAAGTGATGAGAGAGAGATGGGGAACTCACCCGTACTCTCCTAGTAATCCCTCACAGTAAATCACTACCTTGTGCCCGAAAAAATAACTACCACCGTAGAGTCTCGCCGGTTCTCGCGGGATCCCGCGCTGCTCCGGCGCACCAGTCCACCCATTTAAATTTAAAGGCGCCAAAATTGGAATTCATTGGGGAACGAAACGTTGTACTCTACCGTGGTTATTAGCTTGATAATAGCGATTTATAAGAAATTCGGGAGATAGAATATCATTGGGGAAAAAAATGTTGTGATTACTGTGACTTTGTTAGGAGGATAGCGTTTATGCTCGTTTTACCCCGTCTCTTCACCATATATAAATGTACCATGTCTTCACTTCTATCTATGTCTGTACACATCAACATCATCCTAGATCAGGTACCCAATTATCGACCAGCTCCGTGGGGAGGATGAACACCTGGCTTGCGTGTGGGCCGCTACGCGTAGGATTGGAGACCCCTCCTCCAGCCGGGCTGGCCCGTGCTGACTCCTACACCATGGAGGCCTGTGTTTATTGGTATAATTTCTATTTACTATCATACAGGTTTCCAGTTATTTAAGGTTACACTCACACTTTCTTTAATTAGCTTGTTTCCGCCGTCACCCAGCACTCTAAAACTATGGAAGTACGTTACACCTTTTCCGACTTATTTTTTAAGTTATTTAATGGTTTCGTTGATCTTTCCCTGATCACTTCGAATTCCTTCTTTTTAACGAGAATGTTAGATTAATTCTATATAAGCTGTAGTCGTGTCCTCTCCTCGCTTCATTCTTCTAATATTCGGAATATTCACGGCCTCTCGCTCACTGTACCTGTATTTCAGCTACCGTCGTTGCCTTCTGTTGGACCTAATCCATTTGTCTTCCCTAAATATGATAATATAATATGATAATATAATATATATAATATGTAATATGATAATATAATGATAAGTCTAAATACATCTTATAAATGCTCTGTGTGAGCATTTCCTCTCCACGTATTTAAAGGCAATAGTCATATATCTATGAACAGATGATATGCCTCTGACAAAGTGGAGGAAAAGAAGGACGTAGGTGTAATTATGGATAAAGATTTACAGTGAGTGGATGAGTGTGATCATGTGTGGAAAAAAAGTAATGAAAGTAGATGTTGCATCATTAGCGACCATACTTAGTTGTTGAGTCTTTTGTGCTAGATATATATTTTAGATTCCCTTCAGGCTCTTCCCATCATAGTTGGACTTGGCAATATACAAGTACCAGTTTGATCATATACTTACTGGGAAGACTAAAAGATTTAGTGAAACTAGTATAGTGGTAAGCAGCCTATTAACCGTATTTATAACAAGAACATATGGATGAGATATAATATTAGCAAATATATAAAGGTGGTCAGTAATAACTTCCAGAGTATTTGGATATTAGGCAAATTACTCTTTCCTTATTTGTAGTATACAAAAAGGAAATATTATCATATTCTACTCATCAGTAACAAACGTAGTTAAATATATCAGGATAACCCACGTGATAAGTCTCCCAAAACAAACCTACAACTTTAATCAAAACTAAATGAAATATCTTAAAGTCAATTACAACTTCAGTTAAATCTAGGAACTTCATATTTTCACAACGAACAAATTCAATGATCTTTGGAATGCTCACTTTCCGCGCTCATTTACCTTCCATTTTGAGTGAAGTTAACCTTGAAAGTCTGTCTTGCACAAAGGTATCTCTAAGGTATGTGTTAATCAGCTTGTTTGGTAAATGACTGTTCAGCTGTTTGCCAAGCAAAAGGATGTGATTGTTAATTCAAAAACATGGTTCTCAACACCAGACACGCATTATTTTTTTGATTTCATTTTAAAAACGAACGAGAGGGCGATAACTAATTTGGGAATCCATTAGATCCTGTGTATACGTTTGACCATGACACCACTACTTCATAGACATTTTCATTGATGGTATTATCCAAAATCAGACATTTGAGGTGCTAACGCGTGAAAACTTTTGGTAATTAATTTCACGCTACTGAACCAGTCCTTCAATTGTGTAATGATGATATTAATGTTGCCATTAAACTATTGCCGGATTAAACATCTGTTGGGCCTACAGCATTTTTTTTTTTTTTTTGTTTGGTGCCCCTGTATGCTAGAATATAATATATTTTTTTTTTTACTCCAGGTCTGGGGCCTAGGAAAGGCTTAGACACAAGCAAATGTTTTCCATACAAATACAGTACCAAAAACTACCGACCACGCCTCCTTTTCAGTAATAATGTAGCATCAAGTTAATGAAAAGAGCTAAACCTAAGTGGAACTTTTCAATGCATCGAATTTTGTCATATATCCTTCATAATTCATTATAGCTGTACAAATAACATGTTCCCTCAGATAGCAATTTGTATTCGATGGAAACAATACTGGAACAATTTCAAGTTTTGATCTTTTTAATTATTTTCATCCGCCTTTGTGTTTCATAGGCTAGAATTATTATATGTGATAATTATTTGTACCTTGACTCAATATGCCTTTCCCATATTAACCATTTCCTCGCTCGCGACCATGTTAATATGGCAAAGACGTCTTGAACTTAGTTTATTTTATATTTTATTTTTTTTCTAACTCTACAGACCTTAGCAGCAAGGGCCCGGTAGAAAAATAACGGGCCTTGTGCTTCAGCATCCAGGTAGCTGGTTTGAGCCTGGGTTTCCCTAGAGTATGGAACCCAATGACTTATGTCCCTTGTTCTCTAGCCTCCCCTTTTCCTTGAGCTATTTTCTTGGCGGTGTAGCAGAAACTGGGGCAAAATTCAAACGGCGGTTAACTTGTTTAGAAAAAGAGAAACATATCTGGAAAATATGAGGGACTGAAGGGGAATTAATAAAAGAGGCCTGTGATCAAAAGTAGCTTTTGGGGGTTCATGTGCCTTCCCCGGATCGGGAGGGTCTGTACGTGCAAGAATTTTTTTTTTTTTTTTCATCTTTATTGACGATTAGCAAGTATTCCTTTACTTGCATAACAATGGGAGATCTTGTGTATGTCATTTTATTATGTATGTATGCTCCTGGCTTGACAATTGATTTGCATATGTTGAGACGAAATTAATTTGTCAAAGCATATCAGTTAACATGGCTCGTAACTTGTCTCGTAGGCAAATCATTCAAACAACTCAACTGACAATTAGGTAGTTTGTCTTAGCGCGGACGTTCGAAACAACTTCCATCGATGTATTCCATTCGGATGTATTTAACTGTCACACTTTGCTGGTGTGCTTAAAATTGAGATTAAGCATACAGAACCTTAATTAAACAAAATAAAGCATTAATGTAATTACCCTCCCGACACGTTCGGGGTAAAATGTTATTTTGCCGACCATATATTTTTTTCTCTGGCGCTACCCCTGGGTTACGCAGGCGACCCTCTGGACTGAGTGCAATCAAAATCAATCTTTTCGCTTATCAGAACTGATCTTTGTATGACTCTCGATAGTTTGAATAACCTTTCCTTCCATGAGAGACCTCGATAAATCCATCAATGAACTGGAAATAGAAAAATCATTCTAGTCGGCAATTAGTACAGCATTTGACCTAACGGCACGAATTGGTCGTCAAACTCTGCCAAGGAAATGAAATCCGTAATTGTATAACGATCTTCAGTCGGGAAAAAAAGTTGAAATATCTTGCTAAACTCTGAAAATAAGACGTATTTTTCATTTCCTGATTTTGAAAGTTGATCTAAGCAGCTCAGCAGGATGCCTCATAAGTAATTCTATAAGGGTGTCCTACAGGGTGTCCCAAAAAAATGTACTCACTTGACACTTTATATCTGATTTTTTTTTTAGATCCCAAAAGATTCAGCGAGTTAGAGGGTGTCAAAAAGCGAGTACATTTTTTTTTGGGGACACGCTGTATTTACTTAAGTATATGAAGTTGGCAGAGGAAACCATGTATCAAATATCCGTTCTTTGATTCGGGTATATCTGATTTTAATACAAACAAATAGTGTCAAAACATAGTTTAAACCCGATTTTCAGTAATCCCAATTTCGAAGTATTGTAGGTCTTGTCTATGTCAAACATTTCTTTATATAAAGGTGCTTCGCTGGCTTCTTTCCTCCTACATATAGATCTCCCTTGTTCTTTCCAATTACACATACATCTTCCTACCTTATAATTCTAAATCACTTTTCGACACAGTCAGAAGGCAGAGTTGATCAAGTCTTTGAAATAATATCACTAGAGATCTAAAGTTGAGCAGAAAGTCTGAAAAAACGCGAGAATACATTTCTGTTAAAACTAAAAAAGAGTGGAACACGCAAATCTTTAACGAAAGGGTAGTACTAAAATTAACAGGAAATTCAAAAGTTTCACAGAAATGATGATATTCAAAGATGAAGAGCCAAGAGCGGAAAGCTCCGTTCTCATACATTTAAATATTCGGTAACATCCTATTGCAATTACACAGTAAGTACAGACATACTTCTTTATCTGGAATATCACTGATATTTTTTTTACTGATATTCATATGAATATCAGTAAAAAAAAAAATAAAAAGCAGTCACTACCACCACACTCTTATAAGGTTAAAGAAATAACACACAGGAATTGATTGTAATTTTTTTTTACTGTTCAGTAATAATTATACTCATACGAAAGTGAAATGTTTTGTTAATTTTTTTTTTTAACTGGATTCTATGAGGGGGATTCTAGTGGAAGTACGGGAATGGAAACAAACCCCACAGAGTCGAAGAGGAGGCGTCAGACAAGGCTTGTAGGATAAATGGAGGAGTTTTGTATTTTGTTGGTTTAGCTGACCTAAGTAAACCCTCATAGCTCTCAGTGGAATTCTCCGGGCTTAATATTTTTAAATTTTAAACTGGCATATACACACCGGACAGAGTTTTCTGAAATATCTCTTATTCAACATTAAAATTCAAATAAAATGTGAGTGCCTTGCTCTATTTGTATCATTCCAACTATACCATGTATATATATATATATATATATATATATATATATATATATATATATATATATATATATATATATATATATAAGCTAAATAAGTGACATACCCTCAAGTCAACCATTTCTTTAGTTACCAATTTTTGAACATTATGATGAGTAAAACTTGTCGATTGATATTCCTGGCTGGTTACTGAGGCTTGTTCATTAAAAAAAAAAGGAAAACTATTAATATATGTAGAATCAAGGCATTTAGTGATTCACATTATCAAAAGTTAAAGCCCAAAGGAAAGTGTACTGTCTGAGGGGGTTATGATGATTACCGTAGAAATATTATTATAACGGATCTTAACTAAACTCTATATGTCAGTCTATGCTCGAGAATACACGCTTATAAGGTCTGTCAAGATATGCAGAGTTACTTATAATGCAAAAAGTTAACTTTCATATGTAGACTTGCTTGTGTTACAAAGTCGCCTGTGCATAAAAGCTACTCTTCTCCTGTAGCGTACGGAATGCATGCATATTCTAATCATGCAAAGTTACTCGTATGCAAAGGGGGCTTCTGTGGAAAGTTATGAAAATTGTTACTCTCACGGACAGTAACTTCTGAGTAAAGTCACTTCTGCGGCAGGTGCCTCATTTTAAGCTGAGATTCTTATATATAAACTTTATTTGGTGCTAGAAAGTTACTCAGATGATGGGTCATATGCATGCAAAGATACATAAGTTTAATGCGATACCAGAACTCATATATATATATATATATATATATATATATATATATATATATATATATATATAATATATATTTCTTTCAAAAAAAAAAAAAAATATATATATATATATATATATATATATATATATATATATATATATATATATATATATATATATATATATAATGTATGTTGTTATACACTTATAATGCAGAAGTTACTGTCTTAACAAGAGTCAACTCGTTTACGGTATTTCTTAAGAGCAACACGATGTCGAGTCACTCCCGAGAAACTGGATAGGAAATTGGAAGCAAAACTACTCGATTGTTATCTAATAATACTGACTCTTCACACCATACATCCTTGCCTGAACCTTAACTTCAATGCTTGAGTGTTCATTTACACAGCTCTGTTCCAAGTCTAAATCTATCAGTCTCAACCAACTGTTAGCTACTTGACAGCAATGGGGTGCCTTTCGACCACTTTGCTCTAGTCTAATTCTCCCCAAAAGATGTACGAGTATAAAACTTTGGCATCATGAATACTATCACCATCTTCCTCAACCTCCTTTTCTCTTTCCTAATCCTACATTCTAATTCCCCTCCTTGTGGTGGTTCACGCCTAATACTACATTTCTCTTGTTTATCATACACTGTTTTGTGGCCTATGTTCCAAATCTTTACACACAGTTTTCGAATGATTTTTCTCTTCACCATCAATAATAGTATTTCTTCTTTCGTTGTTCCAGTATTTCCAGTCAGTTCTCTTTCACTTGACACCTGGTATGGTATCTTCATCATCATTCCGTTTCTTCTGTGACTGCATCACTTCCTCGTATTCAGCAACTGTGACTCGCATTAGGGATTTGGAACATCATCAATTACTAGTTCGATTTATCGCCTGGGTTTTGTCAAATGGTCTGGTTCTCGTCGTTATCACTGTCTGTTGTCACGTTCACCATTCTCTCTACTGTGAAGCAGAATATGCCTGCTTCAAGTCACCACTGTACTCTCTCTCTCTCTCTTATCCAGTAGAAAGTCTGTGTTTCGCTATTACCACCGTCTATTATCATGCTACTCCGTCAAACAGCGCTATTCCACCGTCTATTATCATGCTACTCCGTCAAACAGATTGTCAGCTTCTCATCACGTTCATGAACTGTTCGCCGTCAGTTTAACTGTCTTGTTTTTTTCTCATGTTCTTCGTCTAACTTTCTGGTGGTCAAGTTCATCATGTGGTTCTTAACAGATTCTTGTCCGCTGCTCGGCACAGTCTCTGACAACTGCATTCGGTCAAGTTACCTGATTTCGCTCATCCCGTCGCGTTCAAGATCTGCTCTGGGGTAAGTCCAAAGAGTGAATCATGTCAAGTTCGCTGTCTGTCTCTTGTCACATTTATGGTCATATTATTTGTCAGGTTAACTCATCTGCTTCTGGTCGAATTCAAGATACGTTTCTTGTCAAGTCCACCGATTTGTTTGCTGTCTGGTTCATCTTCCTCCGCCTCCGCTCGTTTTACTCGAAAGACTTCATGTCGAAGACCTGCCAACGAGGTTCTCCATCTTCATCATAGTCGTACTCCTGGCAAGCCTGGGTCAGCAGTCTGCGAATGCAAGAGGGATGTTCATAAGTCTGCCGAGGGAAAGGAGAGACTGTCAGCAGTGTATGAAGGATGTAAGTTACAGCTGGCAAGCTGTTGGTAAGCGAAGGCACAGTTGGCTAAGTGTGTGTGTGTGTGGGAGGAGGGAGGGTAGAGCGAGCAAACTGTTGGCGAGAAAAGGCAAAAGGTGTGAAGCATAGAAGGAAGAGCTGCTGGCTAGATGAGGCAGAATCACTAAGCTATGAGGACGGGAGGGGGGCGAAAGTTTTCATATTGTCGGGAAAGGTGATTTGGTTGGTCCTGAAGACGGGGAGGGAACGGTGGAAAGTTGTGAGAAAAGGAAGGGAGTGTAGGCAAGTTGTGAGGAAGGGGAAGAGAGTTGGAAAGTTATGGGGAAAGGTAGCGAGTGCTTGCAGGTTGTGAAAAAGGAAAGAGGGGGACGTGGCAGGTGGAAAGGGGGACAGGTTGGTATGTTAAGAAGGGGAGGCAGCGGGGCTGACTGTGAGGAAGGAGACGAAAGGTTGGCAAGTTAAGAAGCGGAGGGGGGAGGCAGGCTTAAAGGCACGGGAGGGAAAGTTGGAAAGTTATGAGAAAGGTAAGGGGGCAAGGCAAGTTGTGAGGAAAGAGAGGGAGACCTGGCAGATTGTGAGGAAGGGAAGGAATCGAGGGAGGTTGTGAGAGGGTAGCAGCCTGTCACTGGGTATCTTAGACTTAACTTGCTATAGCAAAAAATAGTAGAGCTTACGTTATTACTGTCAACAGCCAGACAACTAACTGGCTAGAACACGATGGTGTAAAGCCATCACTAAACGTTAACGACGAGAGAGAGAGAGAGAGAGAGAGAGAGAGAGCAGGTCCCTGCGCCACTCACCCAGCCCACTGTTTACATCCCTTGACGGGCTTGGCGAGGCGGTAGCACTGGAAGAGCCCTGTCGAGAAGTAGGCCGACCCCACCTCCTTGGCCTCGCCGCTGCCCACGTTCTTGAGGCACGTCCGGAAGCTCTTGTTGCAGTCGCAGTGCGTCCTGCAGCCACAGGTGTCACGCGCCCGACGGCCGGCAACAGGTGTAGCATAAAGAGAGTGTCATTATTCGTCGTCACACACAATGCTAATTCTACTGCCTGTACACACATGGGCAAAGTGGTGCACACACACACACACACAATGAATGAATAAAGGCAGCAAGTATGGAGTATGTACATGTGTATATATGTATATGTCTATTTATATGTATGTATACGTTAAAATGTATAGATATGAATATTTGCGTGTGTGGACGTGTATGTATATACATGTGTATGGGGGTGGGTTGGGCAATTCTTTCGTCTGTTTCCTTGCGCTACCTCGCTAACGCGGGAGATAGCGACAAAGTATAAATATAAATAAAATAATTATATATATATATATATACTCACTATTCATACGCTCTTTAGTAACATTTCCTCACCTTCTTGTACTTATTCCTAACCCTAATTTTCACTTTTCTCGCCATTCATATTCACTCATCCTTCGCTTCTCAGAAGTATCCACTTTCTCTTCACTTCGACACTGGCTAACCACGCTCACTCGTATAACCCTCCCTTATCATGAATATCGAACTCTCTCTCTCTCTCTCTCTCTCTCTCTCTCTCTCTCTCTCTCTCTCTCTCTCTCTCTCTTCCCTGACTTATCTTCCTTCCTTTGGTCCGCAACCTCACGCGTCCTCCTAACTCCCATAGATCAATACAGCTCCATACACTCACGTGGGTCGACCGCCTTGTCATGTCTTATCTATACTATATCTTATAGCCTGGGATATATATATATATATATATATATATATATATATATATATATATATATATATATATATATATATATATATATATACACACATAGTGATTATTGAGAAAGTCTAACAACTTCTCTCTCTCTCTCTCTCTCTCTCTCTCTCTCTCTCCTGTCCTTCACCTTCACTCCCTCCATTATCAGCGTCTACTCGTATCTCCCACATCGTAACACACCACGTCGACACGCCCCTTATCAACCTCGCCCTCCAAAGCCGATAATCCATCCACCCCGACCCATTATTCCACCATTGGCCCTCCTCACCCCACACACACACACACACACACACAGCGTTCCTCCCCCCACCTCCCTCGATTTACTCGCCCTCGTCGTCCCTTCCTCCCTCCCTCCCTCCTCCTCCTCACATGGTGAAGGGCGAGTCGTTGGTGATGTTGTGCCGGGTCTGGCCTGGCTCGAGGTCCTCGGGACAGAGGTCGTGGTCGCGGCAGCAAGCGTCCACCTCCCGTAGGGACCCCAGGTCGTCCAGCCCCTCGGCCACGTTGCCGGTGCCACACCACTTGGTTCCTGCAGAAGGGGGATGAAAGAAAGGGGGATGAGTAATGGTTCCTGCACGGGGGAAAGAAAGGGGAAGAGTCATAGTTCCTGCACGGTGGGGGAAAGGGGGGAAGAGCCACCCATTACTAGAGACGGGGGATCAGTGTCGCTCTTGCCGACCACTTGGTTCCTGCAGAAGGGGGGGAAAGAAAGGGGGAAGAGTAATGGTTCCTGCACGGTGGGGGAAAGAAAGGGGGGAAGAGCCACCCATTACTAGAGACGGGGGATCAGTGTCGCTCATGCCGTAACACAGTCTCCCGTGACGCTCTTATTATGGAAATAGAAAATGGAAGTACGTAGTCCAACATCCAATGTAAATGACAAGATTTCCCTCACTGCTTGTTCAAATAAAAGGGGAATTTACCATGCAGGCTAAATCGTACCTATCATCTACCGTTATCAACAAACTAATATTCTAAAATACTGATATACTCTTCCAAAAGGTCCGTCTGTGGTAAATATTAACTAATAATAATAATAACAATAATAATAAATACTTATATCTAATTATTCACATAAAATGAAAATGGTCTTGTACATTTTCCATGATAACAGAAAGTGAAAAATAAACTTCCTTTAGGAGAAAATCTATAATGCAAAGACATTGTAATCAAAAACATCAAAAACACGTAACTTCACTCCCGTCCATCATGTCCAAATTCGTTCACCTGCATTTGATGCTTGCCTTTGTACTTTTGATTCATTTAACAGTCTCATACTTCAAGGTGCTCAAGGGCAATGTGACCGGTGTATAGATGGCAGGATCCTGACTACCTAGTTTATCATTTGAGATGACTTGGAACGGCATCCAACACCACAGTAACACAAGTGCGGGGAAGTTAACATTACACAGTGGATGCCTTAAGGGTGGACGTCTCGCACGCGTCCCACTGCGAGTCCAAAAAGAACTTCATTTGTCCTACTGGGGCAGGTGATCTTGCTGGGGCAGGTGATCTTACTGGGTCAGGTGATCTTGCTGGGGCAGGTGATCTTACTGGGTCAGGTGATCTTACTGGGTCAGGTGATCTTGCTGGGGCAGGTGATCTTGCTGGGGCAGGTGATCTTACTGGGTCAGGTGATCTTGCTGGGGCAGGTGATCTTACTGGGTCAGGTGATCTTGCTGGGGCAGGTGAGCTTACTGGGGTAGGTGAGCTTACTGGGGCAGGTGATCTTACTGGGTCAGGTGATCTTGCTGGGGCAGGTGATCTTACTGGGTCAGGTGATCTTGCTGGGGCAGGTGATCTTACTGGGGTAGGTGAGCTTACTGGGGTAGGTGAGCTTACTGGGGTAGGTGAGCTTACTGGGGTAGGTGATCTTACTGGGGCAGGTGATCTTGCTGGGGCAGGTGATCTTACTGGGGCAGGTGATCTTACTGGGGTAGGTGATCTTGCTGGGGCAGGTGATCTTACTGGGGCAGGTGATCTTGCTGGGGCAGGTGAGCTTACTGGGGCAGGTGATCTTGCTGGGGCAGGTGATCTTACTGGGGCAGGTGATCTTGCTGGGGCAGGTGATCTTACTGGGGCAGGTGATCTTACTGGGGCAGGTGATCTTGCTGGGGCAGGTGAGCTTACTGGGGCAGGTGATCTTGCTGGGGCAGGTGATCTTACTGGGGCAGGTGATCTTGCTGGGTCAGGTGATCTTGCTGGGGCAGGTGATCTTGCTGGGGCAGGTGATCTTGCTGGGTCAGGTGATCTTGCTGGGTCAGGTGATCTTGCTGGGGCAGGTGATCTTGCTGGGGCAGGTGAGCTTACTGGGGCAGGTGATCTTGCTGGGGCAGGTGAGCTTACTGGGGCAGGTGATCTTGCTGGGGCAGGTGAGCTTACTGGGGCAGGTGAGCTTACTGGGTCAATTGATCTTCCTGGGGCAGGTGATCTTGCTGGGGCAGGTGATCTTACTGGGGCAGGTGATCTTGCTGGGGCAGGTGATCTTACTGGGTCAATTGATCTTCCTGGGGCAGGTGATCTTGCTGGGGCAGGTGATCTTACTGGGGCAGGTGATCTTACTGGGGCAGGTGATCTTACTGGGGTAGGTGAGCTTACTGGGGTAGGTGAGCTTACTGGGGCAATTGATCTTCCTGGGGTAAGTGATCTTACTGGGGCAGGTGATCTTACTGGGGTAGGTGATCTTACTGGGGTAGGTGAGCTTACTGGGGCAATTGATCTTCCTGGGGTAAGTGATCTTAATGGGGTATGTGATCTTACTGGGTCAGGTGATCTTGCTGGGGCAGGTGATCTTGCTGGGGCAGATGATCTTACTGGGGCAGATGATCTTACTGGGGTAAGTGAGCTTACTGGGGCAGGTGATCTTGCTGGGGCGGATGATCTTACTGGGGTAGGTGAGCTTACTGGGGTAGGTGAGCTTACTGGGGCGGATGATCTTACTGGGGTAGGTGAGCTTACTGGGGCAATTGATCTTCTTGGGGTAAGTGATCTTACTGGGTTATGTGATCTTACTGGGTCAGGTGATCTTGCTGGGTCAGGTGATCTTGCTGGGGCAGATGATCTTACTGGGGTAGGTGAGCTTACTGGGGTAGGTGAGCTTACTGGGTCAGGTGATCTTGCTTGGGCAGGTGATCTTGCTGGGGCAGATGATCTTACTGGGGTAGGTGAGCTTACTGGGGTAGGTGAGCTTACTGGGTCAGGTGATCTTGCTTGGGCAGGTGATCTTGCTGGGGCAGATGATCTTACTGGGGTAGGTGAGCTTACTGGGGTAGGTGAGCTTACTGGGGCAGGTGATCTTGCTGGGGCAGGTGATCTTGCTGGGGCGGATGATCTTACTGGGGCAGGTGATCTTACTGGGGTAGGTGAGCTTACTGGGGCAGGTGATCTTGCTGGGGCAGGTGATCTTGCTGGGGCGGATGATCTTACTGGGGCAGGTGATCTTACTGGGGTAGGTGAGCTTACTGGGGAGGGTGATCTTACTTGGGCAGGTTATCTTACCGTGACAGGTCATCTCAATGAGCCAGGTGATTTTTTTCGGCTACTGAGTTTCAAAGGGAGGGAGGAGAGGGTCTCTCAGTTTTAAGCAGACGTGTTACCCTTAAAGGGGAGAAAGGAGGGTCTCTCAGTTTTAAGCAGACGTGTTACCCTTAAAGGGGAGAGACGTGTTAGCCTTAAAGGGGAGAAGGAGGGTCTCTCAGTTTTAAGTAAACGTGTTACCCTTAAAGGGGAGAAGGAGGGTCTCTCGGTTTTAAGCAGACGTGTTACCCTTAAAGGGGAGAGACGTGTTAGCCTTAAAGGGGAGAAGGAGGGTCTCTCAGTTTTAAGTAAACGTGTTACCCTTAAAGGATAGTTAAGTAAACGTGTTACCCTTAAAGGGGAGTTAAGCAGACGTGTTACCCTTAAAGGGGAGAAGGAGGGTCTCTCAGTTTTAAGTAAACGTGTTACCCTTAGATCAGGGTGACGTCGTCTGGCCTTACCGGGATAGATGATGTGAGGGAAGTTGTCCGCAGGGGGTGGAGGGTCCCGCTTGTCGTGGGCGGCGCGGGCGTAGCAGGCGGAGATGAGGGCGGTGAGTTCGGCCGCCTCGACCACGGCCACTGGGCTCTCGCTGGCCGCCAGCTCCCGCATGATCTCGTCCACAATGCGCCTGTCGAGGGGGACACGACGAATTCGTTACGTCAGGAGGAGGAGCAAGGCTTATTAACCTGCAGGGTCGTCTGTGGGATACAGGAGACCTGTGGGACTGTCAGCGGGATACGGGAGACCTGTAGGACTGTCAGCGGGATATGGGAGACCTGTAGGGCCGTCAGCGGGATATGGGAGACCTGTAGGGATGTCAGCGGGATACGGGAAGCCTGTAGGACTGTCAGCGGGATATGGGAGACCTGTAGGGATGTCAGCGGGATACGGGAAGCCTGTAGGACTGTCAGCGGGATATGGGAGACCTGTAGGGCCGTCAGCGGGATATGGGAGACCTGTAGGACTGTCAACGGGATATGGGAGACCTGTAGGGCTGTCAGCGGGATATGGGAGACCTGTAGGACTGTCAGCGGGATATGGGAGACCTGTAGGGCCGTCAGCGGGATATGGGAGACCTGTAGGGATGTCAGCGGGATACGGGAAGCCTGTAGGACTGTCAGCGGGATATGGGAGACCTGTAGGGATGTCAGCGGGATACGGGAAGCCTGTAGGACTGTCAGCGGGATATGGGAGACCTGTAGGGCCGTCAGCGGGATATGGGAGACCTGTAGGGATGTCAGCGGGATACGGGAAGCCTGTAGGACTGTCAGCGGGATATGGGAGACCTGTAGGGCTGTCAGCGGGATATGGGAGACCTGTAGGGCTGTCAGCGGGATTTGGGAGACCTGAAGGGCCGTCAGCGGGATATGGGAGACTGTAGGACTGTCAGCGGGATATCGGAGACCTGTAAGGCTGTCAGTGGGACATGGAAGGCATAGAGGGCTGTCTGTGGGAACACAGGAGGCATGCAAGGCTCTCTCAGTGGGGCACGGGAGAGGCATGTAAGGGTCGTCTGTACGTAGGAGACGAGAGGGTATAGGCATGAGGACAGTACAGGAGAGAGCTGTGGGGGCACGGAAGAGGGAGGACCTGGCACAGGTGACGGGCACCCGGTAACAAGCAGCGAACCACAGAATGGCTACCGGGGAGAGAGAGAGAGAGAGAGAGAGAGAGAGAGAGAGAGAGAGAGAGAGAGACTCGTGGAACTGCTGGGACGACACAAGGGACTTTGTGCTCGGCTGTCAGGACAGAGAGGATTAAGAAAAGGGAAATTTGCATGACTGTCGGGGGGGGGGGGGGGGGGGGGGGGAGACAGGGAAGATATTTCTGGCTGCCAAGTGGAGAGGGGGAGGCTTGCACCAGCGTCAGGAGGACCTGGAAGGCTTGTATTAGTGTTGAGAGGACAGAGAAGACTTGTACTAATGTTAGGAGGACAGGGGAGGCTTGTAGCAATGCTAGGAGGACATGGAAAACTTGTATTAGTGTTGAGAGGACAGAAAAGACTTGTACTAATGTTAGGAGGACAGGGGAGGCTTGTAGCAATGCTAGGAGGACATGGAAAACTTGTATTAGTGTTGAGAGGACAGAGAAGACTTGTACTAATGTTAGGAGGACAGGGGAGGCTTGTAGCAATGCTAGGAGGACATGGGAGACTTGTATAAGTGTTGAGAGGACAGAGAAGACTTGTACTAATGTTAGGAGGGCAGGGGAAGCTTGTAGCATTGCTAGGAGGACATAGGAGACTTATAACAGCGTTAGGTCAGGGGAAACTTCTAACAGTTAGGACGACATGGAAGACTTGTACTAGTTATAAGAGGACAGAGAAGACTTGTGCTATAGATAGGAGGACAGGGAAGGCTTGTACTAGTGTTAAGAAGACTAGGATGACTTGTAACAGTGTTAGGAGGACAACAGAGGCTTGTACCTGTTAAGAGGACAGGACAAACCTACATAATTGCCTCAGAGAGGAGACTTGAATTGCTGTCAGGAATGCAAGGGAGATCTACAGGGGCTGCTACGAAGATGAGGGGACACTTGTAAAGATGTGTCAGGGAGACACGAGGAGCCAACAGAATGGCAGGGGAAATCGTAAGACTGCCATGGGGGCCTGAGGTAGCATGTAGGGGTGCTAAGGGGGCTGAACAAAAGTCGTAGGACTGCCAACTGGCTGTGGTAATCTGTATGGCTGCCAAAAGGGGGCTGGGCAACTCTTAGGACTGCCATGAGGGTGGGAGAACTTAATTTAGAATGCCAGGGGGGGCTGCTGGGATAACTTGTAGGGCTGCAGGGAGACTGGGGTTATTCTGAAATCCAGTCTGACATTCGAAATTCCAATATCGTTATGGACTGAAGCAGGAGCCTCAGGTGTTGGCTGGGTGGGTGTGGCCAAGACCCCGAGGCCTCTAGGGAGCAGGGCCAGGTGGGGTGTGGCCTGCACCCGAGACCTCTAGGGAGGAGGGCCGGTGGAGAGGCGAAGACCCAAGACCTTTAGGGAGGATGGCCAGGGGGTGTGGCCTGCACCCAAGACCTCTAGGGAGGAGGGCCAGTGGAATGGCAAAGACCCAAGGCCTTTAGGGAGCAAGGCCAGGTGGGGTGTGGCCTGCACCCGAGACCTCTAGGGAGGAGGGCTGGTGGACTGGCGAAGGCCCAAGGCCTCTAGGGAGGATGGCCAGGTGGGGTGTGGCCTGCACCCGAGACCTCTAGGGAGGAGGGCCAGTGGAGTGGCGAAGACCCAAGGCCTTTAGGGAGCAAGGCCAGGGGGTGTGGCCAGCACCCAATACCTCTAGGGAGCAGGGCCAGTGGAGTGGCGAAGACCCAAGGCCTTTAGGGAGGATGGCCAGGGGGTGTGGCCTGCACCCAAGACCTCTAGGGAGGAGGGCTGGTGGACTGGCGAAGACCCAAGGCCTTTAGGGAGGAGGGCTGGGTGTGTGTGTGTGTGTGTGTGTGTGTGTGTGTGTGTGTGTGTGTGTGTTGTGGCCTGCACTTCGAGTCCTGGTGGGAGGAGATAACTCTTGCTACCATGACCATTCCACCACCTGCAAAACCGTCAGGGGTTAGGAGATAACAGACGACCTCCCCGCGCGGTGTTGCACACGCTGCAAGCCTTCCCACGGACGTTACATAAATACGACGCACGAGAGAGAGATCTCTGGTCAAGACGGTGGGGGTTTTACCGAGAGGCGCCGGAGACGTGTGGGCGCCAGGGCTCCATACAGTCATGTAGTATCCCCCCCCACAGTAAGATAAGGCTATATGACACACACCATGTGTTTCACCGAGGGGCATCAGCTGCCTGTTGTCTGACTGGACCCGATACCGAATTTTGGGCGCGGGGACTCTGGAGTTATCGGTCTTCGGCCGATAAGGCCACGCCAGCAAAACGAGTCTTAATCGTATCTCTGAAAAAAAAGGCGGAACTTTCACGAGACCAGTACAAACGGAAGAGGTCAATGCTTCCCGCGTTTGAAGACACAAGAGAAGTAAAAAAAGAATGACGAGCAGCAGACTTTTTTCTCTAATGAGTCCAAATTCAACACATACCAAACAGTTATAGGCTTTTTTTTTACGTATTTATGATACCATTGCAAGCGAGGACATTCCCTGAGAACGAGACCCGAGGCTAGCTTCTGGATAGAGCGACACACACACACACACACCCACACCTTCCCACACCCTTATCCGCTTCACAACGGGTCAAGTTGACCCACAAATCCTTTATTATATTAATCCCGGCCCACGAGAGACGGGGTAAGTGGGGGGCTCGCTCGCTCCCTCCCTCCTCAGCCGCGTCTATAACCTTCACATTTACGAGGTCATCACTATAAACCAGGTCACTTTATGACATCACGATAAAAAAAAAAATGTTCTTAAAGTTGACACGACGAAGGTCTGCTTGGAGCGTGCGTGCCGCGGGGGAGGGAGGCCGCGCGCTCGCTCTAACCACCCCCTCCTCCTCGGGCGGCCGGCGCGCGGCGTGCCATTCCAAACCCAACCCTCCCACCCTCTGGCAAGCATGGAATGTCGGAGTGCGGGCGCCCCTCCCACCCTAGCCAAAGGGGAACCCCGCGTTTCTGCACCACCCACGGGGCCGCCCCCAGGCAACACCAACAGGGGCCCGAGACCCTTCCCTTTACCCTGCGGACTACACACGCCCCGGTCCACCACCCAACAGTGATGGCTTGCATGTACACATGCGCACACTGACCTCACAACGTCTCATTTACCACCAGAAAACAACGTTTCGTTGTACAGGAATATGAAGGCTGGCACCACGAATGGCCACGGGGAGACAATGCTGGTGTACGCGACTCAGAACTATGGTCGTACACCGTCTACTTCGATTTCACACACACACACACACACACACACAGTGTATTAGTTGAGACGGCACGGCCAAATGAGGCCTTAATCAAGGCCATCCCGTTATATATATATATATATATATATATATATATATATATATATATTTTTTTTTTTTTTTTCCATATTCGCCATTTCCCGCGTTGGCGAGGTAGCGTCAAGAACAGAGAACTGAGCCTGAGATGGAATATCCTCACCTGGCCCCCTTCTCCGTTCCTTCTTTTGGAAAATTAAAAACGGGAGGGGAGGATTTCCAGCCCCTCGCTCCCTCCCCTTCTAGTCGCCTTCAACGACACGCAGGGAATACTTCCCACGTATTCCCTGCATGTCGTAGAAGGGGACTAAATGAGGAGGGAGCGGGGGGCTGGAAATCCTACCCTCTCGTTTTTAGTTTTCCAAAAGAAGGAACAGAGGAGCGGGACAAGTGAGGATATTCCCTCAAAGGCTCAGTCCTCTGTTCTTAACGCTACCTCTCGAACGCGGGAAATGGAAAATAATATAAAGAAATTATATACATTTTTTTTCTTTTTTTCTTTCATACTATTCGCCATTTCCCGCCCTGAGCCGGGTACCCGTTTTACCAACCATCTCCTAAGGAAGGATGAACAGCTGGGGGTGACTGTGGAGCCGACTGCCGCAACCAGGATTGGAGCCTGTGCGCTCGACCCCGGGCGGCCCGTGACGGCGCCACGTTCGGGAACGCTAACAGATGCAACAGCAGTTAACAACCAGGGTATAAAGTCCATCCTCCCATCCTAATACCCTACCATCCTGCACCTTGTGGCTCCCAGCACCAGGCATCCTCCGCAGGGATGGGCAGCTGTGGGCACGGACGCGTACGCGTGGCTCTCCCTCCTCTCCTCTCCCCAAGCTCCTAGGCATCCTCCCCAGGGATGGGCAGCTGTGGAAAAGGGCGCGTGGCTCTCCTCTCCTCTCCCCAAGCTCCTAGGCATCCTCCCCAGGGATGGGCAGCTGTGGACATGGACGCGTACGCGTGGCTCTCCTCTCCTCTCCCCAAGCTCCTAGGCATCCTCCCCAGGGATGGGCAGCTGTGGACAAGGACGCGTACGCGTGGCTCTCCTCTCCTCTCCCCAAGCTCCTAAGTCTCACTGTGGCACCTGTAGGTCCTTCCCGTCGCTGCCAGTTGTCTATGGTTCACATCGAACTAGTCCCCACCCCCCCTCTTCCTTTCTTGTCCCCCCTTGCTGACCTTCCCCTTCGGCGCCCCTCCTCAAAGTTCCCCTCAAGTCGTGCTCTGGTAAGTTCCCCTCCTTTCCTCCCCTTCCCTTGTTGTTCCTCTTCCTCTTTCTGGTCCCCCTCTCACCGTTCCTTCTTCCCCTGGGCTCTAGTTCCCCCCTCTTCCTTTTTGACCACTTGCTGACCTTCCCCTTCGGCGCCCCTCCTCAAAGTTCCCCTCCAGTCCTGATCTGGTAAGTTCCCCTCCTTTGCTCCCCTTCCCTAGTTCTTCTTTCTGGTCCCCCTCTCACCGTTCCTTCTTCCCCTCGGCTCCTCCTCCTCCTCCTCCTGCTCCTCCTCCCTCGCCACTCGCCCTTGATTACTCGGCCATCTGAGCCGAATGGCGAGACTCGGGATCGATTCCTTCTGATGGTGATGCAGGTGGAATAATTCATGGGCGGATGTGGTATGGTTTTCTCCCCCCCCACACGAAGAAGGTTCGTATCTGTCGCCTCCCCCCCCAAAAAAAAATATGTATTTTACGTCTGTATGAGAGAGAGAGAGAGAGAGAGAGAGAGAGAGAGAGAGAGAGAGAGAGAGAGAGAGAGAGAGAGAGAGCAGCTGTTACGTCATAAGTCATCAAAGGCAAAGGCCTCGGACGCAAAGACACTCTGTGGAGGAGGAGGAGGAGGAGGAGGAATGCGCGAGGACCTCGATCTTCATCTCCATAAAAGTGTATATCCACGGAGGATCAGGGCACGACGCCAGCTGCGGATTAAACGGGAGTAGGTGTGGGAACATCCTGCGCAAAGTGTTAGGACTGTTAGACAAGATGGGAGTAGGTGTGGGAAAATCCTGCGCAAAGTGTTAGGACTGTTAGACAAGATGGGAGTGGGCTAATAATGATATCTCGTCCGATATGATAAATAGAACTGTGTGCACGAAACACCGAGCAAGCGACCCGAGATGTCCATGTAAGGACTCGAAAGACACAGGATCTATGCCGAAGGGGTGGAAGAAGAAAAAGAAGACGGAATTATCGTGCCCGTTTTCAAGAAAGTAGAGACAGAATTTTCAACCCCACTGCAGTCCAGGATTATCAGCAAGCACGGTACATAAAATAAAGGTAAAGATAATAATAAAAGTAATGGATGATTACTCACAATGGAAGGAATACCTACGCCAGAGGCATGGTTGGCTCAGAGAGAGAAGAGGTCACGCATAGAAAACGGTCTAGACAGATGAGTTGAGGGGACTGAGTAGACTTATAATACCAGAAGGCTCTCCACACTGTCCCTCTAAGGCATTCGACATTCCCCGACAACCACCCACCCACACACACACACACACTGGCCTCTTACACACACACACACACTGATCTCTTACACACACACACACATACGGACGGGTGCTTAGGCTCCCTCAGAGAGCAAAATTCGTACGGCAAATGACACAAACAATTCGAGTAATTTGACATTTTTTTTCAGAAGATAATGAACACAATACCCACCATCTCACGACTCACAGTTACGAGAGAACAGACCCCCGCCGCTATTGTCTCTCCAGAGACCAAAGCTCTTAACACGCCTAAGTAAACTTTAATGTCGTGAATATTTGATGAAGGCAATCCTGCGGCGCCTAATGAAGAGGATTTCCTAAATTCCCGCGGAAGGAGGGAAGACCCTGGTGTTTTCCTCAACTTCCGTGGAAGGAGGGAAGACCCTGGTGTTCTCCTCAGTTCCTGTGGAAGGAGGGAAGACCCTGGTGTTTTCCTCAGTTCCTGCGGAAGGAGGGAAGACCCTGGTGTTCTCCTCAGTTCCTGTGGAAGGAGGGAAGACCCTGGTGTTTTCCTCAGTTCCTGTGGAAGGAGGGAAGACCCTGGTGTTCTCCTCAGTTCCTGTGGAAGGAGGGAAGACTCTGGTGTTTTCCTCAGTTCCTGTGGAAGGAGGGAAGACCCTGGCGTTCTCCTCAGTTCCTGTCGAAGGAGGGAAGACCCTGGTGTTCTTCTGAACTCCAGGGGAAGGAGGAGTTCTCCTACCTTCGTCGAGTCACCTTCAGTAGCGGCCAGGTCTTCCCCGGAAGCTCCTCTGTTGCCAACCATCTCCCATTTCTTTTCCCCGACCCTCCCTCAAAACCATCAGCTGTCTCACTAAGTTGCCCAACCCCTTCCTCCAAAACCTCCTCCACCTCCATCCTCCCTTCCTCTCCTCCAACACCTGGCTCTCCCTCCAGTATTCCCTCCAGCACAGCCCCCTCCGGAACCCCTCACCTGCACACACCCTCCCACACTACCCCGTTCCCTCTCCCTACTTCCTCTAATGGCTCCAAAATGCCTTCTGCCGGGTGATGTGCCTTGGGGAACGGCGGCGGGCTGGGAGGTGCCTTCTGTTTTGCTCTCCCGTCTCTTATCTGCAACAGGATTAGTGAACACAGGATAGCATTACTGTCCTCCGGCAGATAACCTCGTCATGCTCCATCAGGTCTCCTGGTTATCTGTCCTTCCCATGAACTCAGTGTCTCCCCCCTTCTACATCTGTCCTTCCCATGAACTCAGTGTCTCCCCTTCTATATCTGTCCTTCCCATGAACTCGGTCTCCCTTCTACATCTGTCCTTCTCATGAACTCCGTCTCCCCCTTCTACATCTGTCCTTCCCATGAACTCAGTCTCCCTCTTCTACATCTGTCCTTCCCATGAACTATGTGTCTCCCCTTCTACATCTGTCCTTCCCATGAACTCAGTCTCCCTCTTCTACATCTGTCCTTCCCATGAACTCAGTCTCTCCCCCCTTCTACATCTGTCCTTCCCATGAACTCGTCTCCCCTTCTACATCTGTCCTTCCCATGAACTCAGTCTCCCCTTCTACATCTGTCCTTCCCATGAACTCAGTCTCCCCTTCTACAAACACTTATCCTCTCCATCCTCCATTATCTTATCCTCCTCCAACACCCTCATTCCCCTCCAACACCTCTTATCTTCTCCATCCTTCATAACCCCACCCTCCTCCAACACCTCCATCTTCTCCATCCTTCATAACCCCACCCTCGCCCAACACCCTCACTCTCTTCCAACACCCCCATCTTTACCTTTTCTCCAACACTCCATTATCCTCCCACATCAACTACCACCCCCACTCGCCAAGCTTTCCTCCAACATCTTCATCCCCCTCCATCTTTCACTCTTCCTCCATCCCTCTAGCCCGCCTCCATCACTACTCCATCACAGGCTGGCCTCTGTCAGACATCAGGAGGGTAGTCACTTGGAGCCTGGCCAACACCCACTGTCACCCGACCCCGCCCACTGTCATCCGTCACGCCCGACCCCACCCACTGTCACCCTCGTCACGCCCGACCACACCCACTGTCACCCGTCACACCCGACCCCACCCACTGTCATCCGTCACACCCGACCCCACCCACTGTCACCCTCGTCACGCCCGACCCCACCCACTGTCACCCGTCACGCCCGACCCCACCCACTGTCATCCGTCACATCCGACCCCACTCACTGTCACCCTCGTCACGCCCGATCCCGCCCACTGTCACCCGTCACACCCGACCCCACCCACAGTCACCCCCGACCCCCCACTGTCACCCGTCACGCCCAACCCCACCCACTGTCACCCGTCACGCCAGCTCCACCTACTGCCAATAATAATAATAATAATAATAATAATAATAATAACAGTAATAGTAATAATAATAATAATAATAGTAATAATAATAATAATAATAATAAATAATAATAAATGTATCAAATATTAAAAAATTACACAGGTTATTCAATCAGGTGCTTTTCAGGGGCTAAAAATATACGGAAGATATACACAGCGAAGACACAGCTGAAGGAGGACCACCAGACGAGGAGAGCAGGTGGGGCGTGGGAAGGGAGGAGAGGGAATGGTGGAGACACGAGGGAGGCTGGGGCGAGAGGGGTGGAATAGGTCTGGGAGAGGGGCGCTTATTAAGCCAGGAAGATGAAGGAGAGTGGAGCGGAGGGCCATCAGGAAGGCCCGGGTGAGGAGGTAGGGTAGTCGTCACGAAGGTACTGGCGAGGAGGGAGAGCACAGTCATCAGGAAGGCACGGGCGAGAAGGGAAAGCAGTCATCAGGAAGGCACGGGCGAGGAAGGAGGGCACAGTCATCAGGAAGGCACGGGCGAGGAGGGAAGGCAGTCATCAGGAAGGCACGGGCGAAGGCAGTCATCAAGAAGGCACGGGCTAGGGCGAGGGTGGGGGGCCTTCAGAACGGCACGGTGGACTGGGCGAGTCGTGCCGGCCGCTGGGGCAGAACAATGAGGCTGGAGATTAAATATCGGCAGGAGCGGCAATATCTGAGTCGGGGTAAAAGGCTGGCGAGAGGCGAGCTCTTCATCCATCCCCGAGGAACAATGGGAGAGCCGGCCTAGCGCCTGCCGTGAGATGGGCTCACTGAGGCTGGGGTGAGATGGGTTTACTGAGGCTGAGGTTAGTGAGGCTGGGGTGAGATGGGGTTAGTGAGGCTGGGGTGAGATGGGTTTACTGAGGCTGGGGTTAGTGAGGCTGGGGTGAGATGGGGTTAGTGAGGCTGGGGTGAGATGGGGTTAGTGAGGCTGGGGTGAGATGGGTTTACTGAGGCTGGGGTGAGATGGGGATAGTGAGGCTGGGGTGAGATGGGGTTAGTGAGGCTGGGGTGAGATGGGGATAGTGAGGCTGGGGTGAGAAGGGGATAGTGAGGCTGGGGTGAGACGGGTCTTAGTGAGGCTGGGGTGAGACGGGGTTAGTGAGGCTGGGGTGAGATGGGTTTACTGAGGCTGGGGTGAGATGGGCTCACTGAGGCTGGGGTGAGATGGGTTTACTGAGGCTGGGGTGAGATGGGTTTACTGAGGCTGGGGTGAGATGGGTTTACTGAGGCTGGGGTGAGATGGGTTTACTGAGGCTGGGGTGAAACGGGTCTTAGTGAGGCTGGGGTGAAACGGGTCATAGTGAGGCTGGGGTGAGATGGGGATAGTGAGGCTGGGGCGAGATGGGTCTTAGTGAGGCTGGGGTGAGGGGTTTACCGAGGCTGGGGTGAAACGGGTCTTAGTGAGGCTGGGGTGAGATGGGGTTAGTGAGGCTGGGGTGAGATGGGGTTAGTGAGGATGGGGTGAAACGGGTCTCAGTGAGGCTGGGGTGAGATGGGGTTAGTGAGGCTGGGGTGAGATGGGCTCACTGAGGCTGGGGTGAGATGGGTTTACTGAGGCTGGGGTGAGATGGGGTTAGTGAGGCTGGGGTGAGATGGGGTTAGTAAGGCTGGGGTGAGATGGGGTTAGTGAGGCTAGGGTGAGGCCATCTTAATGAGGATGGGGTAAGATGGGAGTTGGGTGAGGGGGAGGACGAATAGATGTATATAATAACCCTGTACTGAAGGGGACTTTTGAAGATACACGGAATTATAACCAAGTTATAGGCCTTAAATCTGCCCACCATGAAAGACAGTGACCAGATTACAACCTTTAAATTCTTAAAACACTACGGTAAACAGTTCTTCGAAAGATACATAGACTTGGACAATCAAAGGTTATAACATGAAAATAAGCAAGGTACTGGTTAGATTAAATGTAAAAATGTTATTTTATAGTTTAACAGTTGTAGATCAAAGGCATGAACTTAACGATGAGACTCAAAGCTGACATCTCGCAAAAATTCATCAAAAGTTGTACGACAGAAGAGCAAATTCGAAAGACTGGAGCCCCCCCACTAGTGTAGACCTCTCATCCCGTACAGTCCAGAAGAGACAATTACACACGAGGAATGAATTAGCTAGATAAGAAAGGAGAAACCGAGAAAATGTGACAATAATAATATTAGGAACAAATGGGGATGGAAAAAAAGAGAGAAAAATATTCAGAACCTTTCCATTAAAGTCTGCGGGAGTAAACTGTCGGTTGAAGAGCCGGTAACCAGGCGGAGGGAATTCAGGCGAAAGAATCGCAAAAGTCGGCGGAAAAAATATGACGTGAGGAACCGAATGATAAATTCAAAAAGTGTGGAAGGCACTGCATAGCTCCAACATCAGCGAGATGGGACCGCTCACGTGAGGAAGAGGATTGGAGAAATCACAGGAACCGTTATGAATGACTACGTTCAGGCACTTACATGTGCTAAAGGAATGAGAAATAGCCCTCACCATGCCACTTGACGTAGGGTTCAAGATGATAAATTGCTGAGATACGGTGCAGTGGCCAAGGAGAGGTGGAGAACAATCGCTGGGAGTATATGCACGAGATCGGGAGAAAGCGCTAAATTAAAAGTCAATATCCCTGAGGAGTGCATTCTATACAACACCAGAAAACATAACCAGAAAAAAAAATTGGATTGTTAAGTTGCATGGGCTGAAACTACCTAGGCGAAGGACGAGTTCGTGGAAAGGTCATGCCTAACACATCTCTTTGACTTCCACGAGAGAGTGAGCTCCCGCGAGATGGATGGGGTGGCCTGTGAATTTCTGTGCTGTCGGTAGATGTTTGACACTACCACACAGGAGGGTCGTAAAGAAGCTAGATTCTCAGGCAGGCTTAGACGGAAGATTCTCTCCTTCGATGGACAGAACATTATGTCTTAATGAAATGGAAAACAGATGATGCATGTTAGAGAGGAGCCTTCTCGGTATGGGTTCGAGCTATGAATGGCGTGTTAGTTGTTCTCAGCGATCTCTGTATAACTTGCTAGAACTTGAGTTACTGTTAAGTGTAAAACTCCTTCCACGTATGGTACAATTACGCACACACACAATATATATATATATATATATATATATATATATATATATATATATATATATATATATATATATCGAGACTAAATTTGTGTCTCCTCAACCCCCGCTCTCTCCCTGCCTGTCCATTCGCGTCACTACACAACATGTTTTAACGGTCAACTCACCCACTTTTAAAGCGGTTCTCTTGTTACCTTGGAGTGTTATCCACTGTCACGGCCATTCCTTCCCTCTTTTACCATGTCGTATTTTTCCTGTTTTCTTTCCAAAAGCCAATAGACTTCTTCACGCAGCAATAAAAATACTACGCAGTGCCTTAAAGTCAACGATAGTATCAAGCGGAACGAGCGAATTATGGAAAAGCACCAGGAATTTCCAGGAAATTGGGTGTTTCTGTGACCTTTGTTACACAGTCCCGGGGCTCCAATGTTATTTTTTTTTTCAACAGATTTTTCCCACCGCCTCTTCTCGAACCACAAGTGCATATCTGTTTCTGAAAATATTTGTTGGCAACCAGCTATATATATATATATATATATATATATATATATATATATATATATATATGTATATATATATACACTCACCAATTACCTCTTTAAATATATCTAATTTTCATTTGCGTATATTACGTTCTAAACACTTCTTTTTAGAAGTTATTTTCTCTCCACACGAATTTTTTTCTCCCACTTCCTCTACCACATCACTGTACCACCACTTTCGTCACCTAGACACCTACCTTCCCCCTCTATATTTATATATATATACATACACACACACACACACACCAATTACCTCTTTAAATATATCTAATTTTCATTTGCGTATATTACGTTCTAAACACTTCTTTTTAGAAGTTATTTTCTCTCCACACATGAATTTTTTTCTCCCACTTCCTCTACCACATCACTGTACCACCCCTTTCGTCACCTAGACACCTACCTACCTTCCCCCCCTTAAATCGCCCACACCGTGCTACACTCAAGAGCGCGTTGTCTAACCCCACTTTCCACCTCGCACTGTACCCGGTCTTACACATCGTGAGGACCAACTGGGAAAGTTTACTTACTACACTGTGGCCTCTAAAATGTCCAATATGGTTCTGCCGCCGTATCCGCTGACGCCCGAGTTTCAAACTGTAGTAGGGTCATTGGTGATGTGGCCGACCGCTCTACACCGCTGGATATCTCGCATGCATGAGTTCGGCTGCTGCTGCAGCCACCACCAGTGTATATGAATTATAACACCTCACCCATTACATTTTCATATAAACTGTGGGCGGAATCACTGCCACAGCGGAGCTCTGTAGTTTCAACCAGGGAGAGGAGGCGTGTCCAATCCGGCCGGGTTCGTGGAAGCGGCAGCCATGACTGCTCCACCAACTCGACCAATCACTATCGACTAAACAAACCGAACGCGACTGTCTATACAGCGGCCAAGCCGATGTGAACCAGGGAACGGCTCCGAGGATGTTTTTGCTTCTTGTTCGAGAGTAGTTGAGACTTTTCCTTAATTCTATTTCAAAACCTTCTTCCTTTTTGTACAAACTCTTTCGTGTAGATATTTAATATAAGGCGAACACAAGTGCAAAGGGATACCGAAGAATTCAAATGACAACAGACCATTGGGAACTTTCGAGTCTTGTTTGCGATATGTAAACTTTTCATGTACTTAAGAGATGTTCCACGTTACATGAAAAGTTTACAAGTATTTTCATTTTGTAAACAACTACTTCTAACAGGGAATTATTAGAATATGATTTTAAGGATCATATTAGGATAAACATCCCTGGGTTAAGTAAATCTACATTAGATATGGTAATTAATTAAACAAAAACTGTTAGATTTACTCACTATCTACCCCTTTGCTTACGAACTATCTATCGCGCACTAGAACACACCCATTCTTGAAAATTTCATTATCATTACGTCGTCATTATTATTATTATCATCATTATTACATAAACCCAGGATACCTTTCATGAGGCTCCAGCAGCTTCGAGGCTGCGCCACTGTAAGTTACCCAAAAGCTTTAAGCAGTTATCCATATATCTATGTACAAAAAATAATTTGCGAGGAAAAAATGAAAAGGTTTAGAACTGCAGTGACTTACAACACTGCTGTAACATAATTATAACCGCATGAACGCACACAACTGTAGCTAGGGAAAGACCCCATATATATATATATATATATATATATATATATATATATATATATATATATATACATATATATATATATTATCCCTGGGGATAGGGGAGAAAGAATACTTCCCACGTATTCCCTGCGTGTCGTAGAGGCGACTAAAAGGGGGAGGGAGCGGGTGGCTGGAAATCCTCCCCTCGTTTTATTTTTCAATTTTCCTACAGAGGGAACAGAGAAGGGGGCCAGGTGAGGATATTCCCCCAAAGGCCCAGTCCTCTGTTCTTAACGATACGTCGCTCACACGAGAAATGGCGAATAGTATGGAAAAAAAAAAATATATACATATATATATATATATATATATATATATATATATATATATATATATATATATATATATATATATATCGCGACGCCCTCATCACTGGAGTGCAGAGAAAGGATTAGAGATAAGGATGACAGAATCACATACAGATGGCGCCGTCAAGAGAGAAGTGGTGCACAGCGGGACTCATCCCGCAGTACATCTATAGAAAACGGTGTTACGTGATCACAGAAGTTAAAAAAAAAAGGACATATCTTGCGAGTTCTTGAAATACGATGAAAGTATAGGAGCAAATCGCAAAATACATCCTATGGACACGAACCCAACCAGGACCCACACGTCGATCTAAATGGCCAATCGCTCCCAATCAACGAACCATCTGCTCTGGGCATCACAAACGACACACACGCGAGATCACATAAAAAAAAAAGAGAAAAAGAATGCCTTCAGCGGAAAACGGATACCAGATTTTTGAGATGGAAAAAGGATCCCATTGTAGCACCTACAGATATAAATCTGCTCCGACCTAAAACACACCGCACACTTGCTTGCTTGTTCGTCCACACCGTCAACTGCAAACTAGACAAAGCCGGTAACCACGCAAAAAAAAAAAAAAAAAAAAAAAACGAGCACTCAGAGCAATCACCGGTTGCCCAGCGACCACAAACACCCAGCACTTCCATTCCGTAGCAAAGATGCTCCCCATATAATCCTAACTGAGTATGCTCGGCACTTAATTTCTCTGGAACAGCACTGAGTCCATCCCCTTCCATAACCATCACACACAAGTGGAAAGAAAAACAAAATTTGGAACAGCAGTGAGCCTATCCCCTTCCATAACCAAACCATCACACACAAGTGGAAAGAAAAACAAAATTTGGAACAGCAATGAGCCCATCCCCTTCCATAACCATCACACACAAGTGGAAAGAAAAACAAAATTTGGAACAGCACTGAGCCCATCCCCTTCCATAACCATCACACACAAGTGGAAAGAAAAAATTTGGAACAGCAGTGAGCCTATCCCCTTCCATAACCAAACCATCACACACAAGTGGAAAGAAAAACAAAATTTGGAACAGCACTGAGCCCATCCCCTTCCATAACCAAACCATCACACACAAGTGGAAAGAAAAACAAAACTTTACCTCGCCCCCAATGACAAAGGGCACACCCGAAATGACCCGACAAGGATTAAACAACCGTAAAGTGTGTTCACGGTTCCTCAGCAAGGGCGCTGCATCTGGGGCATGAGGGTGGAGGAGGGAAAATTCATGATATGTTGACTCGGTGTCTGCAGGGCTGGAAAGATGGGGCGAGGGTGGTGGTGTGTCCAGACCTCAATAGCTGTCACTCGTACACGACGTAGGGCAGGAGTCCCCAAAGGTACTGTGGTCCTGGCGCAGGGTAGGAGGCATAACCCGCGAGAATGTGAAAAACGGAGAGAAAAAAAAAAATGTCTCCGACTCTCCTGCAAAAATACGCATCTGTCGACCTAATTCCGTTAATTAGTGGATAATCTTAATGAGAAGAACCACAGGACCCCTTTAATGGGACTCCTGCAGCTTCAACCGTGCGCTCCATTCGAGAGTGGGGAAATGAGGGACTCCTTTGGAGTGAGTGAGAAGTTCCTTGGCGAGTCTGTTACTCCTCCTCCAATGAGGTTGACGCAGCCACAGTCAAGGGTGACATGTCACTCACATGCAGGTGGAGTCCGGTAACACCTCTTACTGAACGTCTATAGATACGCTTCATGTTACGCACTGCATTCAAAACGTCATTCATGTCTTGTCAACACGTACACTCCCGGCCAGCGCTTCCAGATATGAGGTACGTTTGTTTGGTCAACATTCCCGGGGGTTTACAACAGTGGCACCTGGCGTGAACCATGGTCTACGGAATCCCGACTACACATCATACATCGACGCGCGTCTGATGACAATTAAACCACCCCGTCATAAACCTATTGATGAAAGACGCTACAGAATGTGTCTTGGGCACACACACGAATGTCAAATCAACATCGTGAGAGCTAGCTGTGTATAGTGCAGCCTCCCTCACGCTGCTCCGTAAAACCACCATGTTAGCATGCCAATGGCATGGCATATGAAAAATAGACAGATAAATACAAGCCTAGTCCAACTGCAAGTCGGCCAGCCATCTAACAAAGACCGTTCGGAGCTAGGCTTGCCCCACACACACACACACACATCCCCCCTCCCACTCGGCCTCCCCCGCCTTACCTGTCGCCGAAGAGGACACAGTCGCCGGAGTGGATGTCGTAGTGCAGGAGCCTGCCGGCGGCCTCGTCGGTGAAGTAGCTGCCTGGCACGGGCACCGCCCACGCCCACGTCGCCGCCCACAGCACCACGCCCAGCCACCGCATCTGCCACAGGAAAAACAGGAAATTTCAGTCGCATTCTCACAGCCACCCTACCTGAAGCGACTCCAGTACCAATTATGATACACGATGGTACGAACCCCTTGCGTATGAGGGCTTAGCCTGTGACCTGAGCGTAGAGGAATAGGTCAAAGGCCACGCCATCGAGGGCCGTAAAACCTTCGTGCTTGACCAGTTAATCGCCACTTGTCCACTGGTTCACATGCAACGGATAAACTTCCTGGCAATACTGAGGCTGGCGAACCATGAAACTGTCCCTATAGGTACCAAGTACGGAAGAAATACTTCACGAAAACTTACCTCACCTCTCCTGATGTCATGTCACTTCTAACTTATATCAACGCCTCTGAATGCGAGCGAGCGCGGGCGCACGTGTGTGTGTGTAAGCGTGAACAAAATGATACAACATTCAAATACATTTTAATAAATCAGCTGCACAATCAATGTACCATTGTTACCTGCATCATCAACCGTGTAGCCAGACCAGACACATGTGTCATATATATCCATCTCAACACTTGCGCAACTGCCACCAACACCTGCTATCGACGCCTCTACAGCACTACAATTCTCACCATACCACCATATCCACAACACCTGCCACCACAACTCTCATATATATATATATATATATATATATATATATATATATATATATATATATATATATATACATATATGAGAGAGAGAAAGACAAAGGAAGCTCTATCAACAAAACAGTACAAACATGAAACACCCTCAGTTTCCTCGAAGCCACAAAGCACTTAAGGCTGGTGCCAGTAATGCACCGATATACACAACGAACAATGGCCCGCTTACCTTAATGAATCTCCCTTCAAAAAAAAAAGAAAAAACAAAAGATGCAGCAAAAATACACTCACACACACACATATAGATAGATAGATAGATAGATAGTTTATTGACCACAACAAGATAATATTGACATTAAGCATACATAAATACAATTAAACGTTAAATCTAAAGTAACAACAATCACTAAATCCACTTTTAATGTTGATAATGTAGTCCACAGAATATTATCTTAAAGTTATTTAATCACACACACACACACACACTCACACACACACACACACACACACAATCCCATGCTTCTAGATCGTCCTGGAAGTCATCAGACAACTTTACACCATATACGCCTGTAAACACTCCAACCCTCTGTACCATTTCAAGCTATTCCCTTCCCCTGTCCCACCTCTTCCTCCTCCTCTCGAACCACCCTATTGAAAAATAGAAAGATACAGAACCCAGTAACGTCTAGGTGTAGACTATGCTACCTTGTGAGCCCCTAACACGGCCCATCCGTCACCTTTATGCACTTGACCACCCTTCCTCACCCTTACTTTCATGGCTCCTCCCTGTCTTCTAACTCTCCCTCCTTTGTCCTCCAATTTTCTCTTCTTGTCGCATTCCTCCCTTCGTCCAACATGTCAAATCTCAGTCCCCCAAACTGTTCCTCACCGTTTCTCTCTCTCTCTCTCTCTCTCTCTCTCTCTCTCTCTCTCTCTCTCTCTCTCTCTCTCTCTCTCAATGCCACCGTAATGGTTGGGGGCTGCCAATGCGTTTGTCTCACGTGTGAGTCGTACGTTACGTTATTTTTTCCTGCCAGGCGACTGTTGTGGGGAACCGCTATTCTTCACCTTGTTCGTGTTTAATGTACTCTAGTCTGTTACGGGGTGGACGGGGTAGAGCGACAGCGTCTTCGTGTTTAATGTACTCTGTCTGTTACGGGGTGGAGCGACAGCGTCTGCTTCTGCTGTGGTTGAGTGTGATGGTAAAATGCTGTAGGCTATGCTTACTACGACTCCTACTGCTGTTTCTTTTTTCCTTTCTTTATGCCCGCCGCTGTTCTTGCAAGTGCTTGTGTGCTCATGTTACCGCTAAACACGTCTACCGTGGTCCTTGCAACGCCTGCCGCAGGTGTGGCTCATCACCCACTCGTGTCTTGTGTTTGTTGTTATGTGTGCTGCTATCATGACTTCGGGAGTGACCCGTATCTAATTACCCCCTCGGAGTGTCTCTTACACAACCTGCCGACCAGGTCTTGAGGTCTTGGGGTCGCGTCCTGTCACACTCCTGACGCAATAATTAACCTCGGGTCATATGGTCTTCATGCTAGCATCATTATGGGGCTTCGATCCCAAGCTGCCAGTCCTCTCTCCCTCCTTTAGCCCCCCCCTCCCCTCCCCCCCAGCTAAACAAGGTGGGCAAGGCGGGGTTCACATTACACGCCATAACCACTACACGCCCGCTCATTGTCCTAATTGGGCAATTAGCCCGCCCATTCTTTTATAGCGCAGGATAAAACGTGTTGCCGTAAAAAAATAAAAAAAAATCTCGCCAAGGATAATGTGTGTGTGTGTGTGTGTGTGTGTGTGTGTGTGTGTGTGTGTGTGTGTGTGATTACCATCTCTGTGTTACGGGAAGAGCTTTACACTCGTGTTGCCTCGTCTCTTAATCTTGAATATATATACCACGTCTTTTCTCTAATGTGTACACACACACACACACACACACACACACACCTCAGCCAGATACCCATTTATCGACCAGCCCCGAGGGGAGGATGAACACATGGGTTGGGTGTGGGCCGACTGCCCAACCCAAGATACTCGAACGCAAGTGGGACCGACCTAAACTTCATCGCATCACGTATTACACTCTCTCGATGTGGTATAGCGGTGCTACCACGGTGTGGTGGAGATTATTCAGCACGTGAGGTACCACAGTGAGAGTTCGGTTCTCCAACACTCCAACAAGTGAGGTCACTGCCGTGGAAACAGCTTCCAACACATTAGCAAGTGAGGTCACTACAGTGGAAACAGTCCTCCAACACTCCAGCAAGTGGAAACAGCCTCCAACACTCCAATAAGTGAGGGGCACTGCAACAGCCTCCAACACTCCAGCAAGGAGGGGAACTGCAAAAGCCTCCAACACTCCAGCTAGGAGAGGCACTGCAGTGGAAACAGCCTCCAATACTCCAGCATAGAGAGGTCACTGCAGTGGAAACAGCTCTCTAACACTCCAGCATGGAGATCACTGCAGTGGAAACAGCTCTCCAACACTCCAGCATGGAGATCACTGCAGTGGAAACAGCCTCCAACACTCCAGCATGGAGAGGTCACTGCAGTGGAAACAGCCACCAACACTCCAGCATGGAGATCACTGCAGTGGAAACAGCCTCCAACACTCCAGCATGGAGAGGTCACTGCAGTGGAAACAGCTCTCCAACACTCCAGCATGTGAGGGGCACTGCAGTGGAAACAGCTCTCCAACACTCCAGCATGGAGATCACTGCAGTGGAAACAGCCTCCAACACTCCAGCATGGAGAGGTCACTGCAGTGGAAACAGCTCTCCAACACTCCAGCAAGTGAGGGGCACTGCAGTGGAAACATTCCCCCCCCCCCCCCCCCCCTAACCCCAATACAAGCGTCAATGTCGAGAGAGAGAGAGAGAGAGAGAGAGAGAGAGAGAGAGAGAGAGAGAGAGAGAGAGAGAGAGAGAGAGAGAGAGAGAGAGAGACTACTGACGCTGAGGGAATTATGAGGCAGGAGGCGAGTGGTGGTGGTGTTGGGTGGGAGGGTGAGGAGGTGAGGGTGAGGAGGGAGGGAAGCCTGAGAGGCGTGCGTGTGTGTGTGTGTTTTCCCTCCCGACGCCTCTGGATCCTGCGAACCCGCCAGCTCCCTCCTCAGCTGGCCCAGCGGTGCTTGGGAAGACCCTCATTAGCGCAGCTGACACCCATAATGGCACACAGGCCCGGGCCATGATCTGCAACATGACCGTAACATTTTGCCGGCGGGGTTTTTTAGCCCGGGGGAATATCCCATAATAAGCTGCCCCACGCACCGCACACACAAGTCTGACTGCTAACACACACACGAGTATTACCTCAAGTGTGGCCTACCTGTAACACCAGAGAAACTTATATGTATATATATATATATATATATATATATATATATATATATATATATATATATATATATATTCTCTCCTATCCCTGGGGATAGGGGAGAAAGAGTACTTCCCACGTATTCCCTGCGTGTCGTAGAAGGCGACTCAAAGGGGAGGAAGCGGGTGGCTGGAAAACCTCCCCTCTCGTTTTCTTTTTTAATTTTCCAAAGGGAGGAACAGAGGAGGGGGCCAGGTGAGGATATTCCCTCAAAGGCCCAGTCCTCTGTTCTTAGCGCTACCTTGCTAACGCAGGGAAATGGCAAATAGTACGAAAGAAAGAAAGAAATATTCCTATGAGTCCATGGGGAAAATGGAACACGATAAGTTCCCAAGTGCGCTTTCGTGTAATAATCACATCATCAGGGGAGACACAAGAGAGAAATATAACAGTCAGTTGATATACATCGAAGAGACGAAGCTAGGACGCCATCTGGTTTTACCAATTTCGTGTAATAATCACATCGTCAGGGGAGACACAAGAGAGAAATATAACAGTCAGTTGATATACATCGAAGAGACGTAGCTAGGACGCCAATTAGTATATACCAAACGGCGTCCTAGCTACGTCTCTTCGTTGTATATCAACTGACTATTATATTTCTTTTTCGTATCTCCCCTGATGATGTGATTATTACACGAAAGTGCAATAGTTTCATTTCCCCGTAGACTCATGATCACGCGCTCAACTGTGATCCTTTCCATCATAGGAATATATATATATATATATATATATATATATATATATATATATATATATATATATATATATATATATATCATACCAGCCTCCAACAGCCTGGATCGAACCCGGAACCCCTGCGCAACAGGCGGGAGCGCTACCGCTAGTCTATGATCGCCTCTATAGAGAAATGACTATTCGAATACTATGTATTCGAATACCCTTCGTCTCACGTTGGTGAGCAACGGGGTCTACACCGGTCATTTCCCATCTGGCTCACACAGCCAGCAGATAGCATTTTACCGAACCTAACTGTACAACGCGGAGGTATATGAATATGAACGAAGTGCGCATGAACGCGCACTTGTATGTTCTATGAAAGTGCGCGTTCATATGAACTTCTTTCATATATATATATATATATATATATATATATATATATATATATATATATATATATATATATATCATTTCTTCTTTCATAGGTATTCGTTATTTCCCACGTGGACGAGGTAGCGTCAAGAGCAGATGACTGAGCCTTAGAAAAAAACATCCTCACTCTGCTCCTTCCCCTATTCCTGACTTTGGAAATTACTACAAGATGGAGGGAAGGCTTTCCAGCTCCCGTGTGTGTGTGTGTGTGTGTGTGTGTGTAAAACTTGGGGGGGGGGGGCTGTAAACCTCCATTTTGTTTCATTTTGTCACTTTCCAAAATAAGGAACAGAGGAAAGAGTTAAGCGAAGATCGCTCGCTCCTCGAAAGCTCACTCGTCTGCTTACTGACTGGAGCCTCCTCGCCGCGAGGCCTCGCGAAAATCTCTCTTGGCGCAAACCTCGGAGCCTCAGGGGGCTGTCGCAATGTAGTATTCCACGGGGCCTCGCCTATGCAAGCTCGGCTCTTTACATCCCATCTTGGAGAGAGAGCCCCGCCGCCGAGATGGGGGTGGGGCTCCTCAAATCCATTCTGACATGACGGGAGAACATACGTTTCTCAAAGGCGCCTTCTGCCGCAGTTAACCCTCGGGTTGAGGCGGGAGGGGAGTGAAGGAGGGTAGAGGATGGAGGTTCTGGGAGGCAGCAGCTGCTACTACTGCTGGTGGTGGTGGCAGTTTGTCAGGGCAGACGACCTTAAGTATTGGCCGTTGTGGGCGGGACGAACCGGTGGGAATTGTCTGCGTGTTTCCCTTTCGTTGTGAGGGGGGGTGGTAACCACAGGGGCCGTTTTGTGAGCTGCCTGCCACAGGGGTTGGGAAAAACAAGAGGAGGTCGAGGTTCGTGTGCTTACGCGCACGGAGGCCGGTGGAGGTCCAGGAGGTTGGGCCATGATAATCTGAGCAAGGCAAGGCTTGGTGGTGACATGGAACCAAAACCTGGTGTTTCTTCCCTCAGTGTCCCCTGTCAGCACCCATCTCCAGTCGTCATACCACAACGTACACAAAGCTTTTCAGTATCACAAGCCGTATTACGAGAGGCAGAGCCCTCCCTGCCGTTGGTCAAAGTTACGAAGCATCTCTGATGCGCGATATGATGATATCTTACAGCACATCTAAACTGTATTAGACGTGGCTTATAGCCTGGCTGCCTCGGATCACCGCTCCTACCCACCCGCAAGAACAAGGAGATGGTGTAGTCTCTGCCGTAGATGCTTCAGCCAGGCTTAAGCCACAGTGATGTGGTTGGGTGACGGAGTGCAGCCCCTGCTCACGCGAAGAACCGGCACTGTTATCACCAGCTGTACGATATCGCAACCTCCCTAAAACCTGCGCCTATCTGGTACATCAACTTCCTCCTGACGTACGAAGCAAGGAGAGTGGAAGTACCGAAATACCGAAAATTCACATCAGTGTGGGTTCCACTTTACACTTGCCATGGCTCTGGCTACGTATTCTCCACTCTGGTGTCCCAGTGAACGTCTGGGATATCGCACTGAAGGACGTGCTCGACATTACACATATAATCGTAACTCCTATTAGCATGAGGTTGTGGACGCCTGGCAGCAGCGGCAAGGTCTCGTAATTCACTTGACTTACATCAGCGTCAGGGAGCGGTATCTGATTACTACACGTCCCTGAGACCCCCTGAACACCATGATACCACCTCTGGGGTGGTACGACCCTTGGGGCACAAAGGTACGACTCTTGAGACACGATGGTACGACCCTCGAGACACGAAGGTACGACCCTTGGGGCACGATGGTACGACACTTGGGGCACGATGGTACGACCCTTGGGACACAAAGGTACGACCCTTGGGGTACGGAAGTATGACTCTAGGGGCACGAGGGTACGACCCTTGGGACACGTAGGTACGACCCTTGGGACACGAAGGTACGACCTTTGGGACAGAAAGTTACGACCCTTGAGACACGATGGTACGACCCTTGGGACACGATGGTACGACCCTTGAGACACGATGGTACGACCCTTGGGGCAGGAAGGAACGACCCTTGGGGCACGAGGGTACCACCCTTGGGGCACAAGGGTCCCACTCACTTTGAGCACGACGATACGGCCCTTAGGTATATACCCTGGACTTTAACCTGAATCTTCAGGATTCAAATCAAAGGCCTGGTCATCACTGGTCCGTAACGTGCGTGCACAAGGGCCGTACCGCCACCGCTCGTCTCGCTCCATCATGCAACAGGGGCCTAGGGGGTGCCGTGCCATCGCGTCGTGTTCAAGAGAATTAAGCTCGAGTCGCAGAACTCCCAATCCTTGGGCCTCCATGTTTCCCGTCCAACGCCAGTGTAATCCAAAGACATCACCTCACGGCTGTGTGCTTGTGTGGCCACAGGGGCTCCTACAGGAGGGTGTGAGACCATGTCCCTGTCTCCTCCCTCTCTCTCTCTCCTCACTCACCCAGACCAACCCCAGTGTGTGTGCTACTCAATATCTATAAACTCAGCCCTGAGTCATCAGATATCCGCTCCCCCACACTGCTAGCGACACCGTGCCATGTGTCATCCACACCCCGCCAACGCTGGCCCGCCCCCTTCGCATTACACTCTACACCCTCCGTCATCATCAACCGTGCTCATGGCCCCCATACACTCACTCCCGCCCCTCACGGTGATGGATCCGCTCAAATATTGCGACAGAAGCCACGGGGCCAATACTAATATCCTCCTCCTTCCCCCCAGGGAAATACAATGAAGTTAAATGATTTATGCGACAGGCTGCCAGGAACGTATTGCCGTCCCTACCCACCTACCCACACACACCACACACACCCACCCTTCTCGTGATGAGTCGAACTCAAAATATATAATAATGGAAGAAGAGAAGGTAATGTGAGGGTTGGGGGGGAGGGGAAGAAAAAAGTTTTCACGAGTTTTAATGCAATCTGAGTGTGTCAATCTGCAGCTGGATGTGTTAGGGCTGGTGAGCCGACTTTTCACACACGAGGAAAAATACAATTTTCCTGTGAGAGAATAAGAGGCAAAAAATGCAAATGTATAATATACGTCGGCTTTTTTTTATATATATAATATGATATATATATTCATATACATCACCAAGGTCTGGCTTACAGAGATGCCACTGCAACACGACTAGGATGTGAGAACAGGGCGTACAACCTGGATATACCGACGTGGTCACAAACAGGATATACCGACGTGGCCACTGACAGGATATACCAACGTGGCCACTAACAGGATATACTAACGTGGCCACAAACAGGATATACGAACGTGGCCACTAACAGGATACACCAACGTGGCCATTAACAGGATATACCAACGTGTCCACTAACAGGATATACTAACGTGGCCACTAACATATATCGACGTGGCCACTAACAGGATATACTAACGTGGCCACTAACAGGATATACCAACGTGGCCACTAACAGGATATACCAACGCGTCCACGTGGCCACTAAGATTAATGACGAATATCCTGGTATCCAAAAAAAAAAATAGGTAAAAAGCTCCCTAGATTTATACACTACATTCTTCGTATCTTCCAAAAAATATAGAGAAAAAATCCTAACAATACAGATTCTTCATAAGTTTGCTTGAAAATCGCTTTACATCCCTACTCCAAACCAAAAAATTCTGGGTCGTATTGATTGTATTGGTGAAGGCCAGAGAGTGTGTGTGTGTGTGTGTGTGTGGGAAGAGCTGGGGAGGCAGAACCCGCCGCTCACCATGAGCTGCGGGAGGTCCTCCCCCAGCAGGAGCACCCTCCTGTATCACCGGAGGGTGAAGACAGTGCTGTACCCTGGAACTGGCCAGGATGTACCGTCGGAAGGTGACGGTACTGTACCCTGGAACTGGCCAGGATGTACCGTCGGAAGGTGACGGTACTGTACCCTAGAACTGGCCAGGATGTACCGGTGGAAAGTGACGGTACTGTACCCTAGAACTGGCCAGGATGTACCGTCGGAAGGTGACGGTACTGTACCCTAGAACTGGCCAGGATGTACCGTCGGAAGGTGACGGTACTGTACCCTAGAACTGGCCAGAATGTACCGTCGGAAGGTGACGGTACTGTACCCTAGAACTGGCCAGAATGTACCGTCGGAAGGTGACGGTACTGTACCCTAGAACTGGCCAGGATGTACCAGCGGAAGGTGACGGTACTGTACCCTAGAACTGGCCAGGATGTACCGTCGGAAGGTGACGGTACTGTACCCTAGAACTGGCCAGGATGCACCGGTGGAAAGTGACGGTACTGTACCCTAGAACTGACCAGAATGTACCGTCGGAAGGTGACGGTACTGTACCCTAGAACTGGCCAGGATGTACCGTCGGAAGGTGACGGTACTGTACCCTAGAACTGGCCAGGATGTACCAGCGGAAGGTGACGGTACTGTACCCTAGAACTGGCCAGGATGTACCGCTGGAAGGTGACGGTACTGTACCCTAGAACTGGCCAGGATGCACCGTCGGAGGGTGATCCATCTGAATAAAACGACACACGACCCTGGGTAATAAGACGGTGATGGCCTGACCTCCTCTGACCTGACCCCCTCTCAGGGCCAAGTGGTACACACATCGTACGGAAGGCATTGAGTGATGGGCCTGAGCTCTGAACCTGATCCCTCAGGGGGTCGGGCGAAGAAGAAGCTATGCGGCTGCGTTACCATAAGTTCAAGCCCGCCTCAAACTTCGAAGAGGATTGTGGGGTATATATATATATATATAGTTCGGGGCTAAGGAATCAGGCCTGAGTCAGCCTTCTCTCACACTCCAGGAGACACAGAAGAGAGAGAGGGAGAAGAGGGGGAGCAGGAGGAGGAGGAAGAGGAGGAGGAGGGCGAAGTTAAGTAAATGAGGCTGGAAGGGAAGGAGGTGTGCGTGTGGGGAGGGAGCGGCGCGGCGGTGGCTCCAGCGTGGTGGGATTGAGCAGCGTTCGGGCGAGGGAGAGAGGTTTCGAGTCGGCGGCCGTGGATGATAAATGATCAGCCACACGCCCTGCACGGTGATGCTCCTGCTGCTGCCTTTTTAAGGCTACGTAAGACGTGTACGACACGCCCAGGACCACGGCGGAACGAGCCACCGATGGACAAGAAAAGGTCAAAACAAATACAATAAATGGCAAAAAAAAAGGGGGGCTAAACTGAGAGAGAGAGAGAGAGAGAGAGAGAGAGAGAGAGAGAGAGAGAGAGAGAGAGCGCAAAAACTTTCACAAGAAACTTCGAAAGGAGACCAGGCATTGCCGCCACCACCCGAGTTAACTTGGAATACCCAGACGCTCTAGTTGAACCACAAAATTACCGGAGTCGGGCAACTATCTGAAGTCTCTCTCTCTCCCCTGGCCAGATGTGGCGGCAACTTGTGGGTGACCGGAAATGATGCTGGTTGTTACTGTAGTGGTGACGGCGAGTGAGGGAGGTGGTGGTTGTTACTGTAGTGGTGACGGTGGTGAGCGAGGGAGGTGGTGGTTGTTACTGTAGTGGTGACAGTGGTGAGCGAGGGAGGTGGTGGTTGTTATTGTAGTGGTGACGGTAGAGTGAGGGAGGTGTAGGTTGTTACTGTAGTGGTGACGGTGGTGAGTGAGGGAAGTGTAGGTTGTTATTGTAGTGGTGACGGTAGTGAGTGAGGGAGGTGGTGGTTGTTACTGTAGTGGTGACGGTAGTGAGTGAGGGAGGTGGTGGTTGTTATTGTAGTGGTGACGGTAGAGTGAGGGAGGTGTAGGTTGTTACTGTAGTGGTGACGGCAGGGAGTGAGGGAGGTGGTGGTAGTTACTGTAGTGGTGACGGTGGTGAGTGAGGGAAGTGTAGGTTGTTATTGTAGTGGTGACGGTGGTGAGTGAGGGAGGTGGTGGTTGTTACTGTAGTGGTGACGGTAGTGAGTGAGGGAGGTGGTGGTTGTTATTGTAGTGGTGACGGTAGAGTGAGGGAGGTGTAGGTTGTTACTGTAGTGGTGACGGCAGGGAGTGAGGGAGGTGGTGGTAGTTACTGTAGTGGTGACGGTGGTGAGTGAGGGAGGAGGTGGTGGTTGTTATTGTAGTGGTGACGGAGGTGGTGATTGTTACTGTAGTGGTGACGGTAGTGAGTGAGGGAGGTGGTGGTTGTTACTGTAGTGGTGACGGTGGTGAGTGAGGGAGGTGGTGGTTGTTACTGTAGTGGTGACGGTAGTGAGTGAGGGAGGTGGTGGTTGTAACTGTAGTGGTGACGGTGGTGAGGGAGGGAGGTGGTGGTTGTTCCTGTAGTGGTCACGGCAGGGAGCGAGGGAGGTGGTGGTTGTTACTGTAGTGGTGACGGTAGTGAGTGAGAGGTGGTGGTTGTTACTGTAGTGGTGACGATAGGGAGTGAGGGAGGTGGTGGTTGTTACTGTAGTGGTGACGGTAGGGAGTAAGAGAGATGGTGGTTGTTACTATAGTGGTGACGGTAGGGAGTTTGTGGTTGTTATTATGGTGGTGACGGTAGGGAGTTTGTGGTTGTTATTGTAGTGGTGACGGCAGGGAGTTAGGGGAGATGGTGGTTGTTATTGTAGTGGTGACAGTAAGGAGAGGTATTTTGTGGTTGTTATTGTAATGGTGACGGCAGGGAATGAGGGAGATGGTGGTTGTTATTGAAGTGGAGTTAGCAGGAAGTGAGGGAGGTGGTGGTAGTTGTGGTGACGGCAGGGAGTGTGGAAGGTGGTGGTTGTTATTGTTGTGGTGACGGCAGGATATGAGGAAGATGGTGGTTGTTATTGCAATGGTGACGGCAGTGTGAGGAAGGTTGTTGTTATTGTACTGGTGACAGCATGGAGTGAGGAAGATGGGGTTGTTATTGTAGTGGTGACGGCAGAGCGAGGAAGATTTTTATTACAGTGGTGACAGCAGGGAGTGAGGAAGATGGTGATTGTTAGTGTAGTGGTGAGGGCAGAGTGTGAGGAAGGTTGTTGTTCTTGTAGTGGTGACAGCAGGGAGTACGGAAGGTGGTTGGTGTTACTGTAGTGGTGTAGACAGGGAGTGAGGGAGGTGGTGGCAGTTGTTGTGGTGACGGCGGGGAGTAAGGAAGGTGGTGGTTGCTATTGTAGTGGTGAAAACAGGGAGTGAAGGAGGTGGTGGTTGTTACTGTAGTGGTGACTGAAGGTGCTGGTTGTTACTGTGGTGGTGACGGTAGGGAAAGGGACGTGGTGGCTGTTACTGTAGTGGTGACGGCAGGGAGTGAGGGAGGAGCGGGTGGACATGGCCACCACTGCATGACAAACCCCTCCAATTCCTAAGTGGAAAGGGAACCCCATCTTCACTCTACCCCTGACACAATGTTAGTTTCATCCTCTGGTTCCGCTGGACGGGCGGTGGACTGGGCGTCTCTCGTGCCACGGGGTGGGGCCCTTCGCTGCCTGGGGGTAAGTCAGGTAGGTGGAGGGGGCGATGGGGCAGACACAAGAGGGGTTGGTGGGTTGTGTGGGGTGGGGATAGGACTCAACTGCCCCCTACTTCATCTTGACTTCACCGTGGCGGGACTGTAACTCAAAAGACACGAGAGTCTGCAGCCAGGAACTCCGGCTGTATCGCGCGCGTGGAACAAGTTTTATGAAGGGAGGGAAACTTTTTACGCTTTATGAAATGGTGGGTGGATGGATGGGTGAGGGTGGGAAAGGGGGTGGGGAGGACCTAAAAATAGTCGAGGGAGGTCAGAGTTTTCGCAAGTGTTCCGCAGACACTCCGACGGTCGGCAAAGGCCGCGCTGCTGTACGAGAAGGTGTCTCCTCCCCAGCAGCGTTTAAGTGCCCCGCTGGATCCCACAGCGCCCTTATGGCTCGCCGAAGTTTAGACTCTCCGTCTTTAATAAAAAGTCCGGCGGTGTGTGTCGTCGTCAGCAACAACAAAACCCCCTTCTCTTAAGTCTTCCCCTCCCCTCCCCCCTTTCCATTTTCTGTAACAGCTAAAGACAAAACTTTTACACCAACTCGCCCAAAAACCTACGGACAACTTTGAGCACGACACACAAACAATTTACAAATGGCTTGAGACGAGTTCGCCGTTGAGTTCAGGCGAAGCTCGAGTCTGAGTCTGCCGTTGCCTCGGACTTGCCCCGACACCAGTCCTACAGCTTCAGGCTCAGCTTGAGAATAAGTCCACTGTTGGGTCAGGCTTAGCTTGAGATGAATCCAGTGCTGGATCAGATTTAGCTTGTGACGATTCCAGTGGTGGCTCAGGCTTAGCTTGAGACGAGTCCACTGGTGGCTCAGGCTTAGCTTGAGACGAATTCACTGGTGGTTCAGGCTTAGCTTGAGACGAATCCACTGGTGGCTCCAGTTTAGCATGAGACGAATTCACTGGTGGCTCAAGTTTAGCATGAGACGAATTCACTGGTGGCTCAGGCTTAGCTTGAGACGAATTCACTGGTGGTTCAGGCTTAGCTTGAGACGAGTCCACTGGTGGCTCAGGCTTAGCTTGAGACGAATTCACTGGTGGTTCAGGTTTAGCTTGAGACGAGTCCACTGGTGGCTCAGGCTTAGCTTGAGACGAATTCACTGGTGGTAGAGGCTTAGCTTGAGACGAAGTCTGATAATCTGTCTTTCACTGCCACAGAGAAGTGGCTAATTTACTTAAGATGTAGGGGATGAGGGAGACTGGGATGGTCGGTGGTGAGGAATCTTGGGATTGGTGGGGGTAAGGCAGCTTGGGATGGCTGACGGTGAGGGAGCTTGGGATAGTTGGGTTGAGGGAGCTTGGGAGGGAAAGGGGCGAAGGAATGGGATGGCTGACGGTGAGGGAGCTTGGCGACGGTAGAGAGGAAGCAGGTGCAGGTTCCAAGGTATCGCAACAAAGATGGAGGAAAGAGCATATTATAAGGATCCCTAGAATTCCAGCTTAGGGAGGCTCTGCTTTAACCCGCGTTCAATGCCCACCCCCAACCTCCACATTAGTCATAGCTACACACACACACACACACTAATTCCCCCCAAACCACCACATTCATCGTATGGTAACGTATGATTATTCCACCCCCCCCCCCCTAGCCACTACACTCATCCTAAGTTTCACCAGTGGTTCCCTCAACCAACCCCATTCATCAAATCCCCCCCCCAACCCCCAGCCACTCCATTCATCATATGCTACCCAGTGTGATTCTCTCCAACCACCACATTAATAACTGTTACACAGTGATTTGGCCCCCCCCCCCCCCACAACCACTACATTCATGATGTCCTCTAGAGTGATTTTCCCCTGCCACTACATTGACCATACACTCACCGGTGACTCCTCTTCTCCCCCCCCCCAGCAACAATATTCCTCCTAACCACTACTTTGATCACATACTCACCAGTGATTCCCTCCTCCTCCCTACCCCGACCCAAACACCAACATTTATAATATGCTCACAAGTAATTCTCCAGCCACCCAAACACCAACATTTATAATATGCTCACAAGTAATTCTCCAGCCACCATATTCATCGTATAATCAAATTCCCTACGTAACCATTTATATCATGTTTACGATGATTCCCCCCCCCCCCCCCCCAGGGAAACGCAATCATCATATGCTGTCTAATTTATTCCCCTAGGACCACATTCATCATATGCTGACCAATGACTGCTCCCAACAACCAGTCATCACATGCTGATCAATAACTCTTCCTAACAACCACAGTCATCATATGCTGACCAAAGTTTTCCCCAACAACCATATTCATGGTAAGCTGACCGTTAACATCGCCCCTACGACCATATTCATCATATGCTGACGAACGATTCCTCCTAGCAACCACTTTCATCGTATGCTGACGAACGATTCCCCTAGCAACCACTTTCATCATATGCTGACGAACGATTCCTCCTAGCAACCACTTTCATCGTATGCTGACGAACGATTCCCCTAGCAACCACTTTCATCATATGCTGACGAACGATTCCCCCTAGCAACCACTTTCATCATATGCTGACGAACGATTCCTCCTAGCAACCACTTTCATCATATGCTGACGAACGATTCCCCTAGCAACCACTTTCATCATATGCTGACGAACGATTCCCCCAAACAACTTCATTTGTCATATGCTGACCAATGATTCCCCTAACAACTATATGTATCATAAGCTGACCGAAGATTCTCTCAGCATCAACACTCATCATATGCTGACCAATCATCCCCCCACAACATCGGCAATTCATCATATCCTGAACAATTATTCCTCCACCAATCATTCCCAACACCAGCCACATTCATCATGCGCTGACCAATTATTCCTCCACCAATCATTTCAAACACCAGCCACATTCATCATGCGCTGACCAATTATTCCTCCACCAATCATTCCCAACACCAGCCACAATTCATCATGCGCTGACCAATTAATGATTCCTCCACCAATTACATTTACCACATAATTCCCTCAGGAGTAACATTCATCGCAGGCTGCTCACTGATCCCAATGCAATCACATTCCTCACATGTTGACCAATGATTCCACTCCCCCCCCCCTAACAGTGTCCACATTTATGCTATGTTGACCAATGATTCCCCTCCTCCCCCAACAGTGTCCACATTTATGCTATGTTGACCAATGATTCCCCCCCCCTAACAGTGTCCACATTTATGCTATGTTGACCAATGATTCCCCCCCCCTAACAGTGTCCACATTTATGCTATGTTGACCAATGATTCCCCTCCCCCCCTAACAGTGTCCACATTTATGCTATGTTGACCAATGATTCCCCTCCCCCCCCAAGTACCCACATTTATGCTATGTTGACCAATGATTCCCCTCCCCCCGAATAGTGTCCACTTTTATGCTATGTTGACCAATGATCCCCCCCCCAAGTATCCACATTATGCTATGTTGACCAATGATTCCCCCCCCCTAACATTGTCCACATTTATGCTATGTTGACCAATGATTCCCCTCCCCCCTACAGTGTCCACATTTATGCTATGTTGGCCAATGATTCCCCTCCCCCCCTAACAGTGTCCACATTTATGCTATGTTGACCAATGATTCCACTCCCCCCCCCCTAACAGTGTCCACATTTATGCTATGTTGGCCAATGATTCCCCTCCCCCCCTACAGTGTCCACATTTATGCTATGTTGGCCAATGATTCCCCTCCCCCCCCTAACAGTGTCCACATTTATGCTATGTTGACCAATGATTCCCCTTCCCCCCCCTAACAGTGTCCACATTTATGCTATGTTGACCAATGATTCCCCTCCCCCCCCCTAACAGTGTCCACATTTATGCTATGTTGACCAATGATTCCCCTTCCCCCCTAACAGTGTCCACATTTATGCTATGTTGACCAATGATTCCCCCCCGCCCTCCAACAATCACATTCAACACGAGATGAACACTAGCTGCATGATATGTTTTTTAGCAACTCATATACATCCACGTTTCCTGACAGTTTATATTTTTCCGTACGACACAATGCACTTTTGACAGCAATATTTCTTCTTCTTTTTTTCACAAATTGACACAAATATCAATACCGGCGTGACAGCTGCAGGGAACACCGGGCTATCGCTCCGCTATTAAATATTGATATGAAAATATCCGACAATATTCCAATATTCGCAGGACACCTCGGCCACTCTGTACTGACTGGAATATGTATTGAAGTTATTCCATATATTTTTGCTAACAAAATCTCTTCCTTTTTCTTAACACGTAGGAACGGAATAGTCACCATCACACAGAGGGCACAGTAATAACACAAAATAATTACCGGGAATACGACACACGGAAAACAAAAATAATCTGCAATAGACAGAGCAGCAGGCGCTTGTATGATATTCTACAAATATCAAAAAAAAAAAAAAAAAAAATCAAAGCACCCGGTACGGGGAAGACCTCGGTATGAACAAGACATTCTACATTGCGAACATACATCACAAGACATTCTACATTGTGAACATATCACCCAACAATCTACATTGCGAACATACATCACAAGACATTCTACACTGCGAACATATCACCCAACAATCTACATTGCGAACATACATCACAAGACATTCTAACTACGGGATCGCTTCTCCTGGCTGGACAATATACCCTTTGGGCCGCCAATTCTCGTCAGGGCACTCATAACCATGTTATCAATTTAGAAGTAAATGTCCGTGAATGTGAAAAGCCTACGCATAATCATAACAGTCCGGCAATAAAAGTTTGTGAAAACAAGCGGCAAGATTTCACATTAGATCGTACACGCAATTCTGCAGTCACAATGTAGCATAATAGACGCAATTACGACTGACACACCAAGTAAACGAAAACAGTGATGAGCCCAGAAAATGCAATCAAATTTCATTCTTACCTGAACAATAGGGCACTTCGCTCAGGCGGTGATAAAAGAAACATTCCAGAATATGAAGCTAAGTGCAGACCGTAAGCCCGTGTTGAGAGAAGAGAGAGAGAGAGAGAGAGAGAGAGAGAGAGAGAGAGAGAGAGAGAGAGAGAGAGAGAGAGAGAGAGAGAGAGGTTCTTTTAAACACCGAGTATTCTATTGCTCAGTGGTTCGTTACACTTTATCCGACGTAAAATTCATGAAACATCTGAAGCGTTCTTCCCATCCGAAGCCATTTCCCCCATTGACTAATGTGGTACCCGAAGTTGTATTATACAGCCGATACGACAGAGTCTGCAAAATCTCTTCTTACCCTGCATCAAATTAAAAGAATATATATATATATATATATATATATATATATATATATATATATATATATATATATATATATATGGAAAGATGGAGTGAAAAAGATTTTGTGTGATCGGGGCCTGAACATGCAGGAGGGTGAAAGGAGGGCAAGGAATAGAGTGAATTGGAGCGATGTGGTATACAGGGGTTGACGTGCTGTCAGTGGATTGAATCAGGGCATGTGAAGCGTCTGGGGTAAACCATGGAAAGCTGTGTAGGTATGTATATTTGCGTGTGTGGACGTGTGTATGTACGTGTGTATGGGGGTTGGGCCATTTCTTTCGTCTGTTTCCTCGCGCTACCTCGCAAACGCGGGAGACAGCGACAAAGTATAAAAAAAAAAAAAAAAAAAAAAAAAAAAAAAATATATATATATATTCTCTTTCAAGAAATTACGGCAAAATACCCCTAGCCTTCTTCGCAAGCACTCCCACATACAAGCACAGGAAACAATGTATCAACGATTGATACTTCGGTAAACTTCAGAAGCTGATGATCAACAGACTATGCTGGTTATTTCCTTAAGATCTTCTACTTTCTTAGAAATACTTTATCTTGAACTTGTCTACAGTACTCCTCATTATATATGGAGCGGATATCAACCATTTTAACTGATTTTTTTTCTTAAGTTCCTCAACTAATGCATTTTCTCATATCGGAAACATATTCAGGAATGATTGTAAGAACAGTTAATTGAAACACCACGAGAAATTTAAGAGTCCTGAAGATAGAGAGAGCCAACGTTTGAGTTACTAAAGTCCCTGGACTTCGCAGAAGACGTCATTCCTGTCAGAAACCTGAAAGCATATAAAACTAGTTCATGTATCTAAAGATAATATTATCTCCCTCTTACATATACCTATAACGTTAATATATCTGTGAGTTTTAATCACCACTACAGACAAGTGTTAGCAATGTCGTAATAGCATGCATCACTTATGCTATCAGTCTGCTTTGTTAGGAAACTGAATCAGATCCACCGTTCCTTGGTTAACAAGTCTGCTTGCCTCTTTAATAGGAGTATAAACACTGAGCAAGAACGGACTGACTATCACAGAACACAGTTCCATGAATACAGCCACTTACATTGCGAATTCCAGGCAAGCCGACTGGCAAGCATTTTGGTAAATATATGAACGGGTGTACCGCAATGTTAACTTCCCGTTGACTATAGAGACCCTTGATTTTATCGACCTTATATAAGAAGGACTATCGAACTCGCTGGACCCCATTTACAATTGATTAAATCAAGAATGTCAGCTTACACTGAGGTCATACATGTATCTCAAAGCTATCAACACTTAATGGTCGCTATGATATTCCACAGCTTGCACGTACTACAAAAAAATTTATTCTACATTGTGGAAACGAGCACATCCTTGCTATTAACGGCTCAATATACGCTGGCTGGCGAGTTATCTACGACTTTCAAAAGTATACCACAACATTACGCAAATCCCTGAACTAAGTACGAGAATATCAAAATGAGATTTTACAACCATCTTGTTTGATTCTACAATGAATGTTAATGAATCATCCACAAGGCTAGAGATTCAGCCCGGATCAGTTGTTTGAATACTAATATATGAACTACTTTTATCATTTTGAAAAAAAAAAGAGAATTTATCAAACAACCATACTGATAGTTTTATGAAGAGCAAACTTTTGGTGTATTTCTCATTTCATTCAAACACACCTGCAACCTCCCACAAACCATTCAAAGAAAGCTGACAACCTGTACATAACATATTCATGATCTTAAACTATGAGGACTTTGTTAGGATCAAGTCCATTAGCACTACCCCAGTATCCCTAAAGCCAAGTGGAGGGGCAAGTACTAGCAGACCTGCACGGGAGTCGGTATTGATTTGCTACAAGACCAGAAATCTAGGGAATACGGGTTTCATGTTTCGTTAGTAGCGCTGTATTCAATATGTTTTGATGCATTTGGGCTTTTAATAGTCATATTCTATCCCAGCTGCTTCATCTGCACTCAGCATTGTCCGAAAGTGTACCGTGTCGAATGACCTAATACGTAAGATACTAATATAAATCATTCGTGATTAAGGACTCATCACGAGAGCACCAGTTGATAATACGCTCCCAGTCCTCCAAAATGGAGTCCACAAATCACACTTTACGACAGTCGTTGACTGGCCATGCTCTCATGCCATCATGACTTACTTCATCTAAACCAAGGCTCCACCTCTTGCCATAAGTTTGAGTATACTTTACTTACCTTAAAGAGCGTGGAAGTGAGATGCGAGTGAATGTAGTCTCAGACGCGACGAGTAACGTGTGCTCAGTGTTCTGGCCTGGTCGGCGGGCCAGTGAGTGGAGTTATCCTACTCCACTGTCAGGTTAGGTCCCCCATGCGCACTCTCATCCCTCTACCCCTCGCACATCACCGAAGGATTTCCTCGTTCTTCTAATTATCAATTTACAAAACCTTTATTGTCGTTCCCCTACTAAGAGCCAAAAATACGAGTTGCATTTTAAAAACGCCTCTGACGTCCTTCAAACATGTCTAACCAACATCTTCCTCGTAAAACGGCCGGATTTTTATCACTCATCGATGGTTTAACATTATGAAAAGAGACGAGCGCCAGGGAAGTATCTAGTTCTCAGGGGAAGCAGAGCGCCGGCGCTGAACACACAAAAACAAAAGCTCCCGTTGACCCAGCAGACAGCAATTGTTGCCAGGGAAAAGCCCGTAACTTGGAGCTGAGGAACTACGGGTGTCCGTGTAACAGGGTGAGAGGAGGACTGTGGAAGAAGGTGAGAGCTGAAGCTCGTCTAGTCATGGGATGGAGCTGTGGCAGCCACAACCGCACGATCGATGTGCAACGGGGGGGAACATCGCCCACGCGGGCAGAGGACGTACTACGGGGCAGCTGTAGCTGTAGGCTTGGCAGTAGAGCGAGCGTGTGGATCATGGTGAATAGGCTCGATGTGGGAGAACAGCCTATGGATCATGAATACAAAATATGCTTCAGAAGAGGCTATGCATTATGAAGAGCATGCTATAGTGTGGGTGAGGGTGTGGCTATGTGGGGTAGGAAAGACTGTGAGGTGAAGTGTTGACATATAGGATAAACTAGGTTGTGGGAGTAGAGGGTGTGGATCATGAAAGACATACAGGCGGTGGGATTAGGATTGGGGGGGGGGGGGAAGGATACTAACTTTGCTATGGGAAGGTCAGGACGGGGGTGAATGAGAAGAATAAGCTGCGAGAGGGGATGGAGAGGTCTGGCTAGGCTATGGTGAGGACGAGGCTAAAGGCAAAGGATGGGAGAGGGAAGATAAACTAAGCCATGCCAAAGGTGCCGTCTTTCTACTTATAATAGTATACCAACATCATCTGTGGTACAATTACCTATCTTCAGAGCTCTCTGTCAAGAACAGAAGAGTTGAAAGATAATCATTAACCGCCTCAAGGAGTCTTGCGAACGACGCTGGAAGTTAACGAGCGCTTCATATCCTGCCTCAAGGTACTCTTCCATTAACGACTAATGGTTAGTGACGGTTATTATCCTACACAGAGCGTCATATTTACGACACTAGGAGCATTACTCACTCCCAAGGGTGTCTAGAGAGATAGATATTCGTGACGATCCGTGGTATTCTTATCCTGAGCTGTATCAGCGGCACTAAAATCGTTATTTAACAGCTACGGTCTCAACCACTAACTTCGGCGCATTATATTACCCTGGAGGTCTGCCAGCAGCTAGTGTCAGCTTCAGTAATTAGTGTCAGTTAATTAGCTGGATGTATTTCCATCGACCGTGGATCGTGTCCGAAGACTGAGGCGAAGCTGGAGAATTTTTACAGTTAAAAGCCGTGAAGTAAAATCTTTTTGTTTTAGGTCAATTCCATTGCAGATATGTCATTGCCAAAGGGGTCTATCTGCGATAGCGTTTTTTCTTTTTATATGAGAGGTGAAAATGGAAGGTACTGACGCAATGTTATACGCCACCAGCCATAGCGACTGAGGCCTAAGGTCGCTAGCTGAGTATAAAGTTACTGTAATAAACGCAATTTCACACTAAAAGTACTTTACCAAAATTAAACTATACAATATGAATTAAGTAACAAGGGAAATTTATGCCTGCAAATCTATGGAACAAAATCAATTTAACGTTACATCTATTCCAAGTGTGGTTAATTGAATTTGGTAAGTGAAGGTGGGTTTGATTTTGGAACGGATATAAAACTACTCCCAACACCAATGTAAGTACCAAACGCACTGCTTCCCACACTCGATACTGCTGACGATGTATGTCCTCTAACACTTCCTTGATGGACGACAACAGTTGGGAGTTACTTAAAGATAAGCAAAATGTGGACAAGAACAATTTGCGTGGAATATGGATGGGCAGTCTAGGAAATGGTTCCTGAATGAAGATCAGAAAGGGGGAAATGAGGGAAAAATGATAAAAACAGACACAAGATAATCCCGAAAGACATCAGCGCAATCTTATAGATTGCTTTTTTGTGTGTGTGGTTGAAACGACACCCATATAACTAACGGCGGAAAACGTACGGCTGCATCATGAAGGTGGTAAAAGAGGAGTGAAGAGCTGGGGAGCATCAAGATAACATGTACCTATCTTGTTGATTATCTGATTCTGAATCAACTGAGAACAAGATCGTCAATACGTGGACTACTGTATAGTATACGTCATCTTCAAATTCAAATCAATACGTCGAAATGATCTTATCCATGAAGTGTGAGCAATGAACAGAGAATATATACCACGATATGAGTACCTAGCTGCTCCAGCATTTCAAGCAGGATTTCCTAGGGTAATATTTTCTTTAACACTTCACTCAGCTTAGCAAGATGAGGCCCTAATCGAGGCCATATCATTAATGCTTTATATATATATACTCTAGCCTTAACCAAATACCCATTTTATTGACCAACCCCAAGGGTTGGGTGAACAGCTGGTTTGGCTGTGGACCGATTGTCACAACCAGGATTCGAACCTAAGCGCTCGATCCTAGGCGGCTCGTGAATTTGATCCTGGTCGTTTCTACCCGCTACACCACTGGGGTCCATGGTTACATGTTCATTCATTTAACTCCAATACTAGTACTCTACTAAGCGCCTAATTATAACTGGTTTGTTTGCTTCGCTTTATTAGAGAAAAAAAAAGTCTAATGACTTAGACTACAGAGGTCAGTGTATCTTGGAGTTTGCAACGTGAATAATCACATCGACTCATGTAGCGTCTCGAATATGGTTTAACTATCAGCAAATGTGTTCATACATATATATTACATACGAAGACACAACTCCACAACTAGTAAACTGCCCCAGAAATTACCATGATCGTTAGCCCATAACCATGAATTGTCATTTTTCTCTCAATTCTACTCAGTACCGTGAACAGTGACTTTGTTATAAGGTACTTATTGTTACTTATTGTCTATTCATGACACTTCCCCGAGAAGACTAATTCGACTTCTCAGTAAATAAATTAAAAAAAACCCTAAATCCAAACACTTTACAGCAGCCCACGCAACACATTTCACTTCCCCATCGACGATAATGACAATACCGCGAACAACTATGATTTCTCGTAAGACCAATGTTCATTGAAACTTTTTTTCCTGCTTTACGGCCATAAGTACTTCTCTCATCACGTCTTGCCCATTTCACTACATACTCTTTCCTCAATGTCCGTAGTGCCATGAGAATTTTTTTTCTAACATTCAAGACCGTTGGATGAACTTGATAAGGTTTATTTAAATGAATAAATCAAGTTTAATAAATGCATACAAGTAAAAGCGTTAGGGAGGTAGCACTAGGAACACATGAAGAAAAGCCGCATCCGCTCACATCCATTCTCTAGCTGTTATGTGTCATACACTGAAACCACAGCTCCCTGTCCACAAACTGGCCCCACACACTTTTCTATGGTTTACCCCGGACGCTTCACATACCCTGGTTAAGTCCAGTGGCAACACATCGACCCTTGCATACCACAAGGTTCCAATTCACTTTAATCCGTGCACGCCTTTCACTCTCCTGCATGTTCAGATCCACGTCGGTTAAAAAATTCACCCATTTCACCCTTCCAGCCCCAAATTGGCCTCCCTTTTCCCCTCCACTTCTGACATATATCATCTTTGTCAACCTTTTCTCACCACATGACCGTGCCATTTCAGCACATCCTCTTTAGGTCCGTACGGGATGACACAGCGAGTGAAAAGTCAGTTTAGCGAGGCTTTATCACCGAGAGTACAATCTCACCAAACAACTTTTCATTACCGCGAGTCCATCATTTCCCTGCAACTGTAAGTAGCGCAACCTTGGAGCTGCAGGAGTTCCTGGAAAAAGATCCCAAGCTCAACAGCCCTATATAGATGCTGGCACGTGACGGGATTCCCCACTTTTAGTCCCGTGTACAATCACTTACAACCACGACATGAACGATAACGATGTCACACGGAGCTCTGACAAGTCCCGTCAGTGAACAAAGAAGTATTTACGTGACCACTACATGCAAAATATTAGCGATCAGCGATGGAGGACTCGGAATTTAACTGAACATCACTGTTTGCTTTGTGGCATACTACTCGACCGTTCCCCTACATCGATACAACGTACATCAACGTTTTCATAATACAAGAAAGGTCATGTTGTTCCTTACCTTGGGATCAGGTCAAATACAACACAGGCGTTGTAGCTTGCCCAGCTTGGTGTCCCCGTGGGTTTTCACAGAAAAAAATAAAAATGGTCACTTTCATACCTCGTGCTCCGCTTGTTTAGTTCCAGTAATGTTGCCAGAGCTCTTCAGTGATCATAAACTTCGTCTAAAAAGTCTATTCCGTTTTAATAATATTTGTCGTATTTTGCATTATATTAATACTCATTTGTCTTTGCGTTTATTTTACAAGATATTTTCCTCCCCTCATGAACTAAAATTTGATGTATTTTGAGGTAGGAAAAATGCGATTGCCAGCATGGATCAGAACTTGTGCCGTGAAGTCTTCCCTCCCACCTCAAAATACATCAAATTTGATTACTTCATTCAGAATTCCGTTAATAAATATGAGCAAGATCAGTCTATTATTAAGCTACTTTACGTGTCGGTAAAACTACATTGCAGAGTAATAGGTACTTTAAAAAAAAAATCCAATTTAACATGACTCGTTAAATTTTTTTTTCTAAAGGCATGCATGATTTCGGCAGGGTTAGTGCGACTGAAAAAAAAATCACTGAAAATGTAAATGAAATAGACGTTATGATAAGCGGTGACTGGGGTGTCCTGTTCAGTACAAGACCGAGATTTGGGTTAAGCTATTTGAGATGGGGCTTTGACATCATGGCTCGGGCACATCAACTGGGGAAGTTCTGCGGGTAATGTCACACCTTTGGCATTAATTTCTTTTAAGGCAAACAGTTATGATGAACGTATGTGGTTGCAACAGGCGATACAGTAGTCAGCACAATTATTGAGACTAGTAATGGCGATTTCAGATAGCCTTTAAATCATCGTTAATTCTTAACGTAACATTAAATATAATCTTGTTAGCGTGTATTTTTTTTTTTTTGCCAATAACCAATATCTAAAAAAAATGGACCTTTAATTTTACCCCACTATTATACGCCTACTCAGTTGATCAACATACGCAAAAGCCCTGATGCCAGGAGGTAAAATTCTTACCTAGATCTAATTTTACGCTTTGATATGCAAGCCAATGTATTTCATTCTCCCATCAATACAAAGATCATACAATCGTATGATAATAAACCTTTATCTTGCGTCTACAAAACTGTTGTAAGATACCACATAATCAAGTGCGTATTGATTAGTTCGTTCTAAATTGTCATCATTTTCAGATGCAGCACCGTTCCAAATTATGTACATCAAGTGCATTACAACATTTGCATTTAAATCATTTTTGTATTGTTGAGCCAAGTGAAATATTTAAATCAATACCCGGTAGTGTTGGACCAAAATGTTATGATAATTTTGGTATAATGTGAACTTTACTTATACTGCTATTCATTGGCTATATTTGTCAAGATATTAGGTTGCACTAACCTCAGCAGCTTCAGAACCAACGAAGCATTCATTATGTCTGACGGTGAGAGACTGTTGGCTCCTAAATACCTGTGAAATCTGCATCATAACTTTGTTCCGTATCTGGAAAGTCATCTGCAAGTAGTCAGTTCTTCACAGTCTTATAGGAAAAGAAGCCAACGTGTAATGTGTTTAGAACAATACAAGAATTTGCCTTCTTTTAATAAAATTATTTAAAGGACCTTCAGTTAGTAAAACTATTTAAAGGGCCTTTAGTTAAATTATTTAAAGGAATTACCTTCAGTTAAAATTACTTAATCATACTTAAACCTATACATCCTCATATACAGGACATTTTGTCTTGTTACCTCCTAAACTTAGTAAAACTATTTAAATGGCCTTTAATTAGTAAAATTATTTAAAGGACTTACCTTCAGTTAGTAAAATTACTTAATCATACTTAAACCTATACAGCCTCATATACAAGGACATTTTGTCTTGTTACCTCCTAAACTAACATCATCATGTGTAGGACATAATCATGTTCTGTTTCCTCCATAATCAATCAGTCATCACTAATGTGTCAACGAGATGACCAGCAGAAAAAAGCTTTGCAAGATCAGATCATGAGTGATTAACATATCTGACAGATGATTCAATGTTGCTGACTGAGAGGCACCTATTGACTCGTGAAACACGTCTCTTCCCACCTCAGCATTTCAATGGAATTTTACTGATAAATGCTGTTAACTATGCAACACAGGTTCCATGTCATCAGTGCACTGCCAAAACATAAATCATGATTAATGTGCTCCAAAAATGATCAAGAAGGTAGTCTGAAGATCTTAAAACACATGGGTATTACAGTACATAAAACTATATGAGAGATGCCTCCACGATACCCTAACTTAATTTAACACCTGGACATAGATGTGTGGATGAGCCCAAATCTAACAAGGGCATGTCACCATAAGTTAACCAACAAAGGAGTCCAGTACATGTATTCTTATTGCACTTTGAGTTGAAACTGTATAGGGTTTGTCTGATAATCTGAAGCAGGACTTATGTAATTCAAGAAATAAGGTACTTGTCCATGCATAATGTAAGGTAATACATCAATGTGAAGTATTATCTAATACTGATAGTAATCAAACAAAGCAACTAATGTGACATATGAATCTATGTTAGGAATAATATAGCATACTAGGTATTTTAATGGACATCTGTGGCCGAGAGAGTAATATGGAATTTCAGTCTGCTTTGTGTGCATCAAGTGTGCAACTTTGTTTAAAAGATATACTTGTCAGTTGTCAGATATTCACTCAAACTATTCCTAACATCACTTTAAATGCTGTAAGCATTATTTGAATTTTGTTCCAATTTATTCATAGGCCTTTTATTCACTTTTGCTTAAACAGCAATCATTTACTCTAAAATTTTAATGTTCCATATATGGTCTATAGCAGTCATTTATCAAAATTCTAATGTTTCATAGTCTATGATTAAGTTATTATTCTTTGGTCCACTGGCTATTTTACCTTTTTCCCTTTATATACTTTACCCTCTCACTGCACAAAGTAAAGTGTAACACTGTTCTCCTGTATGTACAAGATTTTAAGAAATCTGGGTCTGGAGATGAAGGAAGGTGAAAGGCAAGCATGGGATAGAGCAAACTGGAATGATGTGGTATACAGGGGTTGATGTGATGTCAATAGACTGAACCAGGGCATGTGTAGGTTCTGGGGTAAACCATAGAAAGGTCTTTGGGGCCTGTTTGTGGATAAGGAGCTGTGGTTTTGGTGCATTAAACAACAGACAAAGAATGGATGAGAAAGGATGCAGCCCTTCTTCATCTGTTTCTGGTGCTACCTCGCTAGTGCTGGAAGTGGTGATCAAGTATGAGAGAGAGAGAGAGAGAGAGAGAGAGAGAGAGAGAGAGAGAGAGAGAGAGAGAGAGAGAGAGAGAGAGATGCTAACTGTTTATAACGATACTTTATCTGGATAAAGCTGTGAAGAAAGCATGAACAGTGTATAATTCACTGCAATACAAATACATTTCTGATATGAAATTCAATAAGGAATAACAACTGGAGGTTCTGTTTGGGAGGATTATTCTATCATTTGAACATGTTAGCATACTGATGTGTAGACAAATGGTATGGGAGGAAGGGAAGTCAAATAGCTGGAAAAGTTATATAAATGGCAAGGGTAAGAACAGAGTAGAAGCTATCAGTATTACTGTATAATAGTTATGATGCTTTAAAAAAGAAATGCTAGTAAACATATAGCATTATGAAAATCTTGTGTAAGAGGACAATGTAATTGGTAAAGAGATGAGAGGAACTGAAAACCCTATGTAGCATAATATACTATTGATACCTTATGGAGCCTGGGTTCAAACTTTCAGCTATCTACAGCATTGAAAATGGACTATGATATACTATGCATGGTACATCTACTGTGTTGGAAATCTGTAATATTACTAATGACATGAGACCAAAAAAGTGGAAACCAAAGGTAATGTATAACTTACACTGTTCGTTGTCGGATGACATTCCATTACCTACAGTTATGAATAATGAAATTCAATAACTCTGTTGGGATTAAAATATCTTTATTCCAGGGTCAAGAGCTAAAGACTTCCCAAGCATATGATTATAAAAAATAACATTTTGGAAGTTAAAAACAGTATATAGATCACAGTTTAAAATACTTCATTTCCCAAGATATATAAACTATCAATATAAATGCCTGAGTAGTCCAGCTTAATATGTAATTAGTAACGATCAAAATACATTTATGTTTGTAAAATAAAGGCTATTACTCATCTTAAGTTGCAAGGAGAAACCTTGCCATCAAAAGCTATGTACAGGACTCAGACGTCGAATGCACCTTATGCTACATTAATGTTTAGTTTCCTAGGTTCTCAGAGGTTCAGAATGACAATTATCATAAAATACACAAATTGTAAATTTTCGTTTCAATAGTACCTGTGGCTTAATATGTATAAATCATCTTGAATCACATTTTGGACAATTTTTCCATAAAATACAAAGATAATCTTAGATATCATGTATTGTCCAATTGTGATGATGTGCTTTCATTTATGGAACACTTTTATGATAACCAAATATTCACTGCTGCTTATCAAATCAAGAGTATCTCTATTCTTCCAAAATCCATAAAAAAACAATCTGTAAACTTCCCCAAATCTTGAAATTCTGTCAATACCAGAGATCTCAGAGCCATTCTTTCAGTATTATTGAGAGACAGCATAAAATCAACACAAGATGCAGACAATTAATTACATCATATATCAACATTCTCAGCTAATCCCAGAAAAATACGTTACCTAGGGTCATCTTGGTTAATTACTTCATTATTCTGTCCACCATTCAGGCATCCATCTGCAATAACTGGTAAATGCAATTTTTCACATAAGATATCAAGGTATAAATCTCTTTGCTTATAAATGAGTTGTTTGATGGTATGAATCAGATTTAACCAGCAAATGATCAGCAATTGGATGTTGAGGGTCAACATCCTGCTGAGGATATAAAGATGTTTGCTGTGGGAACTTGTCAGGAAAGTGACGCATCAAGGGCCCTGTTGACATCCCTTGTGCAGCTGCACCACCTGAGCTGGTAGCCTGACGTCACTTGCTTGTTGCCATTAGACGCTTCCGGATATAGACAGCAATCATCTTGCCCAAGGCAGCTCCCACACCCATCGATAGGATGAGGTAAATGTTCATAGTCATGGCAATAAGCATAAGCAGGGTGGCAACAACATATATCAAGAAGTGCAGGGAGCCCACAAAACCCCAGCATAGCTGCCTGAAAGTATGTGAACAACACAGTTTGAAAATAAAATGATAACATTTTATAAAAAAAAAAAGTACTCTACAGCAGCAAGATCTTTTTGCATGAACTTACTAAGTCTACACTGACAAATTTGCCCCTTGACCCAGTAAAGTTATATAGTTCTTAGTGATATCTGCTTGAGATTTGTATTATCATATCAGCAAAGGGCATTATCAGGTATTGTATTACATACCTGGGACAGAACATTCACTATGTTTCACTAGCTGCATGTTTCCATGAACAATATTCTTCAGAGAATCATACCATTAGTAAACATAATATAGTTGGTAATATGATATAACTTGATTATGTGTAGTCACCTTGTAACTGGAGAGAGAGCAGGAGGTGGAGCAGCCTGGGGTATGCTGGCCTTACTTGAGGAACTGGTATCATGGATGGCATCGTAATGCCTACGCTCACCTGCACTTGCCACACTGGAAGTACAAAGCAAGGATGAAAAACAAAATATATTCAAGATGCTTCATACATGTGTGAAAACATACGTATACAGGTGAAAAACCATATGAAATCAGAAAACACTCGAGCATAAACTGCAAAGGTGAGAAATTTTAATATAAAAAGTTAAGAACATTAAGTGCACATATGAATAGGAAACCAAATACAAGATAGGGACTAAGCATTACAGGTCATGAAAACCAGACCTCACACACACACACACACAAAGCAAATGTAAGCACATTAAGAACATGGATTCAAATGAAAAGGCAATCATACAAGATGATATATGATTCAAGACACTAAAACTCTTACATAACAATAATAAATAGTACTGTATATCCAGGCTATCTTTAAAAATCTCAATGCACAGTATGACTCTAATATATCTATTACATTACTCAATGTACATGTTTCTTTAATGAATATCTACACATTATCTTTGGGTCAACTTATCAAACATAACTGGAGCCTCCAATGTAAAAGAAAAAAAATCATCAGTGCCGCAATCATCATAATCAGTCATTGATGCAACAAACTTGGAAAAGAAAAGGTGTCCTGAGCATGGTGGAAGACTAAGGAGATCACCTGGGAAAGGGAAGGTGTACTGGACATGGAAGCAAACCATGGAAGTCATCTAGAGAAAGTAAAGAACCCTAAGCATGGAGGCTGACCAAAGATGCCATATGAAGAAGGGAAGGAGCCTTGAGTATGGAGGCTGATGAGGAGGCCAGCTGGAGGAGGGAAGGAGTCTTGGGTAAGGAGGCAACCTGGAAAATATATGGGAAGGAGTCCTACGCATGGAGGCTGACCAAGGGGGGTACCTGGAAAAAGAAAGGAGTACTGAGCATGGAGGTTGACCAAGGAGGTCACTCACCTTAAGCTCAAGCTGGTGCAGTGTTTACAGTCACAGGTGAGAGGGCGAGGCAAGCCCTCCCCACCTGATGTGAACTGGCTTTCCACCCACCACCTGCAAAACCAACACACACTGTAAATATAATTTGGACTTTAGACCTTCAGAAAAAAGTATATCTAAGAAGACATCCTCATCTGCAGCTCAAATGTTCTGAGATATGTTCAAAAAATCCTGACTGTGAGAAGTAAAAACAAAGTTACATTTTTGACGAGACTGTCAGAAAAGTAATTATGATAGGGAATACAAATATATATATATATATATATATATATATATATATATATATATATATATATATATATGTTTACCAAATGGCATCCTAGCTACGTCTCTTTGTTGTATATCAACTGACTGTTATATTTCTCTCTTGTGTCTCCCCTGATGATGTGATTATTACACAAAAGTGCATTTGGGAACTTATTGTGTTTCATTTTCCCTGTGGACTCATTGGAATATATATATATATATATATATATATATATATATATATATATATATATATATTTTTTTTTTTTTTTTTTTTTATACTTTGTCGCTGTCTCCCGCGTTTGCGAGGTAGCGCAAGGAAACAGACGAAAGAAATGGCCCAACCCCCCCCCCCCATACACATGTACATACACACGTCCACACACGCAAATATACATACCTACACAGCTTTCCATGGTTTACCCCAGACGCTTCACATGCCTTGCTTCAATCCACTGACAGCACGTCAACCCCTGTATACCACATGACTCCACTTCACTCTATTTCTTGCCCTCCTTTCACCCTCCTGCATGTTCAGGCCCCGATCACACAAAATCTTTTTCACTCCATCTTTCCACCTCCAATTTGGTCTCCCTCTTCTCCTCGTTCCCTCCACCTCCGACACATATATCCTCTTGGTCAATCTCTCCTCACTCATTCTCTCCATGTGCCCAAACCATTTCAAAACACCCTCTTCTGCTCTCTCAACCACGCTCTTTTTATTTCCACACATCTCTCTTACCCTTACGTTACTTACTCGATCAAACCACCTCACACCACACATTGTCCTCAAACATCTCATTTCCAGCACATCCATCCTCCTGCGCACATCTCTATCCATAGCCCACGCCTCGCAACCATACAACATTGTTGGAACCACTATTCCCTCAAACATACCCATTTTTGCTTTCCGAGATAGTGTTCTCGACTTCCACACATTTTTCAAGGCTCCCAAAATTTTCGCCCCCTCCCCCACCCTATGATCCACTTCCGCTTCCATGGTTCCATCCGCTGACAGATCCACTCCCAGATATCTAAAACACTTCACTTCCTCCAGTTTTTCTCCATTCAAACTCACCTCCCAATTGACTTGACCCTCACCCCTACTGTACCTAATAACCTTGCTCTTATTCACATTTACTCTCAACTTTCTTCTTCCACACACTTTACCAAACTCAGTCACCAGCTTCTGCAGTTTCTCACATGAATCAGCCACCAGCGCTGTATCATCAGCGAACAACAACTGACTCGCTTCCCAAGCTCTCTCATCCCCAACAGACTTCATACTTGCCCCTCTTTCCAGGACTCTTGCATTTACCTCCCTTACAACCCCATCCATAAACAAATTAAACAACCATGGAGACATCACACACCCCTGCCGCAAACCTACATTCACTGAGAACCAATCACTTTCCTCTCTTCCTACACGTACACATGCCTTACATCCTCGATAAAAACTTTTCACTGCTTCTAACAACTTGCCTCCCACACCATATATTCTTAATACCTTCCACAGAGCATCTCTATCAACTCTATCATATGCCTTCTCCAGATCCATAAATGCCACATACAAATCCATTTGCTTTTCTAAGTATTTCTCACATACATTCTTCAAAGCAAACACCTGATCCACACATCCTCTACCACTTCTGAAACCGCACTGCTCTTCCCCAATCTGATGCTCTGTACATGCCTTCACCCTCTCAATCAATACCCTCCCATATAATTTACCAGGAATACTCAACAAACTTATACCTCTGTAATTTGAGCACTCACTCTTATCCCCTTTGCCTTTGTACAATGGCACTATGCACGCATTCCGCCAATCCTCAGGCACCTCACCATGAGTCATACATACATTAAATAACCTTACCAACCAGTCAACAATACAGTCACCCCCTTTCTTAATAAATTCCACTGCAATACCATCCAAACCTGCTGCCTTGCCGGCTTTCATCTTCCGCAAAGCTTTTACTACCTCTTCTCTGTTTACCAAATCATTTTCCCTAACCCTCTCACTTTGCACACCACCTCGACCAAAACACCCTATATCTGCCACTCTGTCATCAGACACATTCAACAAACCTTCAAAATACTCATTCCATCTCCTTATCACATCACCGCTACTTGTTATCACCTCCCCATTTACGCCCTTCACTGAAGTTCCCATTTGCTCCCTTGTCTTACGCACCCTATTTATATATATATATATATATATATATATATATATATATATATATATAATGTCATTTGACTGCCTGCATAAGGTTACACCACGAATGACAGGTCGCTCTAGGCAAGGTTGTATGTATCAGTCTTAATGGACAAAAAGGAGTGCAATCTCGTCAAAGAACTCATTCCCAAGGAGTCCATCCTTTTCTCACTACTGGCAGAAGCATAGCCTTAGAGCTGCACGAACTCCTTAAGAGTGATCCTAAGGTCATATAATTAAAAATGTTGTTCTTCACTGGTATGTCTCCATGTTATCATCGCTATTCCTCACTAACATCTTAGCTATTCCTCATCACTATCCCTCCTGCACCTCACTGGCATATATTCAACTCCCTACTGGTATCTCTCCCATGATTCATCATAATATCATCTCTTACACAGAGGAATATCTATCACTTCCCGTCAATTTGCTGACAATTCATAGTTACGTCTAATTTGCAGAGATTCTTCATAACAGAAGTCACCTTCCAGATCTACTAAGTTACCCATTACTCTCACCTTCCCATACTTTTTCATGAACAGTATACAACCTTCAACAACATACCTATGAAAATATCATAGTCGTTCAGGTTCTGTTTAAATTTCCACTTGATATGCCCTTTTCTTCCATAATTCTTACACAACTAGATTTTACAGTTTTGCATCACTAACGCCTCACTGGTCTCTCATTCATATTCATTATTATACATCCATATCTGATTCCCCCTCCCCTGTTCACTACTATGTACATTATCATTAACATTACCTTCCCTTTTACCTCTCTACATTCACTGAAAGTTTCTTCAAATTTGAGAGTGTATTCAGTGGGACTCCTTATCGCCGGGAACCCCTTCTTATGTTTACATTCATTTCGACAAATATGCGCAAACAATTCAGGTCTCCTGTCGTTATTCCTGACCTAGTTCGACCTCCACATGTGACAGAGCACCCAATGCCTCGCCCCGGCCACCACTCACAGCAAGAGCCGCAGCATCTCCAGCACGCCAGCACACACGGCAAGGACGCAGCAGGCCACAGCGAAGGTCGCAGCCGAGGTGGTGGCGCAACTGGCCAGCAGCAGCACCTCCTTCACTCCGCCGTGCAGCAGCGGCACGTGCAGCATCTCCAACAGCTAGTGGGGGAGAGAGAAACATCATCTACGGCAGCTGAGGGAAGGAAAGTTTACATTCATCTCCAACTAGCATGGATAAAAGGGAGACATGTTACTTTGGATTTTAAGCATCTAAGGAAAGTTCAGCATGTAAATCAGCTGCTGGTGGGAAAAGGTGGTGGTAATGATTCACTGACAGCTGAAGGAGAAAGAAGTGCATAATAGCTAAAAAATAAAAAAAAAAAGCAGCAGGTGGTTCAATTATGGAGTTATGCGACTTCCTGGGGACAAAGTACGCCAGCATCCTGCGGCGTACGGTAATTTAGTGCGGAGTGTGGTAAAAAAAATATGATGGCACAGTGTGTATTGTTCAGGACACCGATGGTGGAAAAAATGCCAAAAACCTGTCACATTTACGATGCCTTATTCTGTATCTTTACCTGCAAAGTCTAAGAACAATATTTATCATACATCCAACAAACTTCACCGAAATTTATCAGGGACTTTATATATATATATATATATATATATATATATATATATATATATATATATATATATATATATATATATATACATATATATATATATATATATATATATATATATATATACATATATATATATATATATACATATATATATATATATATATATATATATATATATATATATATATATATATATATATATATATATATATATACAGGTAACGAATCAACAGCTCAAGAGTTCAGTCTTTATCATCCCATTATAATGACAGCAGGAGACACTGGCGTCCGTTCGTGTAGTCCTAGAGGAAATCACTCTCGGCGCGCGTGATGCATCCCACCCTGCCCAACCCTCCAGGAACCTTCCCGTTATTCCACCTTGCCCTGGTGTCATACCACACAATCTTCCTAGTTTTCGTGCTACTCCCTTATTCATTTCATTCACTATACTTGAAAAGGCGGTCTGGGCCGGTCGTTACATTCTCACATTTCACACTCACGAGTTCACACCGTCTGTCTATCGATGGAAGGCAAACAAGATTACGTGTACGCCTCATTATTCCTTGAAAAAAAAAAATGTAATGTGTATTCTATGACAATATTCTTACATTATTAGATGTATTAAAGTCCTCTATAACCTTTCACACTTTTTTTTCTTCTTGTACCCGACGTTTAACTACTATTTCTAGCAACATTTCTTCGGTTCCTGGTACGCTGTGGCTCTCCCACGAACATACACGTACGCCTGCAGCACGCAGGTAGGAGACTTCCGCATTCTATCTGTACCACACATTCCATACTTGCAACTGTTCCCTTCACGTTTCTAATTTCCTCAAGTGAAAGAGAAAAATTGAGGAATCTTTGTCAGGAGGATGGACGGAAATTGGGTCTTGGAGGCTTAGTATTAAACTTGAATAGATTTCGTCTGCCCCACTGACATCTTGTCCAAGTCCGAGTTTACAGAGGAAGTCTTGGCGAAATAACATGCAGATCAAGTGAGAGAACGAGCAGAACTGACGGGTGAGGAGGAATGCAAGGTTGAGTCATCTTACGCATGCATTTTGTTATTTGTGGAAGAAAGGAAATCACTGGCAAAAAAGGAGAAAACGTGTAGGAGACAGGACAGAACCTTTGAGGGGAACCACTGTTGACAGAACGGGAGAGAGGCTGATCCATGAACAACCACGGAGATATGTCAGCTAAAGAGGGAAAGAAGTGAGGGAGGGAAGGCAAAAGAGTGGAGCCTACAGATAACACCCCCCAATGTCACACCCTGCCAAAAAGTTTGGTTTTATCAAAGGCAACTGCATAGGTTTCCCCAAAATCTTTCAGTGATGACGACCAGAGACGTTAGTAAGGTACGAAAGAATATCATTCGTGGATCTCGCCTTACGGGAAGCCACACTGATAATAAGAGAGAATACTGTGATTCAAGGTGAATGAGGATATGCGATATGAGAAGGGATTCAAACACTTTGGAAATGGCAGATGTCACAGCAACAAGACGATAGTTAGAGGGGTTAGAACGCCCATCCTTCTTAGGGATGGAAAGTATTAACGAATGCTTCTATGAAGAAGGGTAAGTTCTTGTTTTTAAACAAACCGAACGGACGCCCACGCTCAGGTACAAGTTCAGAGGCACACTCTAAGTACACGGGGATGGTATTAGCATATATATATAACACGTTTTGCGTTTCACTAGAAGCAGGTGTTCTCAACTCCTCGTTACTGGCACCTCCATATTTACCCAAGGCTCCTTGTACCATTTTTCTTTTTTATTCTTTACCTTGGAAGCTCCAGTCACGAACGTAAGTCCACATCAAGGGACAAAGAAGAGACAAGGGAAAGTATTTATGAAATTTGGAGGAAGTGAAAAACTTGTCTCATACTTCAAAAGTTTCCCTACGGTCTTTTTTCTTTGCCATATGTCGACTGTAGACCAGATCTTCCTCTGTTTTCAGTATTTCCCAAGAGCCTTCAAATTCACCGTTCTCAGAATTTCCCACAAGGCTTCTAGCTCATTTGTCGGGAATTCACATAAGCCTTCAAAACTTACGGCTGTCAGTCTTTCCTACGAAATTTTAAAGCTCACTGTTGTCAGCATTTCCATAAGGCTTCAAACTCACTTTGTCAGTAATTTTCTACAAGACTTTCAGCACAGTTGTTATTTCCTACAAGCCTTCAAACTCACTGTTGTCAGCATTCCCCTACAAAAACACATCAAATTTAATACCTAATTCTCCCGCGCTTCCTCCACTCTTGTGTCACTCCCGAACCAACAACACAACTTCATGATCAAACTTCGGTCTATTCTTAATCACAAGTTCCACAAAGGCCCAGTCCTCTGTTCTTAACGCTACCTCGCTAACGCGGGAAATGGCGAATAGTATGAAAAAAGATATATATATATATATATATATATATATATATATATATATATATATATATATATATATATATATATATATATATATAAAGTCACCTCTCCAACCAGCAAAAACATACTCTCGTATAATCCCACGGAGGTCATCCACGGCAGGAGTAACACACCCAGGTTTCTCCAGGGTTGCGACACTGGAACAGTTCCGGGACGAAGGTTAGCAACATCCCTCGCCGCCTTAGCTCAGCTCGTTTCAGTATTAGACTGGACCGTAATTCGTCCTCGTGTATACACGGTAAGGAAGTCAAACCTCCAGGGGGGTGTTACCTCTTAAGGCGCGACAGTATTACGCGCGGTAACAGCTTCCCAAGTATTTCCAGTACTTGTGTACGGCTCGGCCGACGGCTAAGCAACGACTAGTGCTATAACCCTGTCCCTGGGAGACAGATGTTCGTCTTCTCGTGTCCCTCCGCCATCACATAACACCTGGATCTTACATACAGATAAGCTCACACCTGAGGATTCGCCGTACACCATTCCTTGCTCATTAATGTTTCTGATAGCACAATATGTGGGTGTGTGTGTGTGTTCGTCCTAGCCTGCTCGAAGTGGTACAGTCAAATGGCGAGAACGAGAAAAGGTTTGCTTTCGAGACAATTCCAATGAATAAACCAAGAGGAGATTCTTATAGTGTTTTCTCTTGCAGGATGAACAATGAATAACAACGAGTAAAATAAAGGTGATCTTATACCAAGTCGAATCTATTATACATTTACAACAACGGACTAGAAACTGTCGACTGGTACACTCCCGTATCGACAGAGGAAAAGGATGGAGCGGAGGGAGGGGATGTGAAGAGCGCGTCTACAACCCTGGGCGACCTTCAGGGGGGGCACGAGATGACTTGAACATCACCAGCAAGAAGCTGGTAGCAACTCTTGCTCCTGCTGTTGTTTCTAACCTTGGTCGCTGCTTCATAAACCTGATCCACACCTACGCAAAGATGATTCCGGGTCGGGGGAAGTTTTTACAGAACTATCCACAGAGGGTACGATAGAACTACAAGCACACATCGGCCATTTGCAAGATAATAGTGGAACGGAACTCACGCGAAATGTATGTATGACACAACAAAAGGAACAGGTAACTACCAAACAATATCCAACTGTGACACAGCTTTTTGGGGACCGACCTGACAAGAGAAATAAACACGGCGAAGCTTCATTTGGGTCTTTGAATAATTAAAATCGACTTCCAATATAAAATCGACGAAAACGTGATAATACTTGAACGTTCGGTCCCAGGCATTGAAACTTTTCTCTGTAATCAGCTGGTAGTTAGGCAGATGCTACCGCAGCTGTGACACAGCTGAGGTTATCAAGAGACAATCTGTTACAAGCTGAGATAAAGCTTAGGGATCACAGATCTGTTACACGCACCTGTGGCACAGCTGAGGCTATCAGAGGCAACCTGTTACACGCTACCCGAGACACAGCTCAGGGATCACAGATCTGTTACACGCACCTGTGGCACAGCTGAGGCTATCAGAGGCAACCTGTTACACGCTGAGACACAGCTCAGGGATCACAGATCTGTTACACGCACCTGTGGCACAGCTGAGGCTATCAGAGACAGTCTGTTACACGCTACCCGAGACACAGCTCAGGGATCACAAATGTTACACGCACCTGTGGCACAGCTGAGGCTATCAGAGACAGTCTGTTACACGCTACCCGAGACACAGCTCAGGGATCACAAATGTTACACGCACCTGTGGCACAGCTGAGGCTATCAGAGACAACCTGTTACGCGCTGAGACACAGCTCAGGGATCACAGATGTTACACGCACCTGTGGCACAGCTGAGGCTATCAGAGACAGTTACACGCACCTGTGGCACAGCTGAGGCTATCAGAGACAGTCTGTTACACGCTACCCGAGACACAGCTCAGGGATCACAAATGTTACACGCACCTGTGGCACAGCTGAGGCTATCAGAGACAGTCTGTTACACGCTACCCGAGACACAGCTCAGGGATCACAAATGTTACACGCACCTGTGGCACAGCTGAGGCTATCAGAGACAGTCTGTTACACGCTACCCGAGACACAGCTCAGGGATCACAAATGTTACACGCACCTGTGGCACAGCTGAGGCTATCAGAGACAGTCTGTTACACGCTACCCGAGACACAGTTCAGGGATCACAGATCTGTTACACGCACCTGTGGCACAGCTGAGGCTATCAGAGACAGTCTGTTACACGCTACCCGAGACACAGCTCAGGGATCACAAATGTTACACGCACCTGTGGCACAGCTGAGGCTATCAGAGACAGTCTGTTACACGCTACCCGAGACACAGCTCAGGGATCACAAATGTTACACGCACCTGTGGCACAGCTGAGGCTATCAGAGACAGTCTGTTACACGCTACCCGAGACACAGCTCAGGGATCACAAATGTTACACGCACCTGTGGCACAGCTGAGGCTATCAGAGACAGTCTGTTACACGCTACCCGAGACAAAGCTCAGGGATCACAAATGTTACACGCACCTGTGGCACAGCTGAGGCTATCAGAGGCAACCTGTTACGCGCTGAGACACAGCTCAGGGATCACAAATAAGTTGTTCACGTTCCTGTGATAGCTCTGGGAAAGCAGACAAGCTGTAAAGCAGCAGCTGACCACTCCAGAGAAATGTTAATAGTTCTGGGGAACCGATGTGATGTGCCTGCACGAATGATCGCGACGTCGCGCCTTTCGTATACCTGAGGGTGCAGTGGCTGGCGAGTGGCTGAAGGTGCAGTGGCTGGTGTCCCTTCTGACGACTCTGCCAGAAGGTCCAGTCACTGGTGTTCCCTCAGGAGAGTGCCTGAAGGTGCAGTCGTTGAAGTTCCTTCAGGAGAGTTACTGCTGAAGGTGCAGTCGTTGATGTTCCTTCAGGAGAGTTACTGCTAAGGTGCAGTCGTTGAAGTTCCTTCAGGAGAGTTACTGCTGAAGGTGCAGTCGTTGATGTTCCTTCAGGAGAGTTACTGCTGAAGGTGCAGTCGTTGAAGTTCCTTCAGGAGAGTCCCTGCTGAAGGTGCAGTCGTTGATGTCACTCCTGATGTCCCTGCACGTGAAGATGCTGATGTCCCTCCTGAGGTGTGACTGCACGTGATGTTGATGTCATTCTTGAGGTGTGACTGCACATGATGTCTCGTTGATGTCATTCCTGGTGACTGAACATGTCTCGTTGATGTCATGCCTGAGGTGACAATGTCTCCGTTGAAGTCATTCCTGGGGTGTGACTGCACTTTATCGCCACGTGTTTATAAAAACTGGGAACGTTTTTATAACTTCACCTCGGGGATTGTTTTAACAACAACCCTGAACACGGAACGAGAGGTGGGGATGCCAAGTCTCGAGGTGTGGACAGGCTCCACTGGTCACCAAAATTCAAAAGTCGTCCAGGTGAAAGCTTAAAATACGACTTGGTTCGTTGTTGGTATAAGCCTATCGAAAAGCAGGGTTATTACGTCCCCTCACCCTTCAAGTTAATAATGACCACCAAATCGGATATCTTTTTTTTTCTACCTTCTTCAAGTTTTATGAAGATAATGCTGACGATACACAAGCAGTCTCACTGCACATGCTGGGGGACGGGCACCCTCTGTGGCGAAGACTAATGGCGCGGGACGAGATGTTTTGAAACGAAGGCAGCGAGTCATGCATGCCAGATGTCACCAGAGGCAAACCCTGGCAAGGGGTTTTTTCCCAAATTTTAAAAAAAAAAATTTTTTTAACCCCCGGGGATATCCCAGATTAAAGGAAAAAAATTTTTAAATTTTTTAAAATTAATTTTTAAAAAAAAAAAAAGGGGTTTTAAAAAAAATTTAAAAATAATAATAATTAAAAAAAAAAAAAAAAAAAAAAAAAAAAAAATTAATAAAATAATTAAAAAAAAAAAAAAAAAAAATTTTAAAATTAAAATAATAAAAAAATAAAAAAATTTTAAAAAAAAAAAAAAAAAAAAAAAAAATAATAATTTAAAAAAAAAAAAAAAAAATTTAAAAAAAAAATTTAAAAAAAATAATAAAAAAAAAAAAAAAAAAAAAAAAAAATTAAAAAAAAAAAAAAAAAAAAAAAAAAAAAAAATTAAAAATTAAAAAATTTTTAAAATTTTTTAAAAAAAAAAAATAAAAAAAAAAAAAAAAAAAATTTTTAAAAAAATTAAAAAAAAAAAAAATTAAAAAATTTTTTAAAAAAATTAAAAAAAAATTAAAAAATTTCCATCTTTCCACCTCCAATTTGGTCTCCCTCTTCTCCTTGTTCCCTCCACCTCCGACATATATCCTCTTGGTCAATCTTTCCTCACTCATCCTTTCCATGTGCCCAAACCACTTCAAAACAATCCCTCTTCGCTCTCTCAACCACGCTCTTTTTTTTTATTTCCACACATCCTCTACCACTTCTGAAACCACACTGCTCTTCCCCAATCTGATGCTCTTGAATGGTAATATCAATACTGGAAAGGCAATAAAACTGGAAGGGCAGTAATTCCGTAAAGGTGATGATAATACTGGAAAAGGTAAGAATTCTGGAAGGGTAGTAATACCGTAAAGGTGATCATAATACTGGTAAAAAAGGTAATATCCTGGAAAGGACTGAACCCAGTCAACGAGAGAGGTGTAAAACAGCGTCTGCAATACGTTGCAAGAAGTACGAGGAACGTAAACGGGCAATGGAACCCGACATCAGACCAGCAAGTAGAGGATTAATGATCTCCACGGGTCTGGGAGAACGGGTACGTGCACACGGATGGCGGGAAAGAGAGATCACATGGTGAAGACGGTCATCCATTAAGGTTAATGGGAGCTTAGAGATCACATGGTAAAGACGGTCATCCACCAAGGTTAATGGGAGCTTAGAGATCACATGGTAAAGACGGTCATCCACCAAGGTTAATGGGAGCTTAGAGATCACATGGTAAAGACGGTCATCCACCAAGGTTAATGGGAGCTTAGAGATCACATGGTAAAGACACCAAGGTTGATGGGAGCTTAGAGATCACATGGTAAAGACGGTCATCCACCAAGGTTAATGGGAGCTTAGAGATCACATGGTAAAGACACCAAGGTTGATGGGAGCTTAGAGATCACATGGTAAAGACGGTCATCCACCAAGGTTAATGGGAGCTTAGAGATCACATGGTAAAGACGGTCATCCACCAAGGTTAATGGGAGCTTAGAGATCACATGGTAAAGACGGTCATCCACCAAGGTTAATGGGAGCTTAGAGATCACATGGTAAAGACGGTCATCCACCAAGGTTAATGGGAGCTTAGAGATCACATGGTAAAGACGGTCATCCACCAAGGTTAATGGGAGCTTAGAGATCACATGGTAAAGACGGTCATCCACCAAGGTTAATGGGAGCTTAGAGATCACATGGTAAAGACGGTCATCCACCAAGGTTAATGGGAGCTTAGAGATCACATGGTAAAGACGGTCATCCACCAAGGTTAATGGGAGCTTAGAGATCACATGGTAAAGACGGTCATCCACCAAGGTTAATGGGAGCTTAGAGATCACATGGTAAAGACGGTCATCCACCAAGGTTAATGGGAGCTTAGAGATCACATGGTAAAGACGGTCATCCACCAAGGTTAATGGGAGCTTAGAGATCACATGGTAAAGACGGTCATCCACCAAGGTTAATGGGAGCTTAGAGATCACATGGTAAAGACGGTCATCCACCAAGGTTAATGGGAGCTTAGAGATCACATGGTAAAGACGGTCATCCACCAAGGTTAATGGGAGCTTAGAGATCACATGGTAAAGACGGTCATCCACCAAGGTTAATGGGAGCTTAGAGATCACATGGTAAAGACGGTCATCCACCAAGGTTAATGGGAGCTTAGAGATCACATGGTAAAGACGGTCATCCACCAAGGTTAATGGGAGCTTAGAGATCACATGGTAAAGACGGTCATCCACCAAGGTTAATGGGAGCTTAGAGATCACATGGTAAAGACGGTCATCCACCAAGGTTAATGGGAGCTTAGAGATCACATGGTAAAGACGGTCATCCACCAAGGTTAATGGGAGCTTAGAGATCACATGGTAAAGACGGTCATCCACCAAGGTTAATGGGAGCTTAGAGATCACATGGTAAAGACGGTCATCCACCAAGGTTAATGGGAGCTTAGAGATCACATGGTAAAGACGGTCATCCACCAAGGTTAATGGGAGCTTAGAGATCACATGGTAAAGACGGTCATCCACCAAGGTTAATGGGAGCTTAGAGATCACATGGTAAAGACGGTCATCCACCAAGGTTAATGGGAGCTTAGAGATCACATGGTAAAGACGGTCATCCACCAAGGTTAATGGGAGCTTAGAGATCACATGGTAAAGACGGTCATCCACCAAGGTTAATGGGAGCTTAGAGATCACATGGTAAAGACGGTCATCCACCAAGGTTAATGGGAGCTTAGAGATCACATGGTAAAGACGGTCATCCACCAAGGTTAATGGGAGCTTAGAGATCACATGGTAAAGACGGTCATCCACCAAGGTTAATGGGAGCTTAGAGATCACATGGTAAAGACGGTCATCCACCAAGGTTAATGGGAGCTTAGAGATCACATGGTAAAGACGGTCATCCACCAAGGTTAATGGGAGCTTAGAGATCACATGGTAAAGACGGTCATCCACCAAGGTTAATGGGAGCTTAGAGATCACATGGTAAAGACGGTCATCCACCAAGGTTAATGGGAGCTTAGAGATCACATGGTAAAGACGGTCATCCACCAAGGTTAATGGGAGCTTAGAGATCACATGGTAAAGACGGTCATCCACCAAGGTTAATGGGAGCTTAGAGATCACATGGTAAAGACGGTCATCCACCAAGGTTAATGGGAGCTTAGAGATCACATGGTAAAGACGGTCATCCACCAAGGTTAATGGGAGCTTAGAGATCACATGGTAAAGACGGTCATCCACCAAGGTTAATGGGAGCTTAGAGATCACATGGTAAAGACGGTCATCCACCAAGGTTAATGGGAGCTTAGAGATCACATGGTAAAGACGGTCATCCACCAAGGTTAATGGGAGCTTAGAGATCACATGGTAAAGACGGTCATCCACCAAGGTTAATGGGAGCTTAGAAACCTTCATGTCACCCACATGTCTTTCTTCAACCTATAACCTCATTCACCCACAATGTCTTTCTTCAACCTATAACCTGATTCCCCCACAAGAGGTCTTTCTTCAACCTCAAACCTCATTCATCCACAATGTCTTTCTTCAACCTCTAACCTCATTCATCCACAATGTCTTTCTTCAACCTACAACCTCATTCACCCATAAGAGCTCTTTCTTCAACCTCGAACCTCATTCACCCACAACAGGTCTTTCTTCAACCTCTAACCCCATTCACCCTTACGCCGATGAATCCATTCTACATACTTCCAATCTTAACCTCAGATCTGTGTCGCAGCTCGGCTTGGGGGAAGCAGTCAACCGGTTAAATTCAAGTGCAACAACGCAATAGCTACCTGTATCTCTACACAAATCCCACCCATTTCCAACTTTCAAATTTCGAAATGACATACTGCATCGTCCACTCTGTCATAGAAATCCCACATAATGAATAGCCCCAAATCTACTCCCACCAAAAGCTGGAATGGCGTATGGGTGCTTTAGATATTTTTCCTATAGATATATGGGATCACGTTTACCCCACTGTGAAGCACTGCTCACACATCTAGGGTGTGTCTACACCTTTCTCTCTCTCTCTTGCGTACCATGAAATCAAAGGCCCCCATCACCTTATATAAACAATGCTAGCACTTCCCCTCAATCCGAACCTTTTTGACGTGACGTTGCTTCGCACTTTCTATTCCACGGGTATCACTTCGGCTGATGCCTCTGCCACTTTGTGTCTGACCCAGCCACTAAGTCCTGGACCTGCAAAACACGTCTGGCTTCTGCTTCCTCAATATCTTCGTGGGGGGGAAAACCAACCACACCAAGATTTTCTGTTATGAAACCTCTTTCCTTTCTTGCTCGGCGAGGCTGCGGAATTTCCGTGGAACATTTGTCTTTCCCCGTATCTACAACCCCACCACCTTTAAGAGTCGGGTCTAGGAACACCTGAGGAATTCAAATTTGTCCCGACTACATTTCTTTTTCTTTTCTAACATTCCTCATTTTACCTTTAAACCGAGATGGCCACGTCTTACACAGCACTTTTCTTCATACCATGTGGGCTACATTATATATATATATATATATATATATATATATATATATATATATATATATATATATATATATATATATATGGCTGCATAACGAAGATATTGTACTAATACAGAAGGAAACAGACAAGGCGTAAAACAAACACAGATGACAGTCAACTGCAGCAACCCACCGACCCCCCCCCCCCTAAAAAAAGAAAAAAATGAATAGAATAAAAAAATCAGGGATTCACAAGGGACAAACTAACACCAAAAGTGTCCCAACCAGTCCGACCACAGGAGCTCACACGTGAGGAAGTCTCCCAAGAACTGTACACGAAGTTTCTTGGGCACTAGTGTTTTAGGAGGTCTCCCTGCTACATGCCAGAGGAGGGAGCTGGGTGGAAGACAGGAGGAGACCGAGTCATCTCACACGAAAAGTAAGTGGGCTCAATGAGGGAGCCTGACCCACACATAAAGCCCATGAAAACCCGGAGGGCGTCTCACCCCTCTCTGCTCAAAAGGGGTGGCACGTCCACCTTTTACAAACCTTTGTTGACGTTGCTTAACATCATCTTCCTCAGTGATGAGAACCTAACCTCCAATACGTAGGAGAGTCACTGTCGAGCCAAGAATACGTCGTAAAAAGAAGAGAGAGAGAAAAAAAAACAAGGAATATCATCATCACGCACCGGCCAGGGGACTTCTCTGGAATTACCCACTTCAAGAGGATGAAATCACAGACTTAGTATATATTACGAATCCCTTGGATCCTTGAGTGAGAGCGAGTGTACATCTTGGATAAAAGGGGGAACTGGAGGCGACGTGTATTCCTGGATTGCCAATAAGGCCCCTGAGGCGACGTGTATTCCCGGATTGCCAATAAGGCGACGTGTATTCCTGGATAGCCAACAGGCCCCTGAGGCGACGTGTATTCCTGGAGTGCCAATAAGGCCCTTGAGGCGACGTGTATTCTTGGATTGCCAACAGGCCCCTGAGGAGACGTGTATTCCTGGACTGCCAAAAAGGCCCCTGAGGCGACGTGTATTCCCGGATTACCAAAAGGCCCCTGAGGCGACGTGTATTCCTGGATTGCCAATAAAGCTACACGTCCAAAATGATGTCACAGGAGGACGGCATTAATGCAATGACTGTTACCAAAATGAGACGCAAGACAAATCACAAGTGAACGGATTCCCCTCACAGTGAGCGAGGGTAACAAATAGTAAGTGTGAGGGACCCCTCACGGGCATTACTGCATCTGGTCCACGAAAACGACGTGCCCAAGGAAACATATCCAAAACCTGACTATATCTCTGCCGATGCCGTGAAAAATCACGAAATATGCGCGATGCAACGAACGTATGTCACAAAAATACTGTAAACACATCGAAGGAAAGGATGCAGCAGTGGTAGGACACACGGCAAATGAAATTCGACCCTTAGGAGACGCAGTCGTGGAGATGGCCAGCGGAGTTTTAAGAGATGCTACAAGAATCGCAGTGGGAAATATGAACAATGGGGTTGACATCAATCAGGCGCGAACTTGCCACAGGGGTAGGTGTGCGACAGGAGCAGGCTCGTTCGAGTAAGGTAAACCTATATACCAGCCAGTCTCAAACTTTCCTCCAAGCACCAGAGGAACCGCGTGTGATGATGAGGAAGACATACACAATGCACCATCGACCTACACCTCCACCTCCCTCCACACTAACTTGGAGTATGACACGATAGTCAGTCGCGGCTCTCCAGGCCGCCTGACAAGTTACATACAAAGGGTGGAAATGGTTCGAAGGAATTTATCAACAGGAATATGAAAAGGGAGGGGAAATTTTCGCTCTTTCCACTCTAGAGGAAAGAATAATAAAGGGATGCAAGATCACTACACTATACTATACACATATATATATATATATATATATATATATATATATATATATATATATATATATATATATATATATATATATATGCATATAATGAAAATGTAGGAAAATGAAACTCGATAAGTTCCCAAGTGCACTTTCGTGTAATGATCACATCGTCAGGGGAGATACAAGAATGAGATACAAGACGTAGAACACTCAGGTGATATACAAGGAAGAGACGTAGCTAAGACGCTATATATTCCCACAAGACCACAACACCAACAACATTACAGAACAGTTCTTTTAAAAGAAAAATCCAGACCAAGAGGACAATGTTGGTGGGCAGTCACAAAAAGTGCGCGAAGGGACGTTGGTATGAACAAGTGCGAGTACCACTGGAAAACTTCTTAAAAACAGCTTTACCAGTGAGACGCATCGAAGAGAGTTACTAAGTACCCCATGAGTGCAGTGCTGTGTACAAGGAGGCTTATGAGACAACAGCCACACAGAGGGTAGAGAAAGCCACACAGGCAGAGGGCAATCAAATAAACCTACCGTTACAGCCATTGTTGGCAGGCAGGGGGTCAAGCGGCGATGTCCTTCTGGGAAAGGCAAACGGAGCGAGGCACCTCCTCTCTACACCTACCATCCAGGACTGGGTCGCCCTCACACCTCTCACGTCGTCGGCCCGCCCACACCCCCCTTCCACACCAATTATTCCCGGGTTCTCCTGTGTTTACACAACAACCTCCGTGATATCATGATTGCCGACGAAACAGTCGATTTCAGCTGATGTTCCCTGGCACGCATCGGCGTCCGGGACGAACAGCACTCGCAACTGAACGACAGCCAAGCTACAGTGTAGCTCTGGGCCATTGCGAAACTGAGTCCCCTCAACCATAAAAGCAATCCAGTATGGCAATCACCATCACCGGTAACTACCATAACCATCACCAGTACCCCAGTATGGCAATCACCATCACCGGTAACTACCATAACCATCACCAGTACCCCAGTAGGGCAATCACCATCACCGGTAACTACCATAACGATCACCAGTACCCCAGTATGGCAATCACCATCACCGGTAACCACCATGTCACCACCATCACCATCCGTGCAGTAAGTGACACAAGGATCCCCAGTGTGTAATACTGTCAATATTTTACTTCAATACGTCGTCTCACGGTCAATACGTCGACTCACGGCGTATTAAGAGACCGGACACGGTAGAATGGTGTCAGTGGTGGGGTTGGAGGAAGAGGAGGAGGAGGAGGAGGAGGAGGAGGCAGCCTCAGCGCCCGAGTGGTGAGAGGGACCTCGTCTTGGTGCCACTGCGGCGAGAGAGAGAGAGAGAGAGAGTCCTGGTGCTTTAGTTGGTGAGTCGTTGATACCACTGTGAACGGAGGCTTGCCTTTGGGGGGGGGCACCACGATATGAAAGGCATCTTCATGCCACTGGAAAAGAAAGGGAGAGCACTGGAGTTACCAGAGAGAGAGAGAGAGAGAGAGAGAGAGAGAGAGAGAGAGAGAGAGAGAGAGAGAGAGAGAGAGAGAGAGAAGCTCACGAGTGTGAAGGAAACAGATGCTTGGAGGGAGCAAGGGTTATGGGGTAAGAGGGGGAGCTGCATGGGATGGATGGAGGGGGAGTGAGGTGATCTATTGAGGGTCATGAGGGGGCAGGTGTGGCTATGCTGGCGGGCCGGCGGCGGGGAGGTAACAAGTGTCGTTCACGACGCGGACACCTGCTCCACTGCCTCGTATTTTCGGATACTGACACGGCAAAAATTTTCCCCACCCACCACCACCACTTTGCAAAACACACGAATTCCTCCTGACATAATTACGTAAGCTTTCAGTGTCACTGCCAGGGGCAAATAAATAAATAAATAAACAAATATTTGGCGATTCAATCTTCTGAATATTTATTTCATGCGTTGAAATAGCGGTATAAAAAACACACACACACACACATACACAGTCACTACCCGTGGCAGGCTTATGTACTTCAAGGTCCGCTGGAGAGCGTGGGAGAGGCCCCCCTAACACTGGGCCTGTGCTGGGTGACGCCGCCATTCTGACCAACACAGCCCGGGTCGTGTGTGTGTGTGCTCGACTCCGACTCGTGGATGCAGCCTATAAAAACCTGTACATCGCCGCTGCATGCCTGTCGTTGTCGACCCCGGGTCTAACCCACAGGTGAAGAAGGGGGTCTTACAGTCGACCCTACTGTACGGCACAGAGCACTCGCTTACCTATATCGCAGTGACCCTAAAACATAATAATGGCGTCCAAGCTACGTCTCTTCGTTGTATATCAACTGACTGATATATTTCTTGTATCTCCCCTGATGATGTGATTATTACACAAAAGCGCACTTGGGAACTATGAGTTCACGGGGAAAATGAAACACGAAAAGTTCCCAAGTGCACTTCGTGTAATAATCACATCATCAGGGGAGACACAAGAGAGAAATGTAATAGTCAGTTGATATACATCGAAGAGACGAAGCTAGGACGCCATTTGGTAAACATGTGATTGTCCATGTGATTGGGAACTTTTCGTGTTTCATTTTCCCCGTGGACTCAGGAATATCTTGATCACGCGCAAAATTGTGATCCTTTCCAATATATATATATATATATATATATATATATATATATATATATATATATATATATATATATATATTGTTGTAAAGCCCACCAGTACTTCAAAATGAGTGTTTGGTGTTTACAGCAAGACAGGTCATGTGTTGTATGTGTGTTCTACTGCCATCTCGGGCGAGGGAGGTGAGGTATGAGGTGCGGGAGTGTGACCCGATAAACAAATGGGTTCCCTACAAATGGTTACAAGGCGGGGTTCGTACCTCGGACTGCTGGTCTCCGGCGAAGGTGTTGAGGATGGAAGCCACAGGAACGTCCTGCCCGGCAGGAACATCTGATGGGGAAGAAGAAGAGGAGGCAGGTCGTGTCAGCACCAACCCGTTATGATACAAACCAAACCAGGAGAAAGTCAGGTTTCCAACAGAGATACAAAACCTGATGACATCCTCCTTAGTTCACACACACACACACACAAAATGTATAAACTGGATAGATTTTAAGATGAGCAAGATCTATAAACAGCTTAATATCTCTTTAACAGTTTAGCAGGGTAATGGTATGTAAGTGCCCAGTTGTGTCGTCAGATACCACACACTAAAAACAGCCTTAAGCTACCGAATGTCACATTCTTCGTACTGATTTCTCCTTTCACAGGAGAAATATGTAAAGAGGAATCCACCCTTTCCCTGCTACTGGAAGTAGAGTAGCATTGAAGCTATAGGCCACATGGAAAAGGGCCCTGGGAAAATCATAATATATATATATATATACATATGGTAAAATCGCACTTCAGTAGTTCATATAATATCAACACGTAATTTTTCTATACGTGTGGCACATGTTTCGAGGAGGCAAGTCATGCTACATGTATAAAAAGAATCACGTTAAATAAAATTGTATGAAATGAAGGCTGGCTAAGTACCTATATAGGATCAATGTATAAAGGCAAGGTGGGAGACAAACGCGAATACCTGATTTCCAGAGACATAACATTTCTGTTGAGCATAACTTGTAAAATGCATGGAAGAGTGGAGACTGAGAGAGAGGTGGCATGCACACAGGATCTGACCCGAGGAACAACAAAGCGATTCCAAGAGAGGTGGGGGGGAATGTGTGGGATACACGCTCTCTGGCCAACACTATACTCCTGCGACAGCCAAGAACTGAGTCCTGATACGTCGTAAGGAAGATGAATGAAGGACTGAGACGCGGAACCACCCGTACTCCCGCCCAGAGACATGAACGTTTCCAAAAAAAAGACAAAAAATGTGCAAGGAAGATGAATCAAGGGCACCATTCGAGCACGGAGTTCCTCAGGATCGATAGATAGGCTATTAAACCATGAGGTGCTCCTTGCCAGCAACATCAGCTGGTGCGTACGGCAGAGGCAATACTATGAGGCTCACCTGTGGCTCGGGAAGCGAAAATACAGACGCGCAAACTGTAAGAATAAACAAACAAACAACATTAACCCAGATGTTACAAGTCAGGCTGGGAGAAAAATTGTCATTATCCCCGACCGTGGCGACCACAGGCGAAGCCGGAGGGAAGTATTTCGAGGTTGCTCACGAAGCGCATACCAACCAACCACTGACTGCTTCAGCATGATTCTCTATCCACCTTACATTTCTAAACGAAAACTGTGAACCAAAACTTTGAATACATCATAAATTACCAGAGTCCTTGGGGGGAAAACATGAACCAGCATATCCAGAGACCCATTTTACCATGAATGACGTTTTGCTGATGCAATCACACGAGCAACGTTCGCTGGCACGAAGGTGTGACCTATCGCTAACCTCAATGGTTTTTTTTTTTTATATAAAGTACTTACGATCTCTTTCTAACGAGAAAAAATTATAGATACAATAGAGTTTCACAACTAACATATTGCCATTCGCTAATCTACAACTTCCGCAAAATTGTAGGTAGACAGCTAACGGTTCTGGAATACGTAAAAAAAATATATTTAGAATTAATTGGGTTTTGAGCAGATAGTTACTTTGGAACCTCTAAAATGCTTTGAGTTATGGATGGACGTTTCAGTGATGAAGAATATTCGAGCGGAGTATATTTCTAAAGAGCTTTGACATCCACGATGTTGTGGAAACAATTGAACTTCCTTTTACTAGGCTCCAAGTTATGAGCGATAAAAACATGACACCTGAAAACACGGTAATAAGACTCAAGGTCTCTCGAGAGAAGTGCTCAAGACCCCCCCCCAAGCATTAGACCGCAAAGCTTCACGCTGCCGCAAAGGACACACACGCACCCACACACATCACACACACACACATCACCATGCTATATTTTCCTTTGTTGCTCTAATATGTAACACATATCTTTCCACGATCAACCCAGCCTCACAACCACACATAGTACACTCAGGCATTCATTTCAACATGTGTCCACCCTTACCCTCCTTTCTTTAGACCGCGAAACAAAGGGAAGTGGGTTGATATAAGTTGGAAATAAAATACTTACTAGACAATATGTGGACTGTGGCGAATTGTTCGTGTGAGGAATGATAATGTACGAGACAGGTGGGGGTGGTACGCGCGGTCTGACGGAGTAAACTGACAAGGCTGTTACGAAACGGTTCGAACATACGGAGTACAATGACAAAACACTGTAATAGGGAGAACAACGTGACAAGTAGAGGAAGCAAAGGGGCAAGGGAAGACCATTGAAGAGTTGAAGGGATGGAGTGAAAGAGGACTTTGAGGTGTGAAAGGTATGCATGCATGAATGAATGGGATCGACGTGGTATACGTGGGGCAAAGTGTCGACGAGATGAACCAGGGTATAAGAGAAGCTCTGGTTCAGCCCACTGACAACTCTTCGTCCTATGGTCTGTGGGTGCTAGGCTAAGGAAGGCTCTTGGTTACAGTGACAGCCAAAGAGAGGGTGCACCCAAACGATGCGCCTCTCCATTTGCTTGTGATCCTACTTAGCTGTAGCGGGAAAAGGAATCTAGCATAAAAATAAACTTATGGTCGCTTCCTTATTAGAACATGCAGGTTTTATTACATATAAGCTTAATCTAGGTCCAAGAACTACGTGCCAGTTAAGTAACATTATAACAACAGTATTTCAACTGAGAGTTTTGTCATGAGTGTCTCCAGCATAAGGCAAATCTGACGAAATATCAATCAATTATATCCAGTTTTTCAAGCACTGCATCAGTCATAACGACTTTCACGTTATAGTTATATAATTTCAAATCACACTGATGTTCCATTATGTCAACATGATTTCAAAATGACCACAGCCAACTTCCAACGAGTTAAAGAATGAGAAAACATAAAAGATTCGAACCGAAGACTTCTAAAAATATTTGACGACTGTCGGGCCGAAGGTACAACACACAACACGACACAATTTTTAGCACCAACCTTTTGTGGTATTCATGAATCACATCAACCTAGTGTTCTCATGTCTCAATAACATCTTAAACGTCATACTTTCACAAGATTCTTTGGAATACACTTGGCTGGCCGACGGCAACCGATTCGTATCGGAAAGGTTATCGTACCGGCACGGCACGGTACGGCAACAAGCATGAATGAGCTACGTGATTTGTCGGTAGCCACCATCACACCGTCTTCCGAGAATTAACGTAGAAGCATTGTCAATGGGAGAAGAATGGGTCCTCTATTCCAAGTGCAGTGTGTGTGTGTGTGTGTGTGTGTGTGTGTGTGTTCGATTCTTACTGAGAATACTGCTAATTTTTTTTCTTTCAAACCTCCATGAGTTGCAAGTTTTCGTACAGGACACCGTTAGGTTACGCAAGCACCGTAAATGCAGTCTTATCTGAACAAATGCTTGTGGTCAGCTGTGGTTCAATATCACACACGGTTGTCAGCCTATGGACCAAAATGCCGCCTAATCTCATGACGTTCTTCGTGCCGGTCTGGCCTAAGCAACAAAGCCTAGCACCGCGAGTCCACGGACGAGCGGTAAAATTAAGTAAACGTGCCTCCTCAGCAATACGTGTCAGCTCCTCCCTCAATATCCACAGGCTTCAGCACACCTGTAGTCCTAACCGTCAGCACAGTTGGTGAGAGGTGTTGGGTACTCCGTCACATATATCCTTGGCTCCCTCTTAACATTATAAATACTGCCGGAGAACCGACGGATGTACACCTACCTGCAAGATATCAAACTCGACAATAAGACGTTTAAGGTTGGGTTAAGTTTCCACCGTCCACGACAGACACGGCCAACAATAATACTGTTCAACAATGACGTTTAAAGCCACCAAAGTCATACGAACGGGATGACGTTAGTTTCCAAAAACCGAAGGGGAGTGTGAGTTCTAAACTTACATCCTAAGGAAACAAACAAACAAAAAGTAGTCTCTCCAGCTGGATGCAACCACTGAGATAATTTATGGCAAAATACAATGATTAGGTTAGCTTAGGATAGGCCATGAGGTAAGGCTTATTTCTTGGCAGAATGTAGAGCCCGAGTGTGTTCGTGTTGACATTGATTCTGGCTTAATCTATTGCCGGATATATAATACGATGGGGATTTCCTAGCGAGCGGTGGACGTTATGTTGTGTGCACTTGTTACTGTCTGCGGTAGCAGTGTAATGTCTTTTGTATAGGAATGCTCTCTCTGCTTCCCTTCATGGGACATATGTGTGTGTGTGGAGGAGCGTGGATGTGTTGGAAATGAGATGTTTGAGGACAATATGTGGTGTGAGGTGGTTTCATCAAGTAATGAAAGGGTAAGAGATATGTGTGGTAATAAAAAGAGTGTGGTTGAGAAAGCAGAAGAGGGTGTACTGAAATGGTTTGGTCACATGGAGAGAATGAGAGAAAAGATTGACAAAGATGATATATGTGTCAGAGGTGGAGGGAACAAGGAGAAGTGGGAGGGAACAAGGAGAAGTGGGAGACCAAATTGGAGGTGGAAGGATGGAGTGAAAAAGATTTTCAGCGATCGGGGCCTGAACACACAGGAGGGTGAAAGGCGTGCAAGGAATAGAGTGAATTGGAACGATGTGGTATACCGGGGTCGACGTGGTCAATGGATTGAACCAGGGCATGTGAAGCGTCTGAGGTAAACCATGGAAAGTTTTGTGGGGCCTGGATGTGGAAAGGGAGCTGTGGTCTCAGTGCATTACACATGACAGCTAGAGACTGAGTGTGAACGAATGTGGCCTTTGTTGTTTTTTCCTGGCGCTATCTTGTGCGCACGCGAGGGGGAGGGGGGGGGGGGGGTCATTTCATGTGTGGCGGGGTGGCGGCAAGAATGGATGAAGGCAGCATGTATGAATAAGTGTGTATATATATATATATATATATATATACATATATATGTCTAAGTATGTATTCGTTGAATTGTATAAGTATGTATATGTGCATGCATGGGCATTTATGTACATACATGTGTATGTGGGTGGGTTGGGCCATTCTTTCGTCTGTTTCCTTGCGCTACCTCGCTAACACGGGAGACAGCGTCAAAGTATAATTAATAATTATATATATATATATATATATATATATATATATATATATATATATATATATATATATCACATGTCATGTGCAACTCAGAAGTATTGTTGAGGTTTCTGGCAACGCTCTCGAACTAACCCGTTAAAGCGAACTTTTCATGCAGTGTTCAATTGCTTGAAGTCCGTCCTGTCCATGCGGGCTCCGTTCGTGTACCCTTACACGTTTAGTTCAGTAAAATTTTCACTCCTTATCTAATGCATCTCATCAGTTAAACTCGATGAGATAAAAAAAAAAAAAGACCTGGCTGCCGTAAACAGAGAAAAACAGTTAAACTCGACGAGATAAAAAGGCCTGGCTGTCGTAAACAGAGAAAAACAGTTAAACTCGACGAGATATAAAGGCCTGGCTGTCGTAAACAGAGAAAAACAGTTAAACTCGACGAGATAAAAAGGCCTGGCTGTCGTAAACAGAGACAAACAATTAAACGATGAGATAAAAAGGCCTGGCTGTCGTAAACAGAAAAACAGTTAAACTCGATGAGATAAAAAGGCCTGGCTGTCGTAAACAGAAAAACAGTTAAACTCGATGAGATAAAAAGGCCTGGCTGTCGTAAACAGAGAAAAACAGTTAAACTCGACGAGATAAATAGGCCTGGCTGTCGTAAACAGAGACAAACAGTTAAACTCGATGAGATAAAAAGGCCTGGCTGTCGTAAACAGAGAAAAAGTTAAACTCAACGAGATAAAAAGGCCTGGCTGTCGTAAAAAGATAATGAAACATGAGTTACTAAGAATCGTGCCGCAAAAGGACTCACCGTTTCCCGAGATAGCCTGGGCTCCCATCCCGCCATGGCTTCCTGTGTCACCCTGGTGCGTGTGGCTCATGGTGGCGATCAAGAAACCTCCCGTCAGGCCACGGCTGCAGCTCCGCCAGGGACGTCAATGCTGGAACAAAGGAAATAAAAGGTTAGAGAGAGAGAGAGAGAGAGAGAGAGAGAGAGAGAGAGAGAGAGAGAGAGAGAGAGAGAGAGAGAGAAAGACAAATGATTAACTTGATCATAAGACATTCCCCGAGTCAACTTGCCTTTACTTGAAGGGTCGAACTGTTAAAAGTGGGCAAAATTACCTTGATACAGACAAGACAATATATACTGTATTACAGTATATAAGCTAGGAATAGAGGCACGACAACTATATTCGCAAGGGGGAATATCTCCGACCTAAAGCCGTCAGACAGACAACACGTCTGCATGCCATCTGGTGATACATGTGGGAACCAAAAACTACCACCTGGTGCCCAGCGAAATAACAGGTCTGCAAAGTAAATGACAAGAGCACATGTGCATGAGCAATGGCTGCGCATAAAAAGGGCACGCCAGGCCCTATGAGAGGGAGGGGGGGAGGTGCAGGAGGGTACTCGTACCCGGGCCCAGGGGTCCAAAAAGGGGGGGCCCAGGAATCTCCTGGGATCTCAGAAAATGCAGAAAATCAACAGAGCGCTCCACTCCACCTCTCTCCCCCATCTCCCACACCCTTTTTAGTCTTACAACTCATGGCATAAAACCGCAGTGTATAAAAACTGGATGACTAATGGAGAAGGGAAGGGAGACCGATTAAAAAAAAAACTTTGTACTCCATGATAAATTTTCTCTCAGGGGCCCTGGGGTACGCAAGAAGCCATATTTGCGCTTTTGTGTCGAATTTTCTTGGTGTGGGATCTTTCTGTTCAATAAGCTACATTGTCGACTTGAGCGACAACGACGCTGTGAAGGGCTCAGCTGGGGCTTTCTTTCGTCGAATGGCTGCAGATGACTTTGAACCCAACACTCTGCCGAAGTTTCTAGATGGCGACGGGTATGCGCGCTCTCTAGCGATCCCGCCGAACTCGGTGCAATCTCAAAATCGATCCTATCGCTCACCACAATTAAGATTTATATGAACCTCGATATTAGCATAACGTTTTCTATAGGATTAGTACACAAATCCAGTAATTAGGAGGAAATCAAGAAGTACATAGTGGTCAACACAACACAGCTTGACCATCGATGCTAAATAATCGGTTAATATCACCACTGCCTAATAATAAAAGTCTTAAAACATCAGTGTACAGAAAGACTACTCCTGTATGGACCTGAAGATGGATTAACATAAAAAAAAAAAATACTTATTTCAAAGCAAAGTCTATAGACATCTTAAACGCCTCACTCAGCTCTGAGAGTAGAGACATGGGTCTTTTTTTATAATGCAAGAGGTCTCATAACCTTGGATCAAGGTTACGACGCCCTGAGTCCCTGATCATTACCCCCTCGGGCACAAATACAACCCTTGAGGACTAAGGTACAACCCTTGTGTTATGATAGCCTAACATATGCCCTGATCATGTGTCGTCGGGTCTACTAAGGTTACGCCACCATACCCGAATAAAGTCGTTACGTCTTGCTGAAGACGTATTAAGTGTATGTAGTACGGAACATCACGAACAAGACTGCAAGACGTGCCCTGCACCTGGCACGGAGCGCACATAATCCTCCAGAAAACATATGAACACCTTTGCACCTATAAGTTATGTAAATGGGTTATCTCTCCTGAACCTGTGAGAACTTACGATATCAAATTCCCTAACATTCATTCCAATCTGTTGCTAACCTTGAAAAAAAAATGGAAGTCCACCGACTCTCAAGTATAGCCAACTTGGTGGCCCTGTAAACCTTGCTTCCATTTCCATCGAACATACAGTGTTCGCAAAAAATACCTAGTCCGCCCCCATATATTTTCCAAGGCGATGTTACACACATTTAAGTCCTTTGGTCGTCTCCCCTTTGGCCTCGATTGTCATCTGCAGACGTCTGGGCAAGGAACTGGCAAGGTTCTAGGAGTACTCTAGATCCATGTTATGGGTCCAGAGGGTCTTGATCTCCTGGATGATGCAAGGCACTGATGAGGTGTTGAAGGAAGCGATCCAGACTTTCATTTGATTCAAGCACTTCTCGATTGGGTTACGGTCTGGGGCGTTCCCAGGCCACTACAGCAGTCGAATATTTTTCTCTTACAAACAATTCTTCACCTTTCTACCCTTAATGCAGGAAGCGCTATCCTGCAAAAAGAGATCACATTCGTGAACGTCATAAAAAAAAAAGGGCACTAAATGGTAGTCCGGCACCTTAATGTACTACTCTCCATTCCCAACGAGGCGGGTTGCTGGTGTTCACACCGTAGAAAACGCTTGTCACAGGGAACATTTGTGCGATCATCTCACACGGAGAGCGTCGTAGGCTTTCACCAACACTAAACCTAAATCGCGTATTGCCTTAAGGAGTATTTGGGGGGTGGACGATTCTATTATTATCATTATTGCGGCCGACACTATGCAACGCAAGTTTTATACAAACATTGCTATATCATACGGCACTCTCACTGTTGTATACCGTTTCACTTTAGTGCGACGTTTCACTTTCAATACTTTGGTTTAAGACACTGACGTGGTACCTACGTCGTTTGGCTGCGCACTGTCGCGCTCTCGCTAATGTTCAGAACTCCGCTTTCACTGTTCGCGTCACTCACAGTAATGAATGGGGCGGAACTCTGCTCTGATGTATGGTATTTCGGTTGATGGTGTACTGAATTGCGATCCCGCCAATGTACAAATGTTACATTGTCACAAATGTCAACTGTTTCACTGACTGGTGTGCACTTTCGCTGTTGCCAGCGTAAAAAACTGTGTAGCGTTTTCACTCTGGTGTACAGCTCACTCGTCTACAGTGTCACGTTCACTGGCATAGTTTCAACTTCACTATTGTAAGTTTCACTCACTGGTGTACTGTTTCCTGTACACAGGTTTATTACACTGTTTCATCGGGCAGACTAGTGTTGTACACTGTTCCGCACACGCTGCTGTCTTTTGTTTCCGAAAACCGAAACAGTAGAGTGACTTGTTCTTACTGGGAAAAGACGATTGCTTAACCCACCTTGCTGAGAACAATGAGAGTTTATCAAGCCTTATCGAAACACCTCAATTTTCTTTCCATCACATTTTAAAGTTCGATACAGGTATTTCTGGCTTCACAATAACTCAACACACATTCGTCTTTTTTACTACATTTCTTTGTTATCAAATCCATCATGTACCGTCGTTTATTTGGTGATAAACCTTATGGTAATTGGAGTTTACCAACCAAACTTTTTAACATCGATAAACGAAGGATTTCACACGAAAAATAGAGAGTAACGAATTGATCATCAAAATTGAAGGTAAAGTTCCACGCAACGTATGATTTACGACCATATAAAAAAAAAGGTTTATGCCTCAATTTACGCTGACACCGATATCACTGACTTGTTTTTCAGAATAGGTACTGCACTGCTAGCGAATCTGCTTCCAGTGAAACTGACAGACTAAATGTCCCATAAAAAACTGGTCTTAGTGCAGTGCATCGGAACGCTCAAAACAAAATTATTAATAATGTTTCAAACGGGTCCAACAGAAAATTTGACTGCCGCATAACATTTAACCACACTTGTACGAGATAATTCACATGACTGCAAGTGTTACCAGTAATAATGTGATTAAAGCCTTCTCCTCCTCCCCCGCGCCTCATGCACGTGCTAGCTCCGTATTGCACACCCCGCGGCCTGGCAAAGCTGTTTTCCAACACCTGTGGTCCACCATACAACCCACTGTGCCAATTGTTACCATGCCTTCACGCAACATGGCTCCCAGTCATAACCTTCTTCGAAAACAGTCCGTATTCATACACATGGACAAGCAATACGACAAAACAAAATAGAAAAAAGTGTCGTAAAGAGAAAGGTTTTTATAAATAAAAAGATTGAATGTGTTATACGGCTGGCAACACCGCTGAGACAGAGCACCCACGGCAATCAGGCCCGAGCCCAGATGGCCATAGACAAAAATGATGAATATCATTTTTTTGACCCTTGACTTAAACGACAGGGGTTATGGGAGGCTGCTGGAAAATTCGGAAGAGGTATTTGTCAGCAGGTTCTTGAGAGAGGGATGAGGAAGATAAAGGTTAACAAAAAAAAAAGAAAAAGAAAAAGAGAAGAGTAATGAATTTTTGTGCTGTGCGTTAGTGTCAAAGAGCGGCTAAGCAAATGGTGGGGATATGGCGCAGCCCTGGCAAGCACGGCCAGGACAGGTGGTGGGAGAACACACACACACACACATCTTACGAGGGAGGAATCATGATTACTGTGGCTGGAAATAGTAAACTCATCGGGTATACAAGGGACAGTGTAAGTGAGGTTGTGGTGTACGAAGGAGAGGCGTGCGGTACACCTAGTGTAGTACCGCGTGTAACAAAGCCAGGATGACCAAGCTGAAGGAGGGACACCTTAGGTGTTGATACACTGTCTCACAAAATGCCACCTCAGAAGGGTGGTAGACCGCACGGGTCACGGTCACCATGGGAAAAGAACACGTTGTCCTGCCTCCGCACCCAGCTGTTCTGCTGCAGCCTTATCAAAATCCTTTTATGGAGGTGTGTGATAAGATGCCACAGTCTCCCGCATTTAACCAACGTTAACTTCACATCTCCACTCGACACCAATTGACTTCATCGTTCATCTGTTCTCCTAAGGAGCACGGAACTTCCCATCTCGACCTACACTTCTACCAGGCCGCCATAGGAAATGACAAATGATAATTTGAGACAGTGTGTGTGTGTGTGTGTGTGTGTGTGTGTGTGTGTGTGTGTGTGTGCCGGTGGTGGCTTGACGGCCCGCCTCCCAGCCGTTCCACTGGTGCCGCCACACTTCGCATCAGCATCCATACCCTGTGTGTGTGTGTGTGTGTGTGCTGCCGGACAGGATATCCTGCTTAAACCACTGAACACGACGGGACGACCTTTGGCCATGGCGTTATATATAACCTTTGGGTACGATGGCCTGATCAATGACCTACGAACCCTTTTAAGGGTTCATCTTAAAAGACCAAGGCTATCATAGCTAAGGGTCGTACCGTTGTGAAGGGTCGTACTGTCGTGAAGGGTCGTACCGTCGTGAAAGGTTGTACCGTCGTGAAGGGTCACGCCGTTGTAAAGGGTCGTACCGTCGTAAAGGGTTGTACCATCGTGAAGGGTCGTGGTGTCATAAAGGGTCGTACTGTCGTAATGGATCATGCCGTTGCAAAGAGAGTCGTGCCGTTGTGAAGGGTCGTACCGTCGTAAAGGGTCGTACTGCGAAGGGTCGTACTGTCGTGAAGGATCATGCCGTTGTAAAGGGTCGTGCCGTTGTGAAGGGTCGTAGCGTCGTACCGTTGTGAAGGGTCGTTCTGTCGTGAAGGATTATGCCGTTGTAAAGGGTCGTACCGTAGTGAAGGGTCGTACTGTCCTGAAGGATCGTGCCATTGTACAGGGTCGTGTCGTTGTAAAGGGTCGTGCCGTTGTGAAGGGTCGTGCCGTTGTAAAGGGTCATGCTGTCGTGAAGGGTCGTACTGTCATAAAGGGTCGTGCCGTTGTAAAGGGTCGTGCTGTAGTGAAGGGTCGTACTGTCGTGAGGGATCGTGCCATTGTAAAGGGTCGTACCGTCGTGAAGGGTCGTACTGTCGTAAAGGGTCGTGCCGCTGTAAAGGGTCGTGCTGTAGTAATGGATCATGCCGTTGTAAAGGGTCGCACCGCCGTGAAGGGTCGTACTGTCGTGAGGGATCGTGTCGTTGTAAAGGGTCGTGCCGTTGTGAAGGGTCGTACTGTCGTGAAGGATCATGTCGTTGTAAAGGGTCGTGCCGTTGTGAAGGGTCGTACTGTCGTGAAGGATCATGCCGTTGTAAAGGGTCGTGCCGTTGTGAAGGGTCGTAGCGTCGTGCCGTTGTAAAGCGTCGTGCCGTTGTGAATGGTCGTAATGTCATGAAGGGTCGTGCCGTTGTAAAGGGTCGTGCTGTAGTAATGGATCATGCCGTTGTAAAGGGTCGTACCGTCGTAAAGGGTCGTACTGTCGTGAGGGATCGTGCCATTGTAAAGGGTCGTACTGTCGTGAGGGATCGTGCCATTGTAAAGGGTCGTACTGTCATAAAGGGTCGTGCCGTTGTAAAGGGTCGTACCGTCGTAAAGGGTCGTACTGTCATAAAGGGTCGTGCCGTTGTAAAGGGTCGTACCGTCGTAAAGGGTCGTACTGTCATAAAGGGTCGTGCCGTTGTGAAGGGTCGTACTGTCATAAAGGGTCGTGCCGTTGTGAAGGGTCGTACTGTCGTGAGGGATCGTGCCATTGTAAAGGGTCGTGCCGTTGTGAAGGGTCGTACTGTCGTGAAGGGTCGTACCGTCGTGAAGGGTCGTACCGTCGTGAAGGGTCGTACTGTCATAAAGGGTCGTGCCGTTGTGAAGGGTCGTACTGTCATAAAGGGTCGTGCCGTTGTAAAGGGTCGTACTGTCGTGAAGGATCATGCCGTTGTAAAGGGTCGTGTCGTTGTAAAGGGTCGTGCCGTTGTAAAGGGTCGTGCCGTTGTAAAGGGTCGTACTGTCCTGAAGGATCGTGCCATTGTAAAGGGTCGTACCGTCGTGAAGGGTCGTACCGTCGTGAAGGGTCACGCCGTTGTAAAGGGTCATGCTGTCGTGAAGGGTCGTACTGTCCTGAAGGATCGTGCCATTGTAAAGGGTCGTACTGTCATAAAGGGTCGTGCCGTTGTAAAGGGTCGTACCGTAGTGAAGGGTCGTACTGTCGTGAGGGATCGTGTCGTTGTAAAGGGTCGTACTGTCATAAAGGGTCGTGCCGTTGTGAAGGGTCGTACTGTCGTGAAGGATCATGTCGTTGTAAAGGGTCGTACCGTCGTGAAGGGTCGTACCGTCGTGAAGGGTCACGCCGTTGTAAAGGGTCATGCTGTCGTGAAGGGTCGTACTGTCATAAAGGGTCGTGCCGTTGTGAAGGGTCGTACTGTCATAAAGGGTCGTGCCGTTGTGAAGGGTCGTACTGTCGTGAAGGATCATGCCGTTGTAAAGGGTCGTACCGTCGTGAAGGGTCGTACTGTCATAAAGGGTCGTGCCGTTGTGAAGGGTCGTAGCGTCGTACTGTTGTGAAGGGTCGTACTGTCGTGAGGGATCGTGCCATTGTAAAGGGTCGTGCTGTAGTAATGGATCATGCCGTTGTAAAGGGTCGTGCTGTAGTAATGGATCATGCCGTTGTAAAGGGTCGTGTCGTTGTAAAGGGTCGCACCGCCGTGAAGGGTCGTACTGTCGTGAAGGATCATGCCGTTGTAAAGGGTCGTGTCGTTGTAAAGGGTCGCACCGCCGTGAAGGGTCGTACCGTCGTGAAGGGTCGTACCGTCGTAAAGGGTCGTACTGTCCTGAAGGATCGTGCCATTGTAAAGGGTCGTACCGTCGTAAAGGGTCGTACTGTCGTGAAGGGTCGTACTGTCCTGAAGGATCGTGCCATTGTAAAGGGTCGTACTGTCCTGAAGGATCGTGCCATTGTAAAGGGTCGTACTGTCGTGAAGGATCATGCCGTTGTAAAGGGTCGTACTGTCGTGAAGGATCATGCCGTTGTAAAGGGTCGCACCGCCGTGAAGGGTCGTACTGTCATAAAGGGTCGTGCCGTTGTAAAGCGTCGTGCCGTTGTGAAGGGTCGTACTGTCGTGAAGGGTCGTACCGTCGTAAAGGGTCGTACTGTCCTGAAGGATCGTGCCATTGTAAAGGGTCGTACCGTCGTAAAGGGTCGTACTGTCCTGAAGGATCGTGCCATTGTAAAGGGTCGTGCTGTAGTAATGGATCATGCCGTTGTAAAGGGTCGCACCGCCGTGAAGGGTCGTACTGTCATAAAGGGTCGTGCCGTTGTAAAGGGTCGTACTGTCGTGAGGGATCGTGCCATTGTAAAGGGTCGTACTGTCGTGAAGGATCATGCCGTTGTAAAGGGTCGTACTGTCCTGAAGGATCGTGCCATTGTAAAGGGTCGTACCGTCGTGAAGGGTCACGCCGTTGTAAAGGGTCGTACTGTCATAAAGGGTCGTGCCGTTGTAAAGGGTCGTACTGTCGTGAAGGATCATGTCGTTGTAAAGGGTCGTGTCGTTGTAAAGGGTCGTTGCCGTTGTAAAGGGTCGCACCGCCGTGAAGGGTCGTACTGTCATAAAGGGTCGTGCCGTTGTAAAGCGTCGTGCCGTTGTAAAGGGTCGTACTGTCCTGAAGGATCGTGCCATTGTAAAGGGTCGTACCGTCGTAAAGGGTCGTACTGTCATAAAGGGTCGTGCCGTTGTAAAGGGTCATGCTGTCGTGAAGGGTCGTACTGTCGTGAAGGATCATGCCGTTGTAAAGGGTCGTACCGTCGTGAAGGGTCGTACTGTCCTGAAGGATCGTGCCATTGTAAAGGGTCGTGCCGTTGTGAAGGGTCGTACTGTCCTGAAGGATCGTGCCATTGTAAAGGGTCGTGCCGTTGTAAAGCGTCGTGCCGTTGTAAAGCGTCGTGCCGTTGTAAAGGGTCGTACCGTCGTAAAGGGTCGTACTGTCCTGAAGGATCGTGCCATTGTAAAGGGTCGTACTGTCCTGAAGGATCGTGCCATTGTAAAGGGTCGTACCGTCGTGAAGGGTCGTACCGTCGTGAAGGGTCACGCCGTTGTAAAGGGTCGTACTGTCATAAAGGGTCGTGCCGTTGTGAAGGGTCGTACTGTCCTGAAGGATCGTGCCATTGTAAAGGGTCGTACTGTCCTGAAGGATCGTGCCATTGTAAAGGGTCGTGCCGTTGTAAAGCGTCGTGCCGTTGTAAAGCGTCGTGCCGTTGTAAAGGGTCGTACTGTCGTGAAGGATCATGCCGTTGTAAAGGGTCATGCTGTCGTGAAGGGTCGTACCGTCGTAAAGGGTCGTACTGTCATAAAGGGTCGTGCCGTTGTGAAGGGTCGTTACTGTCGTGAAGGATCATGTCGTTGTAAAGGGTCGTACTGTCCTGAAGGATCGTGCCATTGTAAAGGGTCGTACCGTCGTGAAGGGTCACGCCGTTGTAAAGGGTCATGCTGTCGTGAAGGGTCGTACCGTCGTAAAGGGTCGTACTGTCATAAAGGGTCGTGCCGTTGTAAAGGGTCATGCTGTCGTGAAGGGTCGTACTGTCGTGAAGGATCATGTCGTTGTAAAGGGTCGTTGCCGTTGTAAAGGGTCGCACCGCCGTGAAGGGTCGTACTGTCATAAAGGGTCGTGCCGTTGTAAAGGGTCGTACTGTCATAAAGGGTCGTGCCGTTGTAAAGGGTCATGCTGTCGTGAAGGGTCGTACTGTCGTGAAGGATCATGTCGTTGTAAAGGGTCGTACTGTCGTGAAGGATCATGTCGTTGTAAAGGGTCGTACCGTCGTGAAGGGTCACGCCGTTGTAAAGGGTCGTACTGTCCTGAAGGATCGTGCCATTGTAAAGGGTCGTACTGTCATAAAGGGTCGTGCCGTTGTAAAGGGTCGTACCGTCGTAAAGGGTCGTACTGTCCTGAAGGATCGTGCCATTGTAAAGGGTCGTACTGTCATAAAGGGTCGTGCCGTTGTAAAGGGTCGCACCGCCGTGAAGGGTCGTACTGTCGTGAAGGATTATGCCGTTGTAAAGGGTCGTTGCCGTTGTAAAGGGTCGTACCGTCGTAAAGGGTCGTACTGTCGTGAAGGGTCGTACCGTCGTGAAGGGTCGTACCGTCGTAAAGGGTCGTACTGTCATAAAGGGTCGTGCCGTTGTGAAGGGTCGTAGCGTCGTGCCGTTGTGAAGGGTCGTACTGTCGTGAAGGATTATGCCGTTGTAAAGGGTCGTACTGTCGTGAAGGATTATGCCGTTGTAAAGGGTCGTGCTGTAGTAATGGATCATGCCGTTGTAAAGGGTCGTACTGTCGTGAAGGATCATGCCGTTGTAAAGGGTCGTGCCGTTGTAAAGGGTCGTACTGTCATAAAGGGTCGTGCCGTTGTAAAGCGTCGTGCCGTTGTGAAGGGTCGTACTGTCGTGAAGGATCATGTCGTTGTAAAGGGTCGTGCCGTTGTAAAGGGTCGTACCGTCGTGAAGGGTCACGCCGTTGTAAAGGGTCGTACTGTCGTGAAGGATCATGCCGTTGTAAAGGGTCGTGCTGTAGTAATGGATCATGCCGTTGTAAAGGGTCGTGCTGTAGTAATGGATCATGCCGTTGTAAAGGGTCGTGCTGTAGTAATGGATCATGCCGTTGTAAAGGGTCGTGTCGTTGTAAAGGGTCGTGTCGTTGTAAAGGGTCGTGTCGTTGTAAAGGGTCGTTGCCGTTGTAAAGGGTCGTGCCGTTGTGAAGGGTCGTACTGTCGTGAAGGATCATGTCGTTGTAAAGGGTCGTACTGTCCTGAAGGATCGTGCCATTGTAAAGGGTCGTGCTGTAGTAATGGATCATGCCGTTGTAAAGGGTCGTGCTGTAGTAATGGATCATGCCGTTGTAAAGGGTCGTACTGTCCTGAAGGATCGTGCCATTGTAAAGGGTCGTACTGTCGTGAAGGATCATGCCGTTGTAAAGGGTCGCACCGCCGTGAAGGGTCGTACCGTCGTAAAGGGTCGTACTGTCCTGAAGGATCGTGCCATTGTAAAGGGTCGTGCCGTTGTAAAGGGTCGTTGCCGTTGTAAAGGGTCGTACCGTCGTGAAGGGTCACGCCGTTGTAAAGGGTCGTACTGTCATAAAGGGTCGTGCCGTTGTGAAGGGTCGTACTGTCCTGAAGGATCGTGCCATTGTAAAGGGTCGTACCGTCGTGAAGGGTCGTACTGTCCTGAAGGATCGTGCCATTGTAAAGGGTCGTGCCGTTGTAAAGGGTCATGCTGTCGTGAAGGGTCGTACTGTCATAAAGGGTCGTGCCGTTGTAAAGGGTCGTGCCGTTGTAAAGCGTCGTGCCGTTGTAAAGCGTCGTGCCGTTGTGAAGGGTCGTACTGTCCTGAAGGATCGTGCCATTGTAAAGGGTCGTACCGTCGTAAAGGGTCGTACTGTCGTGAAGGATCATGCCGTTGTAAAGGGTCGCACCGCCGTGAAGGGTCGTACTGTCGTGAAGGATCATGTCGTTGTAAAGGGTCGCACCGCCGTGAAGGGTCGTACTGTCGTGAAGGATTATGCCGTTGTAAAGGGTCGCACCGCCGTGAAGGGTCGTACCGTCGTAAAGGGTCGTACTGTCGTGAAGGATTATGCCGTTGTAAAGGGTCATGCTGTCGTGAAGGGTCGTACTGTCCTGAAGGATCGTGCCATTGTAAAGGGTCGTGCCGTTGTAAAGGGTCGCACCGCCGTGAAGGGTCGTACTGTCGTGAAGGATCATGCCGTTGTAAAGGGTCATGCTGTCGTGAAGGGTCGTACTGTCCTGAAGGATCGTGCCATTGTAAAGGGTCGTACTGTCGTGAAGGATCATGCCGTTGTAAAGGGTCGTGCCGTTGTGAAGGGTCGTACTGTCCTGAAGGATCGTGCCATTGTAAAGGGTCGTACCGTCGTAAAGGGTCGTACTGTCCTGAAGGATCGTGCCATTGTAAAGGGTCGTACCGTCGTAAAGGGTCGTACTGTCCTGAAGGATCGTGCCATTGTAAAGGGTCGTACCGTCGTGAAGGGTCGTACTGTCGTGAAGGATCATGCCGTTGTAAAGGGTCGTGCTGTAGTAATGGATCATGCCGTTGTAAAGGGTCATGCTGTCGTGAAGGGTCGTACCGTCGTAAAGGGTCGTACTGTCGTGAGGGATCGTGCCATTGTAAAGGGTCGTACTGTCCTGAAGGATCGTGCCATTGTAAAGGGTCGTGCTGTAGTGAAGGGTCGTACTGTCCTGAAGGATCGTGCCATTGTAAAGGGTCGTGCTGTAGTAATGGATCATGCCGTTGTAAAGGGTCGTGCTGTAGTAATGGATCATGCCGTTGTAAAGGGTCGTGCTGTAGTAATGGATCATGCCGTTGTAAAGGGTCGTGCTGTAGTAATGGATCATGCCGTTGTAAAGGGTCGTACCGTCGTAAAGGGTCGTACTGTCGTGAAGGATCATGTCGTTGTAAAGGGTCGCACCGCCGTGAAGGGTCGTACTGTCGTGAAGGATTATGCCGTTGTAAAGGGTCGTACCGTCGTAAAGGGTCGTACTGTCGTGAAGGATCATGCCGTTGTAAAGGGTCATGCTGTCGTGAAGGGTCGTACTGTCCTGAAGGATCGTGCCATTGTAAAGGGTCGTACCGTCGTAAAGGGTCGTACTGTCCTGAAGGATCGTGCCATTGTAAAGGGTCGTACCGTCGTGAAGGGTCGTACCGTCGTAAAGGGTCGTACTGTCCTGAAGGATCGTGCCATTGTAAAGGGTCGTGTCGTTGTAAAGGGTCGCACCGCCGTGAAGGGTCGTACTGTCCTGAAGGATCGTGCCATTGTAAAGGGTCGTGCTGTAGTGAAGGGTCGTACTGTCATAAAGGGTCGTGCCGTTGTGAAGGGTCGTACCGTCGTGAAGGGTCGTACTGTCATAAAGGGTCGTGCCGTTGTAAAGCGTCGTGCCGTTGTAAAGGGTCATGCTGTCGTGAAGGGTCGTACCGTCGTGAAGGGTCGTACTGTCCTGAAGGATCGTGCCATTGTAAAGGGTCGTACCGTCGTAAAGGGTCGTACTGTCGTGAAGGATCATGTCGTTGTAAAGGGTCGTGTCGTTGTAAAGGGTCGTACCGTCGTAAAGGGTCGTACTGTCATAAAGGGTCGTGCCGTTGTGAAGGGTCGTAGCGTCGTGCCGTTGTAAAGCGTCGTGCCGTTGTGAAGGGTCGTACTGTCGTGAAGGATCATGTCGTTGTAAAGGGTCGTACCGTCGTAAAGGGTCGTACTGTCCTGAAGGATCGTGCCATTGTAAAGGGTCGTACTGTCCTGAAGGATCGTGCCATTGTAAAGGGTCGTACCGTCGTAAAGGGTCGTACTGTCCTGAAGGATCGTGCCATTGTAAAGGGTCGTGCTGTAGTAATGGATCATGCCGTTGTAAAGGGTCGTGCCGTTGTGAAGGGTCGTACTGTCGTGAAGGATCATGTCGTTGTAAAGGGTCGTACTGTCCTGAAGGATCGTGCCATTGTAAAGGGTCGTACTGTCATAAAGGGTCGTGCCGTTGTAAAGGGTCGTACTGTCATAAAGGGTCGTGCCGTTGTAAAGCGTCGTGCCGTTGTAAAGGGTCATGCTGTCGTGAAGGGTCGTACTGTCGTGAAGGATTATGCCGTTGTAAAGGGTCGTACTGTCATAAAGGGTCGTGCCGTTGTGAAGGGTCGTACTGTCATAAAGGGTCGTGCCGTTGTAAAGGGTCATGCTGTCGTGAAGGGTCGTACCGTCGTAAAGGGTCGTACTGTCCTGAAGGATCGTGCCATTGTAAAGGGTCGTACCGTCGTGAAGGGTCGTACCGTCGTAAAGGGTCGTACTGTCGTGAAGGATTATGCCGTTGTAAAGGGTCATGCTGTCGTGAAGGGTCGTACCGTCGTGAAGGGTCGTACCGTCGTAAAGGGTCGTACTGTCCTGAAGGATCGTGCCATTGTAAAGGGTCGTACTGTCGTGAAGGATCATGTCGTTGTAAAGGGTCGTACCGTCGTGAAGGGTCGTACTGTCGTGAAGGATTATGCCGTTGTAAAGGGTCGTGCCGTTGTGAAGGGTCGTAGCGTCGTACTGTTGTGAAGGGTCGTACTGTCGTGAAGGATCATGTCGTTGTAAAGGGTCGTGCTGTAGTGAAGGGTCGTACTGTCATAAAGGGTCGTGCCGTTGTAAAGGGTCGCACCGCCGTGAAGGGTCGTACTGTCGTGAAGGGTCGTACCGTCGTGAAGGGTCACGCCGTTGTAAAGGGTCGTGCTGTAGTAATGGATCATGCCGTTGTAAAGGGTCGTGCCGTTGTGAAGGGTCGTAGCGTCGTACTGTTGTGAAGGGTCGTACTGTCCTGAAGGATCGTGCCATTGTAAAGGGTCGTACTGTCCTGAAGGATCGTGCCATTGTAAAGGGTCGTACCGTCGTGAAGGGTCGTACTGTCATAAAGGGTCGTGCCGTTGTAAAGGGTCATGCTGTCGTGAAGGGTCGTACTGTCGTGAAGGATTATGCCGTTGTAAAGGGTCGTGCTGTAGTAATGGATCATGCCGTTGTAAAGGGTCGTGCTGTAGTAATGGATCATGCCGTTGTAAAGGGTCGTGCTGTAGTAATGGATCATGCCGTTGTAAAGGGTCGTGTCGTTGTAAAGGGTCGTGCTGTAGTGAAGGGTCGTACTGTCGTGAAGGATCATGTCGTTGTAAAGGGTCGTGCCGTTGTGAAGGGTCGTACTGTCGTGAAGGATTATGCCGTTGTAAAGGGTCGTACTGTCGTGAAGGATTATGCCGTTGTAAAGGGTCGTGCTGTAGTAATGGATCATGCCGTTGTAAAGGGTCGTGCTGTAGTAATGGATCATGCCGTTGTAAAGGGTCATGCTGTCGTGAAGGGTCGTACTGTCGTGAAGGATTATGCCGTTGTAAAGGGTCGTGTCGTTGTAAAGGGTCGTGCTGTAGTGAAGGGTCGTACTGTCGTGAAGGATCATGCCGTTGTAAAGGGTCATGCTGTCGTGAAGGGTCGTACTGTCGTGAGGGATCGTGCCATTGTAAAGGGTCGTACTGTCGTGAAGGATCATGTCGTTGTAAAGGGTCGTGCTGTAGTGAAGGGTCGTACTGTCGTGAAGGATCATGTCGTTGTAAAGGGTCGTGCTGTAGTAATGGATCATGCCGTTGTAAAGGGTCGTGCTGTAGTAATGGATCATGCCGTTGTAAAGGGTCGTGTCGTTGTAAAGGGTCGTGCTGTAGTGAAGGGTCGTACTGTCGTGAGGGATCGTGCCATTGTAAAGGGTCGTGTCGTTGTAAAGGGTCGTGCTGTAGTGAAGGGTCGTACTGTCGTGAGGGATCGTGCCATTGTAAAGGGTCGTGCTGTAGTGAAGGGTCGTACTGTCGTGAGGATCGTGTCGTTGTAAAGGGTCGTGCTGTAGTAATGGATCATGCCGTTGTAAAGGGTCGTGCTGTAGTAATGGATCATGCCGTTGTAAAGGGTCGTACCGTAGTGAAGGGTCGTACTGTCATAAAGGGTCGTGCCGTTGTAAAGGGTCGTGCTGTAGTGAAGGGTCGTACTGTCGTGAGGGATCGTGTCGTTGTAAAGGGTCGTGCTGTAGTGAAGGGTCGTACTGTCGTGAGGGATCGTGCCATTGTAAAGGGTCGTGCCGTTGTAAAGCGTCGTGCCGTTGTGAAGGGTCGTACTGTCATAAAGGGTCGTGCCGTTGTAAAGGGTCGTGCCGTTGTGAAGGGTCGTACTGTCGTGAAGGATCATGTCGTTGTAAAGGGTCGTACTGTCGTGAAGGATCATGTCGTTGTAAAGGGTCGTACTGTCATAAAGGGTCGTGCCGTTGTGAAGGGTCGTAGCGTCGTACTGTTGTGAAGGGTCGTACTGTCGTGAGGGATCGTGTCGTTGTAAAGGGTCGTGCTGTAGTAATGGATCATGCCGTTGTAAAGGGTCGTACTGTCGTGAGGATCGTGTCGTTGTAAAGGGTCGTGCCGTTGTGAAGGGTCGTACCGTCGTGAAGGGTCGTACCGTAGTGAAGGGTCGTACTGTCGTGAGGGATCGTGTCGTTGTAAAGGGTCGTGCCGTTGTGAAGGGTCGTACTGTCGTGAGGGATCGTGTCGTTGTAAAGGGTCGTGCTGTAGTGAAGGGTCGTACTGTCGTGAGGGATCGTGCCATTGTAAAGGGTCGTACTGTCGTGAAGGGTCGTACTGTCGTGAGGGATCGTGTCGTTGTAAAGGGTCGTGCTGTAGTAATGGATCATGCCGTTGTAAAGGGTCGTACTGTCATAAAGGGTCGTGCCGTTGTGAAGGGTCGTACTGTCGTGAAGGATCATGCCGTTGTAAAGGGTCATGCTGTCGTGAAGGGTCGTACCGTCGTGAAGGGTCGTACTGTCGTGAAGGATCATGTCGTTGTAAAGGGTCGTGCTGTAGTAATGGATCATGCCGTTGTAAAGGGTCGTGCTGTAGTAATGGATCATGCCGTTGTAAAGGGTCATGCTGTCGTGAAGGGTCGTACTGTCATAAAGGGTCGTGCCGTTGTGAAGGGTCGTACTGTCATAAAGGGTCGTGCCGTTGTAAAGGGTCGTGCCGTTGTGAAGGGTCGTACTGTCGTGAGGGATCGTGTCGTTGTAAAGGGTCGTGTCGTTGTAAAGGGTCGTACCGTCGTAAAGGGTCGTACTGTCGTGAGGGATCGTGTCGTTGTAAAGGGTCGTACTGTCATAAAGGGTCGTGCCGTTGTAAAGGGTCGTGCTGTAGTAATGGATCATGCCGTTGTAAAGGGTCGTACTGTCGTGAAGGATTATGCCGTTGTAAAGGGTCGTGCTGTAGTAATGGATCATGCCGTTGTAAAGGGTCGTGCTGTAGTAATGGATCATGCCGTTGTAAAGGGTCGTGCTGTAGTAATGGATCATGCCGTTGTAAAGGGTCGTGCTGTAGTAATGGATCATGCCGTTGTAAAGGGTCATGCTGTCGTGAAGGGTCGTACTGTCGTGAAGGATCATGCCGTTGTAAAGGGTCATGCTGTCGTGAAGGGTCGTACCGTCGTAAAGGGTCGTACTGTCGTGAAGGATCATGTCGTTGTAAAGGGTCGTTGCCGTTGTAAAGGGTCGTGCTGTAGTAATGGATCATGCCGTTGTAAAGGGTCGTACTGTCGTGAAGGATCATGTCGTTGTAAAGGGTCGTGCTGTAGTAATGGATCATGCCGTTGTAAAGGGTCGTACTGTCGTGAGGATCGTGTCGTTGTAAAGGGTCGTACTGTCGTGAGGGATCGTGTCGTTGTAAAGGGTCGTACCGTCGTGAAGGGTCGTACTGTCGTGAAGGATCATGCCGTTGTAAAGGGTCGTACCGTCGTGAAGGGTCACGCCGTTGTAAAGGGTCGTACCGTCGTGAAGGGTCGTACTGTCGTGAAGGGTCGTACTGTCGTGAAGGGTCGTACTGTCGTGAAGGATCATGTCGTTGTAAAGGGTCGTGCCGTTGTGAAGGGTCGTACTGTCGTGAAGGATCATGCCGTTGTAAAGGGTCGTGCTGTAGTAATGGATCATGCCGTTGTAAAGGGTCGTGCTGTAGTAATGGATCATGCCGTTGTAAAGGGTCGTGCTGTAGTGAAGGGTCGTACTGTCGTGAGGATCGTGTCGTTGTAAAGGGTCGTGTCGTTGTAAAGGGTCGTACCGTCGTGAAGGGTCGTACTGTCGTGAGGGATCGTGTCGTTGTAAAGGGTCGTGCCGTTGTGAAGGGTCGTACTGTCGTGAGGGATCGTGTCGTTGTAAAGGGTCGTTGCCGTTGTAAAGGGTCATGCTGTCGTGAAGGGTCGTACTGTCGTGAAGGATTATGCCGTTGTAAAGGGTCGTGTCGTTGTAAAGGGTCGTGCTGTAGTGAAGGGTCGTACTGTCATAAAGGGTCGTGCCGTTGTGAAGGGTCGTACTGTCGTGAAGGATCATGTCGTTGTAAAGGGTCGTACTGTCGTGAGGGATCGTGCCATTGTAAAGGGTCGTGCCGTTGTGAAGGGTCGTACTGTCGTGAAGGATCATGCCGTTGTAAAGGGTCGTACTGTCGTGAAGGATCATGTCGTTGTAAAGGGTCGTGTCGTTGTAAAGGGTCGTGCTGTAGTAATGGATCATGCCGTTGTAAAGGGTCGTACTGTCGTGAAGGATCATGCCGTTGTAAAGGGTCGTACCGTCGTGAAGGGTCGTACTGTCGTGAGGGATCGTGCCATTGTAAAGGGTCGTGCCGTTGTGAAGGGTCGTACTGTCGTGAAGGATCATGTCGTTGTAAAGGGTCGTGCTGTAGTAATGGATCATGCCGTTGTAAAGGGTCGTACTGTCGTGAAGGATCATGTCGTTGTAAAGGGTCGTGTCGTTGTAAAGGGTCGTACTGTCGTGAAGGATCATGCCGTTGTAAAGGGTCGTGCCGTTGTAAAGGGTCATGCTGTCGTGAAGGGTCGTACTGTCGTGAGGGATCGTGCCATTGTAAAGGGTCGTACTGTCGTGAAGGATCATGTCGTTGTAAAGGGTCGTACTGTCGTGAAGGATCATGTCGTTGTAAAGGGTCGTGCTGTAGTAATGGATCATGCCGTTGTAAAGGGTCGTACTGTCATAAAGGGTCGTGCCGTTGTGAAGGGTCGTACTGTCGTGAAGGATCATGTCGTTGTAAAGGGTCGTGCCGTTGTAAAGGGTCATGCTGTCGTGAAGGGTCGTACTGTCGTGAGGGATCGTGTCGTTGTAAAGGGTCGCACCGCCGTGAAGGGTCGTACCGTCGTAAAGGGTCGTACTGTCGTGAAGGATTATGCCGTTGTAAAGGGTCGTGCTGTAGTAATGGATCATGCCGTTGTAAAGGGTCGTGCTGTAGTAATGGATCATGCCGTTGTAAAGGGTCGTACTGTCATAAAGGGTCGTGCCGTTGTAAAGGGTCATGCTGTCGTGAAGGGTCGTACCGTCGTGAAGGGTCGTACTGTCGTGAGGGATCGTGTCGTTGTAAAGGGTCGTGTCGTTGTAAAGGGTCGTGCTGTAGTGAAGGGTCGTACTGTCGTGAAGGATTATGCCGTTGTAAAGGGTCGTACTGTCGTGAGGGATCGTGTCGTTGTAAAGGGTCGTTGCCGTTGTAAAGGGTCGTGCCGTTGTGAAGGGTCGTACTGTCGTGAGGGATCGTGCCATTGTAAAGGGTCGTGTCGTTGTAAAGGGTCGTGCTGTAGTAATGGATCATGCCGTTGTAAAGGGTCGTGTCGTTGTAAAGGGTCGTGCTGTAGTAATGGATCATGCCGTTGTAAAGGGTCGTGCTGTAGTGAAGGGTCGTACTGTCGTGAAGGATCATGCCGTTGTAAAGGGTCGTGTCGTTGTAAAGGGTCGTACTGTCGTGAGGATCGTGTCGTTGTAAAGGGTCGTGCTGTAGTAATGGATCATGCCGTTGTAAAGGGTCGTGCCGTTGTAAAGGGTCGTGCCGTTGTAAAGCGTCGTGCCGTTGTAAAGGGTCGTGCTGTAGTAATGGATCATGCCGTTGTAAAGGGTCGTACTGTCGTGAGGGATCGTGCCATTGTAAAGGGTCGTACTGTCGTGAAGGATCATGTCGTTGTAAAGGGTCGTGCTGTAGTAATGGATCATGCCGTTGTAAAGGGTCATGCTGTCGTGAAGGGTCGTACCGTCGTGAAGGGTCGTACCGTCGTGAAGGGTCGTACTGTCATAAAGGGTCGTGCCGTTGTGAAGGGTCGTAGCGTCGTGCCGTTGTAAAGCGTCGTGCCGTTGTGAAGGGTCGTACTGTCGTGAGGGATCGTGCCATTGTAAAGGGTCGTACTGTCCTGAAGGATCGTGCCATTGTAAAGGGTCGTACTGTCCTGAAGGATCGTGCCATTGTAAAGGGTCGTGCTGTAGTAATGGATCATGCCGTTGTAAAGGGTCGTGCCGTTGTGAAGGGTCGTAGCGTCGTGCCGTTGTGAAGGGTCGTACTGTCGTGAGGGATCGTGTCGTTGTAAAGGGTCGTGCCGTTGTGAAGGGTCGTACCGTCGTGAAGGGTCGTACTGTCGTGAGGGATCGTGTCGTTGTAAAGGGTCGTACTGTCGTGAAGGATCATGCCGTTGTAAAGGGTCGTGCTGTAGTGAAGGGTCGTACTGTCCTGAAGGATCGTGCCATTGTAAAGGGTCGTACTGTCGTGAAGGATTATGCCGTTGTAAAGGGTCGTGCCGTTGTAAAGGGTCGTACTGTCGTGAAGGATCATGCCGTTGTAAAGGGTCGTGTCGTTGTAAAGGGTCGTGCTGTAGTAATGGATCATGCCGTTGTAAAGGGTCGTACCGTCGTGAAGGGTCGTACTGTCATAAAGGGTCGTGCCGTTGTAAAGGGTCGTACCGTCGTAAAGGGTCGTACTGTCCTGAAGGATCGTGCCATTGTAAAGGGTCGTACTGTCCTGAAGGATCGTGCCATTGTAAAGGGTCGTGCCGTTGTAAAGGGTCGTGCTGTAGTAATGGATCATGCCGTTGTAAAGGGTCGTGTCGTTGTAAAGGGTCGTGTCGTTGTAAAGGGTCGTACTGTCATAAAGGGTCGTGCCGTTGTGAAGGGTCGTAGCGTCGTACTGTTGTGAAGGGTCGTACTGTCCTGAAGGATCGTGCCATTGTAAAGGGTCGTGTCGTTGTAAAGGGTCGTACCGTCGTGAAGGGTCGTACCGTCGTGAAGGGTCACGCCGTTGTAAAGGGTCATGCTGTCGTGAAGGGTCGTACTGTCGTGAGGGATCGTGCCATTGTAAAGGGTCGTGCTGTAGTAATGGATCATGCCGTTGTAAAGGGTCGTGCTGTAGTAATGGATCATGCCGTTGTAAAGGGTCGTGCTGTAGTAATGGATCATGCCGTTGTAAAGGGTCGTGCTGTAGTAATGGATCATGCCGTTGTAAAGGGTCGTGCTGTAGTAATGGATCATGCCGTTGTAAAGGGTCGTACTGTCGTGAAGGATCATGTCGTTGTAAAGGGTCGTGCCGTTGTAAAGGGTCATGCTGTCGTGAAGGGTCGTACCGTCGTGAAGGGTCGTACCGTCGTGAAGGGTCGTACTGTCGTGAAGGATCATGCCGTTGTAAAGGGTCGTGCTGTAGTAATGGATCATGCCGTTGTAAAGGGTCGTGCTGTAGTAATGGATCATGCCGTTGTAAAGGGTCGTGCTGTAGTAATGGATCATGCCGTTGTAAAGGGTCGTGCTGTAGTGAAGGGTCGTACTGTCCTGAAGGATCGTGCCATTGTAAAGGGTCGTGCCGTTGTGAAGGGTCGTACTGTCGTGAAGGATTATGCCGTTGTAAAGGGTCGTACTGTCGTGAGGGATCGTGCCATTGTAAAGGGTCGTGCTGTAGTAATGGATCATGCCGTTGTAAAGGGTCGCACCGCCGTGAAGGGTCGTACTGTCATAAAGGGTCGTGCCGTTGTAAAGGGTCGTACTGTCGTGAGGGATCGTGTCGTTGTAAAGGGTCGTGCTGTAGTAATGGATCATGCCGTTGTAAAGGGTCGCACCGCCGTGAAGGGTCGTACTGTCGTGAAGGATTATGCCGTTGTAAAGGGTCGTACCGTCGTGAAGGGTCACGCCGTTGTAAAGGGTCGTACCGTCGTAAAGGGTCGTACTGTCATAAAGGGTCGTGCCGTTGTGAAGGGTCGTACTGTCCTGAAGGATCGTGCCATTGTAAAGGGTCGTGCTGTAGTAATGGATCATGCCGTTGTAAAGGGTCGTGCTGTAGTGAAGGGTCGTACTGTCGTGAAGGATCATGTCGTTGTAAAGGGTCGTGCTGTAGTAATGGATCATGCCGTTGTAAAGGGTCGTACCGTCGTGAAGGGTCACGCCGTTGTAAAGGGTCGTACTGTCATAAAGGGTCGTGCCGTTGTGAAGGGTCGTACTGTCCTGAAGGATCGTGCCATTGTAAAGGGTCGTGCTGTAGTAATGGATCATGCCGTTGTAAAGGGTCGTGCTGTAGTAATGGATCATGCCGTTGTAAAGGGTCGTGCCGTTGTAAAGGGTCGTGTCGTTGTAAAGGGTCGTACTGTCGTGAAGGATCATGCCGTTGTAAAGGGTCGTGCTGTAGTAATGGATCATGCCGTTGTAAAGGGTCGTGCTGTAGTAATGGATCATGCCGTTGTAAAGGGTCATGCTGTCGTGAAGGGTCGTACTGTCGTGAGGGATCGTGCCATTGTAAAGGGTCGTACCGTCGTAAAGGGTCGTACTGTCATAAAGGGTCGTGCCGTTGTAAAGGGTCATGCTGTCGTGAAGGGTCGTACCGTCGTAAAGGGTCGTACTGTCCTGAAGGATCGTGCCATTGTAAAGGGTCGTGCCGTTGTGAAGGGTCGTAGCGTCGTACTGTTGTGAAGGGTCGTACCGTCGTAAAGGGTCGTACTGTCGTGAAGGATCATGTCGTTGTAAAGGGTCGTGTCGTTGTAAAGGGTCGTGCCGTTGTGAAGGGTCGTACTGTCATAAAGGGTCGTGCCGTTGTGAAGGGTCGTAGCGTCGTGCCGTTGTGAAGGGTCGTACTGTCATAAAGGGTCGTGCCGTTGTGAAGGGTCGTAGCGTCGTACTGTTGTGAAGGGTCGTAGCGTCGTACTGTTGTGAAGGGTCGTACTGTCATAAAGGGTCGTGCCGTTGTAAAGGGTCGTACTGTCGTGAAGGATCATGCCGTTGTAAAGGGTCGTACTGTCGTGAAGGATTATGCCGTTGTAAAGGGTCGTGCTGTAGTGAAGGGTCGTACTGTCGTGAAGGATTATGCCGTTGTAAAGGGTCGTGCTGTAGTGAAGGGTCGTACTGTCGTGAAGGATTATGCCGTTGTAAAGGGTCGTGCTGTAGTAATGGATCATGCCGTTGTAAAGGGTCGTGTCGTTGTAAAGGGTCGTACTGTCGTGAAGGATCATGTCGTTGTAAAGGGTCGTACTGTCCTGAAGGATCGTGCCATTGTAAAGGGTCGTGTCGTTGTAAAGGGTCGTACTGTCCTGAAGGATCGTGCCATTGTAAAGGGTCGTACTGTCGTGAAGGATTATGCCGTTGTAAAGGGTCGTACCGTCGTAAAGGGTCGTACTGTCCTGAAGGATCGTGCCATTGTAAAGGGTCGTACCGTCGTGAAGGGTCGTACTGTCGTGAAGGATCATGTCGTTGTAAAGGGTCGTGCTGTAGTAATGGATCATGCCGTTGTAAAGGGTCGTACCGTCGTAAAGGGTCGTACTGTCCTGAAGGATCGTGCCATTGTAAAGGGTCGTGCTGTAGTAATGGATCATGCCGTTGTAAAGGGTCATGCTGTCGTGAAGGGTCGTACTGTCGTGAAGGATTATGCCGTTGTAAAGGGTCGTGTCGTTGTAAAGGGTCGTACCGTCGTGAAGGGTCGTACTGTCGTGAAGGGTCGTACTGTCCTGAAGGATCGTGCCATTGTAAAGGGTCGTGTCGTTGTAAAGGGTCGTACTGTCCTGAAGGATCGTGCCATTGTAAAGGGTCGTACCGTCGTAAAGGGTCGTACTGTCGTGAAGGGTCGTACTGTCATAAAGGGTCGTGCCGTTGTGAAGGGTCGTACTGTCATAAAGGGTCGTGCCGTTGTGAAGGGTCGTTACTGTCGTGAAGGATCATGTCGTTGTAAAGGGTCGTACCGTCGTAAAGGGTCGTACTGTCATAAAGGGTCGTGCCGTTGTAAAGGGTCGTACCGTCGTAAAGGGTCGTACTGTCATAAAGGGTCGTGCCGTTGTAAAGGGTCGTGTCGTTGTAAAGGGTCGTACTGTCGTGAAGGATCATGCCGTTGTAAAGGGTCGTGCTGTAGTAATGGATCATGCCGTTGTAAAGGGTCGTACCGTCGTAAAGGGTCGTACTGTCGTGAAGGATCATGCCGTTGTAAAGGGTCGTACTGTCGTGAGGGATCGTGCCATTGTAAAGGGTCGTGCTGTAGTAATGGATCATGCCGTTGTAAAGGGTCGTGCTGTAGTAATGGATCATGCCGTTGTAAAGGGTCGTACCGTCGTGAAGGGTCGTACCGTCGTAAAGGGTCGTACTGTCGTGAGGGATCGTGCCATTGTAAAGGGTCGTACCGTCGTGAAGGGTCACGCCGTTGTAAAGGGTCATGCTGTCGTGAAGGGTCGTACCGTCGTGAAGGGTCACGCCGTTGTAAAGGGTCGTGCTGTAGTAATGGATCATGCCGTTGTAAAGGGTCGTACTGTCATAAAGGGTCGTGCCGTTGTAAAGGGTCGTGCTGTAGTAATGGATCATGCCGTTGTAAAGGGTCGTGTCGTTGTAAAGGGTCGTACTGTCGTGAGGGATCGTGCCATTGTAAAGGGTCGTACCGTCGTGAAGGGTCGTACCGTCGTAAAGGGTCGTACTGTCATAAAGGGTCGTGCCGTTGTAAAGGGTCATGCTGTCGTGAAGGGTCGTACCGTCGTAAAGGGTCGTACTGTCCTGAAGGATCGTGCCATTGTAAAGGGTCGTACTGTCGTGAGGGATCGTGCCATTGTAAAGGGTCGTGCCGTTGTGAAGGGTCGTACTGTCCTGAAGGATCGTGCCATTGTAAAGGGTCGTGCTGTAGTAATGGATCATGCCGTTGTAAAGGGTCGTGCCGTTGTGAAGGGTCGTAGCGTCGTACTGTTGTGAAGGGTCGTAGCGTCGTACTGTTGTGAAGGGTCGTACCGTCGTGAAGGGTCGTACTGTCCTGAAGGATCGTGCCATTGTAAAGGGTCGTACCGTCGTGAAGGGTCACGCCGTTGTAAAGGGTCGTGTCGTTGTAAAGGGTCGTGCTGTAGTAATGGATCATGCCGTTGTAAAGGGTCGCACCGCCGTGAAGGGTCGTACTGTCGTGAAGGATTATGCCGTTGTAAAGGGTCGTACCGTCGTAAAGGGTCGTACTGTCATAAAGGGTCGTGCCGTTGTAAAGCGTCGTGCCGTTGTAAAGGGTCGTGCTGTAGTAATGGATCATGCCGTTGTAAAGGGTCGTGTCGTTGTAAAGGGTCGTGCTGTAGTAATGGATCATGCCGTTGTAAAGGGTCGTACTGTCCTGAAGGATCGTGCCATTGTAAAGGGTCGTACCGTCGTGAAGGGTCACGCCGTTGTAAAGGGTCGTGCCGTTGTAAAGCGTCGTGCCGTTGTAAAGCGTCGTGCCGTTGTAAAGGGTCGTGTCGTTGTAAAGGGTCGTACTGTCCTGAAGGATCGTGCCATTGTAAAGGGTCGTACCGTCGTAAAGGGTCGTACTGTCGTGAAGGGTCGTACTGTCGTGAAGGATCATGTCGTTGTAAAGGGTCGTACTGTCATAAAGGGTCGTGCCGTTGTAAAGGGTCGTTGCCGTTGTAAAGGGTCGTGCTGTAGTAATGGATCATGCCGTTGTAAAGGGTCGTACCGTCGTAAAGGGTCGTACTGTCGTGAAGGATTATGCCGTTGTAAAGGGTCGTACCGTCGTAAAGGGTCGTACTGTCGTGAAGGATCATGCCGTTGTAAAGGGTCGTACTGTCCTGAAGGATCGTGCCATTGTAAAGGGTCGTACTGTCGTGAAGGGTCGTACTGTCATAAAGGGTCGTGCCGTTGTAAAGGGTCATGCTGTCGTGAAGGGTCGTACCGTCGTAAAGGGTCGTACTGTCGTGAAGGATCATGTCGTTGTAAAGGGTCGTACTGTCCTGAAGGATCGTGCCATTGTAAAGGGTCGTTGCCGTTGTAAAGGGTCGTACCGTCGTGAAGGGTCACGCCGTTGTAAAGGGTCATGCTGTCGTGAAGGGTCGTACCGTCGTAAAGGGTCGTACTGTCATAAAGGGTCGTGCCGTTGTGAAGGGTCGTACTGTCATAAAGGGTCGTGCCGTTGTGAAGGGTCGTACTGTCCTGAAGGATCGTGCCATTGTAAAGGGTCGTACTGTCATAAAGGGTCGTGCCGTTGTAAAGGGTCATGCTGTCGTGAAGGGTCGTACTGTCCTGAAGGATCGTGCCATTGTAAAGGGTCGTACTGTCGTGAAGGATCATGCCGTTGTAAAGGGTCGTGTCGTTGTAAAGGGTCGTACTGTCGTGAAGGATCATGCCGTTGTAAAGGGTCGTGCTGTAGTAATGGATCATGCCGTTGTAAAGGGTCGTACTGTCGTGAGGGATCGTGCCATTGTAAAGGGTCGTGCCGTTGTAAAGCGTCGTGCCGTTGTAAAGCGTCGTGCCGTTGTAAAGGGTCGTGCTGTAGTAATGGATCATGCCGTTGTAAAGGGTCGTACCGTCGTGAAGGGTCACGCCGTTGTAAAGGGTCATGCTGTCGTGAAGGGTCGTACTGTCATAAAGGGTCGTGCCGTTGTAAAGGGTCGTGCCGTTGTGAAGGGTCGTACTGTCGTGAGGGATCGTGTCGTTGTAAAGGGTCGTACCGTCGTAAAGGGTCGTACTGTCGTGAAGGATTATGCCGTTGTAAAGGGTCGTTGCCGTTGTAAAGGGTCGTGCTGTAGTAATGGATCATGCCGTTGTAAAGGGTCGTGCCGTTGTAAAGGGTCATGCTGTCGTGAAGGGTCGTACTGTCGTGAAGGGTCGTACCGTCGTAAAGGGTCGTACTGTCGTGAGGGATCGTGCCATTGTAAAGGGTCGTGCTGTAGTAATGGATCATGCCGTTGTAAAGGGTCGTGCTGTAGTAATGGATCATGCCGTTGTAAAGGGTCGTGCTGTAGTAATGGATCATGCCGTTGTAAAGGGTCATGCTGTCGTGAAGGGTCGTACTGTCCTGAAGGATCGTGCCATTGTAAAGGGTCGTGCCGTTGTAAAGCGTCGTGCCGTTGTGAAGGGTCGTACTGTCGTGAGGGATCGTGCCATTGTAAAGGGTCGTACCGTCGTAAAGGGTCGTACTGTCGTGAAGGATCATGCCGTTGTAAAGGGTCGTACTGTCATAAAGGGTCGTGCCGTTGTAAAGGGTCGTACTGTCATAAAGGGTCGTGCCGTTGTAAAGGGTCGTACTGTCGTGAGGGATCGTGCCATTGTAAAGGGTCGTACTGTCCTGAAGGATCGTGCCATTGTAAAGGGTCGTGCCGTTGTAAAGGGTCGCACCGCCGTGAAGGGTCGTACTGTCGTGAAGGATCATGTCGTTGTAAAGGGTCGTACTGTCCTGAAGGATCGTGCCATTGTAAAGGGTCGTGCTGTAGTAATGGATCATGCCGTTGTAAAGGGTCGTTGCCGTTGTAAAGGGTCGCACCGCCGTGAAGGGTCGTACCGTCGTGAAGGGTCGTACTGTCCTGAAGGATCGTGCCATTGTAAAGGGTCGTGCTGTAGTAATGGATCATGCCGTTGTAAAGGGTCGTGTCGTTGTAAAGGGTCGTGTCGTTGTAAAGGGTCGTGCTGTAGTAATGGATCATGCCGTTGTAAAGGGTCGTACCGTCGTAAAGGGTCGTACTGTCGTGAAGGATCATGCCGTTGTAAAGGGTCGTGTCGTTGTAAAGGGTCGTGCTGTAGTGAAGGGTCGTACTGTCCTGAAGGATCGTGCCATTGTAAAGGGTCGTGCTGTAGTAATGGATCATGCCGTTGTAAAGGGTCGTGTCGTTGTAAAGGGTCGTACCGTCGTAAAGGGTCGTACTGTCGTGAAGGATCATGCCGTTGTAAAGGGTCGTGCTGTAGTAATGGATCATGCCGTTGTAAAGGGTCGTACCGTCGTGAAGGGTCGTACCGTCGTAAAGGGTCGTACTGTCCTGAAGGATCGTGCCATTGTAAAGGGTCGTACTGTCCTGAAGGATCGTGCCATTGTAAAGGGTCGTACTGTCGTGAAGGATCATGCCGTTGTAAAGGGTCGTACCGTCGTAAAGGGTCGTACTGTCGTGAGGGATCGTGCCATTGTAAAGGGTCGTACTGTCCTGAAGGATCGTGCCATTGTAAAGGGTCGTGCCGTTGTAAAGCGTCGTGCCGTTGTGAAGGGTCGTACTGTCGTGAAGGATCATGCCGTTGTAAAGGGTCGTGCTGTAGTGAAGGGTCGTACTGTCATAAAGGGTCGTGCCGTTGTAAAGGGTCATGCTGTCGTGAAGGGTCGTACTGTCATAAAGGGTCGTGCCGTTGTAAAGGGTCGTGCTGTAGTAATGGATCATGCCGTTGTAAAGGGTCGTACTGTCGTGAGGGATCGTGTCGTTGTAAAGGGTCGTACCGTCGTGAAGGGTCGTACTGTCATAAAGGGTCGTGCCGTTGTAAAGGGTCGTGCCGTTGTAAAGCGTCGTGCCGTTGTGAAGGGTCGTACTGTCCTGAAGGATCGTGCCATTGTAAAGGGTCGTTGCCGTTGTAAAGGGTCGTACTGTCGTGAAGGATTATGCCGTTGTAAAGGGTCATGCTGTCGTGAAGGGTCGTACCGTCGTAAAGGGTCGTACTGTCGTGAAGGATCATGCCGTTGTAAAGGGTCGTACCGTCGTAAAGGGTCGTACTGTCGTGAAGGATTATGCCGTTGTAAAGGGTCGTGCTGTAGTAATGGATCATGCCGTTGTAAAGGGTCGTACCGTCGTGAAGGGTCACGCCGTTGTAAAGGGTCATGCTGTCGTGAAGGGTCGTACTGTCCTGAAGGATCGTGCCATTGTAAAGGGTCGTACTGTCGTGAAGGATCATGCCGTTGTAAAGGGTCGTGTCGTTGTAAAGGGTCGTGCCGTTGTAAAGGGTCGTACTGTCGTGAGGGATCGTGCCATTGTAAAGGGTCGTACCGTCGTGAAGGGTCACGCCGTTGTAAAGGGTCGTACCGTCGTGAAGGGTCACGCCGTTGTAAAGGGTCGCACCGCCGTGAAGGGTCGTACCGTCGTGAAGGGTCGTACCGTCGTGAAGGGTCACGCCGTTGTAAAGGGTCGTACTGTCCTGAAGGATCGTGCCATTGTAAAGGGTCGTACCGTCGTAAAGGGTCGTACTGTCCTGAAGGATCGTGCCATTGTAAAGGGTCGTACTGTCCTGAAGGATCGTGCCATTGTAAAGGGTCGTACTGTCGTGAAGGATCATGTCGTTGTAAAGGGTCGTACTGTCATAAAGGGTCGTGCCGTTGTGAAGGGTCGTACCGTCGTAAAGGGTCGTACTGTCGTGAGGGATCGTGCCATTGTAAAGGGTCGTACCGTCGTGAAGGGTCGTACTGTCGTGAAGGATCATGCCGTTGTAAAGGGTCGTACCGTCGTAAAGGGTCGTACTGTCCTGAAGGATCGTGCCATTGTAAAGGGTCGTACTGTCATAAAGGGTCGTGCCGTTGTGAAGGGTCGTAGCGTCGTACTGTTGTGAAGGGTCGTACTGTCCTGAAGGATCGTGCCATTGTAAAGGGTCGTGCCGTTGTAAAGCGTCGTGCCGTTGTAAAGCGTCGTGCCGTTGTGAAGGGTCGTACTGTCGTGAAGGATCATGTCGTTGTAAAGGGTCGTGCTGTAGTAATGGATCATGCCGTTGTAAAGGGTCGTTGCCGTTGTAAAGGGTCGTACTGTCCTGAAGGATCGTGCCATTGTAAAGGGTCGTGCTGTAGTAATGGATCATGCCGTTGTAAAGGGTCATGCTGTCGTGAAGGGTCGTACCGTCGTAAAGGGTCGTACTGTCATAAAGGGTCGTGCCGTTGTAAAGGGTCGCACCGCCGTGAAGGGTCGTACTGTCGTGAGGATCGTGTCGTTGTAAAGGGTCGTGCTGTAGTAATGGATCATGCCGTTGTAAAGGGTCGTGCCGTTGTGAAGGGTCGTACTGTCCTGAAGGATCGTGCCATTGTAAAGGGTCGTACTGTCGTGAGGGATCGTGCCATTGTAAAGGGTCGTACTGTCGTGAGGGATCGTGTCGTTGTAAAGGGTCGTACCGTCGTAAAGGGTCGTACTGTCCTGAAGGATCGTGCCATTGTAAAGGGTCGTGTCGTTGTAAAGGGTCGTACTGTCCTGAAGGATCGTGCCATTGTAAAGGGTCGTGCTGTAGTGAAGGGTCGTACTGTCGTGAAGGATCATGCCGTTGTAAAGGGTCATGCTGTCGTGAAGGGTCGTACCGTCGTGAAGGGTCGTACCGTCGTAAAGGGTCGTACTGTCCTGAAGGATCGTGCCATTGTAAAGGGTCGTACTGTCCTGAAGGATCGTGCCATTGTAAAGGGTCGTACCGTCGTGAAGGGTCACGCCGTTGTAAAGGGTCGTACCGTCGTAAAGGGTCGTACTGTCCTGAAGGATCGTGCCATTGTAAAGGGTCGTACTGTCCTGAAGGATCGTGCCATTGTAAAGGGTCGTACCGTCGTAAAGGGTCGTACTGTCCTGAAGGATCGTGCCATTGTAAAGGGTCGTTGCCGTTGTAAAGGGTCATGCTGTCGTGAAGGGTCGTACTGTCATAAAGGGTCGTGCCGTTGTAAAGCGTCGTGCCGTTGTAAAGCGTCGTGCCGTTGTGAAGGGTCGTACTGTCCTGAAGGATCGTGCCATTGTAAAGGGTCGTGCTGTAGTAATGGATCATGCCGTTGTAAAGGGTCATGCTGTCGTGAAGGGTCGTACTGTCATAAAGGGTCGTGCCGTTGTAAAGGGTCATGCTGTCGTGAAGGGTCGTACCGTCGTAAAGGGTCGTACTGTCATAAAGGGTCGTGCCGTTGTGAAGGGTCGTACTGTCCTGAAGGATCGTGCCATTGTAAAGGGTCGTACTGTCATAAAGGGTCGTGCCGTTGTGAAGGGTCGTACTGTCGTGAGGGATCGTGCCATTGTAAAGGGTCGTGCTGTAGTAATGGATCATGCCGTTGTAAAGGGTCGTACTGTCGTGAAGGATCATGTCGTTGTAAAGGGTCGTGCTGTAGTAATGGATCATTTTTTTTTCTTTTAGTATTCGCCATTTCCCGTCATAGCGAATAGCGTAAAGAACAGTTGACTGAACCTAAGAGGAAAAACTCCTCACTTGGCCATCTTCTCTGTTCCTTCTTTTGGAAAAGTAAAACTGGAGGGGAAGATTTCCAGTCCTCTCCCCCACATCTACCCCTTTTAGTCGCCCTCTACGACATGCAGGGAATTTGGTGCCAAAATTTCTCTTTGTGGGGTGGTCCAGTAGACAGTGGTGGCTGCTCAGTGCCTTTGCCACAGCGATAAGAGCCTTCTTCAGCTCCTAACTTGAAGCCTTAACTCTAAGCTGCTGGGACATTAATGCCACAAGTGGTGAAGAATGACTTAATCTTACCTGAACTTAACATTTTGAAAAGCCAGAGGTCTATGGTTTTTCAACAAAACTGCCCTCCTTTCTGTCCTTTGACAATGATAAAGCCTTGCTGAATGTAATTTCTTCTTCAAAGTGTAATCTTATATAGCAAAGTCCAGAACAACCAGAATAGAAAACAGATCACAAACACTGACAACACCCTAGATAAACAATCCATAAACATAAAACTACACAGCATTAACCACAACATAAGTAACACCTACATACCTCATCTCACCACCAGCCTTTCCAGTTACTCTCCTTAACTAGAGAACCTTAAAAATGCACCCAACACATGTTTTTTTTTTTTCTAATGCCAAACAACTAGCAGGATGGACTCTCACATAATCTAGCTACATCCTCTCAACATCCTCACGCTATGTAACCAGGCAACCAGACTCCCAACACACCGCCAACAACAACCAACCTCACTAGATGTTATCTTCTGCACACCAGCATGAAACACAAGGACCATTTGGAGCACAATGCACAAACTCTCCTCAGACCCCATAATGACACTCCAGCTGATCCAATCAAAACACAAAGACATTAGAAATACTTACACAAGCTGCTGCAGGAAAGCCACCATCAACATAATGTGAAAGTCCAGGCTCCAAAGCTTCACCATGCCATCTCACATTTCATCAACATCAACAAAAACCCATAAAAAAGGACATAATTACAATAATTTTCACTAACATCATTACTACCACTATTGTTATGTAACACTGGGGCCCATTTTCCATTGGCCTCTGAAGCTCCATGGCCATGCTATAATAAGTAGTAGGGAAAAGATGAATTTCTTTACAATAAGTTCTTCAGCAAGATCATATTCACATGATAGAAAAATTTTTTTTCACTAGCAGCAAATCCACAAACAGGCAGTCTGGTAATGCCTGGGGATGGAGGAGAAAAAATACTTCCCATGTATTCCCTGTGTGTCGCAGAAGGCAACTGAAAGGGGAGGGAGTGGGGGGCTGGAAATCCTCCCCTCCCATTTTTTCTAATTTTCCAAAGGAAGGGACACATAAATGGGCCAAGTGAGGATATTCCCTCTACAGCTCAGGCCTCTGTTCTTAACGCTACCTCGCTAACACGGAAAAGAAATGGCAAATATGTATGAAAAGAAGGATGGAGTTGGAACTACTGTTCCTTCAAATATACCCATTTTTGCTTTCTGAGATAAGGTTCTCTCCTTCCACACATTTTTCATTGCTCTCAGAACCTTCAACCCCTCTCCCACTCTATGACTCACTTCCGCTTCCATGGTTCCATTCGCTGTTAAGTCCACTCCCAGATATCTAAAACACTTCACTTCCTCCAATTTTTCTCCATGCAAACTTACATCCCAATTAAATTGTCCCTCAATCCTACTGAACCCAATAACCTTGCCCTTATTCACATTTACTCTCAACTTTCTCCTTTCACACGTTTCCAAAATCAGTCACCAACTTCTGCAGTTTCTCACTTGAATCAGCCAACAGTGCTGTATCATCAAGAAACAAATGACACTTTCCAGGCTCTCTCATTCCCAAGAGACGGCATACTCGCCCCTCTCTCCAAAACTCTTGCAGTTACCTTCCTAACCACCCCATCCATAAACAAATTATTATCATACTTGATCCCCATTTCCCATGTCAGTGAGGTAGTACCAGGAAACGGATGAAGAACAGCCCATCCACTCATATCCAATTTTCGATTTTCCAATAAAAAGGAACATAGAAGGGGGCCAAGTGAGGATTTTCTCTCTAAGGCTCAGTCTTCTGTTCTTGACGCAACCTCACTAATGTAGGAAAAAGCGAATACATATGAAAAGAAAAAAAATATATGCTCAGACTTCTAAAAATCTAAGGGCTACAAAAGTAATGGTAATAGTGATCAAAATTATGAAAAATAAATACTGAACAAGTGATGCAATGAATACATACCAAATTATATAAAAAGAAGATAGAATATACTATCAGTGCCAAGAAAATTCATATTTGTGATGATCAACACACAATTCTCACTGATACAGTTGCAAAAGTGATTCTGAAAGTATTAAACAAGTGAAAAACATATATAATTGTAATGACATAGGGAATTGGACTGGGCAACATTAATTTGAATGAACTAAAAGTTACCATAAATACATAATAAAAACTGAAGGAAATGATAAGAACACAATTTTTGATAACCATAAGAAAGTGAAGTATGAAAAAATTAACAAGTAAGAAGTATAGAAAGAAAGGTATAAGAGTCAAGCAGCATAATAAAGAAATATGAATATAAGTAATAAATGTGAAGTCGGTGGCCTTCTACTGTCTCCTCAAGCATTTCTAAAAGCTTGTAAATATACTCTAAATATATTATCTATTTTCATCTAATAAATATACTTCAAAGAAAGATGTTTTATACAATAATAAACAAATTAAGATTTTATAAATTACTGAAACTAATTTTACCTAAATTGCTATTATTTATTATGATTTTTGGCACATGGAAAGATGTAAACATGAAAAGTATATAAAAATAAACAGAAAAGTACTCATAATTTGTCAAGTGTTATTTAAAACATAAATAGAATGCATGTATATGGAGGGGTCCCTATAATGGTAAACTTGTGTTATATGAGGTAGAAAAATTTTCTACAAACCAAACATTTTTATAATGGTCAATGATTTTTATGGGATAAAAGGCAAATATATTTCTGAGCTACTTTAATTCTATTTTTGAGAGTAACATCTTCAATTCACAGTAAACCAAGCATACTGCATACTCAGCAAATAGTCCCTATTTTATGTTTCTTATCACAAGACACTTTAGAGAGGTGATTTGACTCATCATGATCATAAAAAAATACTAATTACAACATGAGTAAAATCAACCTCAACAATAAATATCTGACTAAGACAATAATTCATGAGGAGATTACTTTAGAAAAAGACTAGGTTACTTCATATAAATCCTGCAAATACTATCTTACCGTTACTCTTGAATGGTGAAACATGAATTGAAGCTTAAGATTCAAGTCCAGAATAACTGATGATATATATAATCCAGATGTTACCAACATCCTAGGTATACACCTGCTTTTATATTTACCCCAGGACCAATTTCAATGAAAGAGTCCTGGTGTTACCCAGGACTTCTTTTTAAAGGCTCCTGCAGACCGAGGCTGCACTACTTTCAGTAGCAGGGAAGACCCCTCTGGAGTGAAAATTCTTTGGAGATACTGTTCTCGTACTGACACAGCCTAATCAAAGAAGACATTTCACTCACAGTGTAACCTCAAGCAGGCAGAGTCCAGTAATACCTACAGCTGCTATAAGTTCACTATAGAAATTCAGAAGAATATCTTTATCTCTTTAATTGATACACACTGAGAATTAAGCTCACCATATAGTAACAGATGGTAAGCCAATTCATCAGACTGATTCATTCTTGAACTTTTATCAAAAACAATTGTTTATATCATCCCTGAATTAAAAGACTAATAAATACAATATTTTGATGTACAGTATATACAGCGGTGAGTAGTAACCTTGTCAGCACTGTACGTCACATCTAAACATCACATTACGAACTCAGTCACAGCAACACTGGCCATGTCACTCACACACTGTTTGTATGGCATATAATGAGGTCTGGTTGTATGCGAGATATCCTGGCTAAGATCCAGGAGAAAGTTGAAAAGTGGCATTAGAATACTACCATTAAACATACATGTCAGGCTATTAGATAAGATACAGGATATTACAGCAAAATCAGCTAAATCACATAAAATATACACAAGATCTACAAGCCATTAAAAAACTTAAAAATTTAAATAGAAATCAAATAAAAAATCAATTAGTTAGTAGAAATATATGGCTACTTTTTACCTACTTCACAGAACGAACTTTAATTTGGTTCTATATGACCTTAAACTTAAACATCAGACCAAGGAAAGAAAATACTGGTCCATCTTCAAAATAAATAAGTTTATTTTTCTGGAACCTTGCAAAATTCATTCTGAGAACTCCATTAATGAATTCCAATATTATATTACTTTATAATTATGTACATTTATATTTAGAAAAATCCTTAAGTAATTCAGAGAGGAGAGTCAGTGGTGAGAATCAGTATGGGCGGTGGTATCCTGAGAAATGAGAACAATAAACTTGTTTACATTCTCTACCACTACTTCTTATTCTAACCAGTGGTTTTGTCACTCCTTCAGCTACTACAATACAGAGTACAATGGATTCCACATGTTAGGACAACTGTCATGGATATAAAATATTCTCCATTAGTTAATATACACGTTTGAGGTGCTTCCTCAAAGATCATCCACACGTGCCTGAATAATCCCTTTGGAGTACACATCAAAAGGGTGAACTACAATAATGAAGGTTACTAAGAGGCACATGTAAAAGTGCCTGTATCTAATACCTCATTCCAACTGAAACCTATAACATTTCCAAAAGATGCTTTAAAACAAATTTCAAATATGAAAATCTTCATGCTTCATGTTAAAATTAAACACATCTTTATCTAGGGCATTAGATATTCATTCTATCATATTCAAATTTGCTAAAGTACCATTAAATCAACAAAAAGTAGAAATTTACTGAGAAATATATTAAAATGACAATAAAATTACAAGTTCCACACAACAGCTTCACTTGACACCAAGAGCAAATTCATATTATCAAATAATTAATGGATTTTTGTTTCAAAAAGTGTGAAAATATGGAGTTATGGCCTAGTCCTGGGCGAGTTATGGTTTGAATGCACATCCACAAGCAATAACCACAACACACCTGCCATGTAACATAATCCTCTGGCTCTTGAATTTGCACAAAATTCACGAACACAAGTGGAAGTCTGAATAAACCTGGGGTGGCCATCATAATCATAAAATGCAAAGTTTAGGAGATATAAGTCACTAGTTCTTGGTAATAACTCGTACTAAAGTAGTGTATCATGGCTGCAAATACTCATTTACTACTATGGCGACTTTAAATAAAGCAGCCATTGATACTCATGAAATAGATGGCATTCAGTTGTAAGTCCCCTGAAGTATATGAACAAGTTACTCCAACATCAAAAATAAACAATAATGCTGACAGTGGTATATGTGAAGGGATCAGCAAAGATGAGCCTTTGCAAGGGCTTTAGGAAGACAAATTTCTGACTACAACTTGAAACACAAGTTGCCATCTTGCAATCATAGTTGTGATCTTGCAATAACACATGCTCACTTAGCTGATCTCTTTACATATCCATTACACGCCCTCATGGCTTAAATTTTACAAGAGGGATGTTTTTTGAGTTGAGGCACTTGTCGCATACCCACTCTGCATATACTTCCCCAGTAAGCAGATGATATGCCCCCTCCGTCAGTCCTGTACATACTCTGAAAGTTTAATTCAGCCAATTAGAATAAAGTAGTCTGTAAGATATGATACTCTCCACAAAAGTTAGCTTCTTTCAAGATTATGGTATGAATTAAAATGCAAGAAATCAGTGTTAAAGTACAAACCAGAATGTACATCTATTCACAATTATCCAATGAAGAATGTCTATGAAATTATTCTTCTGTTATCCAAGACCTTGCTAAAGTCTCCTGTAGCCTAAGGCTGTCCTACTTCCACTCCTTTGGAGTACAATGTTCTTTGACAAGATTCTACTCCAAAATATTACAGCCCTGGGGATAAAGGAGAGAGAATACTGTCCACATATTCCCTGTGTGTTGTAGAGGGGACTAAAAAGGGTGGGAGTGGGGGGGGGGGGATTTCTTCCCTCCAGTTTTACTTCTCCTAAAGAAGGAATAGAGAAAGGGGCCAAGTGAGGATTTTCCCTCTTAGGCTTAGTCCTTTGTTCTTAATGCTACCTTGCTAATGCAAAGTCATCTGATCCTGTTGCTACCTTGCTGATGCTGGCAATGTTGAATAATTTTGACAAAAGTATGGATATGTCCATGTGTATATATGTATATGTCTGTGCATGTATATGTATGTATATGTGCACGTGTGGGCATTTATTTATATATATGTGTATGTGGGTGGGTTGGGAACATTTCCTCATCTGTTTCCTTGAGCTACATCGCTAACAGGGGAGATGGCAGTTAAGTATAATAAATAACAAATATATATATATATATATATATATATATATATATATATATATATATATATATATATATATATATATATATATATTTATATTATTTATTATACTTTGTCGCTGTCTCCCGCGTTTGCGAGGTAGCGCAAGGGAACAGACGAAAGAAATGGCCCACCCCCCCCCCATACACATGTATATACATACGTCCACACACGCAAATATACATACCTACACAGCTTTCCATGGTTTACCCCAGACGCTTCACATGCCTTGATTTAATCCATTGACAGCACGTCAACCCCGGTATACCACATTGCTCCAATTCACTCTATTCCTTGCCCTTCTTTCACCCTCCTGCATGTTCAGGCCCCGATCACACAAAATCTTTTTCACTCCATCTTTCCACCTCCAATTTGGTCTCCCTCTTCTCCTCGTTCCCTCCACCTCCGACACATATATCCTCTTGGTCAATCTTTCCTCACTCATTCTCTCCATGTGCCCAAACCACTTCAAAACACCCTCTTCTGCTCTCTCAACCACGCTCTTTTTATTTCCACACATCTCTCTTACCCTTACGTTACTTACTCGATCAAACCACCTCACACCACACATTGTCCTCAAACATCTCATTTCCAGCACATCCATCCTCCCGCGCACAACTCTATCCATAGCCCACGCCTCGCAACCATACAACATTGTTGGAACCACTATTCCTTCAAACATACCCATTTTTGCTTTCCGAGATAATGTTCTCGACTTCCACACATTCTTCAAGGCCCCCAGAATTTTCGCCCCCTCCCCCACCCTATGATCCACTTCCGCTTCCATGGTTCCATCCGCTGCCAGATCCACTCCCAGATATCTAAAACACTTCACTTCCTCCAGTTTTTCTCCATTCAAATTCACCTCCCAATTGACTTGACCCTCAACCCTACTGTACCTAATAACCTTGCTCTTATTCACATTTACTCTTAACTTTCTTCTTCCACACACTTTACCAAACTCAGTCACCAGCTTCTGCAGTTTCTCACATGAATCAGCCACCAGCGCTGTATCATAGGAAGAGAGGAAAGTGATTGGTTCTCAGTGAATGTAGGTTTGCGGCAGGGGTGTGTGATGTCTCCATGGTTGTTTAATTTGTTTATGGATGGGGTTGTTAGGGAGGTAAATGCAAGAGTTTTGGAAAGAGGGGCAAGTATGAAGTCTGTTGGGGATGAGAGAGCTTGGGAAGTGAGTCAGTTGTTGTTCGCTGATGATACAGCGCTGGTGGCTGATTCATGTGAGAAACTGCAGAAGCTGGTGACTGAGTTTGGAAAAGTGTGTGGAAGAAGAAAGTTAAGAGTAAATGTGAATAAGAGCAAGGTTATTAGGTACAGTAGGGTTGAGGGTCAAGTCAATTGGGAGGTGAGTTTGAATGGAGAAAAACTGGAGGAAGTGAAGTGTTTTAGATATCTGGGAGTGGATCTGGCAGCGGATGGAACCATGGAAGCGGAAGTGGATCATAGGGTGGGGGAGGGGGCGAAAATCCTGGGGGCCTTGAAGAATGTGTGGAAGTCGAGAACATTATCTCGGAAAGCAAAAATGGGTATGTTTGAAGGAATAGTGGTTCCAACAATGTTGTATGGTTGCGAGGCGTGGGCTATGGATAGAGTTGTGCGCAGGAGGATGGATGTGCTGGAAATGAGATGTTTGAGGACAATGTGTGGTGTGAGGTGGTTTGATCGAGTGAGTAATGTAAGGGTAAGAGAGATGTGTGGAAATAAAAAGAGCGTGGTTGAGAGAGCAGAAGAGGGTGTTTTGAAGTGGTTTGGGCACATGGAGAGGATGAGTGAGGAAAGATTGACCAAGAGGATATATGTGTCGGAGGTGGAGGGAACAAGGAGAAGAGGGAGACCAAATTGGAGGTGGAAAGATGGAGTGAAAAAGATTTTGTGTGATCGGGGCCTGAACATGCAGGAGGGTGAAAGGAGGGCAAGGAATAGAGTGAATTGGAGCGATGTGGTATACCGGGGTTGACGTGCTGTCAGTGGATTGAAGCAAGGCATGTGAAGCGTCTGGGGTAAACCATGGAAAGCTGTGTAGGTATGTATATTTGCGTGTGTGGACGTATGTATATGCATGTGTATGGGGGGGGGCAATTTCTTTTGTCTGTTTCCTTGCGCTACCTCGCAAACGCGGGAGACAGCGACAAAGTATAATAAAAAAATAAAAATAATATATATATATATATATATATATATATATATATATATATATATATATATATATGCACACACCATTGAAGAGAAAATAAAAATGGTACATTTATATTTTCTCTTTCCAGTGGTGATTGTGCACATATCTCTTCACAGTAAGGTGAAGGTTTTGCATGAATATATACATATATGGGTTAACGAGGTAGTGCAAGGAAACAGAACGAGGATTGGCCCAACCCACCTACATACAAAAATGCCCATTAACGCACATATACATTTCAATGTATACATACACAGACATATATATATATCTTTCTGTCTTTCATACTATTCACCATTTCCCGCATTAGCATGGTAGCGTTAAGAACAGAGGACTGGGCCTTTGAGGGAATATCCTCACCTGGCCCCCTTCTCTGTTCCTACTTTTGGAAAATTAGAAAAGAAACGAGAGGGGAGGATTTCCAGCCCCCCCGGTCCCTCCCTTTTAGTCACCTTCTATGGCACGCAAATGAGAGTTGGGGTGAGAGAGTATCATTAAATTTTAGGGAGAATAAAAAGATGTTTTGGAAGGAAGTAAATAAAGTGCGTAAGACAAGGGAACAAATGGGAACTTCAGTGAAGGGGGCTAATGGGGAGGTGATAACAAGTAGTGGTGATGTGAGAAAGAGATGGAGTGAGTATTTTGAAGGTTTGTTGAATGAGTTTGATGATAGAGTGGCAGATATAGGGTGTTTTTGTCAAGGTGGTGTGTAGAGTGACAGGGTCAGGGAGAGTGATTTGGTAAACAGAGAAGAGGTAGTAAAAGCTTTGCAGAAGATGAAAGCCGGGAAGGCAGCGGGTTTGGATGTTATTGCAGTGAAATTTAGTAAAAAAGGGGGTGACTGTATTGTTGACTAGTTGGTAAGGTTATTTAATGTATGTATGACTCATGGTGAGGTGCCTGAGGATTGGCGGAATGCTTGCATAGTGCCATTGTACAAAGGCAAAGGGGATAAAAGCGAGTGCTCAAATTACAGAGGTATAAGTTTGTTGAGTACTCCTGGGAAATTATATGGGAGGGTATTGATTGAGAGGGTGAAGGCATGTACAGAGCATCAGATTGGGGAAGAGCAGTGTGGTTTCAGAAGTGGTAGAGGATGTGTGGATCAGGCGTTTGCTTTGAAGAATGTATGAGAGAAATACTTAGAAAAGCAAATGGATTTGTATGTAGCATTTATGGATCTGGAGACGGCATATGATAGAGTTGATAGAGATGCTCTGTGGAAGATAGTAAGAATATATGGTGTGGGAGGTAAGTTGTTAGAAGCAGTGAAAAGTTTTTATCGAGGATGTAAGGCATGTGTACGTGTAGGAAGAGAGGAAAGTGATTGGTTCTCAGTGAATGTTGGTTTGCGGCAAGGGTGTGTGATGTCTCAATGGTTGTTTAATTTGTTTATGGATGGGATTGTTAGGGAGGTGAATGCAAGACTTCTGGAAAATGGGGCAAGTATACAGTCTGTTGTGGATGAGAGAGCTTGTGAAGTGAGTCATTTGTTGTTCGCTGATGATACAGCGCTGGTGGTTGATTCGTGTGAGAAACTGCAGAAGCTGGTGACTGAGTTTGGTAAAGTGTGTGAAAGAATAGAGCTGAGAGTAAATGTGAATAAGAGCAAGGTTATGAGGTACAGTAAGGTTGATGGACAAGTCAATTGGGAGGTAAGTTTGAATGGAGAAAAACTGGAGGAAGTAAAGTGTTTTAGATATCTGGGAGTGGATTTGGCAGCAGATGGAACCATGGAAGCCGAAGTGAATCATAGGGTGGGGGAGGGGGCGAAAGTTCTGGGAGCGTTGAAGAATGTGTGGAAGTCGAGAACATAATCTTGGAAAGCAAAAACGGGAAAGTTTGAAGGAATAGTGGTTCCAACGATGTTGTATGGTTGCGAGGTGTGGGCTATAGATAGAGTTGTGCGGAGGAGGGTGGATGTGCTGGAAATGAGATGCCTGAGGACAATATGTGGTGTGAGGTGGTTTGATCAAGTAAGTAATAATAGGGTAAGAGAGATGTGTGGTAGTAAAAAGAGTGTGGTTGAGAAAGCAGAAGAGGGTGTTTTGAAATGGTTTGGTCAAATGGAGAGAATGAGTGAGGAAAGATTGACCAAGAGGATACATGTGTCACAGGTGGAGGGAGCGAGGAGAAGTGGAAGACCAAATTGGAGGTGGAAAGATGGAGTGAAAAAGATTTTGAGTGATCAGGGCCTGAAGATGCAGGAGGGTGAAAGGCGTGCAAGGAACAGAGTGAATTGGAACGATGTGGTATACCGGGGTCGATCTGCTGCCAATGGATTGAACCAGGGCATGTGAAGCGTCTGGGGTAAACCATGGAAAGCTGTGTAGGTATGTATATTTGCGTGTGTGGACGTATGTATATGCATGTGTATGGGGGGGGGCAATTTCTTTTGTCTGTTTCCTTGCGCTACCTCGCAAACGCGGGAGACAGCGACAAAGTATAATAAAAAAATAAAAATAATATATATATATATATATATATATATATATATATATATATATATATATGCACACACCATAGAAGAGAAAATAAAAATGGTACATTTATATTTTCTCTTTCCAGTGGTGATTGTGCACATATCTCTTCACAGTAAGGTGAAGGTTTTGCATGAATATATACATATATGGGTTAACGAGGTAGTGCAAGGAAACAGACGAGGATTGGCCCAACCCACCTACATACAAAAATGCCCATTAACGCACATATACATTTCAATGTATACATACACAGACATATATATATATCTTTCTGTCTTTCATACTATTCACCATTTCCCGCATTAGCATGGTAGCGTTAAGAACAGAGGACTGGGCCTTTGAGGGAATATCCTCACCTGGCCCCCTTCTCTGTTCCTACTTTTGGAAAATTAGAAAAGAAACGAGAGGGGAGGATTTCCAGCCCCCCGGTCCCTCCCTTTTAGTCACCTTCTATGGCACGCAAATGAGAGTTGGGGTGAGAGAGTATCATTAAATTTTAGGGAGAATAAAAAGATGTTTTGGAAGGAAGTAAATAAAGTGCGTAAGACTAGGGAACAAATGGGAACTTCAGTGAAGGGGGCTAATGGGGAGGTGATAACAAGTAGTGGTGATGTGAGAAAGAGATGGAGTGAGTATTTTGAAGGTTTGTTGAATGAGTTTGATGATAGAGTGGCAGATATAGGGTGTTTTTGTCAAGGTGGTGTGTAGAGTGACAGGGTCAGGGAGAGTGATTTGGTAAACAGAGAAGAGGTAGTAAAAGCTTTGCAGAAGATGAAAGCCGGGAAGGCAGCGGGTTTGGATGTTATTGCAGTGAAATTTAGTAAAAAAGGGGGTGACTGTATTGTTGACTAGTTGGTAAGGTTATTTAATGTATGTATGACTCATGGTGAGGTGCCTGAGGATTGGCGGAATGCTTGCATAGTGCCATTGTACAAAGGCAAAGGGGATAAAAGCGAGTGCTCAAATTACAGAGGTATAAGTTTGTTGAGTACTCCTGGGAAATTATATGGGAGGGTATTGATTGAGAGGGTGAAGGCATGTACAGAGCATCAGATTGGGGAAGAGCAGTGTGGTTTCAGAAGTGGTAGAGGATGTGTGGATCAGGCGTTTGCTTTGAAGAATGTATGAGAGAAATACTTAGAAAAGCAAATGGATTTGTATGTAGCATTTATGGATCTGGAGACGGCATATGATAGAGTTGATAGAGATGCTCTGTGGAAGATAGTAAGAATATATGGTGTGGGAGGTAAGTTGTTAGAAGCAGTGAAAAGTTTTTATCGAGGATGTAAGGCATGTGTACGTGTAGGAAGAGAGGAAAGTGATTGGTTCTCAGTGAATGTTGGTTTGCGGCAAGGGTGTGTGATGTCTCAATGGTTGTTTAATTTGTTTATGGATGGGATTGTTAGGGAGGTGAATGCAAGACTTCTGGAAAATGGGGCAAGTATACAGTCTGTTGTGGATGAGAGAGCTTGTGAAGTGAGTCATTTGTTGTTCGCTGATGATACAGCGCTGGTGGTTGATTCGTGTGAGAAACTGCAGAAGCTGGTGACTGAGTTTGGTAAAGTGTGTGAAAGAATAGAGCTGAGAGTAAATGTGAATAAGAGCAAGGTTATGAGGTACAGTAAGGTTGATGGACAAGTCAATTGGGAGGTAAGTTTGAATGGAGAAAAACTGGAGGAAGTAAAGTGTTTTAGATATCTGGGAGTGGATTTGGCAGCAGATGGAACCATGGAAGCCGAAGTGAATCATAGGGTGGGGGAGGGGGCGAAAGTTCTGGGAGCGTTGAAGAATGTGTGGAAGTCGAGAACATTATCTCGGAAAGCAAAAACGGGAAAGTTTGAAGGAATAGTGGTTCCAACGATGTTGTATGGTTGCGAGGTGTGGGCTATAGATAGAGTTGTGCGGAGGAGGGTGGATGTGCTGGAAATGAGATGCCTGAGGACAATATGTGGTGTGAGGTGGTTTGATCAAGTAAGTAATAATAGGGTAAGAGAGATGTGTGGTAGTAAAAAGAGTGTGGTTGAGAAAGCAGAAGAGGGTGTTTTGAAATGGTTTGGTCAAATGGAGAGAATGAGTGAGGAAAGATTGACCAAGAGGATACATGTGTCACAGGTGGAGGGAGCGAGGAGAAGTGGAAGACCAAATTGGAGGTGGAAAGATGGAGTGAAAAAGATTTTGAGTGATCAGGGCCTGAAGATGCAGGAGGGTGAAAGGCGTGCAAGGAACAGAGTGAATTGGAACGATGTGGTATACCGGGGTCGATCTGCTGCCAATGGATTGAACCAGGGCATGTGAAGCGTCTGGGGTAAACCATGGAAAGTTCTGTGGGGCCTGGATGTGGAAAGGGAGCTGTGGTTTTGGTGCATTATTACATAACAGCTAGAGACTGAGTGTGAACAAATGTGGCCTTGTCTTTTCCTAGTGCTAGTCTGCGCACATGTGGGGGGAGGGGGTTGCTATTTCATGTGTGGCGGGATTGCAATGGGAATGAATGAAGGCAGACAGTATGAATTATGTACATGTGTATATATGTATATGTCTGTGTGTGTTTATATATGTATATGTTGGGATGTATAGGTATGTATATTTGCGTGTGTGGACGTGTATGTATATACATATGTATGCGGGTGGGTTGGGCCATTCTTTCGTCTGTTTCCTTGCGCTACTTCGCTAACATGGGAGACAGCGACAAAGTAAAACAGATAAATAAAAATAAATAAACATATTTTTTTATACTTTGTCGCTCTCTTAGTGAGGTAGCACAAGGAAACAGACGAAAGAATGGCCCAACTCACCCATGTGCACATGTACATACATACATGTTCACACACGCACATATACATACCTATACATTTCAACGTATAAACATATATACATACACAGGCATATACATGTATACACATGTACATAATTCATACTTGCTGCCTTTATTCATTCCCGTCACCACCCCGTCACACATGAAATGACAACACCCTCCCCCCCACATGTGTGCGAGGTGGTGCTGGGAAAAGACAACAAAGGCCACATTCGTTCACAGCTCAGTCTCTAGCTGTCATGTACAATGCACTGAAACCACAGCTCCGTTTTCACATCCAGGCCCCACAAAAGTTTCCATGGTTTACCCCAGACGCTTCACATGCCCTGCTTCAATCCATTGACAGCACGTCGACCCCGGTATACCACATCGTTCCAAGTCACTCTATTCCTTGCACGCCTTTCACCCTCCTGCATGTTCAGGCCCCGATTGCTCAAAATCTTTTTCACTCCATCTTTCCATCTCCAATTTGGTCTCCCACTTCTCGTTCCCTCCACCTCTGACACATATATCCTCTTTGTCAATATATATTGCAAGAGGTCAATGGTGCGTGTGATCTAATATATGCATATAACCATGAGGAAAATGAAACACGATAAGTTCCCACGTGTACATTCGTGAAATGATTGCATCATTAGGGGAGATACAAGAATAAGAAAGAAGACATAGAACAGTCATTTGATATACATGATATACAAGGAAGAGCATTTACCATTGGTAAACAAGCATTAACAGATGGGTGTTTGGTTTTGATATCATGCCTGTCATAAAATTTTTATTATGTGGACAGGAAAGGGAACCCAAACACCACCATCTGGTTACATTTGTTTACCAATGGCTTTTTAGCTACATCTCTTCCTTGCATATCAACTCACTGTTCTACATAAATCTTTTTACACTTGGAAATGATGTTTTCTGGACCTATTTCAGCAAGTTGATGGGCTTTGATCTTTCACATGTGATTTAGACACTATGCAAAATGATAATTTTGCCCTGGATGACAGTAAATTATTTCAATTTGACACTGAACAAACCTTCAATTTTCAAATTCAAAATGAAAATCGGGTAATTGCTGCCTCTAATAGTGTATTGCCACTTCTGATGCTACAAGCTGAAAAATGGTTCATTGTAGAAATAAAAGAATATACTGTCATTTCCGAGTTAATATTTTAATTTCTTAAAATAAATGTCTAAATTACAAGAGTAAAAAAAATTTAAAACCTAATCAACATGCCAAATTAGGTTGAGAAAACATCAATTTGGATTGAGGAGGGATGTAACAATGTGATACTTGTGTTACTAAAAACAATGATAATGCTGAGCAAGCATGGTATTTCAATTTCTGGTAATAATCTTTCATCTTTCAACTCTTAACTTTCAGTATTCTCTCATCCAATATTTTCTATTACAAATTTTTCAGTATCATCATACACTTTTAAAACATCTTATCTATTCACATTCTGCACACATGGAAAAGCAACCTGTGTAAGAGTAGTGAATGGGGGTAATATATTAAGAGGTAGGAGGGAGGAATCAGACATCCTGCCTTACGTCAGCCTGCACAGTTGGGGTTGTGACAACAGACCATAGTTCTGCAAAATCAATTCTCATAAGAATATCACAACTGTATACACTTGATTTGACACCATGTATATAGAAACAAGGTTAATGATAACAGACTTGACAATGTATCAAAGAAGAAGATGGCTGTACTAATACCACATAAAGAATATAAAGCTTGATCAAAGCATGAATAAGCCCTATGAGTCATGGTAAGGATGAGGATTTTTCCAGGGATCAAATTTGTAATATAATATATGGATCAAATAAATATCATAAAGCGTGTGTGTGTTCATGTGTGTGTTGGGGGGTAGAGGAAGGGGAATCTGATAAATGGAGAGATAAAGGAAAATTTTTAGCAGAAGAGGAACAGACTATGCATAAAGCATACGGTGATCTATCTATCAGGTAAAGGGAGAGATAAAGGAAAATTTTCAGCAGAAGAGGAACAGACTATGTGTAAAGCATATGGTGATCTATCTATCTATCTATATCTCTAATGCCTGTTCCCTCAAAGGGGTAGCCATGGCAAAAGTCTCCACAACTGGAAAGCTCCAGTGCTGCTTCTTAGCCTTCAGTGCCTCACCGTTAACAGGCCACGAGCAGAGGGCAACTCTAGTACATCATCTCTAGAGGTTCCTACGTAACATTCCTAACAACCACTTCTACCTATGAAAAACGATATAAAATAAAGTCAGCAGAGGAGTATGAAATGCACACATGGTACACATGCAGTGGCATCCAGGCAAAGATTGTTTTTCTATGGAAAAATAAAAAATACAAGAAAATGTAGTCTAGTACAAAACCCTTTCCACCCTAACAATGAAGTAAAATCACCTGTAAGTATACCAAAAAAGATATCTAAGGTTTGGTTTGAAGTAAAAAAGTAATTATAAATATGGACAAGAGAGCAGATCTAAAGAATGTTAGAGTAAAAGCTTGAACATTGCTTAACATTGAAGATAAAAGATTAATGAAAGAAATGACAGTGCTGCAAGCAATGGTAAAATGCTTGGAAAAGGCATTTTTCTGAAGAACATTTAGTGTGAATATATAATATACTGGATGCTAATCAAAGGTAGTGTGTGAAAAAAATTCATGATCAAATATCTACATCACATCAGTCAAAGGTTCTGTGGAAAACTGTGTCTGAAAAATCTGAAATACTGACATATATGTTTATATGGGATCGTTTCTAAGTTTTTTAATGTTTAAGAGACAAGTAAGACCTTTGGCAAAGTGGACATAATGAAAACATACACACTAAGAGATCTTATATTTTACTGGTACACATAGGTGACCCATTCTCTAAAATTTCTTACTGGGTTCCATCATATAACAAGAAGGAAGTGAAAAGTGAGAAAAAAGTTAACTAGTCTAAGCTAGCATCACAGGTACTATGGTGGTGCCAAAGTCACCAGTAGGTCTACCGAGGAGGCCCACTGGATCTTTTTTAAACTAGTACAACAGATGGAAACTAATTACAATGAAATGGAGAGAAGTGATGTGGAATGGACAACATGTCTGAAGAGTGAATACATGACTGGGGAAAATTTTCATCAGTGTCTGCCCATAGTTTATATAATATCTCCTACAATATAGTAGGGTAACTCAAACAGAATCTTTCCAAGCACCAAGACCTCTATAAATTTCTGTATTGTCCTCTAAGGAGGTATTCCTTTAATCAAGGGACTCTCACTCTTTTGTTCAACCTCCATTTCTATTGCCATTCACTTCATTAAAATAAGTTCTTTCAAATATTCTCCCCATGAATCAACATTGTAAAATCACAATACCACACACATGATACCACCTAAATCATATATCATTAATCCTAAGATACTGCAAAACCTTCCATCTATCATACAATCCGCCTGTTCATCTCTGCCTTTCCCATCTATACAAGATGCGCCTAGTATGCAAAATCTTACTCATGCATGTTTTGGTTTTTGACACCAATTCCAGAAAAGGTACTGCAGGTTTCCCTCGCACTTGGTAAAGGCAAAGACATGTGGAACACACAGCCTTAAACTGGTCCACATGCATTCTTAATTCACTTTACATCTTTCAGCATTTCCTCAAGGAATCATCAAGGAACTATCCATGGCCAGCTTACTGTCTTCATCAGTCTTAAAGCATGTGTGAATTCTTTCCAACAAATACATCTTCCTACTACAAGGCCAAGCTAAGTGCTAAAAACATGTCAGAAGTATCTTATCTCTACAAGCCACATCAGAAATCTTTTTAAAGCACAGAGGAAGATGACAGTTTTACAGTTCCATGACAGATAGAGAAGACCTAAGATTTTCAAGGGTTAATTCAATATATTAGAACTCTCTGAATATTCCCCTACAACTGTTACCATAAAACCCTCAAAATATATCATACAAACACTTATCTTTTTCTTTTAAACTATTCGCCATTTCCCGCGTCAGCGAGGTAGCGTTAAGAACTGAGGACTGGGCCCCCTCTGTTCCTTCTTTTGGAAAATTAAAAAAAACGAGAGGGGAGGATTTCCAGCCCCCCGCTCCCTCCCCTTTTAGTCGCCTTCTACGACACGCAGGGAATACATGGGAAGTATTCTTAATCCCCTATCCCCAGGGATAACAAACACTTATAAAATCCTAAATATTGCTCATTGTGTCACTGATCTCAAATCTTAATGTGAGTATAGTAATCTTGAAATCAGATTGAAATGTCATCATGGCAGAACAAAAAAGTTCCTTAAGGTACTGACTTGTAAGACTAAACAATGTTTAGGGCTGAACCTAAGCAATGTTTAGGGCTGAACCTAAGCAAAGAGTACTGAATACATTGTTCTAAACATTATGAGCTTTATCAACTTTTTTTTCAGAGGATACTTTGACTGAGAAAGTTGTTTTCACAACCCCACAGTGGCCTCAAATTTATGCAATATTTCAGTCCCCTGTCCTCCTTCTGCCTTAAAAGTTTCATTTCCAATCTAGCTGGAACAGTTGTTACAGGTTCGACAATCACTCAGCTCCCACAACTGACATGAGAGCCGTTGTTGTATTTTCTGCTACACATACATTTTGCTGCTTTAGTGAAGAGAGAAAAATGGTTAGTCTCTCAATATCTGACTTTTCTACAAAGCCATTATATTGTTCTGAAAACTGAATACTGTTTAGCAAATTTGGAAATGAGCTCACTTCCAGAGAGAGCCAAATCATAAACCAACAAATACTGCCAAACACCAGTAAGAAGTACCAGTTCTGCACACCACTTTAGATTCTTTAGTTTTTCATATGTCTTCTGTAATGCATTTCTACTTCATATCAAATTAATATCCTTAACCATCAGAAACTCCCTCACCTACTGAAACTTACAGTGACTTAAGGGTAATCAAAATGGAATCTAAAGGACTGCACATAATCATTACAAGCAGGCTCACCAGTAATGTGTAAAGCCAGTTCTCAAACCACTTCCATGGCACCATTTTCTGCATGAGAAGACATCTAAAATCAATCTAAGGTCAAAAGTATTCCTAACTTAAAGATACATCTTCCTGACAAGGCCAGTTATGATAAATGGCATTACCGAAGAAACCTTCAAGAAATTTTCGAATTAGGATCAATAAAGAACATACCCAAAAGTTAGTCGCAGCCAGCTGAATGCACCTATCCCATGTTATGAAATCTATGAAAGGAAAACGTCCATGTTTCCAAGAAAAATAATCTCTCAAATCACAAAACAGGAAGACAGCTATGAATTTACACAAAACTTATCAGAAGTCATATCATGAGAAGCCAAGGGAGATTAGGAACCTAATAACAAACTGCAAACCAATATCATTACTCCATTCCCAATGCACTGGGATGGATCAAGTACATGCTGGTTCTGCAACATCACTCTTACATTCTTAACCCATGCCCAGAGTGTTAGTATGAAACAAGAACTTCCGCATCTATAAAAGGTATTCTTAGTTTTTCACTCTACATCCTCTGCTGATTTGTCAAAAGAGACAAATTCTCCAATCCTGACACTTCATACACAAAATGTTTCCAATGCATCCAATCTTCAACATTTCCTCTAACATCATCTAAAATATTCCAAACTGTAGGCAATCCACCTCACTGCATCTAATTACCTTTTCCATGCTCTACTTTTCCTCACTGTAACACAGTGGAAGCCAATGCGCTACAATATATATTCTTGACCAGCCTATCATCTGCTATACAATTTCCATGATCATTTACTTATTCATTTATCATACTTGATTCCCTTTTCCCGCATTAGCAAGGTTGCACCTGGAAACAGGTGAAGAAAGACCCATCCACTTATATACACATATATATAGGTATACACACATACATCATCCTTAAAACTTGTATCCACATGCATTTCTAATGATTTCTTTATACTAAATAAACTTCTCATATATTCAACCTCTACTCTATCTATCCTCCTTAACTATAATATGTAAATCGCCCTTTTATCCTGCTCTTTCTTTCCACCTATCCTGACTTATATACACTTTGGGTTTCACAGCCATAAATTGGTGTTGGGACAAGTACTATTCACATAAGCTTGTAGTACAATGTATGCTAAAATTTTTCATTCACCATGACTTTTAGTATAACCCATTTTTTCTTCCTTCCATGACTACTATAAACTTCAGGTTCCAGCTCCTTTCTTTACTAAACACAACTCCTAAATAATGAAAGTCATTAATAACTTGCAGTTCTCCATGATGCAAACTGATCTTACAATCTGACCTCCCTTCTATTTCAAAAACTAGAATCTCTATCTCACATTCTGCATCCTCATCCTCCATACATTACCGAACCAGCTCACTAATCAATCCACCTCTGTGGCTAAGCATCACACCACTTTCACCCACCTCATTCCCATCTCATTCAGTTCCCCACCCATAAAGATGATAAAAGACCAAGTGACGTGACACAACTTCAAAGCCCTCCTAAATCTATTTCAGACCACTCACTCATACTCTGTACTGTTCTCAAACACACACCATTTCCTTTACAAAAGGTTTTAACAGCATTCAACATTTTCATGCACACCAAAGAGTCAAAACCTTTCAAAACACCTTCTTATTCACTCTAATACAAACTTTTCCCAAATCCATGAATGCTGCATATAGCTTTTTCTATGAAAATTTCACCGCTATTTAGGTGTAAGTTTCTGATCTACACATCCACTTCCCCTCCTAAATCCACCTTGTTCCTCACCAACAATGGATTCATTTATCCCTTAAACACAAGCACTATCCTACCATAAACAAATGCAACTAAAAACTTTAAAAACAAATGTAAAATCCCCATATAAAGCAGAAAAAGTTCTACAATATATCAAAAAGACTTCCAAACGATAATAAAATGCCTAGGAAATATTCTGGCATCTGTATCAAGGTATGAAATATCACAGAATATATAGTCCTTTGACCATATACCCTTTACCCCTTCTGCCAAGTTGGAATCTAATTGTCATAAAAAACGAAGCACCCTGAACATCAGTACTGAAATTTTGGGACCTAAAAGTCAAACTCTTTGGTAAAACAGAGGACCATAATAGTATCAAGCTAAAAAAACAGCTGGACCTTACATATTTATAGCTAATTAAAGGAGCATAATAACTGAAACCTGCAGATATTACTGTATTTCTTCATTCTAATGACAAGAACAGGTAAATCTGTACAGCTCTTGTTCTAAAACAAGAAAGAATGGCATCTTTGAGTTAATCCTCATATATATGTTCTATCTTTTATCAATAATGTACAAACAAATATGATGACATACCTCCATTCACATCCAACTTCTAAAGTGGTAAAAGGAAAGTGTTGGAAGTGTAAGAAGTTATATCTAGAAGCATGGGTCCTAAGGAGCTGGAATTTGTAGTGTTAAGACTACAGCTGAGAAAATCTGCAAATTCAAAGATCCAATTTCAAGAATAATAATTGCCAAAACTGAATAATGGATAATGCCTGGAAACAATGGTAGCTAACTCTGGAAAAGGCCTGCAGCCACTATGCTGTGTTAGGCTTTACTGAAAACACTTCATGCCTTTATATATGTACACTTGGGGTGGCTGTAACAGGCTAATTCACCTAAGCCTAAATCCAGCAAAAATGTACAAAATCTACTCTACTAAGTCAGGCAGCATTTCATTCAGCACATATACACAAAAATAGATCTACTAATTCAGCTTGTCTATAGCATTACCATGCTCATCAATCTCGGCTAGGGGGTTCCTTATGCTGGCTGCCAATTTAGAAGCAATGAGAGTCTTAACTGCACCCCTACCTCCACTCTCAACTATTCTGAAGCTTAATGCACTCATATATCAACAGCTAATTCCTTGCCCAGCAGAAGATTCAGTTACCTTCAAAGATGAATCAGGAGATTTATGACCAGCAATATGAACCCCATCAACCTGCAGCTGACTGGATGTTGAAGTCTGATCCAAACCTGCTGATTCATAAAATTCATGAGGTTGTTTGGTGCTCCTCATAGATTTCCCACAACAATATAAACAACCTGAGCAGGTAGGTCCACCTCAAAACTGTACATAAAAGTAGCTACGATCATATCTTAGCTTTAATTAAAAATGCGCAACACTACTCAATACTTCCCTCCTTCAACATCTTGTAATCATGAGGTTTCCAAAATAAAACATACTGTGACTCCTGCAGAACACACCGACTTGAAATAGTCTTCAAACAGTGGAAACTTTTTTTTTACAATTTGTACAGCTACAAGGAAAAATAACTTTCTCTACAATATGTTAAGATGTAACTAATGTGCTGCTAACAGTTAGCTGTGGTGATTTGAAAACCATACTAAATGCAACAGGACTGAAAAATTATGCATAGCCTAAAGTTGTGTCTCAACAAGACATGGAGGTTGTGATGTTTTTGACTTGTATGCCAGGCTCAGAAATAAAAGTTAACTACAAAGTTATTCTTGTTGAACATAAACATGACTCCCCTTATGTAAAAGAATAACCAGTGGCAAAAGAATGTTAGTTTTAATTTTAAAGTTATCCAACATATTGCTAGATGCTCATACAGCCAAATCCCATGAAGCTGCTGAAGTTCATATGACCTTAATACAAGACCACAGTAATCTCTTCCTTGATTTCATATTTGCCCCAGATTCATTTTCCTGAAAGGGTACTGAAGTTTCCCCAGGACTCCTTTTCCAGGAATTCCCACAACACCAAGGTTGCACTACTTTCAATAGCAGGGAAATGAAGAACTCCTCTTAAGTGAAAAGTTATTCCATGAGAATATACTTCTAAAGATACAGCCTCCCTAAAGGCAATCTTTTCACTTCCAATGTACCCTTAAGTAGGCAGAGTCTGGTAACATCCCACAGTAAACTCAACATGGAATTCAATGCACTTTTACGTGATAGTACACATATAATGAAAGTTTCATGCTGATATCTTTGATCATTAAAAATAATAGCCCAAAATAGTAATTCCATGCAGCTTACAATAATCTGACCTTGACTTCCAAACTTAAAGTTACAATGACTTTAATGTGGTACAGTATACTATACATCCTCAAACGGCAATGCACAAATCTTGTAAGTCTAATGATGATACCTTAAGGTGAAAAAAAAAAAAGCATCAATGTGAAACCACAAACTGAACTATGCATCATCTGCATAATCTGTCAGGATAAACTACATCTCCATAACTATAAATTTCAATCTGCCTAATCTGTTAAACACAAAGCTCATTATAAGCCATGCCCATGAAACCAGAGGTTGTTCTACATCTCTGGATGAAAACAAAATACTATATCTTGTATGTGGGCTTACCAGTTGCAATAATTCCAATCTGTGGAACCATAAGCAGGAACAGGACTAAATTTTGAAATATGCAATAACATGCTAAATCCATAAAGTTAACTTTTACAAAATTCCTCTCCTAGAAAAAAGCATAAATGTCTCACCTGTGGAACCAGAAGTTACAGCCTGACTCGCAAAGGATGGCTTGGTCGTTGTCATGCACCTCCTTGTGGCAGATTCCACATGGGTAGATGGGCGGAGCATTGGGGTTTTGAGGGTTGAAGACCATCGGCTGGTCGGGCGGGTAAACCTAAAATTATTGTGTGAATCAGGGACCTACTGGCGGAGAAATTGGCCCAAATTTTTAGTTTTAAGTTAAAGATCAAGTCAAACAAATCAGTTAGGGTCCAACTCCGCAACATATATATAGTTATTTTACTGATGTTAGTGTTCACATACATTAGCCTGTCTTCTATATAAAGTGGTGTTATGTTTTCAAAGAAAATGTTAGTTCATTAAATACATTCCAGATGTTTCTTTCGAAATGTCCCAAGAAGTCTACTTGCACTGAGTAATAAAACAAAAATACTTACAACAGACATAAAAGAACACAGCCAAATAAAATACAATTAACTTTAAAACTTCCTTTACAGTATAGTGCAGTTGTAAGTCACCAGGTCAACCAACCACATATTTCCAGTGTATCACATAAGGCAAGTAAGTGTGGGGGGGAACTGAAAATCTTGTTGCCCTTTATCATGACTTTCCAAAATAGATAACATAGGAAGGAGCCAAATTGGGAATTTTCCTCTAAGGCACAGCCATCTGTTCATGACACTACTTCACAAAAGCAGTAAACAGGCAAGAAGTATGAATGAATGAGTGAATATCTCTTCATGGATACAAAACTTTTCGGTCAGCACTACCTTACAGTGAGTCTCAATATCTCTCCTTGCCTGAACATTCTTGACACATGCTTGGAAAAACCCATACTCATTGTATACTTACATAAATAAGAAGCTTCCAAACCATTTGGAATGGCAGGGAAGTATACTCTTTTTCAGTATTTCTTTCATAAAGTATAGTATAGAGAAATTCTGTTAGGATAAAAGCATTCTTATTCTTCAAGTATGAGGATGGACAACAAAGGCAGCATTGCCACTTTAGGGTTAAGCCTAGAATGAATGTCCAGTACCTAAATGTAAGGTATGATGGATACTCTGTAACTTGGTCATCTTAAATTTAAACTGTCAGGTCTACGTACCAATGTAAATGCCAAGAACTTTCTTATACTGAAACTTAGCAGATGGTGCTAGTATGCCTTTTTAAGGTCAAGAATGAAAGTCTAGAAGTTTACCTAAAAGGTATGGTGGTTTATCTGTAAGATGGTCATCTTGAACTTGTGTTCCAGTATGTGGTTGTGTAAAAAAGACAGTCTAAATTCATATTTTCTCCTGATTCCCTTCTTGAACAGGAAAAGGAAGAAATAAGTCAGATGACAAGACAAATCAAATTCCCAATGGACTGACAGTCAACACAGAAATATCAGTACATAGGTGCACCTCATGAATGCAAGGAATGACATCTAATACAAATACATCACTTGGCAAGTGCTTTGCATATATGTTTTAAAACCTACTAATAAACCATTCTCATGTGAAATCTAACTGGAGGGTTAATTATCCAATTAGAGCCAGTAGTCTATTTAAAAGCAGCTGGATCCAAACATTCCAAAGAATGGAAGAACCAGCATATGTAACTAGTCATGACCAATGTGAACCTTCACACCAGAAGTTACTTAATCAATTTCCAGGGTGTAACCATCTTTCTTCTACATTACATATATATTGGGGCATAACAAGAAGAAAACAAACAAATGAGTATCCAATAAAGGCAAACTTTTCCAGTAGCTGTACTTATAATAAGTAATCATAATAATCATTAAACTATTCATCAAAGGATGCACTTGTTCTAATTGACAGAATTTGACAAAAGTGGTACCACTGGATTCCTATGCTCATTAAGAGATACTGCAGAGCCTGGGATTTTAGGTGTAGCACCAACTAATCCAACAATTTTAAGTTCTCATGAAGTGGGCAGGGCTTTGATACAGAGGAAAATCATGAGGTAAAAGCATTCAAACTATTTACAGCTGAGAGTGTAAAGGACCTAATTTCAAATAACACAAACTGGAGGGATAATGAAGACAGAGTAAGTATTTTGAAGGACTTTTGAAAATGTTACATGAAGTGGTAGATGTGGAGTATTGGGGATGTGGACATATGTGAAAGATTTACATTAGATGAGGCATGCCAAAGTGGCTGGAGTTGGTGAGAATGCAGTTGAATTTTTCAAGAAATGGGGTGACAGTGTTGTTGACTGCTTAGTTAGGATTTTCAAGGTATGTATGTGTCAAAGTAAGAGCCCTGAAGACTGACAGAATGGACGTTTAGGGCCATTATGTAAAGGCAAGGGGGAAAAAATGGTGAAATGTGAATCATAAAGGTACTAGTTTGATGAGTATTCCTGCTAAGTAGGACAGGAGAGAGGTGACTGAAAGGGTGTTAACATGTACAGAGCATCAGATTAAGGAAGAACACTGGCCTCAAGAAGGCTGAGGATGTAAGAAGCAGGTATTTATTTAATGAATCTATGTAAAATACAGTTAAAAAGAGAAGGATTTATTTGTCGCATTTATGGATCAGAAGAAAGTGTATGACAGAGGTGATAGAGATGCCTTATGGAAGGGGTTATGAATATATGATGTGGGAGGAAAACATCAAGGAGTGACAAGTCTTTGTCAAGAAAGGAAAGCACATTTGTTAGTGGGAAGAAGGACAAGAAATTAAAGATGAAGGTGAGTATGTGGCAAGGGTGTGTGATATCACCATGACTGTTTAATAAGTTGATGGATGGATTTGTGAGGAAGGTATATGTAAGGGTCATGGTAAAATAGGTTAGTCTGAAGAATATACAGTTGTGGAGGCATGGAAAGTGAGCCAGTTGTTGTTTGCTGATGAAACACCTTTGACGACAGACTTGAGTAAGAAATTGCAGAAGACAGTGTTTAAGTTTGGAAGTTTGAGAAAAGAGAAAGTTGGCAGTTAATATGAACAAAATAAATTTATCAAATTCAGCAGGGGAGAAAAAGTTTTTCATTTTCGGTGGATAAGGTCCTGGGTGCACTGAGAAAAGTGTGTAGAGTGGTCACCATCTATGAGATCAAAGATATATACTATGTTTGATGGCACAGTAGTCCAAAAAGTGCTGGATGGATGTGAGGAGTGGGAATGAATAAAGAGAGCAAGTATGAATTATGTTCATGTGTATATATGTATATGTCTGTATATGTATACATATGTATACGTTGAAATGTATAGGCATGTATATGCGCATATGTGGACGTGTATGTATATACATGTGTATGTGGGTGGGTTGGGCCATTCTTTTGTCTGTTTCCTTGCACTACCTCCCTAACGCGGGAAACAGCGACAAAGTATAATAAGTACATATACAAATATATATACACATGCACATATTCATCCTTGCTGCCTTCATCCATTCCCGTTGCCACCCCGCCACACATGGAATGGCATTCCCTCTCCCTGCAAACGTGTGAGGTAGCACAAGGAAAGAACAACAAATGCCACATTCATTCACACTCAGTCTCTAGCTGTCATGTATAATGCACTGAAACAACAGCTCCCTTTCCACATCCAGGCCCCACAAAACTTTCCATGGTTTACCCCAGACGCTTCACATGCCCTGATTCAATCCATCGACCCCAGTATACCACATTGTTCAAATTCACTCTATTCCTTGCATGCCTTTCACCCTCCTGTATGTTTAGACCCCAATCGCTCAAAATCTTTTTCACTCCATCCTTCCACCTCCAGTTTGGTTTCCCACTTCTCATTCCCTCCACCTCTGACACATATATCCTCTTTGTCAATCTTTCCTATCTCATTCTCTCCATGTGAACAAACCATTTCAATACACCCTCTTCTGCTCTCTCAACCACACTCTTTTTTTTCCCACACATCTCTCTTACACTTTCATTACTTACTCGATCAAACCACCTCACACCACATATTGTCCTCAAACATCTCATTTCCAACACATCCACCCTCCTCCGCATAACCCTATCCATAGTCCACGCCTTGCAACCATATAACATTGTTGAAACTACTATTCCTTCAAACATACCCATTTTTGCTCTCCGAGATAACGTTCTCGCCTTCCACACATTCTTCAACGCTCCCAGAACCTTTGCCTCCTCCCCCACCCTGTGACTCACTTCCGCTTCCATGGTTCCATCCACTGCTAAATCCACTCCCAGATATCTAAAACATTTCCTTCCTCTAGTTTTTCTCCATTCAAACTTACCTCTCAACTGATTTGTCCCTCAAACCTACTGAGCCTAATAACCTTGCTCTTATTCACATTTACTCTTAGCTTTCTTCTTTCACACACTTTACCAAACTCAGTCACCAGCTTCTGCAGTTTCTCACCCGAATCAGCCACCGGCGCTGTATCATCAGCGAACAACAACTGACTCACTTCCCAAGCTCTCTCATCCCCAACATACTGCATACTTGCCTCTCTTTCCAAAACTCTTGCATTTCCCTCCCTAACAACCCCATCCATAAACAAATCAAACAACCATGGAGGCATCACGCACCCCTGCTGCAAACCGACATTTACAGGGAACCAATCACTCTCCTCTCTTCCTACTCATACACATGCCTTACATCCTCAATAAAAACTTTTCACCACTTCTAGCAACTTAACTCCCACACTATACACTCTTAATACCTTCCACAGAGCATCTCTATCAACTCTAACATATGCCCTCTCCAGATCCATAAATGCTACATGCAAATCCATTTGTTTTTCTACGTATTTCTCACATACATTCTTCAAAGCAAACACCTGATCCACACATCCCCTACCACTTCTGAAACCACACTGCTCTTCCCCAATATGATACTCTGTACATGCCTTCAACCACACTCTCTATCATTACCCTCCCATATAATTTCCCAGGAATACTCAATAAACTTATACCCCTGTAATTTGAACACTTTATCCCCCTTGCCTTTGTACAATGGCACCATGCATGCATTCTGTCAGTCTTCGAGGCACTTCACCATGAACCATACATAGATTGAATATCCTCACTAACCAGTCAACAACACAGTCGCCCCCTTTTTAAATAAATTCCACTGCAACACCATCCAAACCAGCTGCCTTGCCGGCTTTCATCTTCCACAAAGCTTTCACTACCTCTTCTCTGTTTACCAAACCATTCTCCCTGACCCTCTCATTTCACACACCACCTCAACAAAAACACCCTATATCTGCCACTCTATCTTCAAACACATTCAACAAACCTTCAAAATACTCAACTCCATATGATAGACAAATACATTGAAAATGAAATCCTTGAGGACAAAATGTAGTGAGGAGGGTTATATGAGTCAGGAATGATTAGAAAAGGAAGGGGTGACACAGTAATAAGAGTCTGTTTGAGAGAGCTAAAGATAATGTGCTGAAATGGAGAGAATGAGTAAGGAGAGGCTGACTAAGATGGTATGCATGTCTGAAGGGGAAGGAAGTGGCAGATGGGGGAGACCAAAAATGAGATGGAAGAATGGAGCAAGAGATGCTTTAAGAGACAAAGCCTGAACATGCAAAGGGGTGTAAATCATGCATGGGGTGAAACAAATAAGAGCAATGCAGTACAATGGAGACAACATGCTGTCAACGGGCTGAATCAGGACTTACAAAACAGTCATGGGAAACTATGGAATAGTCTGCAGTGCTTGCCTGTAGATAAGGGGCTCCTGTTTCAATGCTTTATGAATGACAGCTAAAGTGGATGTAAAGAAATAAGGCCATTCTTTTTCTGTTCGTAGTACCACCTTACTGTGCAGGAATTGAAGTTTGAAAAAACTAGGAATTCACAATTGAATATGTGTACTGTACACTAACCTTGGTCCACTGATGATGTGGTGTTCTGTAGGTATCCCCCAGGATAAAAGGTGTTCAGGGAATAGCAAAGGCTACTCTGAATCATAGGAAAATAGCCTGAGGTGGATTTGGAGTCACCAGAATCACTTGATCAGAAATGGGGATGGAAGTCATGAAGGTGGGTAGGGGAGTTTCACTGGTGGAGGAAGCTGAACTTGCTGGTGCTAGCCCTTCCTCAAGTTTCCTAGAAGAGGAAGAGCCACTTTCCTGCACACCAGCTTAGTTCTTTGTTTTGTCCTTAGTTTTAACCCTTAAATTGTGAAATCTATCATTTTATGGTACACAATGAAGTGCATCATACATCATGAGAAACAATCAATGTGCAACTGTTTTAAAGAGTGTGCTAAATTTCGCATTTGTAAATCTTATCCCAGTAGGCCTCCTCAAAACAACAGAATCTATGTCAGCATGAAAGATTCATGTTCATCACCATCTCCCAATGTCATCTACTTCCTGTTGTACAGGTGGTGAACAAGGGTAGTCTACTGTAGTGCAAAGAAGAGTGCAATTGAAGTGTACACTTTACAATAATTCTTAGATAAACTTGTTTACTCTTTCTATGAATCACTCACTTGTTTTCTACTGTTTGGATGTTCTAACTAAGAAATACATCATGTGATGTTGACAAACAATCAACTGACAAAATTTTCAACCACTATTTTAAAAACTGAGCACCAAGTTCTATATTCCACTCACTCCTCGCTCCTTTCTCCTGCTTCTTCCCCTGCTATGCACCATGACACTTGGAGGGACGACCCTAACAATCATCTCAACACTGCACCACACCAAAATAAAGGCATACAGCATATTTAATTTTTCATACTTTTACAAGTATAACTTTAATTTTATTAGAATGCATCTAACAAATTATTTTTATTCCACAAATAGTGGTGGCCAGGTTTTTTGTTAACCATAATTTATGGGTTAATGATATCATAAACAGTACTTTTAAAAAGCCCATAGTCCTGCAGGAAGCATGAGCTACTAACTCCCTGTCAAGCCACTCAATTATTTTCAACTTTTCAGCTGAGCTGTTTCTTAGACCTGCTGGAACATGCACCACTGATACTACTCCTATCCACTATGGTATAAAAAAATTAATCTTTTTAACCCCATTAAACACTAATGTTGAAAGAACATGGACACGTTGTTTGCTTGCGTATTGACCAAATGTATACTTATCTCAGATTGACAAGCATGACCAAGCTAGGTTTGTTTCATCTTGAAATTATTACTTAAGGGCATGAAAGTTATCTTTATAGGTGTAAAGATACAAGAAATAGTAATCAACCAAGAAATTAGAGCAAACGAGTGTAATTTTACATGTGTGCAAAGAGAACATTGACTGAAAAAAAAGTTCTTTTGTGATGTGCTACTGGCTACTAAGTTTTGATGCTCAGCATTCTGGACTGAGGTAGGGAACTAAAAACTATTCTACTTCATCTTAAACTCCAGCCGATGGATTCAATCCTACTCAAGTAAACTTGCAGTCATGGAATATCTCAAACTTAGCCTGACTGTATACAAAAAGTCCATTAGAAGCTGAATTCCAATATAGTGAAGTCTATTAAAATGGGGCTTCACTAAAGAAGCCAAAACATAATATTCCAGCATAGCTTGCTGGAGTATTCCTGTTGAGTCTTCCTGGTAAATTATATGGGAGGGTATTGATTGAGAGGGTGAAGGCATGTACAGAGCATCAGATTGGGGAAGAGCAGTGTGGTTTCAGAAGTGGTAGAGGATGTGTGGATCAGGTGTTTGCTTTGAAGAATGTATGTGAGAAATACTTAGAAAAGCAAATGGATTTGTATGTAGCATTTATGGATCTGGAGAAGGCATATGATAGAGTTGATAGAGATGCTCTGTGGAAGGTATTAAGAATATATGGTGTGGGAGGCAAGTTGTTAGAAGCAGTGAAAAGTTTTTATCGAGGATGTAAGGCATGTGTACGTGTAGGAAGAGAGGAAAGTGATTGGTTCTCAGTGAATGTAGGTTTGCGGCAGGGGTGTGTGATGTCTCCATGGTTGTTTAATTTGTTTATGGATGGGGTTGTTAGGGAGGTGAATGCAAGAGTTTTGGAAAGAGGGGCAAGTATGAAGTCTGTTGGGGATGAGAGAGCTTGGGAAGTGAGTCAGTTGTTGTTCGCTGATGATACAGCGCTGGTGGCTGATTCATGTGAGAAACTGCAGAAGCTGGTGACTGAGTTTGGTAAAGTGTGTGAAAGAAGAAAGTTAAGAGTAAATGTGAATAAGAGCAAGGTTATTAGGTACAGTAGGGTTGAGGGTCAAGTCAATTGGGAGGTGAGTTTGAATGGAGAAAAACTGGAGGAAGTGAAGTGTTTTAGATATCTGGGAGTGGATCTGGCAGCGGATGGAACCATGGAAGCGGAAGTGGATCATAGGGTGGGGGAGGGGGCGAAAATTCTGGGAGCCTTGAAGAATGTGTGGAAGTCGAAAACATTATCTCGGAAAGCAAAAATGGGTATGTTTGAAGGAATAGTGGTTCCAACAATGTTGTATGGTTGCGAGGCGTGGGCTATGGATAGAGTTGTGTGCAGGAGGATGGATGTGCTGGAAATGAGATGTTTGAGGACAATGTGTGGTGTGAGGTGGTTTGATCGAGTAAGTAACGTAAGGGTAAGAGAGATGTGTGGTAATAAAAAGAGTGTGGCTGAGAGAGCAGAAGAGGGTGTTTTGAAATGGTTTGGTCACACGGAGAGAATGAGTGAGGAAAGATTGACAAAGAGGATATATGTGTCAGAAGTGGAGGGAATGAGGAGAAGTGGGAGACCAAATTGGAGGTATAAGGATGGAGTGAAAAAGATTTTGAGCCATCAGGGCATGAACATACAAGAGGGAGAAAGGTGTCCAAGGAATAGAGAGAATTGGAACGATGTGGTATACCGAGGTTGATGTGCTGTCAATGGATTGAACCATGTGAAGCGTCTGGAGTAATCCATGGAAAGTTTTGTGGGGCCTGGAAGTGGAAAGGGAGCTCTGATTTCGGTGCATTACACATGACGGCTAGAGACTGAGTGTAGACGAATGTGGCCTTTGTTGTCCTTTCCTAGTAATACCTTACATGCACGCAGGGGGATGGGGGTGTCATTTCATGTGTGGCAGGGTGGTGGCAGGAAAGAAGGCAGCATGTATGAATATGTACATGTGTATATATGTGTATGTCTGTGT